>NC_041396.2:58150166-58835166 GCF_900747795.2 Erpetoichthys calabaricus | reverse complement strand
CAAACTATGTACATGACACCCACCAGTAAGCAGTTTTAGTACTGAGTGATTTAGTATCTGCAGTTGACATGTCTTGTAGATTTAAAGTGTTGTATGAACAAAATCGGAACCAGTGCCATCAACATTAGCCCCATCAGCTACATCAACATCTTCTACAATTCGTGGGAACCTTGGGTTTTCCATGTCAGTGAGGCTCCTCAGTCTCACTGCTGATGTCTCCGTGGAGTTGAAAACAGATCAACATAAAGATTCACTTGAGTGCTGGCAACAAAGAGCCAGTGAATAAACATACTGTATCTATAATTACTTTCAAAAAGTCTCTTACTTTGCCTGCAACATTGTTTCCTTAGGAAAACATCTTGTCAAAGGCTGGGTTGGGGGATCAGTAAATAAGGAGTCCTCCTAACTCCAGCACAGCAGAGTAAAGCATTTTTATAAACTGAATTAATGATAAAGACATAGTGGTTCTCCTTTCTGTGTTCCTAAACTATCTGCCAGTTACATAAGTACAACTCTAATTATTAATATATTTAATGTTTATTCTGCCCTTATCACTTATATAATAACCATTCTATTCAAAGCATTTTCTTCCTTGCTGTCAAATACATAAAAGACAAACATTTTCTTCAGATTCTTTTTCATTAATAGTAATATATAATAATAAAGTGATTGTAGTCACAATAATAATAATAATAATAATAATAATCTATATATATAAAAGCCAAATACCACTTACTCACTCATCATGAAATCTCCTGAACCATGAGACTTGAAATTTGGAATGTAGGTTACTCTTGGCCCATAGGTGCTCACTAAAAAATGGTTTTAAAAATTTCATGGTCCAAGCGCTTTCTGTCTGTATGTCTGTCCGCTTTTCATGAGAGAATTACTTAACGGATTTATATCTGGTTGTTTTCTATAATTTGCTTGAACTTTCTGGATGATTTTGCGACTTCTCTCATCGTAGTTCACTTGCGGTACTGATGTATTTATGCAAATCCTTCCTCATTCAGTCACCAGCCTCTGTTCAAGTTAGTCTACATCTCGCCACGTGTTGCAGTGGACTTTGCCTCCGTTTAGCTACTGATACCTGTTTGTTCAACAGACATTATCACCTACAGATTGTTAAGGAATAATGTTTGATGTTTTTGAGAGAGAGATCAGAGATCCATGTGTTTTAGAGGGTAGATGCTGATTGCCACAGATATTACGTCCATGTGCTTTTCTTCCCACATGGGGAACGCTTTCCCGTCAGAGATGAACATGATCAAATATAGTGCCAATGTCTATTGATTTTTAAGGTTTGTCCTGTTTCTTTACTATGTGGGCGAAGCCATGGGGTACAGTTAGTAATAATAAATATTTGTGAGAATAGACTGGGCATCAGGGTGAGGTTGGTGTCCTGTTCTATATTACCTGAGTAGATACATTTAAATATCTAGCATATGAGTGGCAGCCCAAGATGGAAAGCTAGATGCAGAGATAACCCATAGAGTGCTGTGTGAATGTAACAATTTCAAAAAGGTATCAGGAGTGTCGTGTGATCAAAGAATTAAGGCAAAGCTTGAAGGTAAGGTTTTTAAGACAGTGGTAAGTCCACCAATGATCTATGTAGCTGAGACATGGGCAGTAAAGAAAGCAGAGCAGAAGAAGTTGTGGCAGAAATGAACATGTTGAGATGGATGTGTGGAGTTATAAAAAAGGATAGAATAAGAGCTGAGACAACCAGAGGTACAACAAATGTGGGAGAGATATCTAAGAAAGTGCAGGAAAATGGGTTGGGGTTGTATGAAAAAGTGATGAGGTGAGACAATGAATATGTGAGCAAAAGAGTGATGGGAATGGAAGTACAGGAGAAGAGAAAATAAGGGGATTTGAAGCAAAGGTGGATGGATAAAGTGAAAGAAGATCTAAAGGAAAAGGGCTTGACTGACAAGTCCTTTGCAGTACCAAGCTGTTTGGAGAAGACTAATCGAGCACATTGGCCCCACATAGAAATGGGTAAAGTTGAAGAGGAAGAAGATTAGTATTTAAAAGTAAAAAAGTTGCCTGAGAATCCATGTGCATCCTAATGGTCATTTCTTAACAAAACTTAAAAAATGTTGTCAAATTCTGAAACACTACATTAACATTTGCAAGCAAACTATACACAAAATTATGCATTTTAATTACTGAAGGTGCAATTCAGTGACACCTTCATTTAAAAAAAATGCAGTTAGGAAGGCTGTGTTCGTATAACACTATACACGGGTGATGGAAGCTGATGAATAACATAGTTCATCTGAACATCTGGACTGTTTTAATTAAATAACTGTACTTTTTACATTAATTGCCTTCATTTTTTAAAGACGTTTAATGTGAAGAGTAAATTTAAAAAAATCTATAATGAATAAATGTGTGTGTGCGTGTGTGTATATATATATAGACACACACACGCACACACACACATTTATTCATTATAGATTTTTTTTAAACTATATAAATCTATATATGTATATATATATATATATATATATATATATATATATATATATATATAGATAGATAGATACAGAGAGAGGGAGGGATATACTTGTATATAGAGTGTTTTTGATTAGTCTGTTGAGTGAACTTACTTATTAGGCTTCACCTTATTTTTATGGTGGTTCATCTCTGTCATTCCAATTATGTTTTACTTTTTTTATTTAATTCCACAGAGGCCTTTGCATTAATTTACAACATTTAGCTGATAATCCTTAAGCCTGTATGTATCATATGACTGGTATGCAAAAATAAAAACTGAAGCCATAACCTAGTAATCATTTCTGAATGTGGAATATTATATAAGATCCTAAGGGATGTCTATCTGTCACTCAAAAACTTGCAAACCCTTGAGCCTTGAACGTTGATCTCGGTCTCGATCAGCAGTTTATGCCATGATATGCATTACACCTTACATGTATTGAACATGTGGGTTACCTTGGGAACAAAATAGAAATTTCACTCTTTCTCACAACAAGCAAAGGTGCGGCAGCACACTGCAGCTGACAGGAAAAGTATGGTGGTGTGCAGCACTGACAGAAAAAGTACAGTGGAGTGGGCACACGTCTGTGCAGACAGAAAGAGCACTGCTGCAACTTCTGGTGACAGTGAAGCACATTGCACGGGCTGATTAATCGGTTTCATTGCATGAACCTGCTGACAGAAAAAGCACAGCAGAACAGGCACATGGCATGGCAGACAGGAAAAGTACTGTGGTGAGCTCAAGTGACAATGACGCACATTGTGCAAACTGACTGATCGGTTCAATTGCTAGCCGTGCCAGTTATACACTGAGCATGCAACAAAAAGTCATACATGGCCAAAGAATTGGAGGTGCACACTTCCTCTGCCATATTATTCAACCTGCTGTGCAAGCAAATGACACGTCTGTCAGGAAAACAGCTATTAAATGGCAGTGAAAGACATTGCCGCAAACTCAACAGAGTGACGTGAGATGCTGTGTTTTGTGAAAGGTGCATGGACCACCTTTCTTCAAGGATAGAGTTTTGTTAGTGTTCATAAAAGTTAAAAACTTTCTGTCATATTTTCAGTGTCAATTAAAAGTGTATTGCATATTACTATACAGAGAATTTGCGCTCATTAAATTTTTTGCAGCTCTCTTCATCCTTTTTACTACATTTACAGTATATTGGTCATTTTGGGGAAAATCTGCTTGCAATAGTTTACAAACTGCAAGATATTCTAGTACTGGTGATCATGCAACAGTGTTTGAAGAATAAAACAGCGGCAATTATTTGCGCCTTTTTATGGAAGTACAGCTGACCAGAACCTAGAAGAATGTCTCCAATTAAATGCCATTACTTAATATAAACCATGTAATAAAATGAAAAAATTTCACAAACTGTTATTTCATCACCATGTTGTGTATGCCTAGGGATGGGCTAGTATTCATTGGAAAAATTATACTGCATATGTTTTATAATAATTTCCATAAATTTCACAAAATTTAGAAATGTTTAGTGGCCTCACTTCATATTGTTCTTCATGCTGAGTTATCTATGACACATTACAGTGATAACTAATGCCGTTTTAGTTTTTATCGATTGCTGGCTGTCATGTTTGTTTTCTAGACATATTGCCACTGTTTTGGATTGATGTTATGCATTCATAAAGGCTTGAAGATACGGATTACTAAAGCCAAAGCCTCCTTTTTGTAAAAGACAATTGTCTGGTAACACTAAAATCTTATTCAATGCTCAGGTTACTTCTTGAAGAAAATCTAAACCCTTGAACACTGTTTAATAGACCAAAAGGACTCATGGTCACTATAATACAGACCTGTAAATTAAAAATCACATATATGGAGAATATACTTTAGTTGTATTAAAGACAGGATGGAACATAGGAAGACCCAACAGTGTGACAAAATTAATGTTCTCATTTTCTATTCGACCCCGCAACCCTGTTCAGAACTAAGCAGGTTAGAAAATGACAATTGTTTTCTATTCAATATATACATTCATTTAATGAACATCATCATTCTATTACTGAATTTCAAGCATGTGTGGAACTGAAATCTTTCTTGGTAGCCTTGGACACATAGTAGGAGCCATGAAGTCTATTTCAGGGCACACAGATACACACATCAACACTGAAACATGTCTAATTTAGAATCATAAATTAACTTTACATAGAGTCAAGACAAGTTTTGGAGTGTAGCCATGGAGTATTCCTATCCTAAATTTGCTGCATGTGTTGTTCTTAGGTGAGAACAGCAAAATGACACATAGAATAACATACAATGAATGTACAATGTGATGTTACTGGCACTCATTTTAGTAAATATGTACAGCATGGTAGATACAGTAAGCCAAATTATTGGGTATTGTTTAGTGAAAAAATGAGCACAACAATTATCATTAGCATCTGTTAAACTAGGATATTGACATTAACCAATCTATAGTTTTTTTTACTCTTTTTCTTTTTAAATGCAGTTGTTAACAGGAGTTTCAAATATTCAGACAATCCAGGTTGTTGCATTAAACCAAATATTAATTTTAACTTGACTGCCAAGTATGCAAACAGTTAATAACTGGACTAGAAAGAAAATGCTTATGAAATAGGGACTTACATGTCTCTGTTTAAAACCTTACCAGAAATTCAGGGAAGTAATGAAGGATGACTGCCCTTTCACTGTTCAAGATAATAAACTACTCCACCAACATGACAAAAATCAAGTATTATCTACACTAAATATTCAGGACAACTACCCACAGCTAACAGGAAGAGGTTCAGAGGGTTTGGAGGGAAGATTTCACAAACAAATTCACAAGCCATAAAACTGTACAGAATAGATTAAGTAACTGGATCGATGCGCAACATTGCATGGGCCATGTCTTATTGTGGAAGGCTTCTGGGGTGAACTAATCCAACTTTGTTATGAAGATCCACAGCTATGTCCTCCACACCATCTCCTGTTCTGTTCTTCTTGCACTCACCTGGCTTGAAGTAGACGCAGCCTACAGGCACAATACACGTGCACCTGAGACTAATGGATCAGTTCTATGCTTCACTTTACTATTGGAGGAAGTCTGCTCTTTATTTATTTAGGATAGAGCAAACATTAAAAGCAAGGAACGTGAGCAGGTAATAAAATTTTATTCAGTTACTAAGAATATTTCAAAATGTTAGAGTATAATGTGGCAAAAAATAACAGCAAATAAAAAGTTAAATGGATGTGTAAAATCACTATAAAACCTGGAGCTGTCATAGACGATACCTGCCGACACACCAAATGTGTGTGGCTTTGAGTCTGTTATGGTTACATTGTTGCATGTTCATTCTTCTTCTTCTCCTTCTCGGTTCTTCCCATTATTATTCTCCTTCTTCTTGAAGGTGACTTTTTAAAGCTTGTTGGGGCCAAGGTGAATATCCCTCGCCCTTTACTGTCCAATGTTATTTCAACAGACTGTGGCCAGATGCAGGAATGATAGGTCGAGGCAACGGAGAAAAGTTGGTAAACCAGCCGGAATATCCCATTTATTACAAACCCTTGTAACTTAAAGAAATGCCTTTTAGGTGCTCTTAAACAGCCCTCTTGGGCAAAATAACAAAAGATTTAAAGGCAGACAGGGCAGCCAAATCCCAAAACGAAATTAGGGTTCTTCAGTGGTGCTCCATCTGTGGTGCTAGGGTTCTTATATGGCATGAACCACAATTGGTGGGGCCAAGTGCCCTCACTATGCAGTTTCTCAGAGAGAAAAGGAGAAAAAGGAGAAGTGGTTAGCAACAGTGCCCCCTCTGTCCCCAGCGGGATGTTACATACCTGGAGTGAGCCAGCATGGAGATCCTCTGTTGCACATGCATGACAAGACATATCAGTACATGTTCAGAAGGTGTGAACGCAAAAATATATCCAAAGATTCATGGGCTTTCAATGTCAGACTGCACTTTTTAAAGTGATGTTTCATTTTTGCTATTTTAGCCCTTGACCTTTTACGTCTGCTAACATTTCCTCTTTCTGTGGTTAGACAAGCTGTCCTACTGAGATCAAAAGTTCAAGTAAAACTAGAAATAGTAAAAGTCACAGCTTTAAAAGCTGCACTTAGTGTCTACAAAACAACCAACTGAAAATAAATCAAAGAAAAAAAAGCAAGAAAAAGAAAACATTTTTACATTAATAAAAAAAAAATTGTGTTCCTGACAGGTCAGTAAGTGGAAAGTCCATTTTACTGATGAAACATTCTTCCAATGTGGACTTCATTAGGTCACTGTTTGGTGTCCGTTCCACATGTAATCAAATTTGTGGCTATGCAACAGTAAAATGAAAACCTCTTCGTCAACAGATTTAAATGCCCTATCATGTGCCCTCTTGTTCTCATTCAGGAGACTTTTTAGCTCCTTAGTAATTTAGTAATAAGGTCGATGCACTGCGGTTACTTTGTGGCAGTCGTCTGACTTTCTTTGACGAACATCATTATAGATGCCATATTGGTCATTATATTAACCAATATGGAGATTTGCTCCCCCAATCGCAAGTGCTGCAACACCTTGTAACCCACACAGAGAACTATTCTTGGTTCTGTTTTAAAGGAGAAAAAGAAAATGATCCTGTAATAATCTTTTATTTTAATGCAATTGGAAGTGATATAGACTCATCATTTGATGCCAGTTTGGTTTAGTACTTGTGAGTATTTTATTAATTTATTTTATTAATTTAGTTTTAAATTATCCATGGAGGCTATTAGAAGGTAATTAATCTAATTGAAAAGTACAGGTGTGCCATCAGACAGGTGCAGGATGAAGCAGATGATGGAAAGGAACTGAGCAAGCATTTCAAGTGTTGTTCTGCTAGACATGCTGAAGAAGGCTGAGCCAGGTGCATGCAGAAAATTGTGTTCATTTTATAAATCCAAAGCAGTCCTTAAATGTAGGCAGAGGTAGTGTTATGAGGTTACATGAGTGTGTTTGTTAGCTTTTGTTATAATAATATATGTGTGTATACAGTCCATATACTATATAAACAGGTATTGGTATAATCCCTTAATGTCTGTGAAATGTCTTTCTTGATAGGGTGTGGGCCTTTTGTTACAGTTTTCTGAGTGGATTACAGACTAAATACAGCAGTTACGTAAAAGTTATTTAAATCCCAAGTTTGTTTTTTCAAGGGATTGTTCTTGTTGTTAAAGAGAAATGTCTAAATCTGATCTGCTCAAATTCTAAGCATCATCTCTTTTCCTACAATACAAATGGATAAATATAAATAAAGTAATGCTTTGTAAATCCATTGTACTTGACAGCATTAGCCCATCTTCAAGATGAAAGTCCTCATGTTTATTTCATGAAGTGCATGTCAATCTAAGTGTTGTTGTTGTCTGAATATTTTTAACACTTATTTTCATAACCTTCCTTCATCAAGGCATAATAGAAACTAACTTGGCAGGGGCAAGGCAGGAACGAGTACTTCACAGGATGGCAGACCATTACCGGGTATGCCCCTTTCATGTACCATTGAGGAGATCATGTGGTTTTACACATAAATCAAAAGATTGGGTTGGACACAGCTGCACAGCATTGTGTGGGACAGATGGGACCCACACAATGTACTATAAGGACAACTTAATTTATGAAACCAAAGAAGCACTGATGTATTGGAAGCAGGAAAATTAAGAAATTTGGAGGAAATTATATTAAATTAGTCATTAAGCCTGTTACAATAACGGGAGCTAGAACAGTAGTGCATAAACATTATGGCAAGGGACCTTGACCTCATTCTTTTTGTTGGTCATATTTTTCTTTGTCATTCAGCCTTTCTTTTGTTGATGTTTACTTGCTGAGCTAACCGTTCTTCGTGGGCTGCTGCCGTGTATTGTGTGTCTTTAATTTTCTGTGACAGTAATACTGTCTTGTACGTCTGCTGGCTTGTACGTCCGTAATATACCTTTAATTTTCTCTGGCGGTAATACAGGCATACTCGTCAGTAATATGCCTTTAATTTTCTCTGACCGTAATACTGGGTTGTATGTGGCTGTAATATGCGTCACTATATTGTGTACCTTTAATTTCCTCTTGCAGTAATACTGGTTTGTATTTCCGTAAAATGCCCGTAACTTTCTCTGACAGTAATATCACGCATCGCACCGTGCCCCGCGCATGCGCACTTCACCAGAAGGCACACACACACGGACACCTGGACGCACACAGGAATTTTATTAAGGAGGATAGTATTATTTGATGAATATAATGGGAAATGCAAACTTAAATCTGACAATGTAAGAAAATATAACTGACAGTATAGCCAGCTGGGTATAAGTAGGCAAATATTGATTAGTCTATTCTAAAATTGTTTCCTTAATGTGAGAAGCACACTAATGAATCAGAGGTATATATTTTTGCATTTAAACAGGTGTAGTAGTGGCTGTTTACATAAAGAAAAATTAAAAATCAAGTGTGATTCATGAAGGAGATGAGCCAAACAATACTTGGATTCCAAACAGAAAGTAAATGTAGAGGACTGTGCTACAGACAAAAATAAATAAATAAATAAATAAAAGCCTTAGTGTTATACTTTAGAACAATGTCACAAAAGCAAATCTGTAGTAATAAGAAACTTAAATTACTAGAATGTAAAGTCTGAACATAACCAAGAAATACTGTAGCACAGGAGAATGAATTCAAAGATGTAAGTATTGATTTTTTTTTCTTACCTCAGCTTGTCCAAGTACCAGTGAGTGGAGCAGATTGTGTAATCTTAATGTTCTACAGTAGTCAAGAAATAATTCAGAGTATCAAGGTTATTAAACTGTTAGACTCAATAGAACTTCTAAAGTACTTCTGGTTGTGAAAATGATTGAGGACCAGAGTTGCAGATTTAAAGATGTACTTCATACAATATAAGACAAAGTAATACCAACATTTTGAGAGCAAACGAAATTTCAAGGTACTTTGTAGTGTGTGAATAGGAGGAAACAAAGACATTTGTGACGAAAAGAAAAGGCCCTGTGAAAAATAAATGAGAAAAGTAACTCGGGCACTAGCTGAATAATTTAAGCCATAAGAAACCAATTGTTAAAAACACATTTATAGAGATCACAACTTGCGTAAGAGTTAATCCAAATTCTTCCAGGGTTTTAGTAGGAAGGGAACAGTCAAAGAGGTGGTGAAGTCTATTAAAAACAGTAAAGGAGAAATAAAATAAGCAGAACACAAACACATTTTCTTAATTCTTATTCTTCACCTTTGAAGAAGTTGGGAATCTTCCACTAGATATAAAAAATATTAATGAAATATTTTCAAAATTGGAGAGAAGAGACGAAAAGGAAATACTACTATAATTAAGGAGACTAAAATCAAATGTTGAGAGGTTTTTACCCAAGAGGCCTCAAAAAAGTTACTCATTAAATATATAAATCCTTGATGTACTGTATATATACAGTGTGTGTGTGTATATATTTTGGAAACTAGCAAACATTGCCTCATTATATTAAAAAGATGGATGAGTCTAGCAAGTATAGCTGACTTACCACAAGTAAATTCATGGAACCAATTGTTAAAGGCAAAATAATGAAGTATTTATCACTTGAAAATGTATTACCCGGCATAGGTCTAGACAGGTGATTATATTTCACTAATATGTTAGAATTTTATGAAGAAGCAATTTAAGTATGTAATCAAACTGGTGTGTTAGATATGTTTTATCTTGATTTTCAAAAAGCTTTAAAAGTACCCGACAAGGTGCTAGTGACTATACAGTAATAAGAACCAGGTATTCAATTTCCATCGTCCACATGGGTGTAGAATTGGCATTGTCACTGAAAACAGTAGGTTATAACGTGAGGGATTTTTTCCAACTTAGTTGATGCTAAATGTTGTGCTGCTCAAGGATCAGTTATGAGGCTTCTGCTCATTTTAAATGATATAAAGTAAATAAATAAATAAAATGGAACCAACAAGCTAGTTAACTCTAATAACTTTACTAAACTTGATGAAATTGTAAACACTGTACAGATAGCCATGGATCGAACTCAGAAACATCCCTATAAAGCCTAATGTTAATAAATGTAAAATTTCACAAAAATGTAAAAAAACAAATAGTATAACTACATAAAGGTGGGGTATCTGCAACTTAGATACATATCATGACAAAAAGTGAGAAGTCCAATTTGACTTGTTACTGTTCTTGACCAAACAGTATTCAAAACCAGTTATAAAGGGTAATTGGATGTTGGGTTATGCAGCGCAACACATAGAGTACGAGTTAGAAGAAGCTGTTTTCAAGCCTACCGGAGACTACAGAATCTAGGCTGAAATCTAACAGATCACCAGGACCAAAAAATATTTATACTAAAGTGCTTAAGGAACTAAGTGAATACACAAATGTGGCACTTGGTGCCACGGCCCACCTGCCAATTTGTTTTGCCTGCCTAAGGAAAAGTCATCCCAGATGGAGGATCGCAGGAATCGTGGGAAAGAGGGGTCCTTTCATCGGATTGGCTGGCCCAGCACTGTTTCAGCCGTGGAATGGCCAAATGGGGGAGGCAGCTTGAAGGATGAGGTCTCCAGGACTCTACACAAATCCAAATCTTATTATGGGATATATCATCTACTGTTAAATTCTGCTCTGTACTTCTAAAATTTATATTTTTTATTTCTTACTATATTGAGAAATTGTTCTGTTCTGTGTACTACATTGTATTGTATTGACCCCCTTCTTTTGACACCCACTGCACGCCCAACCTACCTGGAAAGGGGTCTCTCTTTGAACTGCCTTTCCCAAGGTTTCTTCCATTTTTTCCCTACAAGGTTTTTTTGGGAGCTTTTCCTTGTCTTCTAAGAGAGTCAAGGCTGGGGGGCTGTCAAGAGGCAGGGCCTGTTAAAGCCCATTGCGGCACTTCCTGTGTGATTTTGGGCTATACAAAAATAAACTGTATTGTATTGTATTGTATATATATAAACCCTTGACATGGGTTTTTCTAAAGCCAATCCATGCTGAGGAAATTTCTAATGGCTAGAAAATGGCAAATATCACGCCCTTACAAAAAGCGGCTGATTGGGTAAATCAAAGAAACTGTAGGCCAGCAGGTTTAATGTACATTGCAGTTAAATTAATGGATGGAAATATTAAGGAAGACATTTCAAATTTATAACAAATGCTTCACATTAGAAAGCAATTTCATGTGGCAAACTATTATATGCTGTGATCGCAAAGAAATAACTTTGACTGAAAAAATACCAATCTTATCCTTTTAATGGACAATGATTCTTGTTGAATCCCACTTACATCATTTTGGAATCCCCATATCATCTGTACTTAAGGGCTATTCCTCCATTACCTTTCTCACAGCTCTGCAGCCATGGGATATTTACTTCTGGAGCAATTGTTACACCACAATGATAATTCTTCACAATGTTAATTTAAAGGGTTTTCTAGTTGCCACTAGAAGTTCCTCTTCCAGAGCCCATCTCCCATGGAACATTCATTTGGTAATCCATGCATTCTTGATGTCTTATTGCCACAATAAATTAGGTTTACAGGGATTTAGACTATTTATACTGCCAGAAATTCAGTTAATACTAACAGTGCTACTAATTCACTTAGTATTTTTCATCTCCATAAAGTATTCCTACCTGGAAAAGGGATCTCAATCTAAATTGCCTTTCCCAAGATTCCTTCCATATTTTTTTCCCTACAAGGTTTTTTCCTTTTTTTGGGAGTTTTTTTTCTTGTCTTCTGGGCGAGCCAAGGCTGGGGGGCTGTCAAAAAATAGGGACTGTTAAAGCCCATGCAGGCATTCCTTGTGTGATTTTGGGCTTTACAAGAAACAAATTGTTTTTGTTTTTCTGGCCAACAAGATTAATAATCCAAATCAGTTTCATTCATTTCTAGCCAGCAAGGTTACAATTTTGCAGTACAGTGAACAATCTGTTGTTTGTCTCTGGCAGTGTATTAGTATGAGAATCCTTACTAACTGCTTGAATGACAGCCTGCACACAGGCCTTGTCTTACAAGGGATTAGGGGCAGTGCATTGCACTAAGCATATGTCTTCCCATAGGCTTACTATGCAGTGGATATTTCTGGAAGTACTGTAGCTAGATTGCTTAAGCACAGTGGCTCCAATCCATAAAATAACACCATGGGGCTGAATCAGAACACTTGAAGGCACATTGACTGGTGGTACTCTAGGAATTCTGAAGAATATACAGTATGTTTAAAGTGAATAATGAACAATAAAGTATGTAAGGATGGGCACATTTTTAGAAATGAAAAAAAATACAGATTTTCTAGCTCACCTTCAAAAATAAAATGTTTGTGTAATAAGGAAATAGACCAAATTACAGACTTTTACAAAAGAGAAACCATTTTTTTCTGTAATTGTTACATTAACGTCTGTAAATCAAAGGCAAAGCAACTGCTGAATTCTGCGTATTGTACTGTTTAATTTTTATACTTACTGTATATCCATAACTGAATAAAACAAAGTTTCCTAATAGTATCCGTGTTTTTCCAGCTAACAGTTTCCATGGAAAACAGCAATAAGTTACAGTAAAAATCCTTTGTACCAAAATGGAAAAAAAGTGTATTTACTTAAATAACAATTGCTCCAGGAATATCAACAATTAAATAAATCCTTATTTTTCCCCAAAGAAACTCTGATTTGTTAAACCAGTTAATTATCTTTTTCCCAGATCTGTAAATTATTTGAAATGCTAATAGATTATCCAATGTCCTTATAATTTACAAATTTCATTCAGAAAGTGGATGATTACACAGACAGACAAATTAAATGCTGATGATGCAAAAATACATCCTAAAGATGTACCAGAATGCATCTTTAGTGATAAAACCTGGGGTCTTTGGTTTCGTGTCTTTCCCCAACAGACCCCTAACCTCAGGTGACTCAGTTAGTGTTTATCAGGCCCCAACATGTCTCAGCTGCAATTGTCCTCGGGTCTGCCACTAATCCAAAGCCACCTAGTTCCTCTTTCCCTGTGGCTTTGTTAAAGGATCTAATAGCCTTCCCTTTTCTACCTAAGTGATGCCCAGAAGAGTTAATTTATTATAGAAAGTGCTCCCTGCAAAGCCTTGACATCCCACGTCCATGGGCTCAGAGCTGGCCTGCCAGTCTTTCCTATGGCACTACTCCAGTTCCTTTTTTCAGGGCATTGTAAGTTCCGGTATAATCGATTGTTTGGTGGATTTCAAGATAATGATTGTATGAAGTGTGGTTAACTGCAGCTTCCAGTATGAGGTGTTGAGGAGACCTGACTTCTCGTTTGGCTGTAGGTGGGGCTTTCTCTCTAGCTCTGATAAATTTGATGGTCTTTTCTGACAGTTGCTTGTGCTTGATGGTTTGGAAAGCAGTGGCTACACTGACAGTGTTTGCTTTAAGCACCTTTCCCTAAGAACTTTTCTGCAGCTACATAGATGGTGCTTAGGTGACCCTCTTCCAGTGAGCAAAAGAAGGCAAGATGGTGTTTCACTTTTGCCCCAGACATGTAGGTTAGGGCATCGTAGGCCACTTGGATTCAAAGTTTGACACACAGAAATTCGTATCTCAAGATATTGGACCAGTGATTTTTCTCTGCACCGTGCTCTTCCATCCTGCCCATGCTCCTTGCTAGTTCAGCCCCACCATTCTGCTGGCCCAAGCTTCCTTCACGTCTGCCTACACTTACATCTGGACAATTTGGTATTGCTCTTACCTCTGGACCCCGTCAACTTTGGTTTCAGGGGAACAGCCTCAGCCCACTCATTCTGTTGTCACTGTTCCTACCAGTTATAAATCACTCAGACAAAATGGTGCAGTACTGCTTGCTACTATACACTGCTTGAATTCAGGGTCAACTTTCTGAATTGTTAACTTTGGATTCTTTGCACTTTCTTCTTTTATATATCTGAGTTTTCTTGGAACACCCAAGTCTCCTGAAACATGCCAAATCCACATGTTAGATTATATAGCCTGGAACAGGTAAGTGTGTGGCTTCAATAATTTGTATAGCCCATGATAAATATGATTATTTTGAAATTTAATATGAAATTGGTCAAAAAGGAACAATGTAATGACAACTATAATTTTTTCATTCTCCATTGATTTTATAGCCATTTTCTCAATGTTTGGAAGGTGGTATTAATGCTTAAGAAAGTCTTCTGTCCTTTCTTGAAAAAAAGGACTTCTAATAACTAAGTGTGGAAATATAGTTCATTGTCTTGCTGCTGTGCCTGTTAAGCAGTTACTACCTGTTTTATAATATAATAACCACAACCAGGTAGGGAAGAGCTACAAAGACACATGGGGTTGTAATCACCAAGGCTGGATCTAAATTCACTCCTAGCGAATAAATGTGGGGTTTCCACTCAAGCTAACCCTGCACATCCATTGTTTACGCCATTAGAGATACCCTATGCTGCAGTAAACTTAGAGCCCCCGACCCACCAACCTTGCACCCCTTCACTGTTAGGAACATAAGGGATGCCTGTTTTTCTGCTCTTGCTCCAAACTGGAATGAGTCACTGACAGTAGGCTATTTTCCACTTACGTGTCTTACAACTGAAGTACACTATTTTTCCTCTCCACTTGGCACAGTGACTCTCTCTATAACCTCCCACGTGCCACTCTGCTCAATGTCTGCAGTGTCTATGTTTCAGCCTAGGCACATTAAGTTATTGCCTGTGGTGAAACATTTTCAGATTTTGCAGTGTTTTAACTTTCATGCACCTTCTACTAACCTACTATGTTTCCTGTGCTGCTTCCACTTGTCCCTCAAGTAGCCCTCCTTTCATTCTCCACCGCAGACTCCCATGGATCACTGATGAGTACAATCCTACTAATCATCCACCACCCTTTCCTCAACATGGCTGACCTCTTGATTTCCATATGTAATGGTCTCTTCAGAAGGAGTGCTGCTCAGCAGATGTCCAGCCACATGGCTCTCTGAATCATCAGCACAATAATTACAATCTGAAGAATTTTAGTTCAAGTTATTTAAGGCCACACTTAAAAAATAATGTACAAAATATTTTCAGATATCTAGAATTCACTTATTTGTTTGATCTCAGAGTACACATATTAGACTTTGGCGTTGGTCCAGTTCTTTTCCAATGCTTTCTCAATGCCAACTGGTAGCACTTTTGTGCATTTTTATTAGCAGAAGTTGTTACTGTCTGAATGCAAGTATGATGTGAGAACTGGGGTCTACTGTCTACTTAGTCAACCCTTGATGATTGGCATTTTTGGTAAGAGAGTTTCAGCTACCCTTTTATTTTATTCATGAACCACAAGACATCATCTTATTTACAAACGTCAAAAAGAGTCAGTTCCCATAGGCACAATCAACTGCTTTTTTAGCTTCTCTGAATTATTTGATTATTATCTGATATAGGCTGGAAGATAAGAACAAAAAGTAGCTCTCCTATATTCAGGAATCCAAGAGAAATTAAATGAAACCTGATCTGTAGCTTTTTGGTCTGAGAGCAGGTCTTTGGTAGCCATGAACATGTTCTACTTTGCAATCGACAGTTGCTGTTTCACACACAGAGTGTTGCCCGAGTTACTCTGCAGTCAGAAGATTTTTTATTAAGAGCCCAGGAATATACAACTGCACTTGAAGCAACTCCTCCAGGTTTATAATATGTTCCTGAAACTGCCTATTGTGATGTGCTCTATTGAGGTCATGACTTCTTAATGACCAGCTATCTGTACAGAGTGAAGCCTACTGAGTTCTCCAGATGATCCATAGCCCAGAATTAACTAATAAATGATGATTTATAGTGTAGTGTGAGTAGGGTTTAATAGAGTTAAGCTAATTAATTTCTTCTTGGAAGATTTCCTCCATCCTTATGGTTATGCAGTCAACCATGCAGTATACCTAAGTTTCATCACACATTTACTGTTACTCAGATAGTTCCCAATGGCTTTGCTAGTAATTAAAATTTTTTTCTAATTCTGCCTACTTCATCCCTTCACCAAAACTTCCCTTTTCTTCGATCTTTATGTTTTTTGTCTCATAAATTATGCAGGCTTTCCAGCCTTTGTAGTTTCTAAGAAAAGTTCATATTTGTGTCACATATTTGGTGAGCTCTTTGTTCCAGGTGGGGTATTAAGTCAAATCTAATCACTGACCACTTGTTCCCCTCTAGAGATAACGTTCAAATGGAGCATTTGGAACAACTTTACGATGCCGTGTGTACAAATTTAAATGAGGGTAGAGCAAATTCTTGCCTTGAGCTGTATTTTCATGAACTGCCCCAAATCCAGTGTCTTGTCATTTGTGGCATTTGAATCCATTCATGCATTTGAACTGTCTTTGCCTGCTTATCAATCTGCAGACCAAAGATGCCCAAAACATCCAAGGTTCTGAATAGGTGTGCCTTTGAATAAAGGACTAGAGGCTCAGATTACAATAACTGAAGCTATTTCCTAGATATAAATTATGGGATACATGACGATTCTAAATTGGCCCTAGTGTGTGTTTGGTGTAAGTATGTGTATGTGTGCGCCCTGCGGTGGGCTGGTGCCCTGCCCGGGGTTTGTTTCCTGCTTTGCACCCTGTGTTGACTGGACCCCCGTGACCCTGTAGTTAGGATGTAGAGGATTGGATAGTGGATGGATGACATTAGCAAAAACCGTACATTCCAGAGTCACTATGTTACCTTCTATAATTGCAACCAAATCTAAGGAATCTTCCCTTTGACTAACATTTCTGAACACAAGGTCCGGTAGAAATGTGTGGGCCTGTTTATGATCTTATACATTAATTTTTTTACTAGATTGCTCATATGCCCCTGCTAGAGGTGTGTGTTGACCCCTGCCCTGCTTTGTTGATTTTAATGTTGAGATTCTTTAAAGCCTGATGGACAATGATTCACGTCTATTTCTTGGATGAATGGCTTTGATCTAGTTTCTGTGCAAATATTCACACTTTTGTTTTGCTTTCCATCCCTTCTCTGATACACCAGTCAACAGATCATCAGTAAAGAAACTGGTTCCCAACCTTTTCCACACCTCTGATTTATGTTAGCACCCCCCACAAAGGTAATATCACAGTTGAAAATGAAGAAGTCAAATTTCTAATCGTTGAACCACAAGTTGAACCACATGTAGTACTGTGGGAAAGCAAACTGAATCTAAAACAAAAATGAGCTTAAACTCAGTGCATAAAATGTAAATAGAAACTAAGTAATTTACCTTTATAAATCTCAAGCTTGTAAACGTGTTTCCCTGGGAAGCTTTGATTCTCGATTGATGATCCAGGAGCTGGGGTATCTTGTGAAGCATCAAGCACCATGAGGAAATGACACATGATCAACAATCAATGGGTTTGGGGAATTGGAGACCCCCATGAATCAACAGATGCTAGTATTCCATTAAACAATGAAATGCAGTCAACTAACTTTGTCCTCTATAACATTTGCACTGCAATTCAAAAACAAATGTGCTACACATTTCAAATTGCTGCACTACTGCCAGGACCACCTACAAGAGAGATGGGTTGAATGAAAGGATGTGGTGATGCATCCAATTTGGACCTCCTTGTCAATCCCCCCAGGAAAAATGTCAACATTATACTGTTCATGTCTACAGTTTGTCATTTATTACTAAAACATGAAAAACGTTTCTGTTTTAATGATGTGTTTACATAGATTGTTATAGACACAGAACACACATGAAATGCATCTGTTTCAAATAACAATATATTATTTACTCAATACAACTCCAGGCAACTCACACACAGGTAAACAAGGCATGAGCTGGGAGAACTTTTTTGCCCCTTCTGCAGCGGTGGGAAGATGGTAAAGCAGGCTGTTTGCTACTTGTGTTGATCGATACATTTACAAGACAAAGGACACTGACAGAGAGGTGCGAAGGGATTTAAGGAGGGCCAGAGTTACGTTTTTTCGTAGGCTTTGGTAATTCTAGTGTTAAACCTCAAAATCAGTGATATTTCATGAGCAGAGCTTGCACAGAAATCTATACTAGATCTCACCCTTCTCTACTGATCATTGCAACATCCAAATTCCATTTTCAAAAAAAGAAAATTTAAACTTTATGAAATGCCCCATCTGCAGCAAAGAACCCGTGAGAACAAGCATTTCTGTGGCTCATTTACAGGTGATAACTGCACGTGCAGTGCTTGATTCTTTTCATATCATAGAACAGGAGCACTAACTATAAATAACCTACAAATGATTGCACATTGCAAGATAGTGATTGCACCACAATACAGTTGGACAATGCACCTCACTCAATATTGGTGAATTGTGATGCAGCCTTCCTCTTTGTCGCATTCCTTGAAATGCCATCTCACACCCTCTGGTGGTACAGGCATCCCGGGTTGGTAAACCCTGTTTAGGGGGAAGGAGCAATAAGGTTAAAGATAAGGTTGTTTTTAGATCATTGTTTCAACACTGGGGGCAATCACCTTTTTAGTATTTAAGGTGCTTATTTCTTTGAGAAATGGTCTGCAGAACTTCTGCTGTCTAAAAGATCTGTTTACCTTTGTGACCAGTCACCTGATTTAGAAATGCCTTTTTGATAATAAAATGTGAAGAACAAATGATCATCCATCCATCCATCCATTTTCCAACCCGCTGAATCCGAACACAGGGTCACGGGGGTCTGCTGGAGCCAATCCCAGCCAACACAGGGCACAAGGCAGGAACCAATCCCAGGCATGGTGCCAACCCACCGCAGACAAATGATCATATTCGTCATATTGCATCCTGTGTTGAGGGGTTGAAACTCATTTATGTTTTAAGATGTCATTTTATTGGCCTCTTATGATAAGTGGTAGTCAGATGGAACTGGTAACGAGGAGTCTAAGAAAGAAATGAGGTACACAAATGTAAACTCTAAAGCTGTTAGGGTGACAGCCATATCTATAAGTAGCAATGCATCATGCACTGCAGCTGAAGAACCCTAACCAGGAGTAAGATATTTTAAAAAAAGTCATCCGCCTTTAGGAAATTGATGGAGCAACCTTATTACTTACTGAGAAATCATTATAAATTTTAAAGCCTGTGTAACTAAACACTTTATCACCTGTGATGCAGGAATTCTCTGCAACCTTCACTCTCACTAGTTTCAATGCCAGAATGTAGACAACCTTTAGAGAGCACAAATGCTTTGCAAAAACTACCGCATCAATCACACTTACTGCAGTTACTAATAAAGTACTTGTACAGATTAATTGACACATTGCTAATATGCTATTTAAGTGTGTTTATTCTAAAATCTATGTTTTATCCCCAGATATCACATGCTGTCTAGAAATGAGAACATGCACAAAAGTAACTATCATATAAACACACTTTACCTGCTGTGTCATCTGTAATTCTGCTCTACGTGTGCATTTAAATTCTGTTTTTGCAACAGCACTAAACAGGCATTTCTTTGTAGCTGTCAGATGGAAATGTAAAGAGACCATTTTTAGAAATCCTGCCATTTTGCTAAATTTAAGTTAGAGAGGAGCCTACTACAAATTGGTAGATGTAACTGCAAATTAAAAAAAATACCCAAAAACAACTTTGCCTATTCCATAGTTACATTCACACCTGAGAACAGTAAGAGTGTTAAATTTTGAGCATATTACATATCTCTTCACTCTTTTTAGATAAGATTGGCACACTTGGAATTTTTCTCAAAACGTATGCTGCAGTCCCTTATCCTGCTTGAGCCCCATTTTTACCAGGAATGCATTTTTTGTGGAGTTTGCCAAGTGTATGTGCAGCATTAGGGTTACAAATTAATTTAAAAGACACTTGGTATGAGTGAGTGTGATCTGTGAATAACTTCCATCCATCCATTTTCCAACCCGCTGAATCCGAACACAGGGTCACAGGGGTCTGCTGGAGCCAATCCCAGCCAACACAGGGCAGGAACTATTACCGGGCAGGGTGCCAACCCACCGCAGGACACACACAAACACACCCACACACCAAGCACACACTAGGGCCAATTTAGAATCGCCAATCCACCTAACCTACATGTCTTTGGACTCTGGGAGGAAACCGGAGCGCCCGGAGGAAACCCACGCAGACACGGGGAGAACATGAAAACTCCACGCAGGAAGCGAACCCGGGTCTCCTAACTGCGAGGCAGCAGCGCTACCACTGCGCCACCGTGCCACCTGTGAATAACTTGATTTCTAAAAAAGATCTGTCTCTGCCTCACATTTTTATCTTGAGATGGGATCCAATTACAAATCAGGGCAAAGGAAATACAGCCCTAAATCAAGGCCCTTCTACCAAGGCACTTAATGACATGAACATCCTCTCCAAACATCTCAGAAAATCAACAGAACATTAATCAGTGTGTTAACAACTGGTTTTGTTTCAATTTTTTCTACAGTTTTCAGGCATTTATTTTAAAAGCTATGCATACAGTTAAGGATTTTGTAGTTTTTTAATCTATCTTTTACCTTTATTTTTAGTTAGGATTTATTTTATATATTTTGCATCTCTTCATGGTTAGCATAGCCTTGCTATGAAGAAACAACTGTGCGGTGCATGATTTCACTGTTAAGATGGTACAAAGATCCGGGCCATTCACATCCTGGTTATTAAGATTATTAATTCTCTCGATTAGTTGTCATATTTCATATAAAAATTTCTTGTGCTTTATTCTTTTGGCTATGAATCTGTTTTACTGATAAGGCTTTGTTTAAGTGATTTACTGGATTTTGAGTTCAAAAATGCACAAGTTCCAAAAGTTCCAAAACCACTTCCAATAATGCCCACACTATTTGGAAAACACTGTCAGAAGTCAAATCCCCAGGTAGACACAAAAATGACCTTGAATTATCTTTATAAAATAAAAATTTTATTTAAACAAAATGTTTGTCAGCATAATCAAGATCTATGGAGCATACGAAGCAATGGAATTGCCCTAAAACACAGAGGCAGTTCTGTGCAAAACAAAGTCCAAAAACACAATCTAATGGCAAAGGTCAAAAACAAAGCAGAGGCTCAAAAATCCAAAAATTCACAAATAAAGCACAAGGCACAGGAAGACACAACATCTCCAAAGTGAATTCACAATGAACTGTCAGGAACTCCCATAGAGACTGGTACATGGAACATAGCTAAGGCATTGAAAATTAAACACAAATAATGTCGAATAAACGTAATACACTTAAAAGAACCAAAAATGAACAAAGACGACATAAAACATGAATTTGAACTCCAACCATGACATGCACATCCTGTGAAAGGGGGAATGTTTTGGAAATGCTGGACAACAATGTAGTTGTGAAAAGATATCAATCTTGTTCATCATGTTATCACCCCAACTATACAGAGAAGCCACAGGCTAGTTGACAAAATGAATGTTTTGGCAACTTTATGCGTAGAAAGCAGCTTTGCAATAGCGAAGATTTGGGCATGTCACAACCAAACCATTTGTCTAATTTTGCACCAAACTTTGAAAAGCTCACACAACATGTGGGGTAATATGCAGATTCATACTTTTCCCCACCACTCCACATGAAGTAATGTTAAAGAAACCTGCTTTTATGCAAATCAGCACATACATAAAGATCACTGCCATAAGTGTGGATAAACACACCATATGTGTATCACAAGCATTATCACAGTATCAATACACAGATGGTCATGATTGCAAGCTGTACAGCTATAGCAAGAATATTGTCTTTTTTGTAAAACAAGGGCAAAATCCAGTAACAAAACCTATAATCCAAGAAGTCAGAAGAATCAATACTTGCAATAAACAAGTACACTCCAAACGTCAATGAACCACTAAAGAATATGCTCTCAGCTTTGGGATATTAAGAATGAGAGCAGTCCCTCAGTCATTGCATTAGAGTGGACCCATCTCTTTTGGTTATGCCCATAAAGCACAAGGAACATATTACAATGCAGAAACAAAATAGTTACTAAATAAACTGAGCGATACTAACAAAAAATGCATAATTAAAATAGACACATAAAACAATTAATTTAAAATTAACAAAAAAGGCACAAAAAGGAAAATACCGTATATACTCGTGTTTAAGTTCTTCCGTGGATAAGTCGGAGCTTGATTTTACCGGATAATTTCCGGTATTTTATAATGTCGGTCATATAAGTCGAATGTGGAAAACTCACGCTATTGGTGCAAGAGATTATGATATGCTAACGGCCACCTGAGAGAGTAACCATGGAGAACAATGCCTTTTTTCTCTATGTATTGTGCCTACATGACCACACGGTAATGCCCAAACTATTCCGAAGCAACGTTTGCACTGTTTTCTGTTTTTGTATCTCATACCCTCATGCACCTTTATCGTAAGAGCATCACTTATCTATAATAGAGTGTTTGATCAGAAAAAATATGAAGCTGGTTTTAAATTAAAAGTTGTTGAAGTGGCAGAAGAAATTGGTAACTGTGCTGCTGCCCCAAAATTCGATGTGTCTGAGAAACTGGTGCAAGATTGGAAGAAGCAAGAAGATGTAAAAAAGAAAAAAATTAAGTGTCGCATTTTTAAATGGGCGTATAAATCAGGGTGTGATTTCATGATTGATTTATCGGGTTTCAAGACCAAACGTATATGCGAGTATATACAGTAATTAAGCCAGGGAACAAGCGCGGGCTATAGCATAACAGTTACAAGCATATAAAGGAATTATAATTTTAGGTGTCTTTTGTCTGTAGCTGCAATTGTTCCTTTTTGATTAGCACCTTTAGTGTCAGATGAGGTGCAGAGCGCAAGCTGACCAAATGTTTTTAGAGCTGTGAATCACTTTTTAGAATGTGGAATGGGTAGACACCGCTGACTTTCTGCATCACTGCTAAGTCTGCCCTTTACCAGGCCTTGTCTGTCAATGAAAGTTTAGCAAAACAAGGCAATTTCTATTTTGTCCTACATTAGTATCTCATGGTAAAATGTATATGAATTGTGTTTAATGACATGTGTTTATTTGCACATCTTCTTTCAGCGTGCTCCTTTTTTGTGGAGGGTGTCATTATTCTTTGGAACTTGTGACTTCTTTTACCATAGGGTACTGACCCGTACTATTCAGTGAGTGTCTCCAATTTTGGGACAGTATAAACAATATGTTATCCCAGTGTACTCTTCAGTTATTCTAGAGTGGTGTGAGTTTTGCTTTATGCTCGTTTTGATGTTCTGAAATACAGTTTTAGTTTATCTCAGATTTGCTTTTTGGTTTTCGATCAGGCTTTGGTTAAAGATCGGACTGATTTTGGTTGTAAACTTTTGCTTGGTTTAGACTTGTGCTTGATCTTCCAATCCCTAATTAAATATATTTCTGTCTTTAATACTAAAGGCATAACAGCAGGGTTGTCATAGCTGATCTAGCACTACTTTGATTTAAGTTCATTAGAAAGTTTTGTTGCGGGAAAAGCAAATCTGTGTCTCTCTTTCTCTAACTCTCTGAGAGAGATTATACAAAGAGTGAAAGAAAGAGTGCGAGTATAAAATGTGTATTTGAATGTATGTATATACAGTATGATGCACTCTCATTATTGCTAAATTTAGAACTGCAACATTTTATAAATACACAAGTGATTAAAAAATATAAATGATATAATTAGAGGATTCTCTATCACTAAAATATGGCATCTTGTAGAAGGACATTTTTTATGCAGATCTTTTGAAATTGTAACTTTTTTCTTGATAGCTGGTCCTTCCCTCCTGCTGAGACTGTTGAAGCTGCATTTTGATCATCACTGGCAGTAACATGAGACAGTGGAGGCAGAATGAAAGGAACATCTGTGAGGAAAAAAGACCAATAGTAACCAGCTCAATTTTAACAGCAGTCCTTTGCATCAGAAGATGCTGAGAAAAGGCTGTAGGCTATTATATTGATCAGACCATCTCAACAAGCAAATAGGCAGTGTCACCACCACTTGTGAAATTGAGGGCTGCTGAGAGTCTCAAACACCACACACTAATGATGGTTAAGATGTCTGTGGAAAATATGTCATGGTTAAGACTAACATTGTCTAGGCCTGTTATTATTTGTAATGTGGATGATGTATTAATCCAAGAAAACTCACAGAAATAAAAAAAAATCAATGCACTGTATGTACAATATATTATGGCGCTTGGCATAACCGTGCATTTGAGAATAACAGGACATCCCTGACAACACTCAAAACCTTCACTAGTTGAAGGCTGTGGCAGAAGATTGATGTAACTGTAGAATAACTGAGTAACTTGTTCCAAAAGCATCTTGTTCTAAGAGAAGCAGGTATTTATTGATTAATGTCAATCTGAAATGCAATACAGTAATCCCTCGCTATATCGCGCTTCGACTTTCGCGGCTTCACTCCATCGCGGATTTTATATGTAAGCATATTTAAATATATATCGCAGATTTTTTGCTGGTTTGTGGATTTCTACAGACAATGGGTCTTTTAATTTCTGGTACATGCTTCCTCAGTTGGTTTGCCCAGTTGATTTCATACAAGGGACGCTATTGGCAGATGGCTGAAAAGCTACCCAATTTACTTTTCTCTCTCTCTTGCGCTGACTTTCTCTGATCCTGACGTAGGGGGATTGAGCAGGGGGGCTGTTCGCACACCTAGACAATACGGACGCTCGTCTAAAAATGCTGAAAGATTATCTTCACGTTGCTACCTTCTGTGCAGCTGCTTCGTGAAGCGACATGCTGCACGGTGCTTCGCATACTTAAAAGCTCGAAGGGCACGTATTGATTTTTGATTGTTTGTTTTTCTCTGTCTCTCTCTCTCTCTCTTTCTCTGCTCCTGACGGAGGGGGTGTGAGCTGCCGCCGTCAACAGCTTTGTGCCGCGGTGCTTCGCATGCTTAAAAGCCAAACAGCCCTATTGATTTGTTTGCTTTTCTCTCTCTCTGACATTCTGTGCTCCTGACGCGCACTCCTTTGAAGAGGAAGATATGTTTGCATTCTTTTAATTGTGAGACGGAACTGTCATCTCTGTCTTGTCATGGAGCACAGTTTAAACTTTTGAAAAAGAGACAAATGTTTGTTTGCAGTGTTTGAATAACGTTCCTGTCTCTCTACATCCTCCTGTGTTTCTGTGCAAATCTGTGACCCAAACATGACAATATAAAAATAACCATATAAACATATGGTTTCTACTTCGTGGATTTTCACCTTTCGCGGGGGGGTCTGGAACGCAACCCCCGCGATGGAGGAGGGATTACGGTAGTGAATTTTATCTAAAAGTAGTGTTTGTAAGTGAATCTCAATATACTGCTTGCACTTTCAGTCATAATGTGTACTTTTTATAACTGAATAGTAGGACATGAGGCAGGAAGGTGGCTTAGTTATTACCACTGCAGCAGACTAGGTTCAAATCTCAAACCAGGCATGACCTGTGTGAAGACTGAACACTTTCCCCGTATCTGCTTAGATTTTCTCTGTTTACTCCAGCTTCCTTTGATATTCTAAAGATGTGATTGTTGACTGACATTGTAGATGTAAGTGTGCTCAGAGATGGACTGAAATCCCATTCTGGTGCTTCCAGGATACGTTCAATCCCAGCCTGAACCTTTGTGTCTATTTCAGATTCAGCCTATTGGATGAAATGTCTTAAACAGCTTGTATAATTATTGAATTATAATGTATCATGTTTCAGTACACAGTCTACTACTATTGCTTAGAAATGCAGGATTTCAAACGCATCTCCCAAGTGCCTATTTTTATTCATCACATGTAATGCCAAGTAAACTCTTTGTACTACAATTACATACAAATTAATCAATTGTTGTGCTTTCATGTTTTAAAAAGCAAAATCAGCACATATCTAAGTACTATATATCCATCCATCCATCCATTTTCCAACCCGCTGAATCCGAACACAGGGTCACGGGGGTCTGCTGGAGCCAATCTCAGCCAACACAGGGCACAAGGCAGGAACCAATCCCGGGCAGAGTGCCAACCCACCAAAGGACACACACAAACACACCCACACACCAAGCACACACTAGGGCCAATTTAGAATCGCCAATCCAACTAACCTGCATGTCTTTGGACTGTGGGAGGAAACCGGAGCGCCCGGAGGAAACCCAGGCAGACACGGGGAGAACATGCAAACTCCACGCAGAGAGGACCAGGGAAGCGAACCCGGGTCTCCTAACTGTGAGGCAGCAGCGCTACCACTGCGCCACCGTGCCTCCCAGTACTATATATATATATATATATTTATTGTGGAAAGCTGCCCGGACAGTGATGGAAGTGCTGAGGACCAGGGCTCTCCAGGCATTGGGGCGCCCCCTGGCAGTGACCACGGGCCCCAATATGGTTGAGCTTCCAAGCTCTGCACCCGCGGTTCCCAAAGCCACCGGGGCAGCCGCCCCCTTGTGTTCTGGAGGAGGCGTAAGCCCTCCTCCGGTCTTCCTGGGCGTCCCAGCTGGGTACCACCCCCAGCCACTCGCCACTATATATATATATATATATATATATATATATATATATATATATTTATATTTATATATATTTTGTGGTAATGGGCTGTATAGTGCCCGAACCGGCGCAGACTTACACAGAGGCAAGTGTCAAAGGAACAGAAATCTTTTATTTTTCTTCAGCCGTGGGGCATGCCTTCCCTGTGTCCCACAGGCCCAACACAGTCCCAACACATTCCCCAAAACACTTTTAGTCACAGACCACACTATTCCTCTGGCACCACCAACACTCCTTCCAGGCAACCTCATCCTCTTCCTCCCGATTCCGGCCCTGAGTGGTGGTTGCTGGCTTCTTTTATGGCCCTCCCGGAAGTGATCCTGGTGCTTGCTCACCTGTTCCCAATCGCACTCCCGGGTGGGGCCGATGATTAGACCAGCTGGGCTTAACGATCTGCCACGCCCCCTGGCGGCCTTCCCAGGTCCCCACAGGGTTGGGGAGAACTCCATCTCCCATGAAACACCTGCGGGAAACTGAGGCATCATCGTCAACCAGGGAGGCTGCCACCAAGAGTCCTGAGGGAGGTATTGAGGAGTCCATGGCTGCTCCCCCGGAACATAAGCAGAAGGGGTGTCCCGGCCAGGCAGGGGACCCGGTGGCCCGCCACAATATATATATATTGTGATATATAGCCGGCCATTCATCCCAGCCAATACCCCCATGCCTCCAGATGGAGCCCTCCCGGCAACATGGAGGTGCCCTGAATTCCGGCAGGGCATCATGGACCTTGGAGTTTTTCTTCACTGCCCTGCTGGATACTGTGGAAGCCGCCAGGGGATGCTGCAGGGAGGCCCAGGAACTTGTACTTTCCACATAGCCCGGAAGGACTTCCCAATCACGTGAACGGAAGAGATGATATACTTCCAGGCTGAAGAAAAGAAGAGTTTTGATCTGACCGGGTCAAGGACTATAAAGGATTATGGGAAACTCCAGCGAACTGAGCCGAGTTGGGAGGAAGGGTGACTGAGCTGCTGGGAGTGGAGGATTGTTGTTATTGTTGGATTTTTTTATCTGGTCTCTGGCGTATTGTCGACGACAGTGCCCCCTATCTGTCACTATATATATTTATATGTTTTCCCATATAATATAAATTCACATATTCTGTTTGTTAGTTAATAACAAATATGTTCTCAGATATTTCAGGTAAGGAAGACAGACATTTTGAGGTAATGTAGTTAGACACAATAATCATGACACTGGATCATGGTGGCATGCTGCATATTGATTAGCACATGTATGTGAGAATTTTGCTGTACTCTGTACATTGCATGATGACAATATTGACTCTATAAACCTATTAGAATAGAAAAATTTGAATGAATGAATGAATGAATAATAAGTTGCTGTGCTACCCTTAATATTTTAAATGTTGTATTATCTAAGTTTTTTTTGTTTTGACAGCAGCAGATTAATAATGCATGTCTATATCTGTGCCACCCATGCCTTTCACCTGCCTTGAGGTGGTGAGCCCACATGGCATCTCCACATGTCTTTTTCAGGGTGAGCCTGGAATGGGTCATTCAGCCGTAAGATGTTTGTCAAATAACAGAACTCTCAGGACTTCTTCCAAGAAATACTTGAATTATTACACCTGTTTGGGCAAGGCTTGCATGGAATTGCTAACTATCTTTAGAGTATACTTTTTTGATTGTTCTTTGTCTGATTATTATTTTAGGCCAGTTGTTTTCAAGGTCAGGCAGTAGGGAGCCCATTGCTGTAGGTTTTTATTCCAACCGGTTTATGTTTAACAGATGTCATTATTTAGTTATCCGGCCATAAAGTCATAAATATTTGTGCTCTTTGTCATGGCATTTGTAAGAAAGAAAGCGTGGACAACAAAATATTGAGGAAACACCATGGTAACCAATTTAATAGCCAAGGCAAAAAAAGGTAAAAAGTCCAAACAAAGCCAGGAAGCTATGCATCTTGAGAATGCATTCGCAGTTAAGGTGCTTCTGCCAAAATAGCTCTGTCATATTCAGGTGCAGGTTCAACATTGACTGCTGACTTTTGTTCCAATAATCTCCTAAATACCCATCAGGTCGGAAGGGCAGGACTATTCTCGCACCATTCTGAATAAAATCTAAAGATTGTTGTTGAATATCCCAGGAGATCATCAATTACAGAAATTCTCAAATCAGCCCATCTAGCACCAACAATCATGCCACGGTCAAAATCACAGAAATCACAGTTGTGATGTTTGATTTGAATATTAATTGAAGCTCCTGACCTTCTTCTGCATGATTTATGCATTGTGCTGCTGCTGCAAGATTGGCTAAGTAGGCAATTGCATCAGGGATAAGCAGGTACAGAGGTGTTTTAGTGTGTGTGTGTATGTGTATATAAATCTCTATATATATATAAAATCCAACACCTCTCTGTCTGTTTGTATGTCTGTCCACTTTTCACGAGAGAACTACTTAACGGACTTAGATTGGGTTTTTTTCTATAATTTGCTTGAAAATTCAGTTTGAATTTGTGACTTTTCTCATTGCACTATTTATCATAGTTTGCTTTCGGTACCAATTTATTTGTGCGAATCCGAGAGACACGTAGTGGGCTGAGGGGTGCGGGGGAGATGGTGGGGCCTTCCTCACTCATGCGCCAGCCTCAGGGAATTCCTTACCTCCACTTAGCTAGCAAATGAGAGAACTACTTAACAGATTTAGATTGTGTTTTTTCTCTAATTTGCTTGAACATTCCGGTTGATTTTGCGACTTCTCTCATCATGATAAGAATCATAGTACTTGCAGGATCGATATATCCACGCTAATCTGAGACAGAGGCAGGGGGCCAAGTGGAGGGGAAAGCGTAATGTCAGAAGTAGTGAGCCGGTAGGGCCCACATCACTGTCCTGTTTCACTACTATGCGGGCAGAGGCCCGGGGGGACAGCTAGTATATATATATATATATATATATATATATATATATATGTTACCGGCAATGTGTAAAAACCGGCATTCTATAGAATACCTAGGCAATGTATACAATGCCCGAAATAGAACGTCAAAGTATGAAATACATCGCATTTCATACATTTCCTAGGCATTCTATACGCTACCTAACCGGCAAACCGGCAGTGGCACCTGGATCTTTGTTCATCCGTGTGGAAGCACGTGTGCTTGCTGTGCCGCAGCAGAGACTGTTCCATATATTGTGGTGAGTGAAGTACCGCTACAGAAGCTGTCCCATATTGTGCTGTGGGAAGATGGGAGAAGAGAATGTAGTGTACGGGCAAGAATCACAACATGCTGACATGAGACAACGGTTCTACAAAGAACTATCCCAAATGCGAGCCAACGCTGCTAAAAATTGTGTTTTTCAAACGGAAGCCACTTACGAGAAGTTAGTGAATGATGTAACATAGGCTAAAACGACTACTAAGAAGGAACCACGGAACTATTAGCTGCTGAAACGCTACGATATCATGATGGTAGAGAACAAAATCTAGTTGATTTATTCTGTTAAAGAAGGCATCAGTGCCATCCAGTTTTACGTCAGAGATTCTGAAGTATTTGACGTACTTCACGTAGCTCATTTGGCCATTGGCCATGGAGGACGAGACAGAATGTTGAAAGAGCTTGCACCCAAATACAAGAACATTACCCGTCATGACATTGAACTGTATATTCACCTTTGTGAGCCATGCCAGAAGAAACAAAAAGGTGTAAAAAAAGGATTTGTGAGGTGTATGTGCAAGACTAAGTGCCAAAACAACAAATGCCTTTGCGTAAAAAAAGAAAATTAAGTGCAATTCAAAATGCCATTCTAGTCTTCCTTGCTGCAACAAATAGTAGGCTAAGTAATGACACTTCTGATTCATTTGTTCTCCCAGTAAGCATATCCTGTAGTTCATTTTGTATTTCTTCTTTCATTTTTAGACATTTTGTTATTAAAGACATTTCCAATCTGGACATTTCACACTTGGTGTAAAATAGTACTTGTCATTCTTTATAATGCCTAGGCATTTTATGCAATGCCTAGGAAAAGTATGTAACAATGCAGATATTTCATACCTTGCCAAAAAATGGCAGGCATTGTATACATTGCCTAGGTATTCTATACAATACCTGCTATTCATACATTGCCGGTAACATATATAATATTGTGACCAGTAAGGGGTGTAACAGCACCTCAGACCCTCCAGACACAACTATACAACACAATCCTGGGCTAAATACAAGATTTTCTTTATTCTTCACCTCCACAGTTTTTCCAATTCTCTTCCACAATAATACAACACAACATTAAATCCCCTTCCTCATTCCACACCTCCCTTGGATCCTCTCACGCACTCCTCCTGACACTGACTACTCATTTCAGGAAATTCAGCTCCCCCTAGCTGCAGCCTAGAACCCCAACAGGGCTGTCCCATAAGACTACAACTCCATGTCTACCCTGCAATTATTCCTATGGGTGACAAACCAGTGGGATGCTGCCATCTTGTGTACCGGGGGAGAATATAACTTTGGGCAGCAGACACCTCTGGTCCTTCTGTCAAGCCTTCCTTTTCTTGACTTTCAAGCCTTTCCTTTTCTGGTCAACCTCCATCCCACCCTGGATGCCCGTCTGTCCCTTACAACCTTCTTATATAATACGCTACCATGGCTGTCCATTTGTCTGTCCAGGATTTTAAATCACCTGTAGCTCGCAAAACATTTAACCTACTGACCTGAAATTTGGTACACACATACTACATGACATCTACTATCCACTTTTGGGGTGATGATTGACCTCCAAGGTTATTCCTCTTTTTATTTTTATTTTATTTTATTGTAGAATCAACTCTCGGCAGCAGCCAGCAGGGCGGTCGTGCAGCACATGTGTATGGGCACCGTTCTCGTTCCCTACCACCCTCATCGTCACTTCCCCTACTTCTTCATATCTTAAATCATTCCTGAGGCAGAGTGAAGACTTAAGTGCCAGTTTAAGTGAAAAATTACGGAAAACATACTAAGTAATTGCAACACAAACACTGACTTAATTAGTTTTAACGTGAAAAGATGCTGACGAAAGAAGAGAAGAAGCGGGATGCTAGGATGGAGAAAAGAACAACTGCTCAGCAAGCAGCAGGCGCATCAACCTCTGAGTAACCGTACAGAGTATGAAAACTATGAATGCTCAAGTCAAGTGTATTCACTGCACAGTATCTTGCAATGCAGTGCACAGTTACTGATATATAATACTACTTTACTGATCTCCTGGAACATGACAATCATTTGAAGATGGATTTTAAATATGGAAGTGGAAGAGGAAACTGATATAGATAGCTATTTTTATGAATTCCAACCAAAATATTTAATCTGTCATAAAAGGAATTGTGTTGATCCTACAGATAGTGGTTACAACGAAATGCCGTGATCATAAATTGACTCTTTGGTCATCTTGTTCTTATTATACTCTCTACAGGATATTATGAATATTACTGTATCTTACAGTGCTCATAACATGCAAAGCATATTAGAGTTTTCATGATCAAAAGGCAAGCACTAAATACAAATGAGTGTCCTAATAAACATTCTCCAACAAAATCAGACAAAAGTTCCATCATGTACAGCAGTCTGCCCTAAAGCGAAGCTTATCTTAGTTTTGCTGTCATATTGTATTTGACCTGCAAACGCAGTAAGTTTTTTTCTGACAGCATATATTTTTAAAATTCAGAAGATGTAATGCTTTTGCCAAACATAGGTTCTGAAAAAATGAAATAATTTCTTTCTTATATTTTTAATCATATGTTGTTATTGGTTTCTTCCATGCACTCCCAAAGATGTGTTAGGTAGGTAAACCACTGACTAATTTGTCTTGGTACGAATGAGTGGTGGTGCATTTGTGAGTGTACCCTGTAATGGACTGACATCCGTTTCGGTTTTAGTTCCTGTTTTCCAACAGTTGCTACTAAAACATTGGTTTTCTGTAACCTTATATTTAATAATTGTTTCTTTTTGCCCATGAGAAAATACTCGATGGCAAGTTGACCCCGACACAGAACTGTGCCTTTATCACCCAATTTTCAACAAGACCAGCATTTCTGCTACTACACTACTAGGTTTACACACTTTTGCGCAACTACAAAAAAGGAAGCTACTGAATGTTAACTCCATTAATTTTCCTTTGTACCCATGTGTCAAATACTCAATAATACTGAAAATAATTAGCATTAATTTGTGTTATACTTAAAATGATTAACTTTATGTAATTTTTGTTGTGTGAAAGTGTTTCTGAGTCTCTTAGCTATTTGGAGAAGGAGTGATAAAAATGAGACTTTCTGTCAATTATTTTCTAAACAGGCAATTCCTAATTGAGCAAATTACCAATTCAAAAAGAAATAAATGCATGACATGTTTTTGAAGCTGTGGAAAGCCTAGTGACTTGAACCTTTTACTTGAATGAGCCTGATTAATATAAACAAATGTGCATCAATGGATTAAAGCAGCTGCGTTCTCTTTCAGCTGATTCAGTCATTAGTAAATTATCTTTTTATGGTTTCAATTATGTCTACTTTCAATAAAATACGTTTTGTCTATTAGTGGTTATATGGTAGGCTATTTATAATCACCAATTTTCTGTATGAAGAAAAAGTTTTGGTGATTACCTAACATCACTGAAACAATTCAAAACCTAATACTGCAGCAAGTTCCTAAAATGATGAGTTGTTGTGACACATCCTAATTTTAAGAAGACAAAATTGTTGAAATCAAAAATAATGATGTACTACAGCACACAGTTTGTTTAACTGAAAAAATCATTTAGCTCTTTGAAAGGAACAGCAGCTGAAATAACATGAATCAGTTATCTTTTAGTACACTTAACTGATGCTTTTTTATCTTTCTTCATCTTAAGCACACCGATTTTAAAGTGGACAAAAACACACAACAACTAAACTCATTATGCAGCTGTGTTTGGAAGCTTCCATTTACATTCAGTAATCTGTCATACTGGGACCCTTACTCTACAATTGAAGCTTTGCAGGTGTTTCTGAATTGATGTGTGGGCTGCAATGTAACAAAGGAAATCTGAGCCAAATTTCGTATATATTGATTGGTGTTTAGATCAAAGAACAATAGCTACTACTCCACAATGTAGGGAGCTTTGCCATCTAAAACAATAATTACACATAATCATTGCACAAGAAAGAAACTGCCCTGTCTATAGAAAATGATTTATCTGTCATATCATTATACATAGGTCTTGATATATATTTACAACCCACTCACTAGCACTGCTGTTCTCCATGTTTCAGTTGAAGCATGAATACACACACTTTGCTTTCAGAAGTGTAACATATCAAATATATTCAAATAGAAGTGAATTAATCCATTAGGATGATTACACATATTATCTATTTTGTGTGCACGGATAAGCTTTCAGCAGCATTTTTGAACAAAAGTATTGTGAGTTTAATTACTCAGAAAATATATATTTAAAAACTTATATGTGGTATTTAAATATGTAATTATGATTCATAGTATGGATAAACAAAAAGAGCTATTGTTCATTTTAAAGGAAATCGTTCACTGAAAAAAAAAAACTTTTTAACTTTCAATGTAGCTGAGTAAAAATACAAATAGAAAATTTAAAAGTGTACAGAACAAAACACATCTTTTGTTAATAAAGGAATGTACATTTTTTATACATAGCAGGCTGTTTAAGCCAGCATACCTTGAGAATCTCTATTTACCTAGCATTTGCAATTAGTTCCTGATTTCCCTAAAGTACTATCTAGTAGTGCAAACCCCTGGATATAATAAGAGAATGAGATTATTACAGATAGATACAACTTTATTTGTCCCCAGGGAGGGAATTTTGCTTTTTACAGAAGCTGTTTAAATAAATAAATACATAAATACAAAAATAGGTAGATATGTAAGTAGATAAATAAACATATACACTTTAGTCTGAACAAAGAAAAAAATTAAAAGGAAAGAAAACTTTTGATGTCACAGTCACAGTGAGGCCTTATGCAGATGTATTGTTGTTGGTATAAAGGAGCCCCTGTAGTGTTTCTTGACATACTTGTGCTGCATAATTCGTTGGCTGAATGTCCTCAGTGTTCGTGTGTCAGAGAGAGGATGTGTAGCATTGTTCATAATGGCACTCAGTTTTAATTGAAATATCTCCTTTGCTGCTATCTCCAGGGTTCCAGAGTGTGTCCCATAACTGAGTATGCCTTTTTAATTAGCTTGTTAATTTGATCAGCCTCTCATGAAATGATGTTACCAGCACAGCACACCACAATGTAGAAAATTACATTGGTCATCACAGAGTTACATGTGAAGGATGTCATACCCATGTTAAAGGAACACTGTTTTCTAAGGAAAAAGAGCTTGTTCTGCCCTTTCTTATATAGTTCCTCTGCGTTTTGAGACCAGTCCAACCTGTTATTAATGTGCACTCCAAAGTACTTGTAGGAGTGGACCACCTCTAAATACACTCCTTGAATAGTGACTGGACATAGAGGCTCTTTGGTGTCTGGCAAACATCAATAACCAATTCTTTGGTTTTGCTGATGTTAAGATGCAGACAATTCTCTTGGCACCAAGAAAGAGAATTACCCATATGACTCCTATACTCTGTCTCATTCCCCTTTATCAATGCACCCCATAAGTGCAAAAGTATCTGAGAATTTCTGCAACTGACATGACCTGGTGTTATATTTATAGCCTGAGGTGTACAGAATGAAGAGAAAAGGAGACAACACTGTTCCTTGTGGTGCTCCTGTGTTGCTCACATCCGTATCAGAAACACAGTCCTTGAGTCTCAAAAACTGTGATCTGCCTGACAAATAGTCCATTATTCAAGACACTATAGGCTCATCTACCTGCATATCTCTCTGTTTAAGCCTTAACAAGGATAACTGGATAGTGCTGAAGGAGCTGGAAATATCAAAAAACTTAATCCTCACAGTGGTGCCAGCTTTGTTCAGGCGAGAATAAACCTGGTGGAGCAGACAGATAACTGCAGCCTCCACTCCAGTCTTTGTCTTAATGTCAATGTCAATGTCAATTTATTTATATAGCACATTTAAAACAACATATGTAGTAATGCTGTGGCCAAAGTGCTTTACAATAATAGAATAAAAGTAAAAAAAAACAAATTAACATAAAACATAAATAGAAATAAAATATATGAACATAAAATAAAATACATAATAAATAGAAGTAATGTTATATAATCACAAAGAGGAAACCATCAGTATTACTGAAGGTCACAGAATGCAAGTGAATAGAAATGAGTCTTTAGTCTTGTTTTGAACAGTTCAATTGTAGACGACTCCTTTATATAATGAGGTAAAGAGTTCCACAGGTGAGGAGCAGCAGCTGCAAAAGCCCTGTCTCCCTTGGTTTTACACTTGGTACGAGGGACAACCAGAGCCAGCTGACCAGAAGATCTAAGCACTCTAGATGGCTGATGTAAAACACACAGTTCAGATAAATAGGCAGGAGCAAGCCCATGTAAAGATTTAAAAACTAGCAGCAAGAATTTAAAATCAAATCGAAAACTGACAGGCAGCCAGTGTAAAGAAGCTAAAATAGGAGAAACAGAGTCATACTTTCTTGCCCCAACCAGAAAGCGAGTGGCAGCATTTTGGACCAACTGTAACCTGTGTATCAGGGATTTGTTAATCCCAGAATACAGCGAGTTGCAGTAATTGAGGCGAGAAAAAATAAACGCATGAGTAGCTATCTCAAGATCCCTAGAAGATAAAAAAGGCTTTATCTTACCTAATAGACGAAGCTGGAAAAAGCAACTCTTGACTACAGAATTTACTTGTTTCTCAAAAGAGAGGTTACTATCAAAGGTAACACCAAGATTGCGGACTTGAGGTTTGGAAAAGACAGAGAAAGAGTCGAGAAGTCCAAGACCAATTTGGGCTTTAGCTGATGGACCCACTATAAGTACCTCTGTTTTATTTTGATTTAGATCAAGAAAATTATTAGCCATCCAGGATCTTAGTTCAGACAGACAGTTTTGGAGTTGATTTGTTGTAGAGTTGCAGACAGGAATATAAACCTGAGTATCATCAGCATAGCAGTGAAAAGAAATGTTAAATTTCCTAAAAATTGCTCCAATAGAGTGAAGGTATATGGAGAATAAAATAGGATCCAAAATGGATCAATGAGGAACACCATATTTAAGAGGAGCAGTAGATGAAGAAGAGGAATTAAAAGTTACTGAAAAGTGTCTACCAGTTAAATATGACCTGAACCAGTTAAGAGCAACCCCTTTAAGCCCAACAAGATGTTCAAGCCGCAACAGCAATATCTCATGGTCAATAGTGTCAAAGGTAGCGGACAGGTCAAGGAGGAGAAGGACTGCCACATCACCTGAGTCAGTAATAATACAGATGTCGTTGAACACTTTCAGGAGTGCTGTTTCAACACTATGATAACGCCTAAAGCCAGATTGGTAGATCTCAAATAAATTATTGGAGTTAAGGTGATCAACCAATTAATTATAAATAATTCTTTCTAGAATTTTAGCCAGAAATGGCAGTTGGGAAATTGGACGAAAATTGGCTAAAACTCCAGAATCTAATTCTGCCTTTTTTAGATGGGGACGGAGTGCAGCATGTTTAAAAAATGAGGTCTTAGATGGTAAAACCGCAGTGGGTCCAGGTGGTCTACCACAAGAGGACTCATATAGTCCAGGACCAGTCTCTCAAAGGTCTTCATGATGTGAGACGTAAGTGTCACTGGTCTTTAGTCATTAGGTGAAGAGGCGCCTGCCTTCTTTGGTGCAGGAACAATACAGGATGTTTTCCACAGCAGTAGAACTTTCTGAAGCCTTGGGGACAGACTGAATACGTGACAGACGACACCAAAACGTTGGTCAGCACAGGCCTTAAGAATTTGAAGAATGACTCCATTGGACCCTGCAGCTTCTTCCTGTGTGTAGGTTTCTCAGTTGTCTCCTTACTTGGCCTTCAGTTATGGACAGTCTACACTGATGGTCAGAAGTACACTCATTGATATAATAGAGATGGTGTGGAGAGACTGATCATCAGAAGAAGGGAAAATCTATGAAAATTGGTTGAGGGCATTCGCTTTGTCCACATCCCCTTCTAGCACCTGAGCCCTGGATTGCTTGAGTCCAGTAATTATACCCAGTCCTATTCCAGACATCTTTCATGTTATTCTGAGTGAGCATGGTGGTGGCAGCATCATACAGCATCTATGTTCAATAAGGACACTGAAAACTAGGGATACAAAGGAAGTCCTTCTTTATTGGGTTACCAAATGTTAACCAGTGCACACACATATCTTAAAAACTATATCCTAAAACAACATGTTGTCTCACAGAGAGAACATTTAAAATGCTTGTGTTCACAGAGAATTTTAGAATAATACTTGCTTCCTGTAATACAGTACAACTAGTTCACTACCTGCTTGCTTACTTATACTCAGAAAGTATTCACTTGAACTCACCTGGCAAAATAAATCGATTGGACACAGTTTAGAAAGGCAAACGCCTGTGTGTATAAGGTCCTACAAATCGCACTGCTTGTTGGGGCAAAAATCAGCTACGAAATCCAAGGAACTACCTATAGACCTATGCAACAAAATTGTGGTGATGTATAGATCAGGGTAAGGGTATAAAACCATTTATAACTTTTTGAGTGTTTCTGAAGCACAGTGACCTCAATGATTGTGAAATGGAAGAAGTCTGGAACTACCAGGACTCTTTCTGTATTTGTTGAGTAACTAGGCAGGAAGAGTCTTGGTTAGCGAGTTGACCAAAGATCCAATGGTCAATCTAAAAGAGCTTCAGAAATCCTATTCTGTTATCTCAGCAGCATTCCATCAATCAAGCATTTATGGTACAGTGGCTAGTTAGTGGCACTCTTGAGTAAAAGGCTTATGCCAGCCTGCTTGGACTCTGATTGCATTAGGAAAAAGATAATCTTGCCTGATATATGTCTTGTCTGAACTCCAAGCACTCTGTCTGGCAAAGATCAGACACTGCTCATTGCCTGCCCAAAATTATCCCTAGAGTATGGTGGTGGCAGCATCATGCTATGAGCAGTGCTTCTTAGTGGCAATGACAAAGTAACTGGACAGAACTGAGGGAAGGATGAATGCAGCCAAGGGGTCCTTGAAGAAAACCTGCTCCAGAGTTCATGTTTCCTCAGACTGGGCCAGTGGTTAACCTTTCAGCATGACAATGACCTGAAGCATACAACCAAGAAAGCGCTGGAGTGACTTTGAGACAAGACTCTGATTGTCCTCGAGTGTCCCAGCCAAAGCCCAACCTTAAATCCCGTAGGACATCTATGGATAGACCTGAAGATGGCACTTTACAGACGCTTCCTAAAATATCTAAAAGAACTTGAGAGGATCTGCCAGGTAGAATGGGACACTCTACATGACTGCCTGTTTATTTGGGATTATTTATTTGTTTATTTATTGGGAATGGAAGGGGATCTGTACAAGACTGTTTGCACTTTGGCTTTATTGGATAAAAGCTCTGCGCTTTGCACTGCTCTTTCTTGTTCTGTGTCTTCATTGCCCAGCTCATACCTGTTATGACTATGGATGGCCCTGGGTTCAAGAGGGGTATGACAGCTGCACAAACCTGAGCCATCACACAAACTCTCCAAATCCAGGTGTGCAAAGCTTGTAGACTTGTCTATAAAGACTCAAAGGTGTCACTTCTGCCAAAAGGGCTTATACAAAGTACAGAATTAAAATACAGAATATTTATGTGAATGAAAGATTTCAGTTTTTGTGTTATACTAAATTTGCAATCCTTACTGAAAATATGTTTTCACTTTGTTATTATGAGCTATTGAGTGAAGATTGATTGGCGAAAATGGCAAATTTATACAATTGAAATTAAATGTACAACACAATAAAATGCGCAGAATGTGAGGGCTACTTTCTGAATTCGCTGTATGTTATTTGTATAAAAAAAGGATTTTTTTTTCTAAAATATGTATGAAATTTACCCTCAGCCAGTCCCTCTATGCTCCCATGTTGTTGATGAAAAATGCATGTTAAAGTAACAGTTGGTATTTGTCAAAGGCATAACTTTGTTCATTTGTCAATAGCACTTTGAAATCTCCCTTAGAAGGAGCTTTTAGCTTATATATGTAGCATGTCAGTTATCCAAGGTAACTGACATGAGTGTGGAGATTTTTTTTTTAAATCTCTTTGAATGTATTGCCTGCATGGTCTTCTCATAAACCTTCAGTGTCTCCTACTGGGAAAAGCTCCTCAGTGGCTGGCTATCTCATGGGCAATGTTTTCAGCTCATTGAATAATGTAAAAGACTTTTATACCACTGCTGAGACTTTTAAGTTCATTTTGCAGCTTGTATATACCAATTATTTCTTTCAGTTTCTCAAATAAAATCACGGATTCAGCTAAATATCTCTAAAATGTCTGAGCAACTATGTTGATGACTGATGGCTAGGATCAATCTTTCTGCTGATTAATACTGCGTGCATCATGTTGTGAAATCTGAAGGAACACACAGCTTTCAGCTGATTTTCACAGCTGAGGAACAGTTAGTAGGTAATTCACTACAGTGGGCTTTTGCATTGAAAAACAGCATAAAGAACATCTCACTCTACAGTAATACTGGGAGGACAGAAAGTGGATTCTGCATTTTTTAGCAGATCTTGGTATTCAGGCAAGATAAAAAGAGCAATTGCTCATGTTCTATACTGTTGATGCACATAATGATTCAAGTGTACATGTGTTTGCTTTTGGTGTGAGTGAACTTGCACATTTGTTAATTTGATACTTGATTCAGAAATTACAACACAAAACAGAACAAAATATAGTCTTTGCCAGTGCAGACCCCGTGGATTCCTGATCTTTACATCACTAATTTAGATACCTTGCTTTCTTTTAAAGGATGTCTTGCTTTCTTCTGCACTAATTGAAAATTGTATACCTGTGGCAACCCTGCTGTTCTTAAAGACTTCCCTGCAGCTGGCTCTGAAGCTGCTTATTTGAATGACTGAATGTCAGCTCATACGGCTTGTGACTAATTGCAGATGCCATTCCCAGGTGGATGTACCTTGTCAGCAAAGTTATACAGCCTTCCCTTTGAAGACAGCTTTCCCCATCAACCACTTCTAACTCTTTGCAACAGCACACATATCCTTTGAAGTGGGAATATGGTCCTCTCATCTGCTCTGGTCATGATGGGGACACATCAGCAGGGTTCTTGAGTGCTGTGATCTGAGTGCGGTGATCTGGCCATTATATGAAGGCAGGGGAACCTTCTTCTGTGGAGCTCTTGGATATACAGTATTACTTACTGATCTTATGTCTTACATCCTGAAATTAGACTGTCATCGGTACTTTACATCTGGTATCTCAGCTTTCAGATTCTCCCTCCTCGACTGTTCTGTAATGACCTAGCTCATTCTGTGCCTGTGTAGTCTCACCACTGCTTCTGCATCTCACTTTTCACCTGGGGTCAGTGGTAATATGATCTCTCTCATTTTATCCAACTCCATGAGCCTATCCAAGCCAACTCTTTCTGATGCTCTGCTAGACAGAAGTAGCATTTTCTTGGCTGTCTTCTGTCCTGTATTGATACTACAACCTGCATTCTCAGCCGTTAAAATCTCCAGAAATGGCAAAGGAAAGCTCAGCAAGTCCATTTTGGGTCTCTGTGCTCTGACGTACTTGGTGCTTTCTTGAGTAAGACTGTGTGTTTTCACCTTGTCCTGCTATTCACATTTGATGTAGTGCTTGCCAGAACTCACCCAATGGATTCTGGGTCCTTATATTGCACTTTTAGGTAGATTTCTTGCTGTTGCCTCACTCCCTAGGGATTGTGCCATTGTGGCAGGCATGCTGTTTTTATAAGCTATCCTGCAGCTGGCTCTGAAGGTGCTCATTTCAGTGACAGAATACCAGCTCATATTGTTCATGACTCATTGGTGATGCTATCCCAAGGCTGATACAACTTGTCACTGCCATTACAACATGTTTGTAACGTTTTGACCTGTCTGATTAAATTTTATTCGTAATTATTCCTATTTATTTCATTTTTTTATATTTTATAATAGGTGTTGACAGCTTTTGGCTTCAGATATGACACATTGCTGAGCAACATGGTGTGATTAGTGATATTAGCATAATTTCACTTATGGAAGAATAATAAGCCACAATATTTAATTTAACAAAAGGAGGTCTTTTTTAGCAATAAGGGTGATCCAGATCATTAGCAGTAAAGCCCTAAAAAGCAGGTTGACACTCAGAGCACATAGCATGGAAATCGTCCCCCCTCCTCTTCCTTACATTATAAATCAATACCAGACTGCTTAGTTTGTACCAAACAAAAATTACGTCATGTCTGGTGACTTTTTCAGCAAACATATTATCAGCTTTATTACTTACAGAGATCATTAATTCTCTTATGAGCAACAGTAAGAGTAAACATCAAGATACTCCATTAACAAAAATAGCACAGAAGTCACTTCATCTTCTCATAACACTAATGACCAACTGTAGAAATATTTTATGGTTATGATATAATTAATAAGTAGCTATAAAGATACATATTTGGTTAATACTAACGAGAAAAGAAAGTAGCATGAAACTATTTAATATACATGAAACACAGTTAAACAACAAATATATTTTGCTAGTGACAGACATTAAAGATAACTCAGAAAAATAAAAACCTTGACTAGGGACATACAGTATATCCACATACAGTCATATGAAAACGTTTGGGAACCCCTGTCAGCCTGCATAATAATGTACTTTCAACAAAAAAGATAACAATAGTATGTCTTTCATTTCCTAAGAACATCTGAGTACTGTGGTGTTTTCCAAACAAAGATTTTTAGTGAAGCAGTATTTAGTTGTATGAAATTAAATCAAATGTGAAAAACTGGCTGTGCAAAAATTTGGGTCCCCTTGTAATTTTGCTGATTTGAATGGATGTAACTGCTCAATACTGATTACCTGCAACACCAAATTGGTTGGATTAGCTCGTTAAGCCTTGAACTTCATAGACAGATGTGTCCAATCATGAGAAAAGGTATTTAGGATGGTCAATTGCAAGTTCTGCTTCCCTTTGACTCTCCTCTGAAGAGTGACAGCATGGGATCCTCAAAGCTACTCTCAAAAGATCTGAAAACAAAGATTGTTCAGTATCATGATTTAGGGGAAAGCTACAGAAAGCTATCTCAGAGGTTTAAACTGTCAGTTTCAAGCGTAAGGAATGTAATCAGGAAATGGAAGGCCACAGGCACAGTTGCTGTTAAACCCAGCAGTTCTGGCAGGCCAAGAAAAATACAGGAGCGGCATATGCGCAGGATTGTGAGAATGGCTACAGACAACCCACAGATCACCTCCAAAGACCTGTAAGAACATCTTGCTGCAGATGGTGTATCTGTACATCTTTCTACAATTCAGCGCAATTTGCACAAACAACATCTGTATGGCAGGGTGATGAGAAAGAAGCCCTTTCTGCACTCACGCAACAAACAGAGTCAATTGTTGTATGCAAATGCTTATTTAAACAAGCCAGATTCATTTTGGAACAAGGTGCTTTGAACTGATGAGACTAAAATTGAGTAATTTGTTCATAACAAAATTATGCATGGCGGAAGAAGAACACCGCATTCCAAGAAAAACACCTGCTACCAGCTGTCAAATTTGGTGGAGGTTCCACCATGCTGTGGGGCTGTGTGGCTAGTTCAGGGACTGGGGCCCTTTTTAAAGTCGAGGGTCAGATGAATTCAACCCAATATCATCAAATTCTTCAGGATAATGTTCAAGCATCAGTCACAAAGTTGAAGTTACACAGGGGTTGGATATTCCAACAAGACAATGACCCAAAATACAGTTTGAAATCTACAAAGGCATTCATGCAGAGGGAGAAGTACAATGTCTTGGAATGGCCGTCACAGTCCCCTGACTTGAATATCATCGAAAATCTATGGGATGATTTGAAGCAGGCTGTCCATGCTCGGCAGCCATCAAATTTAACCGAACTGGAGAGATTTTGTATGGAAGAATGGTCAAAAATACCTCCATCCAGAATACTACTGTTTCCATAAGGCATGTCATATATTAAAAGGAAGTTGCTACTTTGAAAGGTCAGCCAATGATAAACAAAAATCCAAAGAATTAAGAGGGGTTCCCAAACTTTTTCATATGAGTGTAAATACAATACAAATTGAGCATATATGCTTCCACACACTATAAAAGAGGGCAGTGCATATTGCAAAGTGTCCAAGCTAAGACCAGACTAAGTACAGGCCTTTGCAAGAGACTTGACATTTCAGCAAACAAAACAAACAAAACTTTTTCAGAAAAGATTACAGGCTTTAAACAGCACTTTGCTTTGAACTCAACTTCAGATTTGACAGTGTAATGTGTTTGAAACATTAAAGGAAATTTTACTTGTGCTGAATAGTATTTAGTTTTCACTTCAGGTTTCTTTGTCCATTCAAAACAGTAAAATATAAAGGATGTGCTTAGTTCGACGACTCTGCTGACAAACTTTATGACTCATCTGCGTTGCCTAAAAGAAAGTGAGCTCAAAATCTCTGCTGCACACAGCAACATCTGTTCAACTGGATATTTCAGTAATCCTACTGAACATGTTTTACAGATGCAATACATAGTACACTAACAATATCAAAATGAGATTAATTTTATATGCTTGATTATACATCAATTTATGACTTTGAGCTTTGAAGTCAATACTAGTATGATTAAATTAAACTTCAAATATCAACCATGTGTCATTATTGATATTTAAATAAGGGAATATGCATCAAACCAGGAGTTGGTGTAATAGTCATTCCAGACTCTCCCAGCTTTCTAAGCTTTTGATGAATACATTTCATAACATTTAGTAAATTACAACATAATTTGCATTTTTTTTATTTTTGAAACTGAAAACACAAATGGGAAGCTTCGAGACTTGTGTGATTTAGTTTGTTTCAGAAATCCATCCATCCAACCATCCATACATCTACTTAAGCTGCTTATCCAGGGGAGGGTTTAGGGGCTCCTGGAGCCTATCCCAGAAAGCATCATAAATGTAAGAGTTAAGTTAAGGGAGCAAGGTTTTGTTTTTTTCCCAGCAGTTTCTAGGATAAATACTTTCACCAAATCATTAATTTCTCACGTCACTGTGTTTATTAACTTGATTGAATTTTCAATCCTATTTTTGTAAAAATTGATCTGTTTGTATGGAATGTTGTGTGATTTCAATAAAATCAATAAAATTACAAAATAAAGAATATACAGTATGTAAAATTTAGGTCAATTAGAGCAGATTTTGAGATTATCAGGTCCACAAGTCAGTCATATCCTGATTTATACACATTTACATACTCCTGAAACATAGGGGCTTTTCTAATGTTAATACATTGTTTCTGTGAACTATAAAAGCATTGATAAAAATAAAGATTTCAAATTTTTGTGTTATTTTTGATTTGAGCGTAGTAGCCGGAATGTTGTCACTCACCATTGCTAATTTCAAAGTAGATGAGACAATAGCTGAAAAAGTTCTCAAGCAGGTGAAATTTGAATAAAGGAGGGTGTCGTTTTTTATTCTAACTCATGTATGTGTCTATGTATCATAAGTGCCACGGAGGGCAGACGGGCATCTTGACTGGGATGGAGACCAGGTTCTTGACCAGCCAGGACACCATAATGGAAGGACTGCAGGAGTGAAGTCACAACCTGGCCAGTTGCCCTATAATCTTCATCCCGGCTGGGATTGAACTGTAAGAAATGGACTCGGTGAACATAGACATGTAGAGCAGTTCATATCCCCACACAGGAGGTGGCAGGTTACCTGCAGTGTTGCATGGGAACTGGAGTATGAAAAAACAGCCCCTTGTTGGGTTCATTGGGTGCCGCCAGAGGGCGATGCCAGGGGGGAACAAAACTGGTTTCCACATGACCCGAAAGTGCTCCCAAATGCAGTACAATGACACTGAAAGCAGTCCTGGGTCTTGCTTGAAGGAGTCAGAGTCAGAAAGTAGCAGGTGACACTCTTGGAGGAAGGAAGGAGAAGAATTCAATATGATATTTGCTATTTATCTTTTGACGGGTGATTATTGGAAAGGTGTGACCAACTAATATCTTTTACTTGAACTCAGAATTGTGTTAGGCATTACAGTGTCTGTGGTTTGGAGCTTGGGGGCTCAAATGCTATCAAAAGGAATGCTGTGGTTCAATACATTATATGCATTTAGTGATAAAGGCAGAAAAAAAAGAATACTATTCTATATGAATTCTTACATTTTGTCTTCAACATTGAACAAATGAACAGGAGAACCACCACAAGGCATTATTACAGAATCCATCCATCCATTATCCAACCCGCCACATCCTAACTACAGGGTCATGGGGGTCTGCTGGAGCCAATTTAGAATAGCCAATGCACCTAACCTGCATGTCTTTGGGCTGTGGGAGGAAACCGGAGCACCCGGAGGAAACCCACACAGGCACAGGGAGAACATGCAAACTCCACGCAGGGAGGACCCGGGAAGCGAACCCGGATCTCCTTACTACGCCGCCCTACAGAATCCAGTAAAAACAATAAATACAGCTAAGAAGTACACTCATAATAAAGAGAAGAATTAAATGTAATATACAGAACAATATTGACATCACGTGTAATAACTTCGATATTCCAAAAACAATGGAATAAATCTTATCAAAGGAATGCCTCCTAAGTACTTCCAGTAAAACCTGTGAGGCTATCGCTGTATTTTTCAATCAAAAAATTAATGATATTAGAAATAACATAGTATATCTCCCCAACACTAAGGATCCTCCTAAACCCCAGTACCCCATAATAAACAAATTAAAGTCTTTCACTAGGATAGATTTACCTGATTTACATAAAATAATTTCTCAAATGAAACCATCCACCTGTGCCCTTGACCCAATACCAACAAATTTTTTCAAAGAAGTATCGGGCGTGCTTATTGATAATGTTCTTGACATAGTAAATTCGTCATTAGATACGGGGGTCTTCCCAGACTGTCTTAAGACTGCGGTAGTTAAACCCCTACTTAAGAAAAATAATCTCGATCCCTCTGCTCTTGAAAATTATAGACCCATCTCTAACATGCCTTTCTTAAGTAAAATTCTAGAGAAGGCAGTCATTATACAGTTAAATGAGCACCTCAATAAACATGCTATTCTTGATAAATTTCAGTCAGGTTTTAGAACAAATCACAGCACAGAAACTGCACTCGTTAAAGTAGTAAATGACTTGCGGGTAAATGAAGACAGAGGCCATTTATCTGTTCTCATCCTCTTAGATCTGAGTGCCGCATTTGACACCATTGATCATAATATTCTTAAGAATCGCCTTAGTCAATGGGTGGGCCTCTCTGGCAGTGTCTTAAATTGGTTTGAATCCTACCTGGCAGGGAGAAAATTCTTTGTTAGTTGTGGTAATTATAACTCAAAGACACATGATATTCTATATGGTGTTCCACAAGGCTCTATCCTGGGTCCACTGCTCTTCTCAATCTACATGCTTCCATTAGGTCAGATTATCTCAGGGCACAACGTGAGCTACCACAGCTATGCTGATGACACACAGCTGTATTTATCAATAGCACCTGATGACCCCAAATCTCTTGATTCGCTAACACAATGTCTAACTTGTATCTCAGAATGGATGAATAGTAACTTTTTCAAATTAAATAAAGAAAAAACCGAAATCTTAGTGATTGGCAATAATGGATACAATGAGGCTATTAGAAATAAACTAGATGCATTAGGATTAAAAGTCAAATCGGAGGTAAAAAGCTTAGGGGTAACCGTTGATTGTAATCTGAATTTTAAATCGCATATTAATCAGATCACTAGGACAGCATTTTTTCACCTAAGAAACATAGCAAAAGTTAGACCTCTTATATCATCGAAAGATGCAGAGAAATTAGTTCATGCGTTTGTTTTCAGTCGGCTAGATTACTGTAACGCACTCCTTTCAGGTCTACCCAAAAAAGACATCAATCGTTTGCAACTAGTGCAGAATGCAGCTGCTAGAATCCTTACCAGGAAAAGAAAATCCGAACACATTTCTCCAGTTTTGATGTCACTACACTGGTTACCTGTGTCATTCAGAATTGACTTTAAAATTCTGCTTATGGTTTATAAAGCTTTAAATAATCTCGCCCCGGCTTATATATCGGAATGTCTGACACCTTATATTCCAAATCGTAACCTCAGATCCTCAACTGAGTGTCTCCTTAGAATTCCAAGAGCAAAACTTAAAAGAAGTGGTGAGGCGGCCTTCTGCTGTTATGCACCTAAAATCTGGAATAGCCTGCCAGTAGGAATTCGCCAGGCTAATACAGTGGAGCACTTTAAAAAACTACTGAAAACACATTATTTTAACATGGCCTTCTCATAACTTCACTGTAATTTAATCCTGATACTCTGTATATCCAATTCATTATAATAACTATTCATTCAAAATCTGTACTAACGCCTACTCTCTCTTCTGTTTCCTTTTTCGGTGTCCTGTTGGTGGTGGCGTGCGCCACCACCATCTACCCAAAGCACCATGATGTTCCAACAATGATGGATGGATTAAAAGCCAGAAGTCTGTATGACCATCAGCATCAAGTGACTCCGTCAAAAACCCGAACTACAAAGAGGACTATTTCATTTATGTTAGGTAGAATGCCCAGAGGGGACTGGGCGGTCTCATGGCCTGGAACCCCTACAGATTTTATTTTTTTCTCCAGCCTTCTGGAGTTTTTTTTTGTTTTTTCTGTCCACCCTGGCCATCGGACCTTACTCCTTTCTATGTTAACTAATGTTGTCTTATTTTAATTTCTTATTTTGTCTTTTATTTTTCTTCTCTTCATTATGTAAAGCACTTTGAGCTACTTTTTGTATGAAAATGTGCTATATAAATAAATGTTGTTGTTGTTGTTATTCCTTTGAAAAAATCAAAAAATGTTATTCATAAAACAATCAAAACCAGGTTGATTACTTAAGATTCAATATAAGTAGTGCACTAAGTGATCAGAAATTGCAGTAAATATGGTTAGACAGTATATGTATAAAGGTGAATAACTTTGATCTGGAATAGCAGTGGACTGTAAATATCAAAAGCAGAATCTTAGCTGTGAAACATTACTTTCTTTATCAACAAAATACAGTATCTAGGAATTTGTTTTTCATGGAGGGCAATCTGACTGCTTCTCTTGTATCCCAAGATCTTGTTTTTAGCTAATAGTATTTCAATATAAAATGGAGAGTAGAGAGAAATTGACAACTTTATGGAATTAATGGTCGTATTGTCAGCCTTATATACTTATGTTTAGCAGTTACACTGTAAACTAAAGTAGCTAGATTTTGTTGTAAGAAAAATAAGCATGGAAATAGTGCTAGTGTAAAAGTGTAATACCCAAGTTTCTTATTTTAAAATTCAGAGCAAAAGAAAATTAATGTAGTTCTTTACAAATAAGATAAAAACTTAGGATAAAAACTATAAGTGTTGCTGACTGAATACTCTAGTAATGATTTTAATTGTTAGACATATTTTCAAAATGTTTAAATGTAACATTAGATTAGAAATGAAGGAAACAACCCAGAAGAAGGTACTCTCCTATGGCTGAATATATTTTCACTCTCACAACAACAGTTCACAGTTGACAATAAACTTGACGCATGTCTCTTTGAGATGTCGGAGGTAAACTAGAGAACTTGGAGAAAGCCAATGTCAAAACATAAGGAAAATGTGAACTCAACAGAGGTAAGAACTGTAAGTATAAGCCAGAAGTGATAAGCACTACAATGCTGTGTTGCCATCTCATATGCATAATAAAATATTAGTGAATTTGTAGAACAATGCAGCGGGATACTGACGCTGTGGTTATTAATGCTGCCTCATGGACTCGAATCCTGTGATTTATCATCCACATCCTCAAAGACACAAATGTTGGTTTGATGGTCAGTTCTAAGCTGGTTCTATGTGTGTATGAGCCAGTAATGGACAGTCACTCTCTCCAGGCTGGTTATTATACTACACTCAGTGCTGTCGAGACAGATCCTGGGACCCTGCAATGGTTTAAGTGGCTTTGGAAATCTTATATAATTTGTAAGACAATAATTACCTGATGTATACAGTGGCATTGCTTACCTTAATTAACTCAAATTTAATGCACACATGCTATACTGTAGTGAGTAGATGTTATCAAATATATACTTCTTAGTATAATAAATGTAACAACCATCAAATGAAGCAATTACAAAATATGACTGGTAATTCCAAGTTCAATATTTAATTCTTTATTGTCATTTGTACAAGTACCATGTACAATGAAATGCTTGCTTGCATGTGCCCACGCAGACAGTGAACATAGACAAACAAAAAAATACACAATAAATAAATGCATATAAATGAGTAAATAAATAAAACCAGAATCCTAGGAATAAATAGAGATAGTGTGCCGGTAGCAGTGGAGGTGACACAAGGTTACTGATTGTTCAGGAGTCTGATTGCAGTTGGGTAGAAACTGTTCCTGAACCTGGAAGTGCGTGTCTGAATGGATGTGTGTAGAGACAGTAAAGCAGGGGGCTCGGCACATTGCCCTGCGGGGTGCCAGTGTTGATGATGATGATGGAGGAGGTTTTTCCACCAATACGCACTTGCTGAGGTCTGCCGGTGAGGAAGTCCACTACCCAGTTGCACGGTGAAGAGCTAAGCCCCAGATCCAGGAGTTTAGCGATGAGCTGGGATGGAATGATGGTGTTACATGCAGAGCTGTAGTCCACAAACAGCAGCCTGGCATAACAGTTCTTGTTCTCCAGATGAGACAGGGTGATGTGAAGTGTTATGGAGATGGCATCCTCAGTGGACCTGTTGCAATGGTAGTAAGTAGTAAGTAAGGCTGCAAGTATAAAAATGTTCTTTCAAAAATAACTTTCAGGTAGTCTCTAATTTAAAATAACACATCCTGTTTTAACATTTCCATAATATTAGTATGCCATTTTGGAGACTGAAAATCTGTTCTGGTAGTAATGGAAGTAAGTTGGTCAACCACTCTGGATGGGACACCCAAAGAGAAAGGCTATAATAGTGACACCAGGTTTAGTGACACCAATACGTTTGGATTTGGAGAGGAAACCAACACTGCCCGTGCAAAGCCTTAATGCAAAATGTAGCTGTTAATATTCTAAACAAAATACTTTATGACAGTTAGACGTTCCATAGACCAATAAGTAAGAATACGAAAAATGCTGTACCACTGAATGGATGATATTTGGTCAAGTGTTAGGAAAGCTTAAAATGTGTTTAAAATCCCTTTTAGCCACTGTGTGACCTTCAGCAGTCTACTTAACCTACTGCTGCTCAAGTCTTGTACAAGATTTGAAGAATCCTAATGGAATTCACCCAGTCATTGCTGATGAATAATTTACAACAAAGTAATTTATAATATGTCTTGAGACAAGAGTGACTAAGTAAAGGAAGGAATTTATGTTTCACAGAAGAATACAAGATTTAAAAATGACCATACTACTTTATTCCTTTTTATTATGAAATATGTTTGTTCAGTTATTTATTATTTTTGCCTGAAAGCTTTAGTAAAAAAATATTTGCTTTTAGCTCACCTTGAATACATATAGGTTAAGAAATAAATGTTTCAACTTATTTTGGCCCTGGAAAAGAGTATTGGTGTGTGCTTGTACAACAAACTGGATTATTAAGTTGTCTTCTGTTTAGAGTCTAACTATTTAGGTGGCCTTGTGATTCCTTAATTCTCAACCATATAAATCTACAGTTTGCTATTTTGTTCTCAATTTTGAATCATTCAAATTGCTAGCCTATGTTCATGAAATGCAGTTAATAAAACAGAATAAGAGGTGCAACACTGCTGGAAAACACTTCCATTTTAAATGAAGCAGCTGATTACCTTCTAAACCAAATCACTAACTGAAAGCTCTTGTGCCTTTCAGTTTAAACTGTTTTTTCTGACAATATATCATTTCTGTTCTATTTAGATATACCTTATAAAAACATCTAATCAGATTTTTATTAGGTGCTGTTTAGCATATAAATCATTCTTTAAAGTACGTACAGTACACTGCAGACTGAAATGAAAACAATGTACTAAAACACATACACTATGTACTGAAATACAAACATTGATTACTAAAACTCATAGATTCATAGATTACTCATAGACTCTTCAAAGAAAAATCCACTGCATATTTAAAATGTATATCCATCCATCCATTTTCTAACCGTTCATCCAGGGTAGGGACAACAAGCATTTGGAGCAAGGCTGGAAAACTCCCTGGACTGGGCGCCAGACCATCACTACAAAAACACACACAGATGTAAGGGGCCAATTTAACATCACCAGCCACCTAATGAGCATGTCTTCAGACTGTGGCAGAAAACCAGAGCACCTGGAAGAAACCCCTGTAGACATGGGGAGAACATACACCTGGGACTATAACCCTGGTCTCCTTGTTTCAAGGCAGAAGTGCTTCAATTGCACCACAATAGAGCCCATATACTATATAGTGCAATGCAAATCACGCTCTTCTGAAACTTTAATACTGAGACTTTTTTATTTCTCATACACTACATATCAAAACACATACATTCGATAGTGCTCATCTGAGAATGTGAATATGTTTTAGTATGTTGTGTATTTCCATTTATTAAAACAGGTACAATGGTAAGTCCGTCAGTCTCGATCACGTTGTGTATTTAGGAACCTCTATTTAATGGATGCGCTAGCTCTTACATCCCTCTTTCTTTCTGTGTCTTGTTGACTTTGTTCATTGGATATTGCTGCCCACTTTTGGATGGCGGACATTTTGTCATTTTATATTGACAGATGTGTATCAGTGTATTGTGCTACTTGTTTTAATGTATGGTGTATCTGTTTCATTGTGCATATCTTTCAGTAGAAGTGTATACTTTCACTGCAGAATTTAGGTTTCAATATGCAGTTTATGCATTTCACTGTAGTGTGTATGCATTTTAGTATATCTAGTGTATGTTTAAATGTTGATCATATAAGCTAACAAAGAATGAATTATGTACTAAATGGCACCTCCTAGATTTTACCCATTTATACTGTGTATATCTACAAGGACTAATAGAGATTAGGTATAAATACTGCTTGTGACTCATCAATACACATCAATAGAATGAAGCCTAGGGCATTAATAATATTTCTATATGGGCTTTGTCTTCCTTGATTATTTTATGTTTGCTCTCTTTAGGTAATGATTTTGGGTACTGTGTTTGCTGCAGGCCAGACCACTTGAAATTTCAACCTCAAAACTTTCAAGCCAGCCTTCCGAGCTGAAGAAAGTGTTTCTGCAGCTTAAGAAGCAATTCTTTTTCAGGATAGGGCAATGCCATCCGTCTTCATATGAGGTTCATCTTTTAATTATAAAGTTAAAAATTTAAATGTAACTATCCAGTGTATTTATACTTTATTGAATATCTCAAAATGTTATCTCAGAAATGTATTTGACTGCTTTTCGAGTATATTTTGCAGCACAATACTCAGACTTCCAAGTACTCTGCCAAGTCTTGATGGGATTATTTACATGCCTCTGAGTAGCCAAAGGTATAAGAAGGCTTATTGGGCCTCCTGGATAAGTGGTTGGGATGGTCAACGCTTAACCAAGATACAATGTTTGTGGAGTTTGTATGTTGTCGCAGAGCTTTCTTTCTTTCTTTCTTTCTTTCTTTCTTTCTTTCTTTCTTTCTTTCTTTCTTTCTTTCTTTCTTTCTTTCTTTCTTTCTTTCTTTCTTTTCTTCTGACACTTCTCATTTCTGACTCCTACAGCTTCAGCTATCATTTAAAGTCTAGAGAGGAAGTACTGGCCATAATTACATGTAGTTTCAAAGATATTCCTTTGATAGAACTCAGTACCTTAAAGACCTGGAGGCAGTAGATAGATAGATAGATAGATAGATAGATAGATAGATAGATAGATAGATAGATAGATAGATAGATAGATAGATAGATAGATAGATAGATAGATAGATAGATAGATAGATACTTTATTAATCCCAATGGGAAATTCACATCCAAACACTCCTGCTTTCCTTCACCAGATGAAATCACAAGAGTCCTTGCATTTTTTCAGCTCCTATCCTTTTTAAGGCTCCCATGTGTCACAGTTGGGGTTCTTATGCTACTAGGCAGGGGGGAAATTCATTTGGCTTCTTTCCAGTCCACCATAGTCTCCGTGCCACTTATTCTGATGTACCTAGGCCATCTGTAGCATGAGGTTTCTGTAAAATTAAATAGGTTGTCAACTCTTGATGTGTCTTTTTTATTCATCATGGCATGCAGAGGTGCTGTCCTTCACATGGTGCAAGTTTTCCTTCTAAGAATGGTCCTGCTTGGACTCTTTCTTGCTCTTTCTGATTTTTGGCCACTCCTTGTTTATAAGCATAGCCATCATACTCCATATATATATCCACTTACGTGTAGTACATAAAGCTACTGACAAATCAGAAATTAAAATACAGTGAACAACATACAGTACACACATCTGAAAAAAGCGAATTACGGAATTTCACTTATAAATAAAAAAAAAACACTCACACATTTCACATCATATTTAGTCAAATGGCTTAATAAAAATGAAAACCCTCATTTATTAAGGCATTCCAATTTAGCTGAAAATTGTTTGCTTGACTGCTTTCTAGCCTATTGAAAATCTTTGAAAGGAAAGCTTAATGGTTAAAATGTATTTAGTTAATGAAAACCACACATGAAAATGACTTCAATAAGGCAAATTAGTTCTGCTTTTCATTTTAAGTTAAGGATGTGTTTTCATTTCTATCGGTGGGCTTAACATTTCATAATTGCCAGGCAGCAGTTAAGAGGAATCCTTCTGTCTCCTCATTTATACAACAGTGAGAGTGGCTCATTGTTTCACTTCTCATTATATGGCATTGTATTTAAGTGTTTATTAACAAAATAATGCAAGTGGGTCATGAAATGAAGATATTGCAAAATAATAAAAGTTTCTTTGCACTCTACTAATGTAGCATGCCCTTTGCTAATTAGATTTTAGGTAAATGACAATGCATTTGGTGTATTATTATAATGTGTGTAAAGGCACCTGTCATTAACCCATAACCTCAAAAGTACTGTATACAATTTTATAATCACATTACTGTATAGAAAAATAGGTGGAGTTTAGAGTAAATATAGCTGCTAATAAAAAGTGAATGCATGCAGTAAGCTTAGATCTCACAAGAGAGGCGCCCCACTTTTTATTAATTCTAGATTACATTAGATAAAGGCGACATTTTGTAATAGTATGAAAAAACTGAATATATTTTGGAATTCACATTTATTTTGGAACTCCAAGAACTGTCCAGGAAAGGAGTGATAAATCATTTTGCATATACAACATAGCATTTTACAAGACCAATATGCCTCGGCTAGATGAAAAATATTAGTACAAATATCCTGAAGAACTGAACTGATATGTCAAAACAAAAGTAATCCTATAAATAAACATGCTATACAAATTGTAATGTACCCTACACTTACTGTGATATTAATGCACAGTAAGCAAGCAAAAAAAATATTTTCAAGGTTTGGCAAAACACATGAAATTTATAAGAAATATATTCTTATTTTCTTAAAAGTATAACACCAAGGCAGAAGTTTGAAGCAAATGTGTTACATTCAATACATCCTCTGTCAAATAAATCTAGTAGAGTCCAATTAGTTAAATATAGTTAATGGCTATAAAAATGTACACATCAATGTGTTTTAGTTTAAGAGCAGCAAAGTGATAGATGTACAAGTAGATCATTACATCAATATGTATATATTTAGTGCTGTCATGAGTGAGACCATTCTAATGGCTTTAGAGCAGGAGTGGGCACCCCATCATCATTTTGGAGTGTCAGACCACATCTCACTGTTTATGATTCCTGCATACAAGTCTCTGCTTAAACATGCAAAATTAAAGAGTGTAGCCTGATGATGCTACTTAAGCTCTCAAAGACTGTTTTGTATCCATAGGCTGGGGCATTTTTGATGCAATCCTATTTATGGGGATTCCATTAACCTGGAGGAGTAAACATAATCTGTGACTCGTTACATCACCAAATGTATAGAGGGCATTCCTGCCTCTAAGGATGTGGTCATGAGTGCCAACCAAAAGCCCTGGATGGCAACTGAGGTGCAGGTGTTGTTTAAGACCAGGAATGTATATTTTAGATCAGAAGACAAAATGGCCTTAGGGCGGGTGGAACTAACTTTCATGGATTAAGAAAAGCAAAGCAGCCATACGCCCAGAGAGTCAATAAACATCTTCACAACCCAAGAGTATTTAGGGAATTCAGGCTATTTTGGATTTCAAGTTCACAGCACACAGCTGCAACAATGATACCTCCATTCCAGAAAATCTAAATTAGTTCTTTGCTTAATTTGATGAACAGAAAAGGGAGCCTGTGAGAAAAATTATACATCCCTCCAATGAACAGGTACTTTGTCTGACCACAGTTGATGTGAGAACGACTCTATCCAAAATCAACCCACACAAGGTAGCCCATCCAAACAATATAACCAGTTATGTGCTGAGTGAATGCGTCATTGACCTGGTTGATGTCCTCAAAGGCATCTTTAATACATCTTTAAGCCAGACGACCATCCCAGTGTGCATCAAATCCACCCTGGTAACTTAAACTGTCAGAGATATGCCTGCATGACTATTGCCCATTGCATGTAACTTCATAATAATAGAAGTGTTTTGAAATGTTAGTCATGGCACACATAAAGTCCAGTCCTCCTAGCCCTCTGGATCCTTTATCATCTGCATATTAGACCAACAACAACAATATTTATTTATATAGCACATTTTCATACAAATGATGTAGCTCAAAGTGCTTTACAGGATGAAGAAAAAGAAAAAAGACAAAATATATAAGAAAATAAATTAGGAAATACTAATTAACATAAAATAAAGGTAAGGTCTGATGGCCAGGGAGGACAGAAAATTTTTAAAAAAACTCCAAATGGCTGGAGAAAAAAATAAAATCTGCAGGGATACCGAGGCCACAAGACCACCCAGCCTTCTCTAGGCATTCTACTTAACATAAATGACCTCAATAAGTCCTCATTGCATTCAGGTTTCACATGGAAGAACTTGAAGATGATGGTCATGTGGACTTCTGGCCTTCAATCCATCAATGTAAGGACAACACAGCGCTTTGATCAGGTGGTGGAGGCGCAGATCGCCACCACAGAAAACTGGTAAAACAGCAGCAGAAAAAGTAGGGGTTACAGATTTCGAAGCCACCATGAATGATAATGATAATTAATTGAATATACAAAGCATCAGGATTAAACTAAAATGAAACTATGAGAAAGCCATGTTAAAGTAATGTATTTTTAGCTGTTTTTAAAGTGCTCTACTCTATTAGCCTGGCGAATTTCTATTGGTAAACTATTCCAGATTTTAGATGCATAACAGCAGAATTGTTGCCTCACCACTTCTTTTAAGTTTAGCTCTTGGAATTATAAGCAGACACTCATTTGAAGATCTAAGGTTACGGTTTGGAGTGTAAAGTGAAAGGCATTCTGAAATATAGGATGGAGCGAGATTATTTAAGGCTTTGTAAACCATAAGCAATATTTTAAAGTCAATTCTAAATGACACAGGTAACCAATGTAGTGACATCAAAGCTGGAGAGATGTACTCCAGCAAGCAAGCAAGTGTCCTGTCTCCAATTCTCATCATATTTTACAGAGGTGCCATCAAGAATGTTTTGACGAGCTGCATTACAGTCTGGTATGGAAAGTGCGAATTGTCAGATCACAAAAGACTGTAGAAGATAGTGAGGTCAGCGGAAAATATTGTTGGGGTGCCTCTCCCTTCTCTGAAAGACATGTTCTCCAAAAGCTGTGTCCGCAAGGCCTACTGCATCATGCAGGACCTTTCTCACACCTCTCATAGCTCTACTATCATAGATAATCATACAGTATGACTACTTTAGTAGTAACTGAGATCCAAGATCACTCTCCACTTCAAAACATTGGCTTTATATTAGTGGGATGCCCTGACCAGATGGTACAACATTATGGGGAGCCTTAAAGTTTGGACACCCCTGGTCTGAGGTATTATATTAACAATGGCCAAGAAAGATTAAATATATGATGGCTGATTTGATTTAAAACTCAAACTTAGAGCTTAAAGTCCTAAGGACAAAAATGTCAGTACTTGTAAACTTAATCCAAGCAGATTTAAATGTCACTGAAGTACAATGTCCTTGGCTTATCACTTAAGAGTAATACATGCATGGTACCACTGTTAAAAACTTGAATGTTAGGCAACAAAATCTATGGCAGACTACAGTCCATGAATGTACAACTTGACTGATGTCCATGAATGAAACGAAATCTGAAGCATTAACTACTGCTATTTATTCCAAAGTGGATCACATCAAACTGAACACCTCTAAGATAAAGGGTTGAGAAACATTATTCAGTGAGGTTTGAGAGTTCTTACACATTATCCTCACATGGGATAACTGTGTCATGATATGTCATGGTATCAAAGATTTATATGAAAGACATAAGTCTTTGCAGTTTGTGCAGCTAAGATGTTGTACAGTAGTCACATTCTCAGGGGACTATTGGACATTGCTGAACTGGTGAACCTTAACAACATGTCTAGGTCCTGTGGTCTATATGGCGGTAATAAATAATCCACCACTATGCATCAGCTAAGGTCGGTAACATCAGATAACATTTGTTAAACACTTGATATCAACACTATTACACGTAATGCTGTTGTTGCTCCACTGTTACTGTGGTAAATCACTTTATTTAGTTAAGTGGCAATTGATGTAACATTAGCTAGCTTACTGGAAGTTAGACAAATTTGATTTCTATAACATCCCTACAAATGCAGCAAGAGCTACTTCTTTGTGCTTTTTTTTTGCTTTTCCATGATGTTGACTTGACGCTATCTCTTTACTCTTTAAAGGAAAGTGATCACAACCAGTGACTGTCAACAACGTTAATTTGTGATGTTAATTCCTGAAACAGCTCATATAATACGATTAGGTGGGACCCCCTGCCCATCACAGTGTCTATCGTAGCCCATATGGAGCCCTAGCTAGTGTCTAGAGCGTGCACTACTTGTGTTTCATAAATGCCATTCCACGGTATCTGGAGCATGCACTTCTTAACTTATTGCCCATAATGGATTGACCAGCTCTGCCACATTGGACCTTCAATCATGGGCCCCAGGCACAGTGCGTGACGTATCTACAGGAAGGACTACCTCTGCTATATCAAAATATATGTGTCATGTTTGTTGGGATGGGTAAAGTGCTTAATTATTGACTATTTCCATTTTGCGGACTGTTATTGTGTTCAGATATGCATGCTTTGTGACGTTTGTCCTTCATGAGCCGCCTTACTGTGGGGCGTTCCTGATGTACTGTAGGTAATGTATCTGCCACAAACACATGCAGCAAAGTTCATCCTGCCTGTTTAATCCTATGGTAGCATAGCCGGTAAGTTTATATTTGTAAGATGTAACCGTTCTGTACTGCTACTTATAGTTTAAAGCTGTTATCAAACTTTTTGTTATTTTCATGCTGAATATTATATTTCTTTACTTGTAGTTTCACACCTGCTCCGGGTCGTCATATTGATAAAGGGAGGAGTTTAGCTGCCTGAATATCTATTACAACATAATAGTGAGATCAGAACAATATGATTAATTTTATAAAACTGTAAGGAACAGACATTTTCTGGGTCCTAATTTATTTTGTAAAACACTGAAAACCAACCATTTATTTAACTGGAAGCTACTGGTAAGTCTCAGTTTGAATTCTAACCCACTTATCCAAGGCAGGGTCATGGGGCAGCTGGAACCTATCCCAGCAATCACCATGCACAAGGCAGGCAATAACACCTGGACAGGGTGTCATTCTGTGACAGTGTGAATGCGTACACATGCACACACTCTAAGGCCTATTTAGCAACACCAGCTGCATGTCTTTGAACTGTGGGGTAAAACGGCCTTACCTGGAGGAAACCCAGCATGTTATATTTATTGAGAGCTTACACTCTGCATAGGAATGAAGCTTTAGAAAAGAAGCATGAGAAGGACTTAAAAAGTCAGTCCTACACAGTTTTGTACTTTCTTGGTTTCAAAGCATAGATTTTAATTAGGTGATGAGATTCTTCCAGAAGTAATACAGGACAGGAAAACTGGTTAACTTTTAGTTTATTAGCTTTCTCTTTTTCACACCTCATCTGATAGCACTGAAAGCCTGTTAGCATATTTTGTGTCAAAGTGCTTCCTAATGTTGTACTTTCTCTGAAATACACACAGCTTTTCCTTTCACCTTGGTAGAACATATATTTATTTTGACAATTGTTTTTTAAACTTATGCTTTCCAGGGTTGTGTGTCAGGTAATCGTCTTCTGAGTATTTGAAGAAGAGGATCATTAATACTGTGTATACTGCAATTTTCAGAAGATGCTTTGTTGGCAGATGTAAACTCCCTTAACTTAGAAAGCTTACATTCATGAAAGCGTCTATATTTAACATACGATATATTTTTAATTTATGCAAGTGTTAAGATATTTCATGACTAAAAATGTGGCGTGGACTGGATAAGTTTGGAGTAGGTATTGTCACTGAAATTTTCTTAATATAATGTTAGCAAAGGACAGATATGGCTATTTTAATTTTAAAACCCCAACTCTTCTTTATCCTACACATAAAGCAAAGCTTGGAATAATGAAACAAACCTTTTTATTTCAAAATCACTGAGGTTTATATGGCACCACGTCCATTAATTACTGCTGTATTAAATACACATTTAGCAAATATACACATAATCTGGAATGCATTCTTTGAAAACTGCAGTCTTGCTCAAATCGAACATATACTTCCCATAAATGCCATCTATCCACCCATATTCTTAACCGCTAGCTGAAGTCTATACTAAATATTAAAAGAGAAAATACAGTACTAGGAAAATGAAATGTCATTACCATTATGAACTTTCCATAAAAGTGTAATCAAGTGGAGGAGATTTTAAGTTTACAGATGGGTGGATAGACTAAACCACTAAACAGCAACAGCTCATTCTTTAGCGGTCATGGGAACTTCATATGTACACACTCAAATTGAAAGAGTTTTTTGGTAGAAACGTGTACAAAAACAAAGCATTCTTTAAATTTTCAGACATGTTTACAACCGCACAACCATCTTTTATAATGAGACCTCACTGAAATCTTGCAGTGCATGTGTTTTATGCGTAGCTATATGTAGCATCTTTGTGACCTCAATCTCCAAAATGGGAGTGCCCTTGACAAACAAAAAATGGCGAGCCTGTGAAAAGCGAGCCTGGTATCATTTCAAAATTTTTTTATGTTCTTCTTTGTTTGTTTTGGTGTTTTGGTTCTCATTTGTGGTTTTTCTTGACGTAAAATTTTTTTCTGTCATTTATTTTAATGTTGAGTTTACTACTTGCCTTTAGTGATTTAGTGTTCTGGTTCTTGATTGAACAGCTTCCAACTTCAATTTAACTTAGTAATCTGGTTTTGGCATCTTCATTTATTAATCTCCCAGTTTTGACTTCTGGTCCCTTTCTTGACAATGTTTTCATCTCGACCCTAATTCCTTTAGCATGCCCTATTTCCATTCCTTGGCCAAATAACTGAATAGCTGAACAGAAAAACAACACCAATGAAAAACAAAAGGTAATCATTACGCTGCTGAATTAATGACATAATTCTAAATTGATAATAATCAAAACACAATATTATTTAGGTAATCCTGATACGCCTGTTCCATTTTTATTATTGCTCGTGAAACATGCGGACCTCTGGCTACATGTATTTTTCCATCTATGTTGTTCTGCCATTTTGTATCCTGCACTTGATGCTCAGCAGATGGTACTTCTCCCCTTTTTTCCTATTATGGTATTCTTTGTCAGATCATCAGCCTCTGTGATTTCCTTGACTCTCAGATGTCCCTGGCCTTCCTTTTCCTTCTGCCATGACACTTTGTTTGTCTGTCACTTTGCCATAAGAAAAATATGAGCACAGGGCAGTTAGTTGAGTCTGCCTCTACCTTAAATTTTTCGACTTATCAGAAAGTACCAGATCATAAGCTTTGGATCAAGGTTCTATCCCCAGTAGTTTGCAAGTAATGGCGTGAGAGACAGACCTTAGCATTTTATTTATATTTATTATTGTTATTATTAAAATTCTGCTCCTCATATACAAATGCCTCACTGCCACTGCACCCATATATGTTTAGGAGCTACTTACTCCATCCACCTCTGCTGTCCCTCTCTGGTCTACATCCTCTAACTTCCTGGTTGTTCCATGAAAAAAGCTGGCTTCAATGGATGATCAAGTCTTTTGCTCCAATGGCCTACACTTATGGAACAAACTGTGACAGTCTATAAGAGCTTGCACCATCATCAGCTGTTTTAAATTGGAGTTTAAAGACATACAGCATCTCTTTCAATGTACTAATTGTGATTTATAATGCTTTGAGATTAAATAAAATTTATTATTATTTATTATTATGTATTTATTTACGTATTTAGTTTAATGTATAATACTTATTTTAGTGTGTTCTATTTATTTATCTTCTATTTTAATGTAAAGTACCTAGAGATGAAACTGTGGCCTAAATAAACAAAATGTATTATTATTATTATTATTATTATTATTATTATTGCACAAGGTTGCTACGCATGATAATTTATAGCACTGTGTGCTAAATAAACTTCTTTCAGCTACTCTTATTAAGGGTCGCCACAGCGGATTATCAATTTCCACATCTTCCTCTCCTCTGCATTCTGCTATTTCACACCCACCACCTGCAGGTCGTCTCATATCACATCAGTAAACCTCCTTTTAGGCCTTCCTCTTTTCTTCTTGCCTGGCAGCTCAATCCCTAGCATCCTTTTTCCAATACACCCAGCATCTCTCCTCTGCACATGTCCAAACCAAAGCAATCTCGCCTTTCTGGCTTTGTCTCTAAACTATCCAACCTGAGTTGTCATCTGACAACATCATTGTTGTCCATTGGTACTTTTGTCTAATCTTCTCTGTCAACCTGTCAATCACCACTGTAAATAAGAAAGGGCTCAGAGCCAATACCTGATGTAATTCCACCTCCACCTTAAAGACATCTGTCACTCCTACCGCAGACATTGCCACTCTTACACTTCCCTTGTACATATCCTGTACCACTCTTACATACTTCTTTGCCATTCCCGACTTCCTCATACAATTCAACAACTACTCTCTAGACACCCTGTCATATGCTTTCTCCAGGTCCACAAAGACATAATGGAACTCCTTTCACCTTCTCTATACTTCACCATAAAAACCTTCAGATGCAAACATCGCATCTGTAGTGCTCCTTCCAAGAATGAATCCATACTGCTGTTCACTACTCATCACCTGCCTTCTTAACCTTGTTTCCACTACTCTTTCCCATAACGTCATGCTGTGACTCATCAATTTTATCCCTCTGTAGTCACTAAAGTGCTACACATTATCCTAATTCTTAAAAATCTGTACCAATTACAGTTCTTTTACACTCCCTAGGCATCCTCTCACTTTTCAAGATTGCATTTTAACAATCTGGTTAAAAACTCCACTGCCACCTTTCCTAAACACCTCCATATGTCCACAAGTATGTCATCTGGACCAACAGCCTTCCCATTCTTCATTCTCTTCATAGCTGTCCTTACTTCTTCCTCGGTAATCCGTTAAAATTTCTGGTTCACTATCTCCACATCACCCAACCTTCTCTCTCTCATTATCTTCATTCATCAACCTCTCAAAGTACTCTTTCCGTCTGCTCATCACACTCTCCAAATATTGTGAGTATGTTTTCATCTTTATCCTTTATCACCCTAACCTGCTGCACATCTTTCCCAGCTCAGTCCCTCTGTCTAGCCAATCAGTACAGGTCCTTTTCTCCCTCCTTCGTGTCCACCCTCTCATACAACTCCTCATACACCTTACCTTCAGCATTCACCACCTCTCTCTCCTCCATATCTCCTTGAACTCTTGTCAACTTTCTTCATCTCTCTGACTATCCCACTTCTTCTTAATCAGCCTCTTCCTCTTTATATTTTCCTGTACCTCCTCATTCCCCATTCCACAACCAGGTTTCTTTGTCTTTCCTCCTCTGTTGAGGACCTTGCAAGTTGGAGGACCTGCTTGCAGGTTAACGTCATACCCAGGATGGAGCAATTGCAGGTAATGGGCTTTGCTCAAGAGACCCAACAGAGTGCAATTACTTCTGGCATTTACAGGATTTGAACCAGTGATTTGATTGCCAGCACAGATCCCTAGCCTCAGAGCCACCAAGGTCCTCCACCTTGCAGGTAAAACTTGGGGGTTGGTGACAGGTTTGGCACTCCAACCACTATAAAAAAATAAATTAGATGGAGGCTTATTACAAGATGCTCCCCGGTCAACCACAAGTATCTTCACACAGTGCCATTTTAGGGCTACTATCAATTTAAGTATTTGTCTTTTTATACCAGCTATGTCTGCCTCTGCAGCGGATATCATGTCTTCTTAAGACAACCATCTCCAGTTGAGCAGCAGTTGCATCAGTTTATTATTGTTCTTGGAAGCCATCTATATCTTGTTGAGTAGTGGGCAGTGCAGTCTATGTAAAGCCATCTGTATCAGAGTGAGAGAGCTGCTACCCAGCCCTGTTAAGCCAGGCATCTAAGACTTGTGTTTGATTAGCCCCTAAAACCCTCAGAGTGCTGTAGTTTGTATTTGCATTCATCAGCCATAACGTTTGGGCCCCCCTTTATGCTGTTTATTCATCTGTTTGACACATAACCAAGGAGCAGTTTTTTTTTCCTTTTTGCTGGTCCACTTAGCCATTCAATTTCACCCAGACAGAATTAGGTTTGCTCCGATCTTATCTGTACAGCCAGACAATTCTGCCCGGTGAATCAAATAGGAGAAAGTTGGGAAATCTATAATCTCATTCTAATAGCTGTCCCTATTTGCCCCATACACTCAATTCTGGTTCTGGTTGGATCTGAAAATATGAATTTTTGCTTTGTTGCACAGTGACGATATTTTTTATTATGAATCCGGGGATTTACAATCCTTTTTTAAGCTTTATACACTTACTTTTGAGCTCACATATTTTATTTCTGTGGTTTAGGATTACAGACAATCCATTGCATCTTTGGTTTCTTTTCATAAATACTTAAGACTTAATTTAATTTTTCATCATACAGTATTTTGATATATAACATGATGCCATTTTGTTTTCCTATGGGTGGACTGTTGCCTCGATGGTACGTCTGATTGATAGGGGTTGATTTCCTAAAAGTTGTGTCAGTTGGCATCATCCGAACAACAATATATAAGCCAGCCAGCACCACAAGTGAATCATTGACTGCGTTTGTGGATACTCTCTGGAAGTCATGTACAAAGTATAGCGTACATTTGTGTTTGGAGAGAGAGAGAGAGGTTTTCTTTCATAATAGGTGCAAGAGATGTAGTCAAAAGCACCAAGAGGGTCAAAACCATTAAGACTAATGATCAGAAACCAAAAAAACAACACAAATCAAAAGTCGTAGTCAATGTTCAGGAAAGTATAAAAAACTAGGGATTCTAAGAACTAATTACAAAAGTCACAACATATTTACATCTTTTGAACAATTACGTTCAAAATTCAACCTCCCAGCTACACATTTCTTTTACTATCTTCAAATTAGAAATTTTGTTAAACAGAAATTGCCCGATTTCCCCCACCTTGCACCCTCCACAATGCTGGAAAAAATACTGCTCAATTTCGAGGAAGTAAACACTATTTCCGCAATATATAAAATCTTATTAGAGTCCCTACCTTTCAAAGATCCAAGAGGACATTGGGACATTGGGAAGAAGATCTCTTAATCAATATATCAGAAAAGGAGTGGAAGGTAGCAAAGCAGAGAATTCACTCGAGTTCTATATGCACAAAGCATAGAATTATTCAACTAAAAATTATATATCGAGCCCATCTGTCTCGCTTAAAACTGTCCAAAATGTTTCCAGGGCAGGATCCAACCTGCGAACGCTGCAACCAAGCTCCTGCCTCACTGGGTCACATGTTTTGGGCCTGCACCAAACTAACATCATTTTGGACAAAAATTTTTAAGTGCCTCTCAGACAGCCTTGGTATCACAATTCCTCCTAACCCATTAACAGCTGTGTTCGGTGTTCTTCCAGATGGACTTGAATTGGAGAAGGACAAGCAAACGGTGATTGCATTCACTACACTTTTGGCATACAGACTTATTTTGTTAAATTGGAAGAATCCTAATTCTCCTCTTATAAGTCAGTGGGAAACCGATGTTTTATATTATTTGAAATTGGAAAAAATCAAATTCTCAGTTAGAGGATCTGTACAAAATTTTTTCAAAACATGGCAGGATTTAATCAATATTATTTTAGAATAAGAGAAATAACTATTACCGCATTTAACTCCCTTCTCCATCTCTTACTTACATAGATATTTAATTCTCCCTTTCTTTTGTTTAATGTTGCCTTATTAAAAAGCCTTAAGCAATTTTCCTTTAGCTAAGCTCTCCTTCTCAGGGGTGGGGTTTGATTAGTCTTCAAATTTGTTGGGTTATAAATTGATCTGTTTGTATTGAATGATTACAATGAAAATTAATAAAATAAAAATATAAAAAAAAAAAAAAAAGTCACAAGGTGAAAAGGTTTGCTTTGTCATCCATCAAACTCAAATAAGGAAGACATTTTTTTTACCTGATTGCCAGTGCATAATTGGTTCCAAAGACATACCCAGCGAGATGCCAGAATAGCCCTAGAATCTGAGGTACAAAATGGCACCAAATATAACCACCCAAGATGGTGGCAATAATGGTAAGAAGACAATAATAACAAAAGTAAATTGCAATTGCAAATACTAACGGTAGAATCATGATCTGCTGTACTGAAAACCCACAAATTAGAGTGCCTGATTACTTCAATGAGGAAAGAATGAGGGAAATGTAGAAAAATTATAAACAAGAAGGGTAATTTAACAGGTTTACCTTCTAGTTTTTTAAAAAGATAAGCATTTTGGTTTTGTCTTGGCACATTACTGACTTAATGTTTCATCTTCTTACCCGTTTTCTCTGCCCTTATGGTCTACCACTTTCCCACATCTGCATAGCACAATTACTCAAGCAAATGTATGCATACTGCAAGCCCTGATGCTTAAAAGGTTACTTCAGAAACCCAGTGAACATTAAAATAACAAATATTTTTTTGTTACTTTTATACACAGTTAACCTAAACACCAGGAACAAACCTATTTAAACATGATGAGAAAATGCAAAAATTCCATTCAGCAGTAAACCTTTTCAGCAATATTAAGATTTAAATAAACTTACTTGTACTTCCCCTCAATCCTAACCAAATTTGTTACTGATTTAAAACCATCTCTTTACATAATCTGGCCAACGCCCTTGACAAGGATTGTGTTTGCTTTGTGAGGTGTGCTGTTACACAGCATAATTAGACCAGAAAACTCCAGTTTTGTCTCATGTTACCATAAAATATTTTTCCACATGTTCACACTGAAACGCTTTGTTGCAAACTACACAAGAGATATAAGATCTTTTTACTTTTTTTTTTTTTTTGCTGACATCTGCTTTATTTTATGCACTACAGTGCTGAGTTTGAGGTTTCACTTTTGAATAAAAATATTCACTTAGAAATGTGTAAGCATCATTGGTTATTCATGAAAATGTGAAATTATTGTTAGGACGGTAAATACTTTTGCAAAGCACTGTATATAATTATTAGAGTTACAGTTCATAAGCGAAGTGATGATTGATGGTTCATGTCTGCTTGACTTGGGATGTCTTGGATCAAATAATGCAATGAGTTGAAAAAAGGAAAAGGAGTTAAGTGGCACCCTAGTGTGATGTTCCTGTCCTTGGCAGAGCGAGTCCCATAGACAAGCCATTAACTCTTATAGCATTAATTTCTTTATAACAAGAAGAATGTGTAATGATCTTTTGCCATTGATTTGAAGTGGTGTTCATTCTGTTTATATAGTTACTGTATATGCAACTAATATGTAGCTATCAATAATTTACTTAATTCAAATAGATTGAAATTTTTAAATAAAGAGTAAAGTAAAAACTACTTGCAAAATCTAAAAAAAAAAAATCAAATGCTTTCAAATTTCTGTTTCTTAAAAAGTACAACATATTGTTGAAATGCAAAGTATGTGTAAGCTTTGAGAAAAACATTAGGGTCTGAATATTCTTAATAATTGATTAAATATTTTTACATACAGACCCATCTTAATGTGTTTTTACTGATTCAGCAATATGACCTGCTTTGCTTCTACTTGTTTTTGTTTTCATATTACTAGTAAAGAAATATTCACTTTATTAATATTATTGGAATAAATATGATTTGTGTTAATAATCTCATTGTTTTTATTTTGCCCATTTTTAACACTGCAATGTTATATTATATTTCAATTAAATAATATATTATAAATGACAACTAATGTTTCAGCAGAATGCCAAATGATTTGAGGTTTTGTTTTGTTTAATATAACTGCTTTCAAAACATAGCATAGAGTATAGTAAATCTAGTTTATCTGCCACTGGCTTCTAAGATACATATTTGTCCCTGAAGGTTTGCTACTGCTTTCTCAAGGGAAATAGCTATGGTTACAAGCCTAATGTGAAAGCTCTCAAAGCCTGCGATGAGTAGATGTGCCAAACACATGTGTGCTGCTGAGGGAAAAAAAAGGTTTCTAAGTGTAGATGGGAGGTAATGAACGCCCTTTGATCGCAAAAAGCTGGAATACATTAATACATAATTTGCTTTTAGAACCTTTTATGCTGTTCCTTAGCTGAAAATTATTAGCTCTTTAGGTAGCATAATATTTAGCTTTAAATTTTAAATTACCCCAATCTTTACATTTTATAAATATTGGACCACAAACTGATTATTTCTTTATGATTATGTAATATTCTTGCTGGTCAGTATACAGAAATGTACATTATAAAGGAATTTCAGGGTTAAAAAAAGACTTAAAAGGACAGCAAATCTAAAATATATGTTTTCACAACTTAGGCACCTATTTATCACCACTCTGGTTTGAATAAATGTGTAGGAGAATTTTTACATGTATGGAAATTCTCACAGCTACAACCATGAAGATGCAGAGCAACTTTAATGCACTCCCTTTCAAAAAGATTTAAAACTAATATTTCAGTGCATCCTAAAAAATACACAATGCTTTTACTTTAGACAAATAAACCTGTTACTGCACATCGGACACATTTAGCTGTTCTAAACTCACTAACTTGCACCTCACCTATGACCACACCCAGTGTGAGGGATGACCCAATAGAAAGCGTGCATGTCATCAACTCTGTGAAGGGACCCACCGAGGTGAGTGTGATGTTGGGAGGATCATTAGAATACACAGAGGGGATTGGCTGTTGATTTGCTCCTGTGACAATTGGAGTTTGAGCACTGTAAGAAAATGGGGGTGAAAAAAGAGTTTTTGGAGTTTGGAGAAGCAACTGGTTTCGTGTGTTTTCTTCCATAGCAGACACAACATTTTGGCGAACGAGGATGGCAGACTTTTCACTACCACCCCTGGCACCTTTTCTTGCCCTGCCTGGTGACCCCCCTGTTCCGTGGAGGGCTTGGAGACAAAGTTTTGAAACATATTTGGAGGCATTGGACCTCGGGGAGATCTCCGATGCTCGCAAACGTGCTCTGCTGCTCCACTGCTTGGGCGTAGAAGGTCAACGCATCTTCACTACACTCGGTTCAAACACCACCTACACGGAAGCAGTTGCCACTTTAGATGCTCATTTTTCGGACTCGCGCAGCGTCCTTCTGCGCTGACTCATCTCTCGTCAATGTGTACAGTTACCTGGTGAGTCAGTCTTGCAGTATGTCATAAACCTTCGCGGTTTAGCTGGGCAGTGCAGATTCGGCAATTTACAAGACGAGATGATCCAAGATCTATTGATCGAAAAGTCTAATAACCCTCAGATTCGGGACAGACTACTGCTGGAGGTGGACGACCTCACATTAAATCGCGCAGTTGACATAGCAGTTCAAGTTGAAAATGCAGAGCGCTGCAGTGCCAGCATTCGCGAAGCTGGAGTAAACAATCCTCTGGCTACATCATCATCATTGAACGTGCAAGCGGGATCTGTCACCCTTGATGCCATTTTCCCAGTCCAGTACATGCGACCGGCAGGAAATAATACACAGTCTAGTTGTGGTAACTGGTGCAAATACACATACGACAAGAGCGCCTGCCTGTCCAGCACGAGGTCAGAGGTGTATGTCAGAAAATGAATCACTTCTCCAGATGCTGTTGTTCTGCACCTGCATCACAGCAAACAGTTCAGCATGCTCAGTCTTCATCCAGTCAGCCTTCTACAGTAATCCACACAGTCAACTGCAAACATAATAATTTCAAAGTATACCATGTTTATTTGAAAGACACCTGCCTGCCTTTGCTAATTGACACTGGTGCTAAAGTTTCTTTATTGAACTGGGATACATATCAGACCTTTTTCTCACATCTTTCTCTTCAGCCACCAACCATGCCACTCCGAGGATATGGAACACTGATATTGTAATTTGTTGAATTCCTCATTTGACTGTACACTAAGTCCCTTGCCTCTTTTCCATTTCACATCTCTGCTTCAGGCTCCAACCTTATGGGCTTGGATCTATTTTTGGGCCTTGATTTTTCACTTGTTGACAGCAGAGGCACTGACATTCTGTTGGTCTCTCCATCCTGGGCATAAAAATGGCCTGCTGTTTTTAATGGCCTTGGCTGACTGTTCTCCTTTACACACCAGCCACTGATTAATCCCTCTGTTCCTCCTGTTATACAGCCACTGCGCAGGGTGCCTTTAGCACTTCGTGGGGATGTGGTTTCAGAACTGAAGCAGATGTTGGAGGCTGGCATAATAGAACCTGTGGATGCATCTCCATGGGTCTCAAATCTAGTCATTGCAAAAAAGAAATCTGGTGGCCTTCGTGTCTGTGTGGATCTTCGAGCTGTGAACAAAGCTGTGGTGCCAAATAAATATTCTTTGCCAACTACAGAGGAACTTACTACAGTTTTTAATGGTTCTACAGTGTTTTCCAAGCTTGATTTACATCAAGGCAATCTTCAGGTACCTCTGCATCCGGACAGCAGGAATTTAACTACTTTTGTGACCCACACGGGCGTTTTCCGTTATACAAGGATGCCTTTTGGACTCTCTTTATCCCCTAGATGTTTTCAAAAAATCATGCACACCATCTTGCAAAACATCCCTGGTGTTGTAGTGTACCTGGATGACATAGTAGTGCATGGCTCAGATAGTGCATCTCATGATAGACGCCTCAATTTAGTGTTTGCTGCTTTGGCCCGGAATGGACTCACTGTTAATGCAGAAAAGTGCCCTTTTGCTGCCTCACTGGTAGACTTTGTTGGTTTTCGCCTGTCAGCACATGGAATCTCACCATTACAGTCAAACGTAGATGCTATACACAATATGCCTGAACCATCCACTGCATCCGAGTTAGCTTCATTCCTGGGAATGACGGCATACTACCTCCGTTTTCTGCCCAACTACTCTTCAACAACTGCACCACTACGACGACTGCTGCAGAAAGGTACACCATGGGACCGGTCCCCTTCCTGCCACCAAGCAGTTCATTCACTTAAGCAACAACTCACATCAACCCCAGTGCTGGCACACTTCGATATCAACAACCCCCCCTTTGTGACTTGTGATGCCTCTTCTTCCGCTATTGGTACCGTGCTCTCACAAGTACAAGACGGACATGAATGTCCTGTTGCTTTTGCTTCTCGTGCTCTGACACCCACGTAGCAAAGGTATTCAGTAGGGTAGCTGGAAGCCTTAGCATGTGTCTGGGCCTGTGAGCATTGGCATGTTTATTTGTATCGGTAGGCACTTGACACTTCATACTGACAATTAGGCTCTGACAACTTTGCTGACCACCAGTGGCACTGGCCACTGTCCTTTGCGGATTTTTCGATGGGCAGATCTTATGTGCCATTATAACTTCACTCTACAGTTTACCCCAGGAAGAGAAAATGCAGTCGCTGACATGCTGTCACGCACAATGACTGTGCAAACAGTTGTAGAGCTACACCAAGACATGGAGGCAGATATGGTACAACTGCTGCACTCTCCCCTTAAAGATATTGTGTCCCTTCAGGAACTGCAAGAAATCTCCAAAAATGATCCCCTTTTCACAACAGTTCATGCCTACATCACTAATGGATGGCCATCCAGAGTGTCCTCTGAACTAGAGCCTTACTTTAGAGTGAAAAATGAGTTGTCTATTTGGAATGATCACTGCATTGCAAGAGGAAACATTGCTGTCATTCCAGAACCACTCCGGGGCCGTGTCTTGTCAATGGCACATGAGGGTCATCTTGGCATTGTCAAAGTAAAGCAGTGATGTTGCGAACGGGTATGGTGGCCAGGTATTGATCGGGACATTGAAGCCCTTGTCCGTGACTGTGAAGCCTGCCTTTTAAGTGGTAAGACAGGTTTGCCACCCACCCCTCCTCTTCAGCCTTTGGTTTGGCCTTCTCATCCATGGGAACATCTCCAGCTAGATATTTGTGGAGAACTGCATGATGTTCCACATCACCAGAGGTTTCTGATTGTGGTCTATGATTTACATTCTAAATGGCCTGAAGTTTATCCTGTGGGCTCCATTACATCAAAAGTTGTAATAGACATTCTATGTAATTTGTTTGCTTGGTGGGGACTGCCTCTTGTTATAACTACAGACAATGGCCCACAGTTTACCTCACATGAGATCCAATCATTCCTATCAGAAAGAGGATTGAAACATATTTGTACTGCTTTCTATCACCCACTGGCGAATGGTGGTGTAGAACGCTTCAATCAGACTTTAAAAAATGGTATTCATGCATACCTGACTCAGGGGTTTCCCTTCTACACAGCACTACTGGAAACTCTTCTTCATTATCGAGCAACCCAACATTCTACCACAGGCATTTTCCCAGCTTTTCTGATGCTAGGACGGGAGCTGCAGCTTCCTTTGGACACATTGAGCCCTTGCACCATGACCAATCTTCCCTCAGCTTTACAAGCCTCAGTTAACAGTAAACAAGCCAGAATGAAACAGAGTGGATAAAACTCGCCATGCCCGTTCTCAACACATACAATTGCATGACTGGGTACGTGTTAGAACACAGGTGTCGAACTCCGGTCCTCGAGGGCCGCAGTGGCTGCATGTTTTCATTCTAACCATCTTCTTCATTAGGAGCCGTTTTTATTGCTAATTAACTTCTTTTGCTTTAGTTTTAATTAACTTGACTCAGGCCCCTTAATTGTCTCTTTTTCCTTAATTAGTTGCCAAACAATAATGAGACAAACAAGCCACCATATGACCAGCTCACCTGTGCCCATCACACAATATCTGAAAATAAAGAAAGGTGAAGGTCTCAGTAAGGTTGGTCTCTCAGGTCACCAAAACATTTTGACGGTGTTCTTAGGAAAAACAGAAAAATCAACAAATTTGGAAATATCTGCTGCGGTGGAATGAGAGCAGCAACAGGCCATTGAATTAAATAACGGGCTTAATTAACATCAAGATTCAACTTCTCATTAAGAGACTGTTTGGAGTGAAATTGGTTGGAGTTTGAAATCCCAGTTTAGCTGGTCATCTGTTGGCTCGTTTCACATCTCATTTCTGTTTGGCTGCCATTTAATGAAGAAACAAATCAATTCAGAGGACTGAATCCTTAAAAACAGGGCTATTGAAATGAAGGGAAAAGGAGTTAATTAGCAGTGAAAACTTTGCACTGATTAGGAAAAGGGTTAGAATGAAAACTTGTAGCCACTGCGGCCTTCCAGGCCCGGAGTTCGACACCCCTGTGTTAGAAGACCCCAACGACATAATAAGTTGTTACCCTTTTGGTCGGCACCAATTCGTGTTATGCGCTGTTTAGGTCTTTCAAGTTTTTTACTGGAGGATGGTTCCAGATGGCATGCTAACTGCCTCAGGAAAGTTCTTTCGCCCATGCCACCATCATCACAAACAGTTGTTTCAACTTTTCAGCCATGTCTGGAGGACAGAAATATGACCCCCTCTACTGTTTTTGCTTCTACTTCACCTGGAAGGCTCTGTCCAGCTCTGGCTGACCTGCCAACACAACACTCAGACGAGATTGTTGCTGCAGCCGCTCGGCCTCCTAGGGTCCGACAACAACCAGCCTATTTGAAAGACTATGTGACTACCTAGATAGATAGATAGATAGATAGATAGATAGATAGATAGATAGATAGATAGATAGATAGATAGATAGATAGATACTTTATTAATCCCAATGGGAAATTCACATTCTCCAGCAGCAGCATACCGATACAATAAATAATATTAAATTAAAGAAAGATAATAATGCAGGTGAAAAACAGACAATAACTTTGACTAATGTTAAATGTTAAATGTTAACGTTTCCCCCATGTGGAATTGAAGAGTCGCATAGTTTGGGGGAGGAATGATCTCCTCAATCTGTCTGTTGAGCAGGACAGTGACAGCAGTCTGTCGCTGAAGCTGCTCTTCTGTCTGGAGACAATACTATTTAGTGGATGCAGTGGATTCTCCATAATTGATAGGAGCCTGCTGAGCGCCCGTCGCTCTGCCACAGATGTCAAACTGTCCAGCTCCATGCCAACAATAGAGCCTGCCTTCCTCACCATTTTGTCCAGGCGTGAGGCGTCTTTCCTCTTAATGCTGCCTCACCAGCACACCACTGCGTAGAAGAGGGTGCTTGCCACAACTGTCTGATAGAACATCTGCAGCATCTTATTGCAGATGTTGAAGGACGCCAGCTTTTAGTGCATAGATAATTTTGTTTTTTTCTTCTTCTCTTTTGGGAGGGGGGGAAATATGATGTTGGGAGGGTCATTAGAATACACAGAGGGGATTGGCTGTTGATTTGCTCCTGTGACAATTGGAGTTTGCGCACTGTAAGAAAACGGGGGTGAAAATAGAGTTTTTGGAGTTTGGAGAAGCAACTAGTCTCGTGTGTTTTCTTCCGTAGCAGACACAACAGTGAGTGCTGCTAAAGAGTGTGTCATGCACACGTCTCCTAGTGCTGCTTAGTGATGGCAAAGTGATGACAGTGATTAACCTCTTCATAGCATTTGTTTGAGTGTGTTTGTTTGTTTGTTTGTTTGAAAGGAATTCCAATCATGAAAATATTAGGAACCACCATTTCATCTTTTACATTTCACTTTGTGCTTGGAATTTGGTTTATTGTTTGACCTTTCAGAGTAGTAGTCTGCCTATTTAAAGGTAGAGTTAGCAACAGTGTGGGATGTATTTCTAGTGGAAAAAGACTTTACTTCTGAAGGACATCAGCATTTATCTTTCTCTGCGTTTTGTATTAGCACAATGATGTCTATATCACGTTTCCTGGGTTCCTTGTGTTTAGGTGGATTTCCTCTGGTTTCTTTCTCAGTACATATGGATCATCCTTTTCATAGTATTTATGGAAATATGCATAGTTGCATGAACTGCGCATAAAGGATTGAGTTTGAATTATTGACTTACTGATCAGAAATGTCAGAGGTCAGATTAGCCCATTACTTTTGTTATAATATACAGTACAGATCCATAAATCTTTTATTCATTTATAACTGGTAATGTTAACAAAACAGTAAGTGTGCAAAGATAATTATGAGAGAACAAAAAGACCAGGAGATGTTATCAAAATCAAACACAAAAATGACTTAAAACTGCAAGACCAAAAAAATAACCAGGCAGCCAGGAATCAAACAGGATGTTAATTAGAAATTTTGGGCAAAAAGGAGAGTCAAAAATATAACATGCAAACCTACCACTAGGGCCTACTTGGAATTTAAACTCACTATTCTGCACAAAACAAGATGCTGTTTATTCACCAAGGAATAATACAGACGACACTGGCACAAGTTTATTTATTTGTGATTAAATTTTTATTGACATACGAAACAAACACTTTAAAGGGGAACATAAGCCATGCTGAAAGGAATTACAATAAGGTAAAATCGCATGCTCAGAGCCCACCACCTACAATAATAATAATACCACCCCAAAACCCAACCCAATCCAAACCTGTTACATAAAAATTGATAGCAACAACAGAAGAATAAAGAAGCCCATGAGGACCAGCAAGTGAGGAAACAGCATAATATATACCGCATTATAAAGAAGAGTACCCCTTAGAGAATCATCAATCATTGTCCCAGGGTGTCAGTTTCCCCTTGCCCACAGTCATGACCCATGCTTTAAGAAACACGGTGGTACATTGTTTAGAGCCTTTTATACAATTAAAACTATTTTAAAATCAGTCCTAAATGACACAGGCAGCAAGTGTAATGATGCCTGTGTCAAAAAGATTTTCTCTTTTTAGTTAAACTTTTTGTTACTGCTTTTTGGACTAATTATATCTTTCTTAGGTAATCCTAATAAGAGTGCATTGCAATAATCTAGATGGATAAAAACAAAAGTAAATACTATATTAACCTATTAGCACATTGGTCAAAACTGACATGAACCCAAAAGGCAATATTCAAAGTGCACAGAACTGAATTCCAATTGCTACATGACCCCGGGGAATAGCACTACTCCTAATTCGAATAAAAAAGGCATTATAATTTATTACTATCAAGTTCTGTGGGCTTTATTATCATATCATCTGTTACACACACCTAGGTACATTATACAGTGGGAGGAAATTGTTTCTTAGGGCTACTATGCAATATTTAGACATTAAGTATGACAATATAGCAATGCAGAGGGGTAGGTAATTTTACATAAGGGAACATCTGTACAAATCAGCATCATACTGGCAGCAGTTGGTATTGATAGGAGATGTACAATAGACCCAGAATACAAAGGAATGCAGAACTGAACAGTAATTAGACATAAGACCAATGATAACAGTGAACACACTGGGATTTGGATGGAACATTGTGTTCTGGACCCTGACTGCCTGAGGGAAGAAGCTGTTGCTCCATCTTGCAGTGTTGGTCCACAGACATCAATATCATATTCTGAATGGAAGCTGGAAAAAGAGATTGTGGGAGCGGTTGGAGGGATCCTTCAGAAAGCTGTGTGCTTTATAGATGTAGCACTTTGTGAAAATGCTCTTGCTGGAAGGGAGAGAAGTCCCAATGTGCAGTGGGCACTATCCATTGTATAGAGTTCTGATCAGACACATTACAGTCACCATACTAGGCAGTGAGACAACTGTTCAGGATGCTTTCAATGGTGCCCCTATAGATTGTGTTTATTAAATGCTCTACCAGGAATATCAACAGATTAGAGCAAAATGGCAAAATTCTAAAGCAGACAGATGGAGTGCATATTAATCCAAAAATAATAAGGAATGTTTACAAAATAAAAATATAAAATATTAATATACAACAGCAAGATCCAATAATAATATGAATAAAAATTCAATGTTCATGAACTGTGGATTAAGTCGTAAAAAAATAGCATACAGAAAAAAAGAAACAAATTGATATTAATTATATACTGTACCAGTAACGGCGCACTGCATGATAACGTGCAGTGAATACACTTGACTTGAGCATTCCTAGTTTTCATCCTTTTTCTCTGTATATTTAGCATTCGTTGGCTCAGAGGTGCTTGCTGCTTCCTGAGCAGCTCTTCTTTTCTCTACCCTAGTGGCCCGCTTTTTCTCTTCTTTCGTTGGCATCTTTTCGTGATCAAAATAATTGAGTCAGTGTTTGTGCTGCAATTACTTAGTACGCTTTCCTTCATTTTTCACTTAAGCTGGCACTTAAGTCTTCAATCTGCCTCAAGAATGATTTAAGATATGAAGAGGTAGGGGAAGTGACGGCGAAGGTGGTAGGGACTGAGAATGGCGCCCTGCTGCCCGCTCCCGAGAGTTGATTCTACAACAAAAGAAAATAAAAATAAAAAGAGGAATATCCTTGGAGGTCAATCATCACCCCGAAAGCGGATAGTAGACGTCACTAGAATATGTGTACCAAATTTCAGGTCAATAGGTCAAATGGTTGGCGAGCTACAGGTGATTTAAAATCCTGGACAGACAAACAGACAACCACGGTTGCGTATTATATCAGAAGATTGATGGAAGGTAGCCAAGTGCTGAAGAGTGCCTCATTTTTCCAGAGTCCTGCATTCAAATGCCAGCCAAGGCACTGTTCCCGTGGTTTTGGTTTGTGCTCCGTTTTCCTGCAACTACTGAGTTTCTTCTTGCATCACTTAGGTGACTTGCAACTTCAAATTGGCCCTGTCTGAGTGAGGGCTACTGGTGTGTGCATGAGTTTGCTTTGTGATGGACTGGCACTCTATTTAGTGTTAATTCTGACCTGCAACTAGGCCCCTGGTCCATGTGACCCTGAAATGTATTAAAGGTTTGGAAAAATAATGGAATGGGTTTTATTAAAGAGAGCAAAATACACATCACAGAGCTCGGATGATAAGCTCAACAATGTAGTTTTCATTCTACATTTTTTTTAAATTCTGTGCAATTCTGCATTCTAAATCCACCTTCCTCTGCTCCTGAATTGGATGAAAACAGATTTCAAAATGGATGGATGCGTATCAGTTACATCAGTTAAATTCCAGAGTTAGTAGACCCATTCTAAGCCTCAAAGATACATTTGGAAAGGCAATGGAGGTGCAGAATGACTTCTGCTTGAAGAGACAGAATTTTCATTGTCATATTATACACACCCTGCCTGCACTGTGAATTTTTTTAAGCATGAACTGTAATGAAAACTTTTAGGTCACAGAGTTACATTTTACCTCTTACTCTGATAGGTAAAACATCTTTTTGTTTAAGCAACATTTAAAAATAGATAATTAAGCTGAACAAACACTAATGCAATTAAGCATGTGTCCTAAGAATGGGTAACTGATTCAGTGCCATTCACACCTCACCTTGTTCAATGCAATTTACCTATTTTTAAAAAGACATTTACAAAAATATTGCTGCATAAACAAGTTATAAAGTGAATGCACCTGTGTGCTCAAAGCATCATTATAGAAGATATATTTTAAAAATTTTTACCATTTATTGCATTCACACAGAAAGTAAGGCATAAGGGTATATAATACTGAGTAGGCGTCTGTTAAGCCCAACATTTTATTAATTGCCTTTCTATAACTGAAACAGTAAGCGAACAAAAACTGACAACTAATTTTTCACAAAATGTTTCTATTCTTTTCTTAAACCAGAATTCAGTAAATGTATGAAATAATGAAAAACAGATTTATCCATATATTTACCTGTAATTTCTTCTTCAAGCAACTCTGATGACAGTGTTCTTCCTCAGTAGGTTTGCGAAAGTTGTGGGTGGTGTGTATGAGTCATGTTGTTCAGGAACTCAAGTTGGTTTGTGTCAGTGTAATTGATGCTGTTGGCTGAGATGAGGCATTCAAGGGATGTCAACATCAAAGTGGTTAAGGTTAACATAAATTAAACACTTTACAGTAAAACATTTTGATTCTATGCTCTGGAAAACTCAGACAGTGACTATTGGATGGTCTTCTTGACTAAAAACTAAATGCAAGCCTAAAGATTCTTTACATTTGATTGTCTCCTAACCATCAGTAGACTGAGATGGACCTTAAAGTGGGTCACACTCATAACTTTCATGTCGTAAGCAAAATTCAGCCCTTTTCCTTGTTGTCTTATTGTGGACTGGCAACAGCTGAACTGCAAATGTTATCCTGCAGGCCTGTCAGTGGGCATAAATACTATCTGTGTGGTCAATGCTGTCAGTGTGTGACAAACACTATTGACCCCTTAAATTCATCAGCCTCTGTCACTAGCATCTCAAGCTTGGAGACCATTGTAACAGACACTGGGTTTGCTCAGTCCTCATTTACGAGATTAATCTAGCTGTCAAAATCTCAGCCTTATCATGGGATGGACACACAAATACTCTATCTCTCTAATATAAAAAAAACAAACTTGGAAGCAAATGAGATGTGATTGTAGATTGAATATATGGACATAGGTGATATGACAGAAGTGCTCAGCGTGAAATGCAAATCACGCAGCACGGCAGCAGCAGCAAGCCAGCAGCTGATCGAGCAAAGAGGAGGTAAAAAAAAAACTGTATGTGTTTCCCATTGTATCACCGTTTAAGAGGGGGTGTCGGAGAAGCGAATGCATCTCCTTGGGTGCGTTCAGCCCCTCTCTTCACAACGCCAGCGGCAGCAACGCGTAGTGGTTGGCACGTAGTGCAGGCTAGGGATGAGCGAAGTGAGCAGGGGGCAAAGCCCCTTTAGTCTTATTAAACTTAAAAAGAGTCACTGCAATGTGGTGTGGCAGGGTTGCACACAGTAATACTATCTTTGGATTTGCTTAGGATTATAACATGTGTATAGTACAATTGTGTACATATTTCATTTTTTTACTCCGGATCACGTGGTCACTCAATGGGAAATATTGAAAATGTTTTACAAAAATGTTTTGTAAAATGCTGCACTAGTGACAATATAACACTTTTCTTAGGTGGAGTCATATCAGAACTAAATGGATAGACACCCATCAATTTGAATATTTATTTCAGTAACAAAAAAGATGTACAACTACTTAAATTGTTTACTGTAGTTGGCTGTTCCCTTAGATGAAGTGATGCAACTGCAGATTTAAATTGTCAATATCTTCGTTCAAATGTACACACAACAGTCAGTTTTTTGATAATGAACCCCTGAATAACACTGATGTAATGTTATTAGCTATGATTCACAATTTTCACTGATCATTAAATGGAACTTATTTTTCAAATTCAGTTATTATTTTGTTATAATATACACTCCATAATTAGTTCATTTTTGTCATCCTCAAATAACAGATTTCTTTCTCTTACTCTCATTTTTTGAAATGAGATAGATAGATAGATAGATAGATAGATAGATAGATAGATAGATAGATAGATAGATAGATAGATAGATAGATAGATAGATAGATAGATAGATAGATAGATAGATAGATAGATACTTTATTAATCCCAAAGGGGAAAATTAACATACTCCATCAGAAGCATACTTATAAAAAACAATATTATATTAAAGAGTGATAAAAATGTAGGTATAACAGACAATAACTTTGTATAATGTTAACATTTACTCCCCCGGGTGGAATTGAAGAGTCGCATAGTGTGGGGGAGGAGTGATCTCCTCAGTCTGTCAGTGGAGCAGGACAGTGACAGCAGTCTGTCGCTGAAGCTGCTCCTCTGTTGTGGAAGAAAATTTAATACACACAGGCACCCCCCCACTGGAATGCCCCGATTTAAGCAATAAAACACAGACAGGAGAAAGCGTCAATCATTATTCTTTATCTAAATCTTCGAAGAGATAACAAGTGTACTACATGTTAGCCACATGTTAGTCACATTGCTACAAAGGAAAAAATGTCCTCAGGCTATATTTATACAATTCATTGATTAGGTCACTTTTCTTTAAAAGGAATTCATTACAAATTCAGAAAACTTTTAACATGATTGGTTACACCTAGTCGCTAACAGGACATGCACAACTTGATTGATAGTCCTGTTTGTTTAAGATGTACGTGACTTTTTGAATGTATGTTTTTCATTTTTATTTTTTGGGAGCTGTGTGAACACTTTAAAATGAAGGAGAAAAAGAACAATGGCCTATATATATATATATATATATATATATATATATATATATATATATATATATATATATATATATATATATATACATAAATATATTATGATCCAGCTTGGTTCAAGACAGGAAACAGTATTGTAAGGGAAAAGTTGTGCCATAAATATAGCACGTCTCTTAAGGGGTTATGTAAAGGACAAGAAATACATTTTATCATAGTGAATAGTAAAATAATAGTGTCAGCTTTTAGGCATAAGCTACAGAAGGATATGAGACTCAGACACATGCCAGGTGCACACATAGAGCAGGATTCAAATTTAACTCCTACACTGTCTGGAGATGATACTGTTTAGTGGAAGCGGTGAATTCTCCATGATTGACAGGAGCCTGCTCAGCGCCCATCGCTCTGCCACGGATGTCAAACTGTCCAGCTCCTTGCCTACAATAGAGCCTGCCTTCCTTATCAGTTTGTCCAGGCGTGAGGCGTCCCTCTTCTTTATGCTGCCTCCCCAGCACACCACCGCGTAGAAGAGGGCGCTCACCACAACCGTCTGATAGAACATCTGCAGCATCTTATTGCAGATGTTGAAGGACACCAGCCTTCTAAGAGAGTATAGTCGGCTCTGTCCTTTCTTGACATGAATGGTTAAATGTATTTCTTCAGCTTATGTCCACAGTTAGTTCTTTATTTTCTTGTTTTTGTACTACCACTTAAAGGTACAGACAGATATTATTTAAAGAAACATCAGAAGATAAAAAGTTTAAAAGCCAGGCAAAGTTCAATAACCAAAATCAATAAACTGTGACATTTAATCCCAAGCACTAAACCAAAATTATTTTCAGGTAATCGTTAACCAGAAAAACGAGCAAAGAAAAACAGCCCTGACAAGACTTGAAATCATATTTGCAGTCTCAGACAACCAGGCACTGCACAGTGCTAACTGTTATACCTTTGACCGGGTGAGATCACATGTCGCACACTTCTGGTTGACCTTGTCAAATAACGGCATAGCAACCATCAGCAAAAAATCCGCAAAATGACAACACTCAACAGAAAACCAAATGGCATCATAGGAGAATGGTAAAAATTTGAAACATTATGAATATTTTGAATATACATGTAGAACTTTTCAATAAAGCCTGTATTAAACTCAACAGCTTTACAGCTTTATGAAATAATAACCCTCACCTCTAGGTGATGAAGCAAATTACACTACGTGGTCTTTTTATGTATCACTGTGAGCTAATGGGGCAAATGAGTGCCTGACTTTCATTGACTCTGCAAATGCTGCTTCTAATAACAATCTCGTATACTGGAGGTAAACCTGCACCTTGTATCTGCTACAATAGTTGCTTTTAAATACACTTTTAACTAGGTTACACTTGAAGATGTTGGCACGTTTTAGATTTATTTTACCTCAGGTTTTTCATGATGTAGTCTCATAAATGTTCACTTTGTGACTTTGTCTCTTTACTCAAACATGTGCATTTTGTTATATTTCAGTGAGGTTTGTTTCCCTGATGTATGTCTATTTCCTTTTTATTGTCATTGCCGCCAATTTTGAAATATTTTTCATGTGTTTTATGTTTTATTGTAATTTGTGTTAATAATGCTGTATATAAATATTTTTTTAGATTTTCTGGTTATAATGGGGTCTTTTGCATTGTTTTTGGATTCTGATTCTTGGAGTTATATAGACTGGTCTTGTTTACCTTGGGTTGCCTTTTTAGGCATACACTTTTTGCCATTTTGTGCCATTGCCCCTGTTTGTTTCTCTTTTTGTGAATATAAATAAGTTCTTTATTTTCTAAATATTTGTCATTTGACTTTGTTTTCTGAAAATAAAGGTTTATGTTTATACTGAAGGAGATTTTTGTCTTTTTTTTCTTGAGTATTTACATATTTTTTAACTTTAAAAGCCTGGGCCCCATTTTGGGCCTTTGCAGTCCTTGAAGCCTGCCTTTTGAGTTTGGGGTCAGGTTGCCTAGGGTAAGGTTATTATGACAGAAGACTTAGCATGAATATTTTTTAAGTAATAAGGAGAAAAAACATAATCAGAAATCAAGAAAAGAGTCAAAATCCAGGATATTTACTTTAATATTACCAAAGCCAAATTGAAAGTCAAAAATTAAACAAAGCCTAACCTACTTACCTGTTGTGTCATTAATGGTGACAATATGGAGTTGTCCTAATGATTTGATGGCAAATCGGGCTTCAATGTAAATAACCAAAATGGCCTTAATAAAATAACAAAACCAAAAACCAAATTTAGAATGAGGCTTGCTAAACAACAGAAATACAGGAAAAATTAAACAAACACCCTATTCATAACAGAGGCCTGTCCCTGAAACTAACCCCTAAAACCCTTGTTAATTTAGATGTTGGTTAACTCTCTTTTGACAATTTTGTGTTGGATTTCACAACAGCATTTCAGTCTTAAACTGGCACTTCTAGTCTTTATATTACTTTTTTACCAGCCATAAATGTTTTTGGTTAGTTTATCCTGTTAGCTGCATATCTACCTGACCAGTATGTGAACAAATCCTGTAGTTAAGCGATAGAGTATTGCTCTGTTGTTCTTGGTTTATGGTTAATGTGTATTCTCTATAGAGTCTCCTTGAACTAACAGGTTATAACTCTATTACTGCTGGAGCGGCCCCTTCACCATTTTTCTTTTTCAGATTTTACCTACAGCACCATTTAGTTAGTCCTGTTTGTCTCTTGTTTATGTTAACTAATCATATCTTATAATAGATATTCTTTATCACAAAATATTACATAACAGTGTGGGTCTTTTCCCTGGCTTGTATATATTGTCTGTTTTTTCTGTTTTCATTAAATGTGAATTATTATTTTTCATGTCATTATGTTATTTCTGTTATTCTGTTTGTGGTTCTGTAATTGTGCATTGTCTGTTTAAATGGTCTTGTGTTCCTTGTTCTTTGAAGGGGGAACACCAGAAGGCAGGGCAACCCTGTCATTACTGTTACTGGATTCTCCCTGTGGCTATAAGGGATTACAAGCAGAATTAATCAGGCAGTGGTTCATTTCATTTGGTTGGAGTGGTATTATCATAAGTATTGCTTCTTTCTTGGATATTCTACTTTTTCTAAATATTTTATTCTGTTTATTGGATTCCTCTCCAAGATTATGTACCGTGACTTGTTTATTTGGATTGCCCATTAGGCAACTCCTTTTCTGGCTTATTATGTATTTTTCTATTGCTAAATAAATCATTAATTTATAAAGACTCTTAATTGCCCATCTATAAGCCAGGGGTTTGTGACAATCTCCTCTCTTATAGGGGACCTTTGATATGTCGGGACTGTAAGAGCCATTTTCATTGTTCTATAAGATTCATGAATGTTTATTAGATGACAATGCATAAACTATGGAAGGTTCCTATAACCCCTGTGAATAGAATCGTTTTGGTATGTTCTTGCCATTTCTAATAGCTTGGAGTAAACATTATTCTTCAGTTAGTTAGTGTCAGCCTTGCCTTGTATAAGGTGTAGAAGCATACGGTTTTTAACCGTGACCGCACGTTATCGTGCCTGGGCACTTGCCTATGTGCCTACCGGCTTACGAGCCTTTAAGTAGAAAAGAACAAATTAAGAACCTTTAAGTAGGAAAGAAGAAATTAAGAACCTTTAAGTATAAAAATACTAAAGTCTTTCAAGAAAAGCTAAGTTTATAGAAGATTCATTTTTCCCTTTTTTTTTTGTTTTTTATTCTACTTGTGTAACTATTTTTTCTTTTATTCTTGTTTGGAGTATTCACTTTTAACTTTCTCTAAAATCCTTTAAAACGAACTCTTGGACTCTGTGAATTCTTTTGACACGCATCTTACCCGTGCCTGATGACACCTTATATTTTTGTAGCTACAGGGACATTTCTCTATATTCTGAACTGTTAAGCCAATTTTCCCGATTTTGGATGTAGCCAAAGTGAAGCTTGCAGTTACTTTTTAAGGGCAAGCTGGTCTGGGGTGAGTCTCTTCTGGACTGGCCAGTAAAGGTCTTGGCCCTGCTTTATGAATATTTTTGAATGTCTCAAAACCTATTCACCACAATCAAGTCATTACTCACTACACAATAGACCTGACTTAAAGTAGTCCAGTCTATTGGGATCAGTCCTTTTCTTATTAAATTAAACTAATTTGTGATGTTTTTTGACATTGTTCTTCACGTCTTTACCTTGCGTACCTATGGATGGCATATTAACGTGATGATTAGCATTGTTGCTGCACAGCTTCTGACTACTAACACCATGTGTAATTTGTGTTTGTGAATTTCCCCCTGGGATTAATAAAGTATCTATCTATCTATCTATCTATCTATCTATCTATCTATCTATCTATCTATCTATCTATCTATCTATCTATCTATCTATCTATCTATCTATGTCAACCAAGTATACTTTCAGATGTACTTACTTTCCCAAAATACATTTTTGTGGTAAGGAAACCAAGTAAGAAGGAGAAAGTGTATAAAGACACCCCATCAAATTCAAAAGAAAGTGCAAGCCAAATTAGAGAATGCAGATCCACAAGAGGTGAAAAACAACATGAGGGCATATAAGCAAAACAGCATATATATTATTACAGTCTGTAATCCAAAACAGAAGTTAAAACACAAACTGGGAAATAAAAAAGGTGTCAACAACACTAGACAAAAAACAAAAATTCTGAAAACAGGAAATTGCCAGAAGATACTATATGCTAAATTCAGTAGCAAATGTGACTTTGATGAAGTATAGTGCATAATACACATGACTCACATGACTAATGGGCTGATAGACCTGATAGACATAGAATGCCTTCAACTGCATTGTGATAGTAAAAACATACTGCTGACATCAATACTGGATTATGAACTTTTTACTTGAAGCACTTCCTGTCCATATGAGCATGGTATACCTATTTACTATGGTCATTACATGCATGGGGGGAGACTGTATTCTCATCATTGAAGTTAAAGTAATTTATTTACATTACCATGGTGCACATTCACCACCAAACCTTTTAAACAAAGCAAAGCAAAGAGTCATGTTGGTTTCATTTAGAAATAGTTCATCACGTGTTTGGAAGGTTGAAAATGTTATTCACTTGGGAATTTCATTTTAAGAATTTCCTAATTTAATTAACAGCTTCCTGTTAATATGAAAAATAGGTTTGGATAATTGGCTGATTTAGAACAAGTAAAGCACAGGTTTTGTATTTCAGTTACATTATGTGTTAGTGAAGAAGTATAGTTGATAGTTCAATACGAAGAAAGGGTCAACTATTTTTACCTTTCGTGTGTTAATATTTTAGGATAAAAATATTATTATACTAATAGGCATAACTAAATAACATTGTATTTATCTCTTAAATCTTTATGCTGGTGGATTGGTTGAATAATTAGTTTTTTTTTGTTAGCCGCAAGCTGTGTTTAGGTCATTGGCATTAAGTAAATGGAGTTTAAGTTGATTACATTTCAAATGTTTGTGGTATATTTTATTTTATTATTTGCAGTTTAAGAAATAAACAATCCATGATAACTAAATCGCTTAAAGAATTCAACATACAATGGACTTCCTTGGCCCATTTATAACTCAGGTTTTTAATTCAGTTCCCAAGAATGCACTATTGTAGAGATGCCGGATGGGTCAGAGATTGAGGAGACTGTATTGATTAAGTTCTACTGATTCCTAGAGATGCCTTAAAAAACTGACTGCTGTTTTCTTTTTGTTCTTATGGATGGCTGAACTACTGTACAGTATGTCTATTAAAGCCACTCAAGCAAACATTTTAATTATTATAGCCTCTGATTAAAAAAAAAGTTTAAAATGTTTGAAATGTGGATTTATTGTGGTGCGTAGCTAATATTTCTCATTTTATTGTCAGATATGATTGTAGCATAATTGAAATGACACAGTGGTGTAGTTGCTAATTCTGCTGTCTTATAGAGTCAGCATCCTGGGTGTAAATCATGGGTCCAATCATTGTCTGTGGGTAGTTAGCCTGCTGTTTCTTTACATGAGTTCTCCTTATGGGTACTTCAGTCTCTCATCAACATGTGCGTTAGATTGATTGATAACTGTAAATGCTCTGGGCTCTTGCCTTTCCACCTGGTGCTGTCAGGAGTCTGAGAATGCTATGTTATACTATGTTGTAGGGTAAGTACTCTATCATAAGACACAATGTAGAGTATAGACTGATCCTTCCACAAGAGCCTCTTTTCCTAGCCTTCCTTTGATCTCCTTCCGTCAACCACATGACTAACATAAACTTCTCATCTACAACTTATTTTACAGAGGAAAGCCACATTCCCTGTAATGCACTTTAATATGTAACAGGAACTGCTATGTCACTTGCAAATATGTCACCAACAATACCCTTGTAACTTGTCCCTCTGGTAAATTTAGTATTAAACGGCAAGTTCTTTGTTAGTCCTAAAATCTTATTTATTACATTTCTTGTAATCTTGTAGTGTCCAGACAGGGAGATGACTAGCAGACTGTTTCAGGGAGCACATTAGAGATCAAAGACCTCACAAAGCCTATTGTAGAACACTTCATGTCCCTTGATCATATTCACACTGATCTCACTGTTTGTGTTCTTTCATATGTCTTCAAAGACAACTTTCAAAGAAAAACAGAAGAAACTAAGCTCATTCTCTGCCAGGGATCACACATTTCTCTAGGTCTTAATTACTGACAAACTTTTTACTCTCTTCTCCAATGAAAACTTTACACACCTATTTTCACCTTTTCTCCTTTCATTGGCCCTTGCTTTGTTATCTTCTCCCCCTTCTATGTTATCTGTGCTTTCCTCATCGGTTACAAACCATAAGAAGCCTATATTAACTCTGTGTCTCTTACCATCTCTCCTTTAAATTTGGAAAGAACCTTTCCACTTGTTTTTCCTTTGCAGGTGCTCACTGACTAATGCCAATGTAAAGAAAGCATTGCCTTGTTTTACTCACTTAATTCAATTCTACACCTGTGCTCTCAATCCACACCTCTGGAGTATCTTATCAAGAGCTTATTTAAAGTCAAAGTAAACAATATCATATGCTTCATTATAATCAAATGCTGTAATTACAGCCTCATGAATCCCAACATATTTGAGAAACTTAACCATTCTAAACACATGATGAATGTTCATCTTCTGTGTTGAAACTGCTTTTATTAATTTGTTCTTTAATGCATATGAATGTGAACATGAATAACATGAATAACATGATCACATTCTATTAACTTATTTTGATTTATTCTTTAGATGTATCAGAAATATTTAACTTCTATTTCTCAATCTAGCTATCTATCTATCGAGTATACATTGTCAACTGAATAGACAAGAGTCGGAAAAAGGTTTGGGGCGACCTTACCTTATACTTGAAGCCTGGCTGCAAATTTAAAAGTTGATTGCACAATAGTACAGATTTGAGTTCAGAACAGAACTGCTTTGGATGCGGCAATGGTGGTGTTTTAAAGGAAGGCAGAGGAAGTGACGTTGTTGGGTTCGGGTCTGGAAGTGACGTCATCGGGGTCGGGGCCAGAAGTGACGTTGTTGGGCCCGGGACCAGAAGTGACATTGTCGGGCCCAGGACTGAAAGGGGTGTCATTGGGTCCAGGCAGAATTTCCCATAACTGGTCTGCAGTGGAAAGAGGGAAAGGATAAGTGCACTCCGGCACCCCCTGGTCCGGCATGGAATTACCAAGCCCTTTAGATGACTCCCACGTGCACATTGTGACAACTTATACAGTATAAAGAACATGCCCTTGATTAACTGACTGACTTACAAGAAATTCTAAACTATTTACAGACAACCTAAAAAAAAATGATTTTCTGATTAATCTTATGGCCCCTGAGGAACATAAAAATTCATCAACACTGAAAATGTAGTTGGAAATGGCCATCTTACTTCCAATATAGTGCAGATGCGGAACAGCACAGATAGATGATATATGATAGATAGATATATGACAGATAGATGACTGTCAGTCAGAGGCATCATGGTCGAAGTTCCACCTGTATCCTTTTTTAATAATCTTAGTCTTATGTTTTGTATACAAAACATACACTTATCTCTTGCTCTTCGCAATTTTGGCTTAAATAAATAAATAATGTTATGTGCGAGATATTAGAGTATACAAGCACCCAGACAATGAGGTAGGCCTTAAAAGACTTCTTACATAGTGGTAGAACACATGCCTCCTTTCAGGGCTCTGCTCCTACACTATCTATCTCACATTGCTCCTTCTGTGATATACTACTTCTGTCTCTCCAATACAGAATATATCTAAGAATGCTCTGTCTTGTGAATGAAATGCTACAGCTGAAATAAAAAAGGAAAAATCACATCACAAGCACACCTTAGCAAAAAGAAAACACACCACACAGCACAATCCCATTAACACATGCTTTGAAAGTTAGTCGATCAGTAAAGCAAAGTCCGTTTGAATCATAGTTTTTTACATTATGTACAGTATCCCATATATAAACAACTAGATATTAATTACTTGTAAAATTCAGACAAACTTCAGTAATTTGCTTGGACACAAGATAGTACGTAGACATTGGTTTGATTCCAAAAGTAATGAAAATTTAATTTAATTTTCACTTCAAATATGAAATGACTAAATGTCGGCTAGACCTACACACCTTTATTTTACTCCATTAGAAAATTTCAATCCCAATCAATGCATTTTTGCCATCATTATAAAAGTCTGAATGTCTCTTTGTGGTAGAACGTCTTTCCAACCATGCCTCGACAGTGACACACTGCTATCTGAACTTGTGTTTCCTCTGCAGAGTTCAGAGATTTCTTTATTAATCTTGACTTAGGCATTTCATTGGTGACCACTACAGGGCTTATCAGTGAAGGCTTTATTAATACTGTTTGTGTGAATGTCAATCATGAGTATATCCTCATTGCTATAATTCTGTGCATACATAATTAACCATGTGCTGCAAATATGAGTGAAAACACACCTTAAAGGAGCTCTCCTTGAGTCAGAAAACACAGAAGAGTCTGTGAAATAATAATTATAAAAGACTTCAAACAATAGAACAGGCCAGTACCATGCTGCTGATTTGTGGCATTGCCAATGTGTGCAACAAAACTGGAACTTTATGAGTGCAGAACACATTGGTTCAGTATAGTTGTTAGACACTTCCCTAGCACTCGGGTCACTTAAAAGACCATTGCACCATTATAATCCACTCAAAACTAGTTAAATTGAATTGTAATGCATTTTGTGCAGTTCAGCAAGTTTTCTGAATATTTCCATGATTTCTCTGAAGGTATGGCAAAGCGAACACCAAGAGGTTCAGTTATCACAAACAGCCAACAAATTAATGTTGTTCTTTTGTCAAACTGAAAAATAACTTTCGTTTAGAGGTAGCTGAAGAACTGATGAATCCGAATATGAATATGAAGTAAATAGTTTGGTGTTTTGGACTTAATTTTCAATTAGAGCTCTTTGATATAATGTTTTAAGTAGTGGAGGCTATGTTGTAGTTTCTTTTGATGGTTTTCTGCAAATTAACTGTAGCCCTTTTGTTTATAATATTGCTAATTCTAGCTTCTTTGTCCAATCATACTGACTTTTTTATTCTCTCTTTTCATTCTTAGGCCTCCTACCAAAAGTGAACATTTTTTGCTTGTCATTTAAATAGTTAGAAATCATAATTGTGCATACATGAAACAAGTAAAGCTTATTTTAAAAAAATGTAAAACTTTACATGTACAAATCACTGTCAGAAGAACAAAGTGATGATTTTTCTGTTGGAATACTGTGTACAGTTTTGTCTCCACATTGCAAAAAAGGTAGAAGGATTTTATTATTTTACATCCTATTATAGAATTTTAATCAAATATTTGTAATCAGTACATGATCATTTTTACATTTTAATACAAGTATATACTTAAATTAAGTTGTAACAATGAATTATTAAAAGCATCTGGAAAAGGATTGAAGGTAACTAAAGGATTAACTAAAGTTGGCTTAAAGCAGGCATGTGAGGTTTTTGCCTGATCTAGAGGAGTCACCAAGATTGTTGCTAAGTATAAAAATGAAGTAAATGTGTAGTAAACACCCCCTTAAAAAGCGAGATCACACTAGTGAGAAAGCCCAAACACCCCTATTATGAAGCAGAGTTAAGATCAATGGGAAAACCTGGAGAACACCCCTATTAGTTGTGAAATAGTACGGCCCGGACACAGACAGGCAGACTCATTTACAGCAATCACCCCACGTTTATTTACACTATTATATACAATCCTAAGTGCACCGCCACCAAACCCCCACAGTCTCCCAAAGTCCAGGCTTCTCCAACAGCCACCTGTCTCCGTTCCGGCTTCTTCCACAGCCATCACTCTTTCTCTCTCTTCTCACACACTTCAGGCCTCTCCTTGCCGCTTCCTCTCCGACCTTGTCCTTCTCCTCACCCGGCTCCAGCCTTGATTGAAGGGAGGCGGCCCCTTAAATAGGCAGGCGGCTGATGGCCACACCCGGCCACCTGCCACAATACTCCCCCACATGCTGAGACCCCACGGGGCCAGCAGCCCGTCCCGCGAGGGCAGATTTTCCTCGGCGGCAGGTCGATATATTTCATCCCAAGGCCCGGACCTATATAATAAAAAGAAAAACAAGGGGCGAAGACGTTGCCCTGATGCGGCGCCTTGGCGCTCTTCCTCCGTGTTTGGGCCAACACTCTCCACTCTGACCAGCACCCCGATGCTATCTTTCTTGGCCTCCCCATCCGAGATTTCCGTGGTCCCCGCCACGGGACTGCCAACTGGAGCACACTCTCGTTTCGCCTCCCAGCTTGCAGGTTTTCCCTCTGCCTCAACAGAGGGCGGCCCTTCGTGGGAGGTGTGCACCCAGCAACACGTCCTCCCATATCGGAGGAGTCAGCTTTCTTCCTCCGACTCCTCCTCTTACTTTGGGACGCCGCAACGGTTCGGATCTGCCTATAGGAAAAGGACAGACCCTGCCCCGCCGGCGTCTGCAGCTTTACGGGGGCGGTCCTACTCACCGTTCCCACTGTAATCCTCCGGTCAGCAGTTCCAGCGCCGCGCCGTTCCTCTTTCGCCAGCGGCGCTTGCTCTGGCGCGGCGGCCTTCCCCTCTGATCCTTGAGTCTCCACTCGGAGGGCACATCGCTCAGGTGGCGGCAATCCGACCAGCAGAAGGGCTCTCTCCAACTGCTGCAGAATCACTGCCAGGGAGAGAAAGTCAGTCGACGGTGTGCTTACCTGACAAGCAGCGCCACTCGCCGACTGCTTTCTATGGGCCCTTTCCTCCGGCCCATTCGGGTTTCTGGCTGGCATGGGATGGACATTCCCTGGTCCCGCCTCCATCCAATCGCTGGCAGGCACACAGGACATGCTATCCAACCCCGTGCCTGTCGCAAGGAGGGACTTCCGGTCGGCGGCCATCTCGTACTCCTTCCACACACGGGGACGAGATCCCGGGCAACTCCGCGGCTGCTGCAGCTGTTCTAGCTGCAGCCTTTCCTTCTCGGCAGCTCCCCTGGCTGCCGCCGCGTCCTTGAGCCGCCCCTGAAACACACAGTCCAACAGGGGACCGCTAACAGTCCGAGTCACAAACTGTACCTGCGGGGTTGGGTGCACGCCGCCCCTGCGGCACGTGGGTGAACTCCCCTGTTGTGCCGGGCCATTCCCAGACATTTTGAACAATACAGGTTCCCACCTTGACCCAGGTGGACCATCCTGCCGGCTACGCCACTGTGAAATAGTATGGCCCGGACACAGACAGGCAGACTCATTTACAGCAATTGCCCTACGTTTATTTACACTATTATATACAAGTGCACCACCACCAAACCCCCACAGTCTCCCAAAGTCCAGGCTTCTCCAACAGCCACCTCTCTCCGTTCCAGCTTCTTCCACAGCCATCACTCTTTCTCTCTCTTCTCACACACTTCAGGCATCTCCTTGCCGCCTCCTTTTCGACCTCGTCCTTCTCCTCACCCGACTCCAGCCTTGATTGAAGGGAGGCGGCCCCTTAAATAGGCAGGCGGCTGAGGACCACACCCGGCCACCTGGCACATAATGAAGTGATGTTTAGAATAATGGAAGAATCAACATGTATAAGAAGTTACTGGTAGCTCATTTGATTGGCTAAGATGATAGAATTCTGCCTATTAAAAGTCAGATGATGTGATGTATTAGATAAGGTAATGGTAATAGAAAAGTATAAAACAGAATGGATTGGCACCCTGCCCGGGATTGGTTCCTGCCTTGTGCCCTGTGTTGGCTGGGATTGGCTCCAGCAGACCCCCGTGACCCTGTGTTCGGATTTAGCGGGTTGGAAAATGGATGGATGGATGGATTGTATTATTGATTACTCACTCCATAGGCCGAGACATTTGTGCATATCATCTGGTCTCCATGAAAGACTTCTTTGAAAACAGAAAAAAGTTTTTTTTTTCCACAACACTATGCACTCACATTAATGAAAGCATAAGTATCTAAAATTATGAAGGGAGGCAAGTGCCAGCTGTTATTTTAAAACAACTTATTCACTAAGGGATTAAAGTCACGGTTAGAAATCGATTAAGCATAAATTTACATTAATGCAAGAAAACAATTCTTTACATAGACAATGCAGACCCCCGTGACCCTGTAGTTAGGATATAGCGGGGTGCATAATGGATGGATGGATGGATGGACAATGAAAGCCATCACCTTGCAATATGCCTGAAAACAGCACCTTCAAGATTTATCACTTTAAGAATATTTTAGATATAAATTGTGATTTAGAACTGATTACCTAAATATTGCTGAAGGGCTTTTTACTTTTTTTTGTCATTTTAAGCCCTGTAAATAAACATTGAATCCCAGATGTCATAACCATCAGACTACTAATTTTACAGAAACTCCAAACATTTGGATTAATATTATTAACTGCAGATTTCATAACATATTAGTCACAACCTGCAAGGCATGTAAAAAGCAAAAAAAAAAAAAATTAAATTAAACATGATGATTATCACCATGATGTGAAGACAAATAAACAAAATAAAACAAAAGACCACAAATGCTTCTTCCTATTGGAAATCTGAAATAAATTACTTAATTGCAAAGACCTTACATGAACAGATGTGAGAGCCTGCCTATTTAACTAGATCCTAATTGTTATATAATAGACAGGATGTTTTCCCTGGCTTGCATTTAGTTTTTTATTTTATTGTTATTTTTGTTTTTTGAGTTATTATTTTTTGTCTTTTGATTTTTTGACATTTGTATTCTATCCCCCTACTTTGTGTGCTCTCTCAGTAATACCCTAACAGGCACCCTGATATCACCACTCCTGAGACCGCACCCTAGCTACTGTATTTAAAAGACATTGATTGATTTGAGTTGTTAATACTGCAAATATTGTTTATTTCTAGTATAGGAACTACTGGTTTTTGCTCTGTTTAATAATTTTCAGCTTTTGATTGCATGTTTGAACTTTATTGCATAGGACTGCATTTTAGCCAACCCCTTTCTACTCTTTTTGAGCCTTAGGCTACGGAAGATCCAGTCTGGTTATTTCGGTCATTTTAGAGGCCTCACATCCTGTTTGCTATGTTCAGGATTCCATTTTAATTTATAACACTAATGAGTGCTAAGTAAAAGTCTTAGTGCTAAAAAAGGGATGTTGAAAAAAACGTAAAAAATATCAAAATGTAGAAAACATAAAAGGTACTCAAGGAAACAACTGCAAAACAGCACGAAACTGATAAAAATGGAAAAATCAGTATGACTGAGGGTGGCTTTTATTAGTTAATTTAGAAGTGATCCACCCTGTGTTGCAGACCGTGTTTATTTATGGCTTTTGTGATGTTACACACCGACACACAACAAAGTAAATAATAGAAGATCATCATCCAAACGAAGCAAAGTTGAAAAACTAACAAAATACAGTATATGAGAAAATGCAGACCACCAGTGTTCAATCCTCCATAGAACCTGGCACTCCTCATATATATGGATATCCTCCTTTTTTGTCAATAGCACCCCAGAGCAGCCCCAGACACAAGGATATCCTCATTTACTAAAATGTAGCAAATAATCAAACTGAAATACTCAATTCATAGTATTTTTTTAATTTAATCAACATCAACAAAAACCAAACAGTTGAGCACATACTGTACAGCAGGGGTCCTCAAGCACAGTCCTGGAGGGCCACAGTGGCTGCAGGTTTTTATTCTAACCTGGTTGCTTAATTAGAAAGCAATTCTTGCCAATAATTTAATTTCATGGCTTGTTAGTGCTTTAATGCTGCTATGTCAGGTAATTCTCATATCCTAGATTTTCTTCCCCTTTCTAAAGATATCATCCAAATGATTTGAAGGCTAAAATGGATGAGTAATTCTCAGTCCTTCACTTTTTTCTCTTTACTTTCCTTCCAGATATTTATTTAAACCTAAAAGTGCATGGTAAATACACACAGGTGTACTGTAAATGGAAACAAGCTAAATGGAGAAATGCTGGTCTCTTTTGTCATTTGCATGTTATTGCTAATTAGCTGTTTAAGACTAAAATAAACAATAAGGGTTCAAAATCTTAACAAGGGAGACAACTGAAGTGGAGCAGAAGTGTTACTTGACCAATAAGTGCTTCTTATTAAGCAACTGGGTTGGAGAAAAAACCTGCAGCCACTGCGACCCTCCAGGACTATGATTGAGGACCCCTGCTGTACAGTGTGGTACCACTGCAGTACAGATTTTGGGAAATATGTTTTAAAAACAAAATAGAATAATAAAAAACAACAGAATAGTGTGTGTCCTGTCAGTGGTGTTCCATATATGATTTGTAAAACCCCCTCATAGCTAATGCATTGCTACATTATTCACTATTGTAGTTTTTGTAAATTTTTTAAAAACTCCATTGCTTTTAAATTAAGTAAAATATCTGCTTATTTGTTTCATCATTTAATATTTCACACTAATATGTGAAATCCAAAAAGATCTAGACATGATTAAAGCTTCAAACATTTGTAGTGTCTTGCTAAAAATAAGAACTGTCAGTTTGACTTAACCATCATTTTGCACAACAGATTCCTCCTCTTCTTATTAGTCAGCATTTACACTGCAGCACCATATTTAGCAGAGATTTCCTTAGGTCAGATCCTCTTTGATGTCCAAAGTTTCACATTTTGTGTGGTTCACACAGCTCTATGAATAACATTAAATACTGGCTGCATGTACCTGTAGGTGAAAGTAAAAATAAATCAGGAAGACAGCTGAAAGAACCTTGGAGTAAGAGCCTAGTAAATGTGACAAGAGACCTAAAATTGGGCCACCTTTGAAAAATAAAAAGAAGCTGTGAGCAGCAAAGATAAACCCAAAGCCAGCAATCACAGATAATAGAGGGCACTTTATCTGATGTACTGAGCTATTCAAATATTGTGTTTTTGTATTTTGTGTAGTTTACCATTATTCCCTTAGTTTTTGTCATTATAGGCTGCACACAAAGTATACAAGGCCGTCTAAGACATAGCCAGCATAGTTTCACTGTAGTTAATATTGTTTCCTTAAATATACAGAATGTTGGGTTCCCCACTATCTTATGTAAAAGTTGGTGGCAAAATTGGCACTCCAGCCACCATAATAAACCTCACTCTGGTTCTTCTGAACTAGTGTGGTGCTGAGGTGTCAGCCATTGCATGGCTGCACTCAGGTCCTAATCTGGGATCCTGAGTTGGTTTGTCGAGTGGTGGGTATCAGCACATGCTGCTAACCTCTTCCTCCTATGTAAAAGTTCTTTATTTCGCCTTATACAATTTCTTGTATTAGGAATTTGTTAGTTTTTGCATACCCCTTGGGGTCAGAGCACAGGGTTAGCCATTGTACAGCACCCCTGGAGCAATTACAGGTTAAGGGTCTTGCTCAAGGGCCCAGCAGAGTAGGATCTCTTATTGGCAGTGACAGAGATTTGAACCGTAATAAATAAGATTGTAGTACAATTTTCTGATGTTCAGCTTCTTCTTCTTCTTTTACCTAATCTCTAGAAAACAAAGCCTTTTTTTAAAAACAAATTAAGGTTTCATTAATTTAAGAATAAACTGTGAAAGAAACTTTCTAACTTATAGTCCATTCTTTAAACTGCTTTATCCACTACCAGATTAGTAGTGATCGGAGAATTGGGTGCAAAGCAGTTACTGATCTTGGGTGGGATAATATTTTGTCATACGGCACATTAACACAAGTTCCACTTTGGAGTCACCAGCCAATATAACAGCACTGTGAATTGTGGGAGTAAACCCATGGAAAGTTCATGTAAATGTAATAATAATAATAATAATTCTTTGCATTTATATAGCGCTTTTCTCACTACTCAAAGCGCTCAGCAATTGCAGGTTAAGGACCTTGCTGAAGGGCCCAACAGAGCAGAGTCCCTATTGGCATTTACGGGATTCGAACCGGCAACCTTCCGATTGCCAGTGCAGATCCCTAGCCTCAGAGCCACCACTCCGCCTATGTCCATGCAGAAGGCCCCTGGAATCTGACTGCTACAATACAGTATCGCTCTTTCTGTATACAATCCTTCACATACACTCACACATTTCATTTTGACCATTAAAAGAAAATATTATCTTGTCATAATGCTGGATTTCAAGATGACAGCAGGCAGTCACCATTTCCACAAGTCTTCTATTCTTCTGTGGCTTTTCTTCTTGTGTATCTGCAGGGCTTAGTTCAAGTTGCAGATTGAGTGTCAGAATATAAGGAAAACATTCTCTCAAACAGCTAAAAGCAAGGCCCTTATTTACACTTCACTGCAATGCTATAACACGTTATATATGCAATGGTTATTACTTATTAAGATTCATAAATTCAATTATCAAAGATTAAAATTCATGGAAGAATGCAGATGTGCAAGGCCCTGTGCAAAACGGATTTAGAAAATACTGTAAACTCTCAGTATTCTTTATCCAGCATATTAATGATTTTAAGAGCAGTGTTCTTACTTAACCATTCATGGGTATTGGATACACATAGCACGCCAGATTATACAATCATGCAACAAATGTAATGAAATAAAATGAATGAAAATCTGGCACATCAAGGATTCTGTTAGGTTCAAAACCTCAATATTAGTGAGATCTATGAGCCCATAACCCTCATTATCTAAAAATATTTCAGGCTGAGCAGGGTTGCTGTGATCCCTTGGAATATTCTGAAAGAAAGGATTTTATCCATGGGTTGGCTTACCTGGCAGATATTTTTCACCATATGAATGAGATAAATCTTTTCATTCAAGGTCGTGAAGTCACCATTATGGATGCAACTGAAATATTACAATTTTTCTTGTTACCAATATGGAAGAAGAGAAAAGAGGCTGACATTCTTGCAAACTTTCCAATGTTGGAGGAAGTGATTTACCAAGATGGAGTTGAAATACAAAATTATCTGTCATTTGTTTTTTTTGTGATATCTGTAAACACTTGGAAACATTACAGAACTCTTTTAAAAGTTATTTATATCCTGATAGCATGAAAATTGAAGCATGGATCTGCATTCCTTTTCTTTATGATATAAATTGTATTGAAGATGTTGACTTAACCAAATATAAAGTCATTGTTTGTAGGACAAAAAACTTACTACGATTGGAGTTTAACTCAGAAATGTCTTGGAGAATTCTGATGTTCCCTGAGAGAAGCCTATCCTCATCTTGTAAAGTGAGCTATGGAAGCTTTGATTCCATTGAAACAATTTATCTTTGCGAATCGGAATTTTCAATATTTGTGACAATGGAAACACAATTTCAATATAACTGGTTTCCTATGTAATTTTATTTTACGCGTTTAAAAACATTATTCTCAGAAGGGTCTGGTGCCTTCACCTGACTGGCAAAGGGATCCATGGAACAAAAAAGGTTAACAAACCCCAGGGGCCTTATGTATAAATGGTGCGTACACACAAAAATGTTGCCTGTTTCCACGCTCACATCGCGATGTATAAAAACTAAACTTGGCATAAAGCTACGCACATTTTCACGCCAGGTCAATCCCTTGCGTACAAAAATTCAATTTTGCAAACTGGTGGCAACCAACGTCAAAGCAGTTGTTTCCCTTTATTTTTTAGATTCACATCCCTGACACAGCTTTATCAAATACACTGAAAACCGCATATCATTTATTAGGCATGGAAAAAGATGATCTGCTGTGGCAACCCCTAATGGAAGCAGCCAAAAGAAGAAGGAGATTGTAATCGACCCTTAACCATATAATGGTGCACAGAATGGCCAAACTATTCCAAATACTATAGATGCTTTAACGTTGTCAATGTCAGTGCACCACTCAGGGTATTTAACCCACTGTACCTGAGTGTGGAATCACAGCTCTACAGCAGCTGATCGGATTATCTGGATACAGCCTCTAGCACACGCCGTCTCAGCCATGCTCACAGTCTATTTGAACCTCTTCCATACAGTACAGCAAACGCTTGAGAACCCTTTCCTGTAGGGACCTCGCACTTCAGAAACAGTTTCTTCCTAAGAGCTCTAAACGCACTCAATCAGTCCATCAAGTGTTCCTGGTAGAACTGTTTGTACTTATAAGTTCAATCACCTGACTGTAAACTTGCACTACAGTTATAATATTGCACAGCCTGAGCCACTTTATAAAGCACATATTTACATATGATGACGACTGGCCTGTAAGTCGATTTAGATTTAAAGCGCTATCTTCTTGGAGCTCTTGACATCATTTTTAAGATGAAATGCAATAAAGCATGTTTATTACATCATACACATAAGTTTTAAACTTCATTAAAATAATGTATATTGTTAATAATTAAACATGTGAGGACACGGTGGACAGCGGTAGCAATAAGCTGGTGCTCCATTCAGGGATTATTCCTGCCTCGCGCTGTACGCTTGCTGAGGACACTGGATGGATAGATGGATGGAATAATTTAACATGTAATAAGATATTCCAATGTTCCATAAAAGTTTTGAAGAATCTGCGATCTAAGCTTACAGATGGATTAACATCTATTACAGAGCTGATCATGTAGCGATTGGTTACTTGGAGAAAGAAAAGTAAGGACAGGAATCGGGGGTTAGTATGTCTGAGAGACACAATACTGCTACAGTAAATTGTTTCATTGAAGGTCACGCACGGTGAAGCAAGCATCTTGCGGAAGGCAGGAACAATCTCTGGACAGGGCGCCAGCTCATCGCTAATACTGCGTCACCGTGTCCCCATGTTTAATACATGCTTTGATTCCTATCATTATAAAATTATATCAAGTATACATCTTAATATTTAAATTGTTCAGAGAGTTGTAATATCATGAATGTAATGTATCTGTGTCCTGTCGGAGGAAGAGAAAGCCTGTTTAAGAAGCAAGTAGTGATTCTCACACATAGACTACATAGAAGAACATATACAATACGAAGCATTTAACGTGCTAATTTAGTTATGATGGGATTTGAGATACTAGTAAATTAAATGATTTTAAGATGAAGTTTGTGACGTTCTACTTTAATGACAAAATAAACTATGTGATCAAAGTGGAAATTTCAAGATTAAAGTTGACATTTAGACATTTTTTTTAACTGTGTCCCTATTTTGTTTTTCTTTTCTCTGTACCCTAATATGCTTCTATATGACAGTCAGACGGTGGGCTACGACTCGCCTTTTCATGGCAACTTTGATATCTGACATCTTCTTATTTATTTTGGCACTTTGCGATTTTCTAAACTTGAACTTTTGATTTTCTTTGAGACGTTATGTCACTTGATCAACTTCCTTTTGTTGTTTATATCACTGCTTAAACCAACAAATAGTACATTTTACCTTGCCTCTACTTGGTATTTTCTGAAATTCTTCTTTTCCCCCGTGCTTTTACCATTGTCTTTTCACAGAATGCAAAACATAAGGGGTTATTTATATGGATTTGCATATTCAAAGAGGTGTAATTCTGGGAGGGGCGGCAGGCAATGTGCATGAGCGTTTCATTTCACACAGACCGGGATTTATAGAGTGGAAGAACGTGGAAGTTAGCGTATGCACAGATTTATGCACCTGGATTTTTTTATGCGTACGCACATTTCCGCTTTTGTCTGTACACCATGTTTTTGTGTGAATTCTAAGCACAGTGTTATGCATGAGGCCCCAGGTCTGGAGAAAACTCAAATAGATGAGGGCAGAAAGTGAAACCTTCACACAGACACCAGCCTGAACTTCAAGTGAAGTGAAGAAAGAAATACGAACTTTAGGGATATTCTCTGAATGTATTAATAAAATTACACAAGTGTCTAAAACTCAAGCCCGAGTTACAAAATGAAGAATACCAGCAGTTTTCTGGGATGGGTCACTGATTCTATATTTGAATCCGGTGATGAAAGAGCTTGGTTGTGAGCTGGCAGTTAACAGTATATGGCAGTCCCAACATCTTTTTGTAGAAAAAGTGCCAGTTTTTCCTTTCTTTATAAAATCTGCAAGTAATGTTTTCTCCAAAAATGTTTATGAATTACTGATACAATGGATCAGAAAGTATTCAGACCCCTTCACTTTCTGCACAATTTGTGTTGCAGATTTAATTTTAAATTGATTAATTGCTATTTGTGCTCCTCAAGCTACACTCTATAACTCTTACTGACAAAGTGAAAATGTTTCAGTAAGGTTTGCAAATGTATTAAAAAAAAAACCCTTTGCTGTGGTACTACAAATTGCAGTCAGGGTCATCCTGTTTGCTTTAATTATCTTTGAGATGGACCAAGTTCACCTGTGGCTGATTGAACTGATTGGACAAATTTTAGAAAGACCCACAGCTGTGTATATAAGGTCCCACAACTCACATTGCATGTCCGAACAAAAAACAAGCCATGAAGTTTAAGAAACGTTCTCTAGACCTCTGCAATAAAATTGTGCTTAGGCAAAGATCAGGGCAAGTGTATAGAGCCATTTCTAAAATTTTGAATGTTCCCAGGAGCAGAGTAGTATCAATAATTGTGAAATGGAAGAAGTTTGGAACCACCAGAACTCTTCCTTGAGTTAGCCATTTGGCCAAACTTAGTAACTGGGCAAGAAGAGCCTTGGTCAGAGAAGTAACCAAGAACAAAGAGTCACTCTAACCCAGCTTCAGTTCTCTGCTGAGATGTGAGAATCAGTTGGATAGATAACCATCCCGGCAGCACTCAATCATCATACATTAAAGGTAGAGTGGCTATACAGAAGCCATTCTTGATTAAAAGGTACATTAATAGACTCTGAAAGGAAAATGATTCTCTGGTATGATGGAACAAAAATGTAAATCTTTGGGCAGAACTGCAAACACTATGTGTGTTAAAAACCTGGAACCACTTGTCACCTGTCTGATACCATCCTCACAGTAAAGCATAGTGGTGGCAGCTTCATGCTATGGTAGTGCATCTTGGCAGCAGGGATGGGGAGACTAGTCAGAATTGACGGAAGGATAAATGCAGCCAAATACTAAGAAGTCCTTGAAGAAAACCTTCTCCTTAGCACATCAGACCACAGACTAGACTAGTGGTTCCCCCTTCATTGTGACAATGACCCAAAGCATACAGTCAAGATAATGCTGGAGTGGCTTTAGGACAAGATTCTGACTTTCCTTGATTGCCCAGGAAAGGCTTGAACTTAAACCTAATAGAAAATCTGTGGAGAAACCTAAAGATGGCAGCTTACAGATGCTTCCCATCCAATGTAAGTGGATTCTAATCTAACAGGATCTGCCTAGAAGAATGGGGTAAACTGCCCAAATCCAGGTGTGCAAAGCTTGTAGAAACTTACCCAAGAATGTTTGAAACTGGAATTGCTTTCAAATGGCTTTCTACAAAGTACTGAATTAAGGGTCTGAATACTTACATGACTGAGAGATTTCAGTTTTTCATTTATAGTAAATTTGCAAATATTTCTGGAATCATGTTTTCACATTGTTATGGGTTATTGAGTGTTAGTTAATGCACAAAAATGGCAAATTATCCATTGTAAATTAAATTTACAACAGACTAAAGGGTGCTCCCCTCCTTTAACCGCCACCTTATCGTGGTGGAGGGGTTTGCGTGTCCCAATGATCCTAGGAGCTCTGTTGTCCGGGGCTTTGTGCCCCTGGTAGGGCCACCCAAGGCAAACTGGTCCTAGGTGAGGGATGAGACAAAGAGCGGTTAAACAAACCTTCTATGATGAATGAAAACTTTGGATGGCATTTTCCCTTGCCCGGACGCGGGTCACCGGGGCCCCCTTCTGGAGCCAGGCCTGGAGGTGGGGCTCGATGGCGAGTGCCTGGTGACTGGGCCTGCACCCATGGGGCTCGGCTGGGCACAGCCCGAAGAGGCAACGTGGGTCCCCCTTCCCATGGGTTCACCACCTATGGGAGGGGCCAAGGAGGTCAGGTGTAGTGTGAGTTGGGTAGTGGCTGAAGGTGGGGACCTTGGCGGTCTGATCCTCAGCTACAGAAGCTGGCTCTTGGGACGTGGAATGTCACCTCTCTGAAGGGGAAGGAGCCTGAGCTAGTGCGCGAGGTCGAGAGGTTCCGGCTAGATATAGTCGGACTCACCTCGACGCGCAGCTTGGACTCTGGAACCAATCTCCTTGAGAGGGGCTGGACTCTCTACCACTCTGGAGTTGCCCCCAGTGAGAGGCGCAGAGTGGGTGTGGGTATACTTATTGCCCCCCAACTTGGAGCCTGTACATTGGGGTTTACCCCGGTGGAATAGAGGGTAGCCTCCCTCTGACTTCGGGTGGGGGGACAGGTCCTAACTGTTGTTTGTGCGTATGCACCGAACAGCAGTTCAGAGTACCCACCCTTTTGGGAGTCCCTGGAGGGGGTGTTAGAGGACATACCTTCTGGGGACTCCCTCGTTCTGCTGGGAGACTTCAATGCTCACGTGGGCAATGACAGTGAGACCTGGAAGGGCACCCCCGATCTGAACCCGAGTGGTGTTTTGTTATTGGATTTCTGTGCTTGTCACGGATTGTCCATAACGAACACCATGTTCAAGCATAGGGGTGTTCATATGTGCACTTGGCACCAGGACACCCTAGACCTCAGTTCGATGATCGACTTTGTGGTCGTGTCGTCGGACTTGCGGCCACATGTCTTTGACACTCGGGTGAAGAGAGGGGCGGAGCTGTCAAATGATCACCACCTGGTGGTGAGTTGGCTTCGATGGTGGGGGAGGATGCCGGTCAGGCCTGGTAGGCCCAAACGTGTTGTGAGGGTCTGCTGGGAACGTCTGGCAGAGCCCCCTGTCAGAAGTAGCTTCAACTCCCACCTCCGGCAGAACTTCGACCACATCTCGAGGGAGGTGGGGGACATTGAGTCTGAATGGGCCATGTTCCGTGCCTCTATTGTTGAGGTGGCTGACCGGAGCTGTGGCCGTAAGGTGGTCGGTACCTGCCGTGGCGGCAATCCCCAAACCGGTTGGTGGACACTGGCGGTGAGGGATGCCGTCAAGCTGAAGAAGGAGTCCTACAGGACCTTTTTGTCCTGTGAGACTCTGGAAGCAGCTGATAGGTACCGGTAGGCCAAGCGGAATGCGGCTTTGGTGGTTGCTGAGGCAAAAACTCGGGCATGGGAGGAGTTTGGGGAGGCCATGGAGAACAACTTTCGGATGGCTTCGAGGAGATTCTGGTCTACCATCTGGCATCTCAGGAGGGGGAAGCAATGCAGTGTCAACACTGTATATGGTCGGGATGGTGCACTGCTGACCTTGACTCGGGACGTTGTGGGTTGGTGGGAGGACTACTTCGAAGACATCCTCAATCCCACTAACATGCCTTTCAATGAGGAAGCAGAGCCTGGGGACTCGGAGGTGGGCTCCCCCATCTCTGGGACTGAGGTCACCGAGGTGGTCAAAAAACTCCTTGGTGGCAGGGCCCCGGGGGTGGATGAGATACACCCAGAGTTCCTCAAGGCTCTGGATGTTGTAGGGCTGTCTTGGTTGACACGTCTCTGCAACATCGCATGGACATCAGGGACAGTGCCTCTGGATTGGCAGACTGGTGTGGTGGTCCCCCTTTTTAAGAAAGGGGACCGGAGGGTGTGTTCCAACTACAGAGGGATCACACTCCTCAGCCTCCCTGGAAGTGTATTCGGGGGTTCTGGAGAGGAGGGTCCGTCGGATAGTCGAGCCTCGGATTCAGGAGGAACAGTGTGGTTTTCGTCTTGGTCGCGGAACAGTGGACCAGCTCTACACCCTTAGCAGAGTCCTGGAGGGTGCATGGGAGTTCGCCCAACCAGTCTACATGTGTTTTGTGGACTTGGAAAAATCATTTGACCGTGTCCCTCAGGGAATCTTGTGTGGGGTACTCTGAGAGTATGGGATACCCCCTGATAACAGCTGTTTGGTCCCTGTACAATCGGTGCCAGAGCTTGGTCCGCATTGCCGGCAGTAAGTCGAAACTGTTTCCAGTGAAAGTTGGACTCCACCAGGGCTGCCCTTTGTCACCAATTCTGTTCATAACTTTTATGGACAGAATTTCTAGGTGCAGCCAGGGCGTTGAGGGGGTCCGGTTTGGTGGACTCAGGATTGGGTCACTGCTTTTTGCAGATGATGTTGTCCTGTTTGCTTCATCAAGCCGTGATCTTCAGCTCTCTCTGGATCGGTTTGCAGCTGAGTGTGAAGCGGCTGGGATGGGAATCAGCACCTCCAAATCCGAGACCATGGCCCTCAGCCGGAAAAGGGTGGAGTGCCCTCTCAGAGTTGGTAGTGAGATCCTGCCCCAAGTGGAGGAGTTCAAGTATCTCGGGACCTTGTTCACGAGTGAGGGAAGAGTGGAGCGTGAGATCGACAGGCGGATCGGTGCGGCATCCGTAGTAATGCAGGCTCTGCATCGGTCTGTCGTGGTGAAAAAGGAGCTGAGCCACAAGGTGAAGCTCTCAATTTACCAGTCGATCTATGTTCCTACCCTCACCTATGGTCATGAGCTATGGGTAGTGACTGAAAGAACGAGATCGCGAATACAAGCGGCTGAAATGAGTTTCCTCCGTAGGGTGTCTGGGCTTTCCCTTAAAGATAGGGTGAGAAGTTCAGTCATCCGGGAGGGACTCAGAGTAGAGCCGCTGCTCCTCCGCATTTAGAGGAGTCAGATGAGGTGGCTCGGGCATCTGATCAGGATGCCTCCTGGACGCCTCCCTGGTGAGGTGTTCCGGGCACGTCTAACCGGGAGGAGGCCCAGGGGAAGACCCAGGACACGCTGGAGGGACTATGTCTCTCGGCTGGCCTGGGAACACCTTGGGATTCCCCCGGAAGAGCTAGAAGAAGTGGCCGGGGAGAGGGAAGTCTGGGTATCTCTGCTCAAGCTGCTGCCCCTGCGACCCAACCTCAGATAAGCGGAAGAGAATGGATGGATGGATGGATAAAGGGTGCTGAAAATGAAGAGGTCTGAATACTTTCTGAATTCAGTTTATTTTCACAATCTTCACTCAATAGACAATGAACTGCAATAGCAAATAGGGAGAAAAACAGCACTGCAGCCATAGTCAAGGGATGTAGTCAGAGCATGCCTCTTTATTGTTTGAATCACTATGCCACTTTATACCCCAGCAAAAAGCATTGTTTATGAAGTGATATGTTCACATTTAACTGCAAATTGTCAAGCACCAAGTATCCATAATCCCTGCGCAGTGCCCTCAACAGTAATCTGCTTCTCACTATATGAATGCACCTACTGTTGTAGTAGTTTCCTGTTGAAGTTTCAACCCACTGCTAACTTGCCAGCCATCCAAACCCCCCATACAGCACCAGCCCACACCACTAACATAAATGGTGGTATAAGTTTTCATTAATCCAGTGTGACAAAGGCACTATATGAGCACTCAACCCGACACAGACAGACGCGGGAGGCACACTGATAAAACAAACGCCTTCCTTGTTCCCACAGGCACAACACAGTCCCAATAAACACAATACAAAACCCAATACTTCTTCTCTTTATCTCCTCAACTCCTCTCCAGCAAGCTTTGTCTCCCTCCTCCCGACTCTGGCTCCTGGAGTGGTGGCTGCTGCCTCCTTTTATAGTCCACCAAGAAGGTGTTTGATGACCCATTTCCGGCTGCACTTCTGGGTGTGGCGGAAGAACCGCCCACACGGGCTCATGAATCACTGCAGCACCAACTGGCAGCACCCCCGGATCCCAACAGGGTTGTAGAGAACTCCATCTCCCATGGAGACCTGTGGGAATCCAAGGCACCACTGCCACCCAGGTGGGCTGCCATATTAGCGTCCTGGGGGAGGTACTGTTCTGACCAGGCTTGCTCCACCGGTCCAATTAGTGAAGAGGCGTCCCGGCCGGACAAGGACCCCGGCCCTCTGTGACACTAGTTAATTCTCTCCTGCAGCCTCCCCCTCACATAAATAATAATTTGGCATGGTTTTAGCCTTTTAAATTGTATTGCCTCATAAACATATATATATATATATATATATATATATATATATATATATATAAATATTTGATTCATATTAAATAATTATTTAAATTAAGCACCTTGTGGTGATCCATGCTGTTAAAAACTGATTGATCTAATAAGCTGTTCATTTTTATTGCGCAGTACATGCATGTGATGACTTTTTTTTTTTTTATTGTATTATTATCAGAAAGTAATATATATATATATATATATATATATATATATATATATATATATATATATATATATATATATATATATACCAGGGATGAATGTAGACCTAATAGTCATGCAGATTAGCAATTAAATGCAAATGAGCAATGTTTGACTTTGTGCACAGTGTCATAGGGCATGGATTACTGTGCAATAATAATGGACTGTATTGTAACTGCACCCTGCCAACACAGGATTTTTTTTTCATGTGAAGTGGCTTTTACAAAGAAAATGGCATGTTTCTGTGAATTTTTTTTTATGTTTTCCCTACCAATATTTATGTTACAAGAGGTTATGAGTGGATGAAAGTGGCCACACATTCCGAGTCCTCTATATTTTTCATCTGCTTCAATAATTTTAGGGGACAGGGGAAAAAAATAGAGTGCAATTTGAAAAATATGTATTTTTTAAAACTAAAATAAAGACACGGCCATATTTAATAATGTTCTGCCCTGTCTGGTGAGGTTGCTAATGTAATAAATGATGTCCGATTCACATCAAGATCAGTTACAGATAATGCACTGCTAGCTTTGAAGAGGTAAAAGCACACTAATCATGTTTTGGGCATAAGGGCACTGTTTGGAGCGTTGTACCCATTTATTACACAATGCTACACCACAGACTACTTACTGATCACAAAGGCAAATGATTCATGGAAAGAAACTAACATCTCAGAAGTACTGGTGGGGGCGGGGGGGGCCAACACGATAAAACTTTATTTTGTTGCAGTCTCAGAATATGCAAGTCAGCATTCTTTTTGCAGCCATACAAATTATTAAAGTCACCTTAAGCAAGGGTAAGCTACTTTTTCAACAACAATGTTAAGGTTAATTGAATATAGTGATAGATGAAACAGGTCTTAGTGGTAACTAATTATTAGTTGAAGCATTAAGTAGAGCCCCTTACCATTAATTGCTGCCTACTGCTACCTTACCAATGTGCAGCAACTCATTAGACAACAAACTGTAAAGCTCAAGATAATGAGGACATTAGTCCAAAAGTATTTTATATTTTTTTTATTCATTACACCTGAAACAACTAGAAATTGTTTTCAAACTGAAAAAGTCAACTTATGCATCATAATATCTTAAACTTAACACTTAAATTAAAAGGGATGCCAAGGAAAAAAAAAAATATTAATGTGACAAAAATTATGACCACATGAAAAGATCTTTGGAGCAAAATTAGTTTACCTCATTTGACATGGAAATTACAGATGACTCAAGGCCATTATTTCTTAGTCTTTTCAGTTGACTTGCTACTGCTTTCCACGCTTCAACAAATACTGCATGTGTCACCTTTCCACTATCAAATGGATCATTAGCTACTGTCTTCATGGATTTGGAAATTTTTTCACTAGTCCTATAATTTCCTGAAATCCATCTTTTTTAAAAAAGATTGATTAATTGTTTCTTTTTTATTTTTGAAATAGCTGTGTTTGTCACTTGCATTAATATTTAATAATGTGCTGTGCAATATATGAACATTACGTGTCCCTGTTATTCAGTGCTGCATGTATTCACATTTCTTCATGCTTCGGCAGAGAGGTTTAGGCTTTAAGAACACTCATGCTTTTCTCTACAAGATTAAAGATACTTCAGAGAATAACTTTGTACATGATGATATATTTGAGATAATACACACCTCTCTCCTCAGCACCCAGAAAAGTATGTACTTTGGTTCAGTTCTCCCAAGCATCTTAATATCTTCTGCCACTAAGGTTACTGAGTGATTCATTTAGCAGAAAATTCTGGGTTGCAGATATGCTATGTAAATGAAGACTTACCGTGTTTACCAAATAGCCACTATACTGTCAATGCTCTATAATAAAATGTCTGTTTTTAAAGACTACCTACCTTCCTGAATCCTCTAGAAGAATAATTTCTGCAGCAGTAGCTCAGACCTGAGGCACGCTGCCAACATATAATAGCCAAGGAGAAATCAGAAGACACTCTAATATGCAATGTATTGACATAATTAGAAAGGGGTTAGTAAGAGAAAAAAAAAAAATAAAATGGAACATCTGTATTGACATTAGAAATGAGTTAGAATATAGGTATGAAACAATATTTTTATTGGTCACAGCAGCATGAATTCCCATCCCGATATTTTGTTACCATGCACTGATTAAATTCATTCAAAACTGGAAAGCAATTTCTCTTTGAAGACTTGCAATAAAATACCATCCCGCCAATCTATTACCACAGTCAAACTTAATCAAGAACAACTGGAAATATGTACAGTATATTTATACTTGTACTTATCTCTATAAAATATGCAGGCAACATCTATTTTTGTTGTTAAAAATCAGTATTTTGCATCTTGTTCATTATTAACTCAATTTTAAGAACTGCGGTGTAAGATGAAAAGGAATTGGCCATATTACTTCTACAACATATTTTTTCCATTAATTGTTCCACCATTTAGTGCGAAACAGGAAATAAATAATACAGGGGATTAAGAAGCAGTGAGTATAATGAAGTTGAGGAATAGTCAGTAATCAGAAACAAACATATGAGTGGAGGGTTTAGTGATGGGATAGTGTACCTTATGTTGTGGCCTTGTGTTGTATAACACAAGATCAAAAAAATGTTAGGGTGCCAACCTGGTCACTCCATTTAATCAATGCATTGGAATGCAACAAAAATGACCTCAGTGACGCAAACAAACAAAATGAAGGGCTGACGTGCCTTCACTTATCAGAATGGGATGTCTGGAGTAGAGCTCCGTTTCAGCTGAGCTTTTGTCCAAATGAGATGTCGTCTTTTGGGAGCACCTCAAATATATAGTTCTCCAACTGGTTGAAGCAGAGTCAGTTGCCCTCACTGGGCATCTTCTCTTTGCTCTAGGAACAGAAAAAGATGATAATGTTAGTGACAGCCCCCCCTCTAGTCCCGGGGTGGTATTGCTTACTAAGGATGAGCCAGAAAGGTGATCCTCAGATGCAGATGTGTGGCAATGTATATTTAATAAATACACTCTATTTTCAGTCTTGCTTCTTGAGATTTCTTTGTTGTTTGCATTTAAGCACTCAATAAATTCTGACAGCAGACCTCAATTTGTCTCTCTGGCTTTTGGAGAGACAAATTGACCAAAGTTGGGATTCCAGGTTCATTTATCTTCAGGTTATCATCTGCAGTCTAATTGACAGATCAAAATAGTTAACCAAAAGTTAGAAAAATACTTACATTACTTGGTAATTTGCTTTCAATCAGATTGGAATACATGGTTACAGACCATTTTATATCATTCAGCTATTAAGGTGCCTCCTCTTGAATGTCTGAGCTCCTTCATAACATTTTGTACTAACACAGAGAAAAACCAGAGAGCAAAAATAAGAAAATACCACAAAGCAGAGCAAGCAGTGAATGTAGCAAAAGTCAAAACCAGAACATCAAGAGAATCAGGTACCAATACCAAAATTCATAGTTAAATGCTCGTTATAATTCTTAAACTGAAGATTACTAGAAGAGCCAAATGCATTGGACTCTACTAACAATAATCTCAGATTGTTATGTGATATAACTGTCAAGGGGAATGGCCTATCAACTGGACACGCATCCTAGCAACATGCAACATCTACTCAAAATAGCAACACCAATGCATAAATAAAATGCAGTTGCAGTATCAAACACTAAACAGTAATAGTTATTAACAAATGCCTAGAGACAAAAATTTATTAAAAATAACATTACAGCAGGATTCTGTGATTTCCAAAACCTTCCAAAATGTGAACACAAAATTAATTAAAAAATTTTTTTTATTTAAACCATAACAAATGTTTCCTCTACGACTTCATCCTTCCCTAGTCTGACCACTTATTTGAACCATCTGTACCAGGTTTGTAATTTAGTACATTTAGGTACATACGGCTGAGATGCAAACTAAACACTATGGGTCTCAAAGTATGACTCACTAGAAGGGACATTCGATTAAGGTTACGTTCCCATAAACTTTGTCCCAGATTTATTGGTCTGTTCTCCATAATGAAAAGAAATAGTTCAATATGATATCATTTGGCACTACCAAAACTGACCTTTAATGTTTCGAAACCTGTGTTTTCTTGTTGCTTTTTCCAGTGCACTTTGCCCCCTTCTCCAGTTTTGGTAGATGGCATTGAGGAGTTTTGGATTCATGGAGGTGTATTATCTCCATATTCTACCTGGTTGACTGAAAAGGCTATGGGACAGAGTATCAAATGTGGGTCCGAAGTGACCTTGTCCATGTTGCTAAGCACCCAAAAAGGCCTGGGAGGCGCATTTGGAGCACATGCTTTAGAAAGGGAGCACTGTTATGACTGTAGTGTGTTAGTACAGTACTTGAAGAAATGTTTTATTGGTGCTCAATAATTTACTTTGTACTCCCTGTATTTTGAAGTTCACAATTTTGATTTGTTTAAATTGTATCTTTTGCCACTGAATAAATAAATGTGATTATTTATTATTTGCATTATATTGTGACACCATATTTATTTCAGTACATCATCGTTTTAGACTCTGGTCATCAGAACGTGATGACAGGATGCTATAGAATGCAACAGGAAGTCACTCCAGAATGATGCCCTTAGGCAATTGTATTAAAACCATTGCAAAGCTAGAAGTGGTTGTCTAAAATTCTGGAAGTTCTTAAAAAAATGTGTTTGATTAGCAGTTTTTCCAGGGAACTATTCTACTTATGTTTACAAATAACGATTTTTGGTCAGCATTTTGGTTAACGCACTTAGTGATTCTGGGTTTCTGTTTTAACCCCAACTGTTTAAGACTCTGTTTGTTTTCACCTCCTGGGTGGGTTTTTCATGTTTGGTATCTGCCTTTGCAAAGCAGTACACTTAGTAAGCTTGATTAATTACAATATTAAAGGCAAATAAAAATATAATGCAACAAAAGGTGAAAAGGTTTGCAATCTTTGTCGATCTCTCTCTCTCTTTCTGTCCAAACCTGCTCATTTCCATACAAGGTCATTATGCAAGTCCATCACATACACACACTCACTTACTGTAGTCACAGAAGACCATTTTAAAGACAGTTATCAATCTAATATGCATGTTTACGGAATTTGGAAGGACAGAAAACAAGCAGCATGTTTAAACAGTGACCAAGCCGGTTTTTCAAAACTTTTAAAAAGAACGCTGTGACACGAACACACATTAGTATGCCATCATTCTGTATTTGTTTAGAACTGGATGACCTTTTGTAGAATATATTATAGTGTATATTATAAATGCACAATAAGCTGGAGCCTCAATGAGTGCTATGAAATGTACCCATCCCCCAAGTTTACCAAGCCATAACAATTCACATTATTTCTAAAAAAAAAAAAGCTGACCTCGTATGATAAGTTATTGTGACCACAACTCCCCCAAGAGCCTTCTCACTCTCACTTAAAAACTGCAAGGTATTGCAGATATGTTCTTCCCATTAATTTCTCACAAAACTCTTTCATTTCTTTTTCAAGACATTGTAAAAGAAGTATGCCTGGCCAGGTGAAAAATCACACAGTAATGAAATCACATAAATGGCATTCAAAATCCACACAGAAGTGGGAAAAGATGAAGAGGATTATAAGGGAAGTATAATTCTGAAAAGCAAGCAAACATTTGCAGAAAGAAATATATATTATTACCATTGTAAAATAATTAAAACACGTTATGGGAATAATTATCTAACTGAATCTAAAGAAGAGGCTTGAGGGGTCATATGTCTGTTTATTTCATTTTAAATTCTTAAATCATAGAACCAGAAGAAGATCAGTGACTGCCAGCCAACTCTATCCACTTCACATTCTGTTATATCATCATCTGGCACACTAACTCAGAGAAGAGAGTCCCTCATTTCACTTATTCCTGTAGTAACTGGGATATTTTCCCATCTAGATCCCCAAACCGTGTTAGTTCCATTTTTACACGTGACAATTAAATGAGAAGATAACTAATGAAGACATCTACAAGGTATTGTACTTCAGAAATACTGACATGTGAACCCATTGTAAATAACTTAATAGACATGAAAAGAGAGGACTAAGCTTTTGCTGTGATCTTTAAATATGTGCTAATTTTCTATCTTAAAACATTCAGGTTTCAGGCACTCTTTGATACATGTGACTGTGGATCTCTTTCAGCGTTGGGTTTTGGAGAGCATAATTCTTTTTGACCATAACTTAAGCATTTAACTTCCATCAATAACATCTTTGACATATTTTTATAATCTGGACTCATCAACTTTTACTGAACGCAACTGGGTATGACAAAATCACTCCATATAACACCTGAGGAACTCAAAGGAACTATTCATTAAAAACTTTTTGAGTCATTAAGGACTCAAATCACAGGAACAGGAAAATCGTGCCAAGTATTGTGATCAAAGTTTAGTCAAAGAGGAAGAAGGCTGAAGGGTGTTGAAGTATGGTATTGAACTTTGCTGCCGCATTGGTTTTCCTTTAACATCTGGCACCCTTTAACAACTGTATAGTGAGAATAGTGGAAAAACATGATAAACCATTGCTCAACAGCGTTTATATAACAAAGTACTCAGTTTTATCTTACAATTGTAATTTTACCCTATTTATAGGATATCAAATATAAGCTAGCATTTTTTTCGAGTAACCTATTTGTTTTTTATTTTCCATTTAGATTAAATGTTAATTGTGATATTAATGTTAAAGTCTGGTATAATTGACAAATGTTACCTCAGAATAGTAAATGTCAACCTTTTAGGTAACTGTCAAAAAAAAGAAAACGCTTCAGTAAATGAGGGATACAAATTACATTGAATGCAGACAATTTTACATAAGCAGTGCCATTGAGATAATTAAGCAATTAACATCCCATTATGCTTAAAGTCATGTACAAAAATGCTAGGAAAAGAGAGTTGCTCTTTATCTTGGATGATTTAAATAGGTGTCAATGACCTTGAGAGTACATAGATTGCTGGGGAATGCTTGGCAGGTGCTTCAGTGAAGACAACTGTTTTATTTGATGATGTTTCATGAGGAAAAAATGCATAAAGAGGTAGTGTGAAATTCAAAGGGAAACATATCATTAGTTCAATAAATACATTCTTGACTAAATCTTCACAGAAAGGTATGGTATGGTTGGATCCAGTGCATAAACCCCACATAGACCCCACCTATAAACACTCTTTTGTGGGAATAGTGTTGAAAAGAACACAAGGAGTGAATAAAGGCATATGATTGGATGAGTCCATTTTTAAAGTAAATATTAAGGATGCGTAAAGGCTTCTGAGTCCCTCATAAGGTGAGGTAGACACCACTAAGTACAAAAGCAATTCTGACTGTTCACATGTACCCTATGGTAATGTATTTCCATGACAGCAAAAATCGTTTTGGATGGTTATACGTTCTTTAAATGAGTGAGTGGTTAATTATTTGTTTTAGCATGTTTTGCACATGACAACAAAACCATGCAGCAGTATATCATGGTCATCACAATCACCAGATATCAGCTATAGGGACAACAGTAGATGAACGGTCGTCGAACAAAATCACAAAGGAATATTATGGTTGAGTTCTGATGTTTCACCCCCTTATTACACTTATTAATGTATGTAAATAAACTAGGGCAAAGTGCACAGGCCATGGCAAAAGTCACATAGCCTTAATGTATATGTATTATGCATACCAACTGAAGTGTACATGCCCAAATGTTTTTTTTTCCCCACAGTGAAGGACTCTAGTGGCAAGTTATTGTGTTGGATGTTTTTTTTTTATTTAGGTCCATTGAGTCTGTTTACATTCACCATATGGTGAAGCATTTCTGTAGTAGTAGAATCTTCCTACATGACAATGCTTCCATTTAGTGATTGAGTAGTACAACTAGTGTTGCACAGTAGTACTGAAAAATCTAATTTTTAAAATGATATTGCACCAGAATTATGCTAATTTTGGAATAGAAAGTAAATAGTTGTGTACTGGAACCATGCACTTTGTTATATATCAGCACAATCAGAATGTCGAGAACTCCAAGAACCCTCGCTCTTCGATATAATATATGTACTACATTTTATATGGCTTGAAACATCAAGGAGGAACCATCTATCTCGGTCTTCCTTACACAGTGCTCCTCACTTTCATATGCAGAGTGTGGTGGAGCAGGACGTCACACTTGTGTGCAGTGGAGAAGGGAGGCCAAAGTGCATGGAGGCTGGGGGAAGAAAGTAGTCTACAGCCAGGGGTAGAAGGGGTATTTATCCATTATTTGCTTTGGTATCATTTTGGCACTGATTCAACACTAAATGTAGGGGAAGATAATGGAATTTTATTTTTATGCTTTATTTTTTATACTTTTTTATGTAGCAAAGATTTTCCTGCCCACAGTTTCCAAGATGGCAAAGGTCAGATCAAATCATGAGTTATTATTCACATAAAGTAGTTCTATCTAATAACAAGATGTTTACCTAAGACTCGTAAGCTATCATAACTTTTTCAGTAACTTTCCTATCCAAAGGAGGCTTATGGTGTGATATAATATATTATAATGTTTGTAATACACTGTAAAATTGTTTTGCAAATTATTTTGAGTCTTAATAAGCTCAGCTCTTCTAATTAACATTTAGCATTTGTCATAGTGAACGGAGTTTGAATAAAGCACACCCATCAGAACAACTGCAGGAATGATCTCTGCTGTCTTTTAAAGGAAAATGAGAGGAACAGGAATGTTTTGCATGTCAAAAGCATCTACTATTCCACACTGCCCAGAAATGTATAACTGCTTTACTGATGGTTTGTGGTTATAAGACCAAAAGATGACTTTCTTAAGATCTTGATAGATAACAATGCACAGTCACTGAGCATTGTGAATGAATGAGTCTCAACACACGAAAAAGGTTTAGGGCAGCCACCCTTATATTGTCCCCTGGCTACAAATGGGTATTCAAAATGTGCTCTCTTTGAGTTCCAAGACTGAACTGACTTGGTTTTAGAAAAGATGGTGGCTTTATAAGCCAAAACTGGAAGTGATGTAGTCTACGGCCAGGACCGGAAGTGGTGTCCATCTGGGCAACGGAACCGGACATGATGCCAGTCTGGGTTCCAGATCCGGAAGTGAAATGGTCTGGGCGCCAGAACCAGAAGTGACGTTGTTGATGTTGAATCAGGCACCCCACCACCCTGGAATTAGTGCACCCCGCCACCCCCTGGCCTGGCGGGTAATTACCTCTACTTGGTCCACTCACCTTCCTCCTAATCACATGTGTGTGACAGCATATTTCCAAGAAAGCTACAATATACTGGGTAGGACCTCCTTTTGCTCTTAAAACTACCCACATTAATAGTATAGTGGATTCAACAAGATGTTGAAAACATTCTTTTGAGATTGTTCTGTGTTGACATTATTACATCATATAAGTATTGCAGATTTGTCAGTTGTACATCCATGCTGCTACTACATCCCTACCAAAGGGTGTTGTTCTGTTGGATTCAGATCTTGTGACTGGGAAGGACACTGAAGAACACTGATCTCATTATCTTATCCATGAAAACAGTTTGAAATGAACTTTGGTTTGTGGCGTGGTACATTATTTTGCTGAAGGTAGCCCTTAGAAGATAAGATAAATTGTGGCCATGAAGGGATTCACAATTTTCAGCAACAATACTCAAATATACCATGGCATTCAAACAATGAATGATTGGCATTAATGGGCCCAAGTATGCTAAGAAAATATTCTCCACACCATTATACTACCACCACCATCACACTGGGCTGTTGACAGAAGGCAGGTTGGGTGCATGCTGCTGGTGCCAAGCTAATTCTAACCTTACCATCTGTGTGACTCAGCAGAAATTGAGATTTACCAGACTAGACTACATTTTTCCAGTCTGTGACTGTTCAGTTTTGTTGACCATGTGCCCACTGCAGCCTCAGCTTTCTGTTCTTGGCTGACAAGAGTAAAACCTGACATGGGCTTCTGCTGTTGTAGACCATCTGCCTCTAGGTTTGATGTGTTTTGCATTCTGAGATTCTTTTCTGTTCATCACAGTTGTACAGAGTGATTATAATTATCTGAGTTACCGTGGCCTTTTTGTCAGCTCAAACCAGTCAGGCCATTTTCTTCTGAATTCTCTCATCAACAAGTCACTTCTATTCACAGAACTGCCACTTACTGGATTTTTTTTCAGCACCATTCTTAATAAACTCAATAAATGGTTGTGCATGAAAATTTAATCTGATCAGCAGTTGCAGAAATACTCAAATCAGCATGTCTGGCACCAACAATCATGCCATGGTTGAAACTACTGAGATCACATTTTTTCCCCATTCTGGTGTTTGCTGTGAACATTAACTGAAGCTCTTGACCTGTACCTGCATGAGTTTATGCATTGTGCTGCTGCCAAATGATTGGCTGATTAGATAATTGCATGAATAAGTATCTGTACAGCTGTTCCTTCTAATTTGTTATGTGAGAGTATAAGTAATAGACACGTTTTTGGAGTATCTAAACTGAAGTGTTATCTTTTTTTAGACAAAAAAAAATGTAAAGACAAAACAGAGTTTTTATTGTTTTCATTCTGCAGTTCATATGAAGGATTCTCATGGGCTTCTATTCCTTGCTTCACTGCATGACTGTGGTGTACTGTAAATTGAAGTCATGATTAGACTGACAATTTCCTTAAGAAATCAGAGAGTCAGAACAGAATTTTTAGCTCCTTATTAGATTGCATACCACAAACAAAAGCATTTCCATACCTTGATGCTACTACTGTGATGGTTCACCATCAGTAGTGATATTAATACAGTAGAATCCAGTGTCAGCCATTCTTCAGGCATAAAGCAATCCATGAAATGTTTGTCAATACAATATTGTTTAAGCGCTCTTTGAGGATCATCCAGGTTCAATCTGGCAACCCTGAGACAAACACACCGTTTTTATTCATTGAGCAAAACATTAAATGGTGTATGATTACACTTACTTAAACACATCTTAGTACATATATAACCCCAGAATATAGTACATTTCTTAAGGACATTACATTTAAACAAATGGAGAAATTCCTCCAGAACTTGGATTTTTTATGAACATTTCAATATACTGTTTATAGCTCATGAATGTCCAGAAAAATCCCATTTGGGCATCTCAACCAACTTTGTTATTTTAAGACTCGCAAGTTGTCAAACAGTTAAAAAAGAACATTAGAACATTAAAAAATGTTAATCAGAATAGGACAGTTCTACAAAACAACATCAAGAAACATTGATGTAGCAACAAAAGGGACAAGATCAGTAATGTCAATTACAGCAAGAATAATTAGAAGGGCCTTTCAAACTATCCAAGGCCACTGCACATCAAATAAATACAACAAAGGATAAAGCAAAACCCTAAAAATAAATAAAGTTTGCAGAAGCCAATAATATGCAACGTTAAAAAGATGGATTTTAAGTTGAGTTGTAAAATCAGAAAGAAAAGTGCAGGCACAGATTTCCAGGGGCAGGTCATTCCACAATCTGGGCCCGCGATGCTAAAGGCTCTGTCATCCATAGTGGTGAGCCTTGTGGACGAAAAAGGCACACTGACAGCAGGCAGATAATATTTCTTTAGTTCTCTTTATTTCACACTCGGAGTCACAGTAAGTAGAGATTCAAAGAGCATAACTTATTGCTGCAAAGCTCATTTGAACCCTGATTAAAAGTTAGGAGGGGTTTTTTATAATTCAGCATCTCGTGATTAATAAGACAGAAAAACATCCTTATCATCAAAATAGAGTTAAACAATATGTCTGTTGAGCTAAGCATTATCTGTGTTCTCAAAACTGAGCAGAGGAGAGACGCCTTGCACGAACTACATGTACTCTCTGCAGCCTTGTGACCTTGTCCCTGAGACATTCACTTTGAGAAAGGAAAAAACAAGGAACAGCTTAGATTGTATTCATGTGGACACTATTTCTCCTGAACCCTGGAATAACATATTTTTGTTAGTTCATAAGCCAAGCTTCTCTCACTGGCAAGTTACAAAATAGTTGTTATAAAATTCTAATTTACTAAACACACAAGATACATGGTGCTGAGGAGAACATTCTTCTTCTACAGCCTGCACAATGGAACATTTAACAACATGGTGCCAGAAGAACAAAGTGAACATGATGGGGTGTATGGTTTTCGTAAAGTAAATGGATAAGGTAAGTTTGGGACAGGCTATGAAGTACATTAAAAACTAAAAGGACGAGATTATACTAAATGTGAAAATGAACAGGGAGCCAGTGTAATTGTTGAAATGTTGGAGTAGTATGTTTCTGGGGTTTTAAATGTTTACAGACTCTTGCTGCTGAATTTTGCACAAATTGTTGTCTGTTTAGGCTCCAGGCAGAGACATCAAACAAGACTGCATGGTAGTAATCATGTGACAAAAGCATGAATAAGGAGTCTTTGTTGTCATATCAGAGAGAGAGTGATGAAACCATGCAATTTGCTCGAGTGGGAAAAAGCTGCCTTAGTGATGTTATTGATATGTGGTTCAAAAGAGATTGTGGAGTCGAGTAACACCAAGATTTTTGTCTTGTGTAGATAAAGATGTAATAAAACCTTAGATTTTCAAAGAAAATGATCCATTTTCTTTAAAACACCTGAGGATAACATTATTATGCTTTTCAATTTCAGTCAATAATTGTTTTACATTGTAGAAGATCATTCCCGGCTACAGACAGATACACAGGCCAACAATTTCCAGAACACACACGTTTATTTCTTTTTGGCACAACACAATGCACAAACCCCAGTAAACTCAGTCCTTTCTTCTGCCACTTCCACTCCTCACTTGCAAGCTCCGTCTCAGTCCTCCCTCTTTCATACCCCACCCGGAAGTGCTCCAGGTGTTCTTTGATCAATTTCTGGGTGTGACGGAAGTGCTGCCTGGGAATCCGGTTGCTCTTCTGGCAGCACTTCCAGGTGTGGCAGAAGCACTGCAGACCCAGGCTCCGGAACTGTCCAAAGCGCCACCCTGGCGGCAGTGACCGGCCCCGGCAGGGTTGGGCTTCTAAGCCCCAAACCTGTAACCCTGATACAAACCAGGGGGGCTGCCTTCTCGTGTCCCGGGAACTGGAACTGGAACTCCGGAACTGTCTAAGCGTCCCCTCTGGTGGTAGTAACTGGCCCCAGCAGGGTTGGGCTTCTAAGCCCCAAACCTGTGACCCTGATACAAATAAGGGGGGTTGCCTTCTCATGTCTCAGGGGAGGTACTGTTGCTGACATGTCCATTCCCCCGGTCTTCTCCCCAAAAGGCTGTCCCATCCAGGAAAGATCCCCGGCTGTCCATCACAACATGAACTAGATAGGAAGCCAGTGCAGGGAGTTGTAAGGTTTGCATGGGTCCTGGATGTAGACAGACCCGAGTATCATCAGCATAGCATTGAAACTGTAAACCATGATGTCAAATAAAGAGCACTTCTAGTCATGTTTATTTCATGCTCAAGTCTAGATAGGAGAATATCGTGATGCACAGTATTAAAGGCAGCACTATTGTCTAGGAAGATAATAAGAGTTAACAGTCCATTATCAGTCATAATCAAGAGATTATTAATCCCTCAGACAAGTGCAGTTTCCTTACTGTGAGTGGCCCAGAACCCAGACTTGAATTTCTCAAGCTGATCATTAGAGGCATGGCAATCTTTCAAATGACCCTTAACAGCATTTTCTAAGATTTTACTGAGTAATGGGAGGTTAGAAACCGGGTGGTAGTTTTTGAAGTCCTCTGGGTCAAAGCCTGGATTTTTGATGATGATTGTAATAGCACCCATCTTAAGGCTGGAACAAACTAATCCAGTATGAAATGATATGGTAATTATATTTGTAATAGAAGGAAGAAGAAAGAGAAGAGTAGCCTTGATCAGAAGAAAAGGAACAGGGTCAATTGTGTTCAGAGAGTTCTAATCTTGGGGCACATATTAAATCGGCATTTGAAGTCACGTCTCCTGGCGCAGCCAAAATCTTTTTTTTTTCAGTCTATCTGTGCAGATGCCTTGCACTTTTTCCTTCCATGAAGAATATCAAAACACCTTGTAATCAGTAATAAATCTTTTGTTGTTATTAGATAGATAGATAGATAGATAGATAGATAGATAGATAGATAGATAGATAGATAGATAGATAGATAGATAGATAGATAGATAGATAGATAGATAGATAGATAGATAGATAGATAGATAGATAGATAGATAGATAGATAGATAGATAGATACTTTATTATTACAAGGTCGTAGGTGTTTTCTATCTCAGGGAGGTCGAGGGCTCCTTTAACACTAGAATTACCAAAGCCTACGAAAAAACTCGTAAACCCAGCCCACCTTAAATCCATTCGCACCTCTCCGTCAGCGTCTTTTGTTTTGTAATGTGTCGCTAAGCACAAGCAGCAAGCAGCCTACTATCCCGTCCTCCCACCGCTGCAGAAACAGCAAAAGCTAGCCAAGGTATTGTGCAAAGCCCAGTTTGTGATTAGGTTTTGTGATTGTCTTTATATAAAAACATTTATATGTTACATATATAAAAGCCATTGAATGTTATTTACCTTAATTCATTTATTTATCTTCCTACAGCGTAAAGTCACAAGTAAACTGCAGAGCTTCCTGTGTTCTGTAGTTTACTTATGACTTTACACTGTAGGAAGATATATAATAAAGACCATCACAAAACATAATCACAAACTGGGCTTTACACGATATGTTGGCAAGCTCTGTAAGCCATGCTTTTTCTTTGAAGGACAAGTGTGGGGCCTACTGACTGGCAGGATGATGCTGGACCTGTTGCTGCATCCAAACGGTGCCATCTTTCGCCTTTATGCCTGGTGCAGCTGCGTTGTTCTTATATGTGAGTGGACGTTTCTTGCGGGGAGGGTTTTTGTTCTCTTTCTTTGGTGTAGAACCCTTGTCCTCATCTGAGTTCACCTCTGTTATAGCATGTTTTTATTTGAAAATAGCAGTGTCAGATCGGGGGGAGCGTGAACGAGACTGAGAGAATAAAACCAAAAAAAAAAAAAAAAAACGCTAACCTTTACAAGTACCATACATTTACACTGGCTGTTACAGACTCAAATTAAATGTATGTTTTTATTGTATAATAGTAACAACAAGAGCAGCTCACTACTCAAAACATTTATTTTGTAACTCGGCAACCCTCGAACTCGCGACCTGTTGATTATAAGTCAGCAGCTTTTACCGCTGTAAGTAGTCGTGACACCAAAGAACCCTAACCCGATTTCTTTTTCTTTGGTTATAGTCTTGAATAAAAGCACACTTGTTTTGTTATACTTGTACCTTTTGTGAAAGTGCTTATTTGATATTTGGACTTTAGTCTTCACACATTATACACTTCATGTCAAAATTTTGTCGTTAGTACTAAAACATGAAGAAAGTGTGTCTTTTAGGTATGTGTTCAACATTTCTGTCACGCTACATTTACATAGATATTTGTAGTAGAAATGTAGAAATGCATGTGTTCCAAATAACGATATATTATTTACACTATACAGCTCCTGGTACCGCACTCCCAAATAAACAAGGCTTGAGCTGGGAGAGCGATTTTTGCCATTTCTGCGGTGGTGGGAGGATGGGATAGCACGCTACTTGCACTTATCAACACATTTACAAAACAAAAGACGCTGATGGAGAGGTGTGAACAGATTTACTGTGGGCCGGGTTTACAAGTTTTTTTGTGGGCTTTGGTAATTCTAGTGTTAAGGCTTATTCTGGATCATAGCTGCAGCACATGGTTAATTATGTATGCAAATTACCCATGCAACATGATGCTGCCAGCTCACTGGGATTAGTGTTGTAAATCTGGTGGCAGTATTCCTTAATATATATTTAAAAAAAAACACATATCGGGAGGAAGGCCAGAGTATTCATCAGGAGGCTGGAGTATTCATCAAGTTGTGATATCACCCATGCCCTAAGCAGATCAACAACAATTTTACAGTTACATCAGTGGAAGTTCTGCACACGGTTGCTACAGCCCTCTAATGTCATTATGGCCTTCCAAAGCATCATGGGAGTGCTGAGAAAAAATGTTATTCGAAGCGGGCTGCATGGTGAATTTCCAGGAAAATATTTGGTGAACAAGGTCAACAGTTAACACAGCTTATTCAAAGCAAAAAAGGCTTTGATGGATTTCGCTGATCAACACTAGTCTTTATGTGCTTTATGTGCTAACGCTGACTCTGATCTTGACATTCTTCACTGCTCAGTCATTTTTAGATTTATCTTATTTATATTTTGCACATATTAATTACCCTAATTGTTTACTTATTTCACAGTAATTTTCTTCTCTTACAAAATTCTCTTTAAAGCCTGTAAAGTCCAATCATTTGTACATTGTATTGAATTTTAAATGTGACTGTTGTTGATTTCAAATAAAGCCCATTTTTGTGTTAGTGTGCATAATCCTATTTATTATTTTTGATATTTTCCCCAAGAGCCTTTTCGAGATTTTTTAAAATTCTTAAATGTGATGTGTCTGCCTTTGACTCCTTTAATACTGCTGTGTACACCACAGTTTTTAGTCTTATCCATTCTCTTTATGTGGTTTCAGTTTATACTTGTCTCTTCTAGTTTGCTGTTCTTGTCTTGTATATTCTTGGTGTACTCCTCCTACCCACCACTTTAATATATTTTGAGTCCCTTAGTAAAACTCTGTTTTTCTACTGATGTATTTGCAGTTTTCTAGCCATTGTTCTTTCTTTTGTGTAATTTCTTAAAGCATGTACCAGTACACCTTACTTGAGAAATGCCAGAGGGCCTTATGGAAATAATAAAAATTGCCAGAGGGTCTAAGAGGTCCTGCCTTTTTAGTGTCCACTAGCTGGGATCTTGTATCGATAAATAATAGTATTTATTATTATAATTATTATTGAATTATTATAATTATCAGTATTAATATCTAACATTTATTAAACTCTGTATTCATACAATATAGGTGAGTAATTAACTAGTATGTAGACGTTAAGTTTAGTATTGTAGTGGTTAATACTAGAATATGGTGACAAAATAGTAACACAAATGAAATGCTCACTCAGTAATCAAGAGTTGATGGATTCAGAACAAGCAATCCAGAAGAAAGCAGATTTGTGGAACGACAGAGATACATTTTGCAGAGCTTAGTCTTAAAAAGCGCTCTTTAGTATCTGTAGGCTGGAACCAGCTTGGATAGTCAAGGAAAGTTTGTTCCAAAATATGGGAGTTAGAATTGATAAAGAGTGTTCATTTTTAGATTTTTCTAAGTATTGAATTGTTAATAAATATTCATTGCTCTATTCATGAATAATGTACTAGGAAAAACGGAATGAAAAATGGACTAAATCTATTTAGTTGACATTTTCATTTTCTAAGTCAACACTTATAAAATAAGTTTACACTTGTCTGTTTTGCAGATTTCTTAAAACTCATACTTGCCAACAAATTAGTTATACTGCTATTATTATATTATAAATGTTTGGATACCAAAAAGATTTCCATAATTGACATTTTCAACAAAAGTGTTGCCAAAGGTGCACAGTTATGTTTCAGAGGACAGCTTCACATTACTGAAAACACGTGTGCATTTCAATATTTTGCTTTTTGAAGCAATTGTAACAGTTGCAATTCCTGTTTGGATAGGAGCCCAAATACAATACAATGTGCTATATTGCTGCAGAGTTGTACTACTTTACTTGAATTAAATAACCCATGTAGCAGTACTTTTACTCACTCCAGCGATGATTTTTGCACTTGGGTGACTGCACTTTGAAGTAGTATTTATTTTTTCTGTATATGGTGATGTGCACCTGGAACCTGTCAAATGCTGTTTGAAGTAGCATTAAAAGCATGAAATCACTTCTTACTATTTAATTTTCAAAAACCCATTTTAAAATAATTCTACTGAGCATATATTTAACTGTTTAGATTAAGAGTGGATGAATTATGATGACTGCTTTTGCAAGATTCCTAGTAAAATAACATGCTGCTTTGTTCCTAAAGTAACTAATAACCTGATTCAAGATGTCACTTTGCAATTTCTTTTTGCCAAACTATTAATTACAAAATATTACTGTATTTATATTATTTGTTTAAACAGTAAACCACATTAAATGATGTTTACCCTAATGAATGAGTTAGTGTCATGCTGTGATTCTCCATTTCATACTCTCATATGGGTGCTGATTTTATGATTGGATTCTAGTGTGACTAAGCTTTAAGTACTGTACAGTAATCCATCCTCCATCGCGGGGGTTGCGTTCCAGACACCCCCCCGTGAAAGGTGAAAATCCGCGAAGTAGAAACCATATATATATATATATACAGTAATCCCTCCTCGATCGCAGGGGTTGTGTTCCAGAACCCCCCGAGAAAGCTGATAATCCACAAAGTTGAACCCATATGTTTTTATGGTTATTTTTATATTGTCATGCTTGGGTCACAGATTTGCACAGAAACACAGGAGGTTGTAGAGAGACAGGAACGTTATTCAAACACTGCAAACAAACATTTGTCTCTTTTTCAAAAGTTTAAACTGTGCTCCATGACAAGACAGAGATGACAGTTCCGTCTCACAATTACAAGAATGCAAACATATCGTCCTCTTCAAAGGAGTGCGCATCAGGAGCAGAGAATGTCAGAGAGAGAGAGAGAGAGAGAGAAAAGAAAACAATCAAAAATCAATAGGGCTGTTTGGCTTTTAAGTATGCGAAGCACCGCCGTATAAAGCAGCTGCAAGGAAAAGAGCAATGTGAAGATAGTCTTTCAGCATTTTTTAGAGGAGCGTCCGTATCCTTAGGCCAGTGTGCGAAAAGGCCCTCTGCTCACACCCCCTCCGTCAGGAGCAGAGAATGTCAGAGAGAGTGAGAGAGACAGAGAAAAACAAACAAACAAAAATCAATACGTGCCGTTCAAGTTTTGAAGTATGCGAAGCACCGTGCGGGAAGCATGTCGCTTGACAAAGCCGGAAGGGAGCAATGTGAAGATAATCTTTCAGCATTTTTAGACGAGCATCCGTATAGTCTAGGGGTGCGAACAGCCCCCCTGCTCACACCCCCTCCGTCAGGAGCAGAGAATGTCAGAGCAAGAGAGAGAGAAAAGTAAACAATCAAAAATCAATACGTGCTGTTTGATCTTTTAAGTATGCGAAGCACCGTGCAGGAAGCATATCGCTTGACAAAGCAGCCATATGTAAACCCAGGAAGGATGGCAGCAATGTGAAGGTAATCTTTCAGTGTTTTTTGAGGAGCAGCCATATCCTCTAGGGGTGCGAACAGCCCCCATGCTCACAATATATTTGAGGAGTTTTATTTAATACATAATACGCGCTCTGGTTGGGTAGCTTCTCAGCCATCTGCCAATAGCATCCCTTGTATGAAATCAACTGGGCAAACCAACTGAGGAAGCATGTACCAGAAATTAAAAGACCCATTGCCGGCAGAAATCCGCGAACCAGCAAAAAATCTGCGATATATATTTCAATATGCTTACATCTAAAATCCATGATAGAGTGAAGCCGCGAAAGTTGAAGCGCGATATAGCGAGGGATTACTGTATTTATTATATTGTGAAAATCTTTTTATCTAAACTGTGAATTTTCATAAGTTCCTTGAAAATTGGGGTTGGTGGCACCCACTTTTAAAAACCTCATACTATTCCACTCCATTCGAACTAGTGTGGTGCTGAGATGTCACCTGTTGCACGACTTCACTCAGGACCTATTATGGGATCCTGAGGTGGTTTGGCATATGGGTTGGTTGGGGGGGGGGGGGGGGGGGGGGGAAATTCCACATTGATAAGCTGTACCAGCGTATGTTCCCAACCTCTCTCTCTCTCAAAACTTGTAAGAATACTTACCAATATAGCAGTGGTACCACTGTGCTACCCCAAACGTTACATGTATGCAATATAATGATTTTATTTTTTATTGTTTTAACATTGTTGTGATGACTTATTATATTATTTTTGCTAATGATCTCATTTGCTTAATAAATATGTATTTTGTAATAGCTGCAGAATAGACCTGAGATAAACCCAGCTAAGGTATCAGTGGATTATTCATAGGGGGCACCACCATCTGTAAATGTCAGCCATAAAAGAAGCCCCTGTAGAGCGCTGGTGGAAAGGGGGTGCTTATCTCTTGATCAGAATCAATCGAGAGACTCTTCTCTGCTAAAATCCATCAGCTGTGGCAGGGACTTTCAGGAAGGATTCTGACATGCAGTTGAGAAACAAGAGATGTGTTGACTTGGGTCAATGAGAGGAGAGGGAATCTACACATTGAACTGGAAGTGGATGTAAAAGATAAGGGTAAAGGTGAAGTTTGTGAGAAGAGCAGAGTCTCACAGGAAGCATGAGACAGAGTGTGACTGAAGAAAGAGGCTTGAGTCTGGCCACTGCTTAACAAAAAAGTTTTTTTAAGGACCACTAACTGCCAGTGTTGCCTTCATTTATCTGTTTCCCTCCTTCCAGGTTATGATTTTTATTAAGCTTTCAATTTGTTTGTTTTGATGTAATGATTACCGATATATTGTTTATTTTAAAATATGTAGTTGAGGAAAGAGCTGTTAATTCAAGAATTATAAAACAAGTGGTAGTACTGGTTATAAAAAAGTAGTATACACAGGTTCTTGCTAGAAATATGCCATGAGTTACTGTATCTCAGTAATTGTCCTTAAGGCCAATGAGAAATAAGGCAGTGACAAGGAACCTGGACCAAGTGTTATATGGCAAATAAAATAAAATTACAACAGTGCAATCCATTTTGGGAAATTTTTTTCTCTCTGTGAAATTTGATGCCTCCCTTAATAGCGACTGCAATATCATTGTTAATCTTGCCAAGCTGTTTTAAAATAATGACAACTAAGTGACTGTAACAGTGAAACCAAAGCAATTTGATTTCTCATTGTTGAAAATTGCTTAAAGATTAGCTGTAATATTGTCATAAAGCATCTTTCAAAGATAAAAATGCTATTGCACATTGCTTTTTATGGTTTCCTGAGAAAGGGTATTGTGTTCTGTATACTAAAATTGGAGGAGTCAAGCTAGAATGAGACAAAATAAACACATAGCAAATTGTGAATAACAAAAAGAGTAAAGAGACACAGTGACTTTCCTACGTTAATTCCAGTGAGGAACAACACTGTGTAACTGCAGTGTGCACAAAGAAATGTGCTGCAGCTCATCTGCTTTGCTTTTTAATGGTACTTCTCTGCATTATCGAAGGTAAGAATACAGACATAATGATTGGCCATTGACTGCTTTGCATTTGTGCACAGTGTTTAAGACAGTGGTTCCCAAACATTTTCTGTTAGGCCCCATTTTTTGTGGATAAGAATATTTTATATCCCTGTTCAAGCATTGGGTACTCATCAACCTCAGTCCAAAATGAAGGTCTTGGACATGAACCTCAGCCTCATTGTTGAATCAGAGGTCAAATAAATAAACTGGTTCTGCAGTGCAGCCGGTGTTGCACTGACAGCATGAGAAATACTGAACTGAGAAATATGTCTGAAAATGTTTTTGTAAGGCTGAGAGATAATCTTTCACACACAGAATCACTGTTTATTGACCTCAATGGATGATTTCAAGTTCAAAAATGAGTCTACATGAAGGATGTAGTTGCATCTTTCTGCCCTGCAACTTTAGACTTAATTTAACGCGTTTCTGAAACATGTTACTGAGAAATGTTACTTTAGAAAGGCGACATTATTAAACTTGTGGGCAAGGTCATTGCTTTCTTCCCTCAAGATGATTCTGATCTCATCCCTCAGTTCAGAGCCTGGAAAATATCTGAGTTTTGACTGGTCTTAATTTGATATAGTTTACTGAAGCAATAACATCTGTCGTTTCATCACTCAGCTTGGGACTAAGGTGTTTGGATGCAATGCACCACTGTATGTAATGTATAGTGTGTCCGTTGCACTTAGGAAGAAATGCACTTAATGAGCAATTGGAGTCCCCCTCATTTCCCAGCCATTGCCTGGACCACATCTGTCCAGATCCACACAGCCTTCCCATTTCTGATCAACCTCTTTCAAAGACTTGTCTATAATTTTGAATAATACATCTACATTGGCTGTGTTAGTTACATGATTGCAGAAAAGCAAATCCTCCATCAAACTGTTGGCATTAACATATCTCACAGGTTTTAATATAAGTCTTTGTTGGTACCAGTTACTTTGGCCACCGGAATACATTTGTCTCAAATTTTGTCAATATGGCTGGTCCATTGTAATCCTTTGACATTTTGTTAATGCCCCTTATGATGGTATTGTTTGACAAAGGAATAGATTTCATTATGGTTAACAGGTTAACCTACCTTTGGTTACCACAGATGCCTCAAAAGCTTACATATTGTAATCTGTTCAGTTAGCCAATAAAAGGTGTCATTTTACTTGACTTCTCACTACCTTCCTTATAGGGCAACACTTGGACATCCACCCCTGCCTACATCTGACCCCGCCACATCCTGCTACAAGGTGCACTTGTTGCTAGCAATGTACAATATGTTTAGACTTTATGATATCCCCAGTGCTCTAACTCCAAGCCCCTCTAGAAATTGCTACTCCACCAGTTTGAGAAGCTTATCATCTTTACTAAATCTACTTTACCTGAAAAATATAACTCATCAATTTTGTAATGTACTTATCCAATTTTGGGTTACAGACAGCAATGTTGGATGCAAGATGAAAAAATGAAAAATACCTGAGTAGGTTCCCAGTTCATTGCATGGCACACTCAAGCATTTCCCCACACTCACTTCATACTGGGACAATTTACAGACAGCAATCAAACTACAGTATAATACTGTGTACATATTTAGAGTGTGGAATGAAATTGGAGTAACTGATAAAAATCCATGGTAAATCCAAAAGAAAGTGAAAGCACTGATAAACATCTGTGACTTACCTGCCAGTCTACTTGTCATTATTATATTTCAGCCATAGTTCCTCCTCTGACTGGTGTTCAAACTCCCTTTTCATGTCTTTTTTACATTTTGAACCTTTAGTTGATATTGTTCCCTGTGTTAATTATTTGTAGTATTCTGTGTTTTGTATTTTACGTATTACACTGTATTTCATTTCTATGTGTCTATACTTGTTCTGTTATAGTTCTTGTATTTTGTGTGTTCCCACCTGTCATTCTCCATCCACTGACTGCCCTCAACACTATAAAGCCTGAAAAAACAAGTAGTCTTTGTGGTTCATTGAATGCAATTACCGTTGTGGATTTGGTGAATTCTTGCATTTATCACTGTGCTTTTCTGGATTCCTGGATTTTGCAAGCATTTTGACCATTCTTTTGGATTTGCTACTGGATTGCCTATTTCAGATGACATCTGTGCTTTTAGTGCTCATCCAATCTTCCTTGTTTTCAGAGCAATTTTGTAAAATAAATATTTTAATTTATAAAGATACTGTTACACAAGTTGGACATTGATGGACTCTTCCTCTTATGGGGATTTTTATGCAGTTTTTGTGACTTTAAGCTAAGGTACTCACAAGTTCATGACAGTCATGTCCTTCATTCAAAAGGGTTTTATGAATATTACGCAGATCACAAGATGAGCTTAAAAAAATGTATCGCATGTGGTAATGATTATCTGTTGCAAGGAAGCACAAAAAGGAGCAGCAGGCCTTAAAAAACACACAAAATGCCACACCAGCCGTTACATCTGATCTGAGCTGATTGTAAAGGCCTCATCCACCCCAGGTTAGCACCCAACTGAAAATGCAGGCTTTTTGGGCATATCATAAACCAAAAATGAGGCTAAGGCTTTCAAAGCTATTAAAATGTTCAAATGTCCACAATAACAAAAAGAAAAGAGGGAAAAAACTACAAAAACCTGTTCCAAAGTGAAAATAAATCAAGTTTCTTGCATATTTAGCATTTTATTAAAAGAAGATGTAATACAATAGGGAGTACAGAAAAAGAGCAAAAAAGTTTTTTTAACAAAACATAAAAGCAAAGAAATCCAGTAAAGTACTATGTGACTCAAAATCAGAGAATCCAAGAATAAAAAGAGGCAACATTCACAACAGGTTTCCAAAGATGCAATACTGAAGCTGGTTTGGTAAAATACTGCTGGGGTCAGTTCCCTATTTGCCTAATTAGGTGGCCTGCCTCTTTAGGCTCCACATACAGAGAGCAGGGGGAGATAGCTAACATAAAAATAACATCAAAGTTTTACGGACAGAATTTCTAGGCGAAGCCAGGGTATTGAGGGGGTCCGGTACTGTGGACTCAGGATTGGGTCACTGCTTTTTGCAGATGATGTTGTCCTGTTTGCTTCATCAGGCCGTTATCTTCAGCTCTCTCTGGATCGGTTCACAGCCGAGTGTGAAGCGGCTGGGATGGGAATCAGCACCTCCAAATCCGAGATCATGGTCCTCAGCCGAAAAAGGGTGGAGTGCCCCCTCAGGGTTGGGAGCGAGATCTTGCCCCAAGTGGAGGAGTTCAAGTATCTTGGGGTCTTGTTCACGAGTGAGGGAAGAATGGAGCGTGAGATCAATGGGCGGATCAGTGCGGCGTCTGCAGTGATGCGGGCTCTGCATCGGTCTGCTGTGTTGAAAAAGGAGCTGAGCCGTAAGGCAAAGCTCTCAATTTACCAGTCGGTCTATGTTCCTACCCTCACCTATGGTCATGAGCTATGGGTAGTGACCAAAAGAACGAGATTACGAATACAAGTGGCTGAAATGAGTTTCCTCCGTAGGGTGTCTGGGCTCTCCCTTAAAGATAGGGTGAGAAGCTCAGTCATCCGGGAGGGGCTCAGAGTTGAGCCGCTGCTCCTCCGCATCGAGAGGAGTCAGATGAGGTGGCTCGGGCATCTGATCAGGATGCCTCCTGGACGCCTCCCTGGTGAGGTGTTCCGGGCACGTCCAACCGGGAGGAGGCCCCGGGGAAGACCCAGGACACGCTGAAGGGACTATGTCTCCCGGCTGGCCTGGGAACACGCCGGGGAGAGGGAAGTCTGGGCATCTCTGCTCAAGCTGCTGCCCCAGCGACCTGATCTCGGATAAGCGGAAGAGGATGGATGGATGGATGGATGGATGGAAGTTAATTAACACTATATCAATAAAACTATTTTAAATGAAATGATATTTAAATAATAGCAAAAAGATTAAATAAAGCACAAATAAATGAGGTTACCCTGCATTTTTATGCTCCACATACAGACAGCAGGGCAGAGAACTAACATAAAATATAAAAATAACATGAATTAACACCATTATCAATAAAAATCATATTTAATAAAAAGATTTTTAACTAATAGCAAAAAGAGTAAATAAACCAAAAAATAAACATGAGCCAGGGCAACATTCCTAGCTGTACCAAAACACATGCTTATGCGCCTGCTGAACTAATCTCGTTCCTCTCTTTATTTAAGATTGAGGTAAACATGAAGGCCTTGTCCCTTCATCATTAGGTCCTAGAAACCCATTCAGTTTAGAACCTTTGCTAGAGCTGTGTCCATAAAAAAATTAGATCTAGTATCGTTTACAAGATAAATATTTCTAATATGCATTTTTATTTTTTTTTAAGTTTAAGTTTGTTGAATATTATAATTAATACATATTAGAATTAATAAAGTGATGGATTTCAACCTTGCTAGCATTTACTGACTTGAGTGCATTGTTTTCATATGAACTCATACTTGTTATTTGCAGATCTAAACAATTTTCTTGTTGATGTGACTACTGTAAAGCTGTAAAACCTATGTGACAGCATTAGAAAATGTATTATGATTTGGGTATTTTATGTGCCAGCTGGTGACAATGAACAGAAGGTGTTGCAGTCTTCAAAAAAATGATTACCCCTCATGATATCCCAGATCAGCACACATTCAATTGCTTCCTGATACTAAAAATACTGGAATGCACCAGATTGTTTTATTGAATTTTAGTCAATTGTACATTTTAAATAAATGTTTAGTATTTTAATTCTTATTAGGTGGTCTTCCTTTTTAATAATCTTATAAACAAAACAGATGGTGTTTTTTTCTTTGCTATAGCTAGTGAGCCAACACTGAAATATAATGTAGCGTAGAAAACCTAAGCATGCATTTTTATTCTACTCCAGGGCCTTGGATTCATCTTTGCTTCCCTTGAGTAGGGAAATGTAGCATTTTAATGAGGTGAACAGTGTACTACAAAAGAAATTTACAACTGAGCTGTAGTACTTTTTTATGCAGAGAATGAGCACTAGTGACTCACAAAAAAATTCTTTAGCTCTAATACCCTTTCCCCTGCACTTTGAATATAATGTTTTTGGACAATGTGAAAAGTACAACAATGAGCTTGTCAGCTTATGCTCGAGTCAGCCGAGAAAAAAAAGTGTAGCTGAACGCAAGTAACACAGTAACAAGTTATTGGACATTTTGAAAATGTTTGACCTAGATGAATGACTTGTTCAAGTTGTGCTGTATGCAACCTTTACAGCTAAAGATACCTTGATTATTTTTACACTCACTGAATGTAGTTTCTTTTTTATTATATAATCTGTAAAGGAAAACGGCTTGCTTTAAAGACAAACTCTCTGTGAAAGGTGCAAAATTAGATAAAAATGGGTTGTTGGAATGATAAATCTTTTCACTGCTCCTATTCTCACACCTCCAGTGACAAAGGTATTGTGCAAAAAGAATTTCAGCAATCTCTAATGTAAGCATTAAAATGGCAAATAGGATGCTATTTTTTATATATCAGTATCTTGGTCTGTAGAGAACAAATCTAGATGGGTAATATTAAGCTGTATAATAAACTCAGAAGGCCACATCTGAGTCATCAGGTGTGTTTTGTTTTCCTTAATACAAGAGGACATAAGAGAAGAGTTACCAGACCATATCTAGGAATGAAAGGTTTGATTTATGATGAACAATTGAAGGAGATGAACTCGTTGAAGCCTAAGCAAAAGGAGAAGAACTCACAGAAAGTACTGATTAGGAACAAAAATTAGTACAGTTGATACAATCAGCTACTTAAAATAGGTCCAATCAACACACAGAAATGCATATTATAAGTAATTTCACACAGACCTTAAAAAAACATTGCTACACATAGAATATTACATATTTACAAGCAGTATTTCAGAAATCTTTTTGAAAGTAGCACTGTAACTTCCCCTATAATAATATTAATATTCTTTGATGTACAGACCTCACTTATATAACAAATATATTACAGACATTCTCATTTGAAAGAATGAGCTGTGTAGGGGATTCCAGTCTATTACAGAGCGCACTCAAACATTCACTCACATTTAAAATGCAACAATTCATAGTGTCCGTCTAGCCACCTACTGAATATCCTTTGCATAAGCAAGAAAATCAGAAATAAGTGCTAGGCATTAAATACTAGAACAGCCAGACAATTACTAAAATGGGCTGAATTCAGAACCACACATGCAGTAAGTGTTTTTAATGTAGTCTTTTAGGATGTGATAGGTGATTTATTGTGGGGCTCAAATTGTACACAGTCATGTGTGATCCTGAACAAGTGCAAGGCTCAACAGAGTTGTGACAGAAGAATGAAGTAAGCTCTTAATGGAGGCAATAGACATCTTCTAGAACAATGGGTGGAGGAAAAAAAACAAACAAACATATATTCCTATTCAGTACAGGTAGGTTACTTGCTGAACATAATGAGCAACAGGCTACTAGGGGTTGGTTGTCCCCTTAAAAAGAAACTAGTGCACAGGAATACATATGGCACTCAGAAAGAGCGTGATAAATACGTGATGTAAGTGTCATATCTGTCTGTCTATCTGTCTGTCCACATGAAGAAATTTTGTGCACTTATTCTTCAAGGAAATTTGTCAAGAAAATTCAGTTTTCATTGAAATATCTCGAATGGAGCATGCTGTACAGATTTGTGAAATTTCAAATTCTCTATTGAATAGCATTGTATAAGTGAACTATTTCAATTTTACTTAAAGAGAGGTAACTTCAACTACTATATTTTGTATGTTTCCTCTTTCACTCAGTGACAGGCTATATTGACAGTAATACACACTAGGCAAAATGCTGGTACATCAGCTTGCTTCTTCTGCTATTTGACATTAAAGAAAAAGCAAAAAGGCACTTATCTAGACATGAATGTAAGAGGAAACCATTCATATAAGCATCACTTTGTAACCATAGATTTAACAAAAATACAGTCATATGAAAAAGTTTGGGAACCCCTCTCAGCCGGCATAATAATTTACTCTACTTTCAACAAAAAAAAATAACAGTGGGATGTCTTTCATTTCCTAGGAACATCTGAGTACTGGGGTGTTTTCCGAACAAAGATTTTTATTGAAGCAGTATTTAGTTGTATGAAATTAAATCAAATGTGAAAAACAGACTGTGCAAAAATTTGGGTCCCCTTGTAATTTTGCTGATTTGAATGCATGTAACTGCTCAATACTGATGACTTGCAATACCAAATTGGTTGGATTAGCTCGTTAAGCCTTGGAACTTCATAGACAGGTGTGTCCAATCATGAGAAAAGGTATTTAAGGTGGTCAATTGCAAGTTGTGCTTCCCTTTGACTCTTCTCTGAAGAGTGACAGCATGGGATCCTCAAAGCAACTCTCAAAAGATCTGAAAACAAATATTGTTCAGTATCATGGTTTAGGGGAAGGCTACAAAAAGCTATCTCAGAGGTTTAAACTGTCAGTTTCAACTGCAAGGAATGTAATCATGAAATGGAAGGCCACAGGCACAGTTGCTGTTAAACCCAGCAGTTCTGGCAGGCCAAGAAAAATACAGGAGCGGCATATGTGCAGGATTGTGAGAATGGTTACAGACAACCCACAGATCACCTCCAAACACCTGCAAGAACATCTTGCTAGAGATGGTGTATTTATACATCGTTCTACAATTCAGCACAATTTGCACAAAGAACATCTGTATGGCAGGGTGTGGAGAAAGAAGCCCTTTCTGCACTCACGCAACAAACAGAGTCGCTTGTTGTATGCAAATGCTCATTTAGACAAGCCAGATTCATTTTGGAACAAAGTGCTTTGGACTGATGAGACAAAAATGGAGTTATTTGGTCATAACAAAAAGCACTTTGCATGGCGGAAGAAGAACACCGCATTCCAAGAAAAACACCTGCTACCTACTGTCAAATTTGGTGGAGGTTCCATCATGCTGTGGGGCTGTGTGGCCAGTTCAGGGACTGGGGCCCTTGTTAAAGTCGAGGGTTGGATGAATTCAACCCAATATCAACAAATTCTTCAGGATAATGTTCAAGCATCAGTCACAAAGTTGAAGTTACGCAGGGGTTGGATATTCCAGCAAGAACAAAAAAAAAATTATCCAAAACACGGTTCGAAATCTACAAAGGCATTCATGCAGAGGGAGAAGTACAATGTTCTGGAATGGCCATCACAGTCCCCTGACTTGAATATTATCGAAAATCTATAGGATGATTTGAAGCAGGCTGTCCATGCTCGGCAGCCATCAAATTTAACTGGAGAGATTTTGTATGGAAGAATGGTCAAAAATACCTCCATCCAGAATCCAGACACTCATCAAAGGCTATAAGAGGCGTCTAGAGGCTGTTATATTAGAAAAAGGAGGCTCAAATAACTATTGATGTAATATCTCTGTTGGGGTGCCCAAATTTATGCAACTGTCTAATTTTGTTATGATGCATATTGCATATTTTCTGTTAATTCAATAAACGTAATGTCACTGCTGAAATACTACTGTTTCCATAAGGCATGTCATATATTAAAAGGAAGTTGCTACTTTGAAAGCTTAGCCAATGATAAACAGAAATCCAAAGAATTAAGAGGGGTTCCCAAACGTTTTCATATGACTGTATACTCTGTTATTTACATTACACTAAAAACAACCTCATGGCTGCATTATCTGCACATTATAATGGTTCCATATGAGGGAGCAACAAAAGGATATGATCAAAGTGGAGTATGTGATATTATTAATGTTGACTTTCGGAAAGCATTGTGTCTTGAAACCTAACATTTGTATTTCCTATGTGTAATACTTTACATTTACTTAAAATTTCATCTGACAAAAATCTGCCCAAGCCTATATGCTTCTTAAGTCCCTCTGTAACGATTCAATGGATTCTAGATTATCTGCCAATCCTCCTAGCTCGGTATATCTACAAATTTAACCAGCTTATTATTTATATTCCTATTTAAATAATTTATCTGCATTAAAAACATCAGTGGCCCTAGCACTGACCCCTGTGGGACACCACTCTTAACATCAGCCAATTCTGATAAGATTCCTTGCATCATAAGTCTCTGCTAACAGTGTCAGAGCCAATTCTGCACCCATTTAGACACTAAACTCTGAACTTCCGATTCTTTAAGTTTGATGCCCAACTTCTAAATTGAAAGTACACCTTATGAGAAGGATTTAGGAGTTGTAGTGGACTCTTCACTATCACTACCACTATTGCCAGACAGTCTTTGGAAGCCATTAGGAAGGCTAACAGAATGTTAGGTTATACAGCATGATGGGTAGAGTACAAGCCCAACGAAGTTATGCTCAAGCTTTATAACACACTGATCAGACCCCATCTGGAGTACTGTTTGCAATTTTGGTCTCCAGGCTACAAAAAGGACATAAAAGCACTCGAAAAAGTTGAGAGAACAGAGACTAGGCTGATTTCAGGACTGCAGGGGATGAATTATGAGACAAAATTAAAAGAGCTGGGTTCTTTTCCATTTTTAACAAAAGAAGATTAAGAAGAGATATGATTGAAGTGTTTAACATTATGAAGGGAATTAGTACAGTGGATTGAGACAATTACTTTAATATAAGTTCAGCAAAAACACTGGAGAACAGTTGGAAAGTTGTTAAGGGTAAACTTTGCACAAATATTTGAACGTTGTTCTCCACACAGAGAACCATAGACACATGGAATAAATCACCAAGTAGTTGGATAGGCAGTAGGACTTTAGGGACTTTCAAAACTTGATGTTATTATGGAAGAATGAAATGGATAGGACTGGCAAGCTTTGTTGGTCTGAATGACCTGTTCTTGTCTGGATTTTTCTAATGTTGTCTGACACTGTAATTTATAAGAAAATCTCCTGACCTGCTCTCTAAAGCAGCCAATAATTTTATCTTTAGACTTCAACAGAGATTAACTTCTGATGGGGTATGACATTTAGTCTCAGACCATCCTCAACCAACTACTATAAATAGCACATAAATCAATTCCATTTTTACATCACTTGATTTGGAATCTGCTGTCTGCTAATGCTATTGAGCAGCCACAAGGCCTCTGTCACAAGGCCACCATCTGCTCTGTGTTTTTAACTACATGACAAAACATGTAGTTAATGTAGTCTACTAAAATATTACTACTGTTACTCCTTCTGTGTTTTGTTTTCAATAAGCCTTGTTTTTTGGCTTCCTTGGGGTCATTCTGGGTATGTAAGAATGCCCCTACATGTCACTGGAGTAAAGTAAGAATTACTTGAATTGCAACAAAAGCAGCCATTTTGTAATGTTTGACTTCCTTGAGGTCTTACACAGAGGAAAAATGTTCAATCTCCATTCAACAGATGTCATGGGTTTCATGCTGATATATTGTCTTTTTCATAAGCTGTCCTGTTCTTTTATTTTTGTTAATTGGTCTATAAGAGTAAATTGTCTTCTTTTATTACCTTTTGTTTATTTTGTTCACTTTGGCTTATGTGTTAATTATGTGTTAAATTGTTATAGTTCTGTTCTGGTGTTAGTTGGTGGAGGGCTGAGACCCTTAATTGGACAAATTAAGACTTGACTAACATAATAACTGAATACTGTTAGAGATTCATGTGAGGGTTGGAGTCTTGCAAAAAAGAATGGAGTGCTTTATTATTTGCCCAGGTAAAACTGAAACTTATATGAAGAAGGATCAAACATGAAAATATCAGATATTTTTTTTATTTAGTTTAATTAAAATGAGCCTGCAGTAACTGTGAAATGTCAAATTGTTAATTAAGAAGGCTTTACACTGAGTAGCATGTACTGTAATTGGACCAAGAGTGGATATTTAGTGAAATTTACCTATATTAATAACATCTCAGCAACACATGGAATAATGATAATATATAAAATGGTTATGAATATCAAAATCTGCATGGCAATTCTTCAGTATAGTGTTACACAACAGTGGGATATATTTGATGGTTTTCTAAAATTTTACTGTTTGACCCTGAAGAAGTCACATATTTGCTGTGCTGCTATATGCAACTAAAAAGATTTCTTATGGTTCATAATGTAATGTAATGTAAGTGTCTGAGTGTGCCCAGTTGATAACAATTCAGTAGAGAACTGGTTTCTGTAAAATTTCCCATTGTTGTGAAATGATGAAGGGTTTGTGAATTTAAATGACTAGTATTAATTGTTTAATTCTTTTTAAAAGATGGGACAAAAGCCATGTGACTCAAATTGGTGTGAGATGGGCGCATGAGTTGGTGATGATTGTAAGGCAGCAGCTGCACAATAGTTAGGAGGCACCAGCTGAGTAGAAAGGCGTAATTAAAGAGAGCAGGGTTTTTGTGTTGAGGAAAATAGAAGGGAAGAAAAATGAAGACGACGCTACCACAGGTTTTGGCGGAGGTGCGGGAGGTAAACAGAGGAGGATGAATTGGTTAGCATCCATACTGCTGACTAGTTTATTGAGATCAGGATGGAAGTCTGGTGGAACTCAGAAAGGAAGGTGCACTCTCAGCAGCTGAAGAAGCTGAAAGTCAGAGTTGGCAAAAAGGTCAGAGAGGCCATGGGAGCAGTTGGAGGCATGGGGTCCTGGCGTGGTGGCATAGAGGAGAGGGCACAGCACTCTGGGAGTTGCAGTGACTAAAGGAGGTGGCAGCTTTGGGTCCGTGGGTACTGACTGAGGTGGCGGATCAGAGTGGGATACCCATAGGTTCAGATGAGGACTGAGATAGAACATGAAGCAAGAAACATAGTGGTTTTACAGTTCTGATATGAATTTTAACCTAATTATTGTAACGAGGAGTTTAAACACCCTGATACAGTAACACTTTATGGATTACTAGTGGTACCTTCGGCACCCAACCCCCAGTTGTGGCCAAAATCTCAAAATTCTATAAATATGAAAAAGAAAAATTAATTATTATTTAACGGAGTAAAAATCATGAAATGAAAATATCTCTTACAGATTGGTGTATTCCTGTTAAACTGAGGTCCACTATGCTCGATGAGTGTTTATCCATCCATCCATTTTCCAACCCGCTGAATCCGAACACAGGGTCACAGGGGTCTGCTGGAGCCAATCCCAGCCAACACAGGGCACAAGGCAGGAACCAATCCCGGGCAGGGTGCCAACCCACAGCAGGACACACACACAAACACACCCACACCAAGCATACACTAGGGCCAATTTAGATTCACCAATCCACCTAACCAGCACGTCTTTGGACTGTGGGAGGAAACTGGAGCGCCTGGAGGAAACCCACGCAGACACGGGGAGAACATGCAAACTCCACACAGGGAGGACCCGCGGAAGCGAACCCAGGTCCCCAGGTCTCCCAACTGCGAGGCAGCAGCGCTACCCACTGCGCCACCGTGCCGCCCATGAGTGTTTATAAGAGACTAAATAAACGATCCATTCATTTTAAGTGATATTCTTATAGGTAAAACTTTTTTTTTTTTAAATGACTCATTTAAATAACAGGAAAAATCATGTGAAAACTAAAGTGGCATACTGTGGGTCATCATAACTCGAACCTTCAGCTAACTAAATCGCCTAAATACAAACGACTTTCTTGATATTTTAGTTCATAATTTAAAAATGGAATAAGAATCTGAAAATCTAACAACATCATATTAAAGTTTGATAAATTATGAAAAGAATGATACCAAAGATATATATGTAGGTTTAGAATAAGCCAGATTTAAAGCGTGACAAAAAACATGACATAAAATCGTTGCACTTTTAGGCTTAGGATTTTATATAGAGAGTAGATTTTTACTATGTAAGTATTACACTTGTTCATTCCCTTGCCCTGGCTCATCCTTGTTGTGACCATTGATAATCTGGGAGGAGGGCAGTGAAAGGCTACAAGCACATGGGGACTCACAACCTTGCAAATCAATTTTAAATAAAAAAAAAGAAAATTGTACATAAAAGAAAGTGGATATGTTTATCACAGTGGTCAGCTTTGGATGTCAGGCTGTTCAGAAGGCATTGTGCCTTTTTTGAGGTTTAAGCTGTCTGTGTGGTTAAATCCAAGCTTCTTATGAGTGAGGTATGGTGAACCAGTGGGTCGCTCAGACACCTCACATCTTGTATCTTGGACTCAGATCTCACACCTGTTTGTTGTCTTTGTGAAGTTTGTACGTTCTCTCCATATCTTTGTGAATTTTCTTTCCACATTTTCAAAGGCATGCTGGTTCCTGTGTGATTGGGGGTGTAGATATGCATGGGCCGTGTGATGAACTGGCACCTTGTTCAAGGCTTTCTTCTAACTTTTGTGAATGGCTGCTGAGAATGTTGTGCTTTGTTTTTGCTTTGATTTTAATTCAAGACAATGTTCATGGAAACAATTTTTACAATGTCTGCAGTGTTTAAATGTTCCTGTTATTTTAAATGATTTGAATCAATTGCAAAAGTTTACTTGCTTTTTAATTTTTTTTTTTACTTTTCATTAGATGTTGATTTATATTAAGTAAAAATATCTTTCACTTAAGTTGTAGCACACATTTTCAAATGAGGATGCTGTTGAAATTTATCAGCCACCTGGTAGGTGCTCTCCAGTATCACTATTTGCATTAATTGAAATGTTTCTCCTTCAAAATATGACTTTTCATGATTTAAAAGCATGGCCCTAAAGGTAACTGTGACTGGGGTGTATATTTGAGACGTGCTCAAAGTGGTAGTTAAACATCAACTTTGCAAAGAAATTTCACCATAATGCACTGTAACCTCACCCCAAACAGCAGATGACGACATTATTATCTTCTCCTTCTTGGCTTAGTTCCAGTTCCTTCCTGCCAATCTTTCCCACTTGCAATTTATTTCTCTAACTCCTTAGTGGTAAATGAATTTGTTGAACAAGAAATGTTTAGTAAACAAAAACTACAACAAAATTGCAAAGACATGAATAGAAAAAAATTTGCAAAATGAGAAAAATGAAGTAACATACCCAGAAAACATAATGAGATTTACCAAACGCTCTTTTCTACCTTGATTATGAACAGCTTGATATATTGTGAGGTTTCTGAACTCTTTTAGGACACACACCCCTCCCCCCCCAAAATGGGACAGCATGCCGCCGCGCACCTGCTGCGTCTGTGGAGGACTGCTTGTCTGTTGCCGAGGCAACCACAGGTTCGCAGCGCAGCAGCAGAGCACCGCAGAAACAATTACGAGCCAATCGAGATCAAGCTATACATGCCTGTCACCGATGGGTGAAGCAAGGGACATTATAAATGCAGGGAACACTATAACTTGGTCACTGACCTGGTTACGACCCTGCCTGATTGCTGTGTCTGTGTATAGGAGAGTGGTAGCTCCTGCTGCAATAAATAACCCCGCTGTTCCAGTTTCAAGCTGAATAAAGCTGGTTTTGCTAAAGTACTAAGACTTCATGTTTTGGGGTGCAAGACAGTGACTCACGCGTCACAATATGTATAATCTCTGTGACAGTAGTGGTTTTGTAAATTTATAAATGTAATTACAGTACCTATAACAAGTATTTACCCCTATGGAAGTTTTCACATTTTATTATTATGTAACATTTAATTGCAGATGATTTAAATGAGAATTTTTGACAATGGTAATGAGAAAAAGACTGCTGGAGTCTTAGTGAAAACATATCTCTGTAAATTGCTCTAAATTATTGCAACAATAACACACAAAATAACTGATTGAATGTCTGCGTAAACAGGTCTCTATCAAATTTGCACATGTGCACTTTTCCCCATTCTTCTTTCCAAAGCTGCTCATGTTCTGTTAGGTTCCATGGGGATCATGAGTGAACAGCCTTTTTCAAGTCTAGCCATAAATTCAAAAGTGAATTGAAACCCTGACTTTGCCACTCCAACACATTAAAATTGTTAGGTCATCCAATTCTTTGTAGCTTTCACTTTATGTTTAGGGTTTTTGTCTTCCTGGAAAATAACTCTTCTCCCAAGGTGCAGGTTTCTTGCAGAATGCATAAGGTTTATGTCCAGGATTTAATTATATTTTGCTGTATTCATTTTCCCCTCTAACCGCACAAGTATCCCCTCATGCTTCACAGTGGGGATGGTGTGTTTTTCATAATGTGCGCTTTTAAAACACAGTGTTTAGTCCATTGGTCAAAAAGTTCAAAAATGAATTAGTTTCCCATGTACATTTTTTTAATTGTGCCATTTTCTTTGCCACTCTCCCATAAAGCTCTGACTAGTAGCACACCTGGGAACAGTAGGATGTACAGTCTCTCCACACTCAGTCACTGTAGCCTGTGATTTCTTTGAAGTTCTATAGGCCTCTTGGTAGCCTTCCTCCATCATCATATTCTTGCACAATCACTCAATCACTGTTTTTTGGATGACCTGCTCTAGGCAGATTTACAGGTGTGCCATACTCCTTCAATTTCTTCATGGTTGATTTAACTAGATCCCAATAGACCTTTGGTAACTTGGATATTTTCTTAATTCTATCTCCTGACATGTGCTTTTTCAATCACATTTTCAGTGAGTTGCTGAGAGTATTCTTTTTTCTTCATTGTGTTGGTTAGGTCACAATACTGACTCATGACAAGTTGGACCTTTCAGATAAGGTGCATTCATAATACAATCAACTGAAGTCCCTTGATTTACAGACAGGCAATCTCCATTTAATGAATTATGTGACTTCTAGACAAATTTGCTGCATCAGTTATGATTTATGTGTCTCATATTAAAAGGGGTGAATACTTATGTGATCAATTATTTTATATTTGTAATTAATTTAGATCTCTTTGCATAAATCCACCACAATACAATGTTGTAAAACAACAATAATGTGAAAATGCCATTTGGAGTGAATGCTTTTCATAATTATTGTATCACAAGGTAAAATAATGAAAAAAACATGAATAAGTACTAAAAATAAAAGGTCTTAGCTTTGAGCTTCATAAATAAAAAATAGCCATAGAATACCCTACAAATGATTAATTTTCTAAAAGTTGCTAAGGTTAGAAAGGTGAGAATGACTAAGAAATAGCTGCAGACGGTGAGCTTGGAGTGCCAAAGGACTCCAAAATATTTTCAATTTAGAACAAAGGTGCAGAATAAGAGAAAATTAAAACACAGGTGAATAGAAATGGAAAGGTGAGCTCTGTCATCACTTGGCAATAAAACTAAAAAGTCTACTCAACTAATAGAAGTATAGTACTTGGAACAAATGTTCCTTTATAATATTAGGCCTTTAGAGTTCTCCCCATTCTCTATAACTGAATTACAAGGTAAAACTGGCTGCTGTCTTTGTTTGCAATGTTATATAATGGCAAGAGACAGACTGTGCAGTTTTAAAATAAAATTAAAAACAAAAAAAAAATGGGTAAGGTTGGCAAAATTAAGACTGTCGCCATCAAGCAAAGCAGAGTTCAACTAAATGACTGAAGCTTGAAGGACAAAATGCCTTGCCAGCTCTCTTTGGCAAATCAGGATAAATACATTCAAGGCAAGTGGTACAATGACTATAAATGAAACTGGATTTACAGTTCTTTCCCGGCAGTTACAAGTTGAGACAGACAAGATACTTGGCTTGGAATATCCAAATGTAGGGCAGAATTTGTTCTGGTAGCATCAACTATACATAAAGTATGCTTTTAGCATCAGAATTAACAAAAACGAAAGTAATCAGAACAAGCATTAGGCATTAGCTATCAGATAATTAAAATATAAAGAATATTTCAAATTTCTGAATTGCTTCCAGTATTTTAATCAAGGAAACTAAATGTTAAGAATCCATTCAGAGTAGTGTATTTTCTTAAATATTGAATACCATGGGAAAAATATTAAGTGCATTATTCAAAGACAGCTGGAGATTGACACCATCTACAGATGGTATGGGAGATTCCATCTAATAACAGAGGGGTATTAAATCAAGATGGCAGAAGGCTTAAGGCAGTGACTCTAGACATGAGGCCAATAAAAAGGAAAGAGCAGCAGCCATGATTTATAATTATCATAAAATAAGTCCATCTTTATTGCATAAAGACATCCTGAGAAAAAGCAATGAATACCATTTACAAAAACGACATAAGCAGAGATCATACAGGGCTAGACGAGAGTTCCAGCCTACTGGCCTGATGGTCATTTGAATTAAAGTGCCATGGTATACGCATACATAGAGAGACCTTGGTCCTATCCAAGTAAAGTCTCATCTCATTTTAAAGTTAAAATCTATTAGTGTACTCCACTTCACTATCCCCACCAAGTAATCTGCAGCGTTTACAAATAATTACAGTTTCACGGCCACAGAAATCAATAGTAAAGCCTTTGATGTAACAAATATCAATGTTTAGAGATTTGAGCAGCTTATGTATAGTGCAATACCGAGGAGAGGTAAGAGGTCTCATTCTTCAAATATTTTTGGTTGCAAGTCATTTTAGGCCTGGATCTTGGTTTTATCCAGGACATTCGCACTCCCAGACACTCAGTCCCTTGAGAGCCCTGATCTTAGCCTCCATTGACTCCACGAAGATCACAGCATTGTCAGCAAAGTCAAGATCAGTGAATCTCTATTCACCAACAGATGCCCTATAGCTGCTGGACCCCACGACCCTGCCCAACACCCAGTCCATGAAAGCATTGAACAGGGTAGGTGCAAGAACACACCCCTGACGAACCCCAGAATCAACTGGGAAAAAGGCAGAGTTCTGCTTCCACTTTGCACAGCACTCACAGCACCAGTTTACAGGCTGGCCATAACATCCAGCAACTTTGGGTGGATCCCGTGAAGCCTCAAGTGGCATCTCAATCAGCTGAGTCAAACGCTTTACAAAAATCGACAAAGGCTGGAAAGAAACTCTGCCGATATTTGTGTTTGTGCTCAATGAGAACCCTCAGTGCCAGGATGCGGTCGATGGAAGACTTCTTAGGTGTAAAACCAAACTGCTGCTGTTGCTGGTAGGTGAGCAACTGATCACAGATCCTATTGAAGATGACCCTAGCAAGAACCTTACCTGGCACTGAAAGCAGTGTTACCCTCCATGGTTGCCACAATTTTAGTGATTATGCCTTCCCTTTCCAGATAGGGATGACAAGTCCCATTTTTTGGTAAGTTGGGAAGACAATGTCTCCCAAATGGAAACAAAGATTACTTGCAATGCCAGGAGGATAGCCTTACCACCAGCCTAGAGAAGTTCAACCCAGATACCACACATCCCTGCAGCCTTTCATACCCACATCTGGTTCATCACCTGTGCAATCTCAGTGAGATTGAGTGGTTCACTGCTAATTGGAGGATCCTAAAGATGTCCAACATCGTAGCTGGAGGATCAGCTTTAAACAGCATCTCAAAGTATCCAACCCAGCAGGTCACAACTGCAGCATCATCCATAAGAACCGTTCTATCACCCAACCTGACCGCAACTCTCTGAAGAACTGATTGAGATGTGTGTAATGCTTTGATTCCTCTGTAAGCAAGATGTGGCTCACTAGAGTACAGTTGGCATGTTACTTGCTCACTGATTCCTCTAACAAATGCCTCCTTATCTGTCCTCATAGCCCTCTTGGCCATAGCCATCAGCAGTGTGTCTGTTTGTGGAGAGACATTCATATCTCTAGTGACTCTTCCTATGAAGTCAGTAGATGGATTGGGAAAGCAAGGGGGGTCATGTGGTCCACTGCTAAGGGGTGTGAGACACTCCCCATATCTTTGCAAAAGGACAAAGGTTGCGAGACATGGATGCTATCCAGTGACCTGAGACAAAGACTGGACTCCTTTGGTACTTTGTCTCTTCAGAGAATCCTTGAGTACTGCTGGTTAGGCTTTTCTCATTGTTGAGGACCCTAACGGCTAGACCTGGCCAAGAGGCCACATTACAGCTGGCTGCGGCAGATAGATAGTCATTTCCAGTGGGTGGGACTGGACCATGTGTCTGCCTTTGGGGTGGTCAACCAGAATCCCGAGCTGTCTCGTCATGTGGTCAGTGTGGCAACACGCTGCACCAGTGCATGCTCCCCAACCTGGTCATTTTAAAGATACTCTGAGTACAAAATAATTTTTTAAGTGAAGTATAAAAGAATAAACCCATTAGGTGATAGCTTTTTTTTATAACCTAAGTTAAAATGTAATCCAGTATTATGCTTTTCCGAATGTCATATATTTACACAGGTTTGTTATTGTTTCAGGACCATACATATATACTGTAAGCAGCAAACTAGTACTGTACAATGCAATACTTAAATAATAACTGTCTATCAAGGTTTGATATGTTGTTAAATTGGACTGAGATTGTTATTATTTACTTCAAGTTGAAGTTTACTGTTGTGTGTATGTAGTACAATGAAATTCATGCTGTATTTGTATGACTCATCAGAACCATTTACAAAAATAAACAAAAATTAATAGATACATAAAAGTATGCAGTAGTTAGCATGAAACATATATACAATATGTATTTGCAGGCATTATATATACAGTTGTCACAAGAACGACAAAGAGACATTGGAAAGGTTTGGGGCAGCCACCCATATAATATTTCCCAGCTGCAAAATCGATCAAAAAGAACAATCCAAAACAGAACTGACTTGCTGCCTTTAAATGGCAGCCTTTAAATGCAAGTAGAGGAAGTGATGTCATCAGGGCTGAAACCGGCAGTGACATCATCGGTTGCCCCGGAACCGGGCGGGACTTCCCAAGAATGTACATTTTTAAATACTGTTGGGGTGAGGGCCTTACTGCATGTAACTACAGTCATATGAAAGAGTTTGGGAACCCCTCTCAGCCTGCATAATAATTTTCTCTACTTTCAACAAAAAAGATAACAGTGGTATGTCTTTCATTTCCTAGTACTGGGGTGTTTTCCGAACAAAGATTTTTATTGAAGCAGTATTTAGTTGTATTAAATTAAATCAAATGTGAAAAACTGGCTGTGCAAAAATTTGGGTCCCCTTGTAATTTTGCTGATTTGAATGCATGCAACTGCTCAATACTGATTACTTGCAACACCAAATTGGTTGGATTAGCTCATTAAGCCTTGAACTTCATAGACAGGTGTGTCCAATCATGAGAAAAGGTATTTAAGGTGGTCAATTGCAAGTTGTGCTTCCCTTTGACTCAGTGACATCATGGGATCCTCAAAGCAACTCTCAAAAGATCTGAAAACAAAGATTGTTCAGTATCATCAGTTTAGGGGAAGGCTACAAAAAGCTATCTCAGAGGTTTAAACTGTCAGTTGCAACTGTAAGGAATGTAATCAGGAAATGGAAGGCCACAGGCACAGTTACTGTTAAACTCAGGTCTGGCAGGCCAAGAAAAATACAGGAGCGGCATATGCGCAGGATTGTGAGAATGGTTACAGACAACCCACAGATCACCTCCAAAGACCTGCAAGAACATCTTGCTGCAGATGGTGTATCTGTACATCGTTCTACAATTCAATGCAATTTGCACAAAGAACATCTGTATGGCAGGGTGAAGAGAAAGAAGCCCTTTCTGCACTCACGCCACAAACATAGTCGCTTCTTGTATGCAAATGCTCATTTACACAAGCCAGATTCATTTTGGAACAAAGTGCTTTGGACTGATGAGACAAACATTGAGTTATTTGGTCATAACAGAAAGCGCTTTGCATGGCGGAAGAAGAACACCACATTCCAAGAAAAACACCTGCTACCTACTGTCAAATTTGGTGGAGGTTCCATCGTGCTGTGGGGCTATGTGGCTAGTTCAGGGACTGGGGCCCTTATTAAAGTCGAAGGTCAGATGAATTCAACCCAATATCAACAAATTCTTCGGGATAATGTTCAAGCATCAGTCACAAAGTTGAAGTTACGCAGGGGTTGGATATTCCAACAAGACAATGACCCAAAACACAGTTCGAAATCTACAAAGGCATTCATGCAGAGGGAGAAGTACAATGTTCTGGAATGGCCATCACAGTCCTCTGACTTGAATATCATCGAAAATCTATGGGATAATTTGAAGCAGGCTGTCCATGCTCGGCAGCCATCAAATTTAACTGAACTGGAGAGATTTTGTATGGAAGAAAGGTCAAAAATACCTCCATCCAGAATCCAGACACTCATCAAAGGCTATAAGAGGCGTCTAGAGGCTGTTATATTTGCTCAACTAATTATTGATGTAATATCTCTGTTGTGGTGCCCAAATTTATGCACCTGTCTAATTTTGTTATGATGCATATTGGATATTTTCTGTTAATCCAATAAACTTAATGTCACTGCTGAAATACTACTATTTCCATAAGGCATGTCATATATTAAAAGGAAGTTGCTACTTTGAAAGCTCAGCCAATGATAAACACAAATCCAAAGAATTAAGAGGGGTTCCCAAACTTTTTCATATGACTGTATATAGAATTTCCTACAAAAAGTAAAGGCCTCTCATATTACAGTATAGTAGATAAAAAAAGATGTACAGAACAAACTTAAACCTTTGGAAGCTAGCAGATGTCACATTCTGTAATCTTCCCTTCTGCAAAGTAAAGAATTATGACTCTGAACCTATTATTATGTGCCTGGATCCTTTACATAGTGGGGCTAATAACACTTGAATCCCACTTCCAGAGACCCCAAATAAATAATAGGAGAAGCAATATTGCTTCCTGTTCTGAACCAGCTCTGCTTCACAGCTCTTGCTATATATAATGGATGTTTTTGTTGAGCAACATTTTGGAAAAGGAAGAGAAACAACTAATACATATACAATTAGCAAAATAAACAACACTGAGTATATCAGGAAAGTTTTAAGAGAAAATTAAATTTCACTTTTAGCATTACTTATAAAGAATATTCACTAAGTACATTTTATATATTATAAGAGTCATACATTCAATTAAAGGCCAGAGCTGACAGATTTATTAATGTCTGCAGAAAGTAAAGACTTCCTTTAATAATCTGCTTAATCACTATTTGAACAACTAGTAATTAATAAAATGAACATGTCTGAAAATATTTAATATGTTGAAATAAATTGTTTACAGGAAGAAGACTTTTCTTCTGATTCCATTATTTGTAATTTTAATGACACCAATAGAATTACTTCTTTATGTAAAATGCTGCTTGAATTACAAAGTTAAAAGACTCAAGTTCAGGCTTTTGACTAATGGGGCCTAAATGACTTGGCAAAGACTTCACTGGAATAATGTAAGGTTACTAAATGTGATTCAGCTCTCACAATAGCTTTCCACTTAAAGGATTCAAAATCTGAAAAGGGTTTATTATGAAAAATGTGAATAGTGTTAAGTGGGAAATTTTGCAGAAAATTAAAGATGTTAATGTTGATGCCCATCTCATAATGGTGGGATCAAGTCAGGTTTGAATTATGTATGAAAATGAATATACCATTTCTTGGTAATTAAATTTCCTTTTTTGCACATACACTATAAATAAAGAGTGATTGTCAAGCCTTAAATGTTAGTTTTGTTAGAGCGCTGGCAAAGGCCAACTGATACTGTTCAAAACTGAATAAGACGAATAAAGCTAAATTTAGAGTAATACAAAGTATAAGCAGTGTCAAAATATTTAACAGGACCAGTTTAAAATGTTAATAATTTTATAAATTGTTTTAAAAATTTAGTTTGTAATAGACATTTGGTAAAACTGTTACAAGTGCTTATCAAAACACATTGATTTAAATGTTACTTTATCTTGTTATTTTAAAAGGACAAAACTGGACGGAAAGGATATTCTGAGAACAGTTTGGTACAATAATGTATTGATTAGAAAAATAAAATGAAATGAAGTACACAAGAACAGGTTTAAAATCTCTTAGCTTGAAGAATATTCTTAGATAAAATTATTATCTAACTGATTATTTTCCATTATTATAGCTGCAAGATAGTATCATGAAGCACTCTGCCATTCCCCACCTCATAATGTTCACAGTATAAAAAGCAATGCTTTTAAAAATTCTTTAAAAAGTTGCCTTACTTTTAGAATCCATCTATTCCAGTATCTGTATGAAGCACACTAAAGAAGAAACAAATCAATATTCCTTTGTATGACGGTAGAGTTGTTATGTTACTTGTTTTTTTCTTTATTTACTGCTCAATGTGAGTGTAGTTTCTCTGCTCCTGCATTTCTGACAGTAAGAACCTCTAATGTATATAAAAATATCAAGTGTAAACCGCTTGAGATGTCTTTGTCAAAATTCTTCAGCTTCAGGATACTCAAGCACTATTCTTGAAATCACTGCAGCTATTTTGTTTTCTTAAGATTACTGTTTACAGCATGGAATGAAAATTCTGTAAGTGAAAATATTTTACCATTTGTTTAAAACTTGTGTGTTTTTAGAAGCATTTTACAAAAATGTTTGGCATTGCCTAGCAAGGACTGCAAATTGCGGCATGTGGAATTGATTTGGAAGGTCTCCAAGTGAAAGCATTAGAGGTCTGTTTGCCATAATTGTGAACCAGGACTGCACTTGGAGTGGGCAATAATATTCACATGCTTTGTTTGCAATATTTCATAAGTGTATTAACATCCAAGTGGCAGAAGGATCACAAAATAACAATTTTGCTAAAAGCCATATATTGGGTTGCAGCTTTTGACTAAGTTAAAAAAAATACAAATGTCTTGAAATCATAACCATAAGGATTTTTGAATGACTAAATAGGTCTAGGCTCAAGCACAAAGGATTATTTTTTATCAGCATATATTATTAGATATTGCAAAATTTTTTGATGGAGTTTTGATATGTACAGAATTTTCAAATTTGTCATTATAATGTCCAGTAGGTTTTAATGACTTATGTCCACTCCTTCACTAATGTTGTTCATATTCAGTTTGCCATTTCTTAGATTAGATGTTGTGTCCAGTAGACACTTGCATTCTAGTTTGTGGTACACAATAAGTGCAATAAAATCGTTACAAATACTGAACCCATTTAAACAATAAAGAGATAAAAAGAAACTTGAACAGAAAACAAAGAACATACATGAACTGAAACATAACGAGTATGTAAAAAATATATATTTTATCTATCTATCTATCTATCTATCTATCTATCTATCTATCTATCTATCTATCTATCTATCTATCTATCTATCTATCTATCTATCTACAGTGCATCCAGAAAGTATTCACAGCGCATCACTTTTTCCACATTTTGTTATGTTACAGCCTTATTCCAAAATGGATTAAATTCATTTTTTTCCTCAGAATTCTACACACAACACCCCATAATGACAACATGTAAAAAGTTTACTTGAGATTTTTGCAAATTTATTAAAAATAAAAAATTTGAGAAAGCACATGTACATAAGTATTCACAGCCTTTGTCATGAAGCTCAAAATTGAGCTCAGGTGCATCCTGTTTCCCCTGATCATCCTTGAGATGTTTCTGCAGCTTAATTGGAGTCCACCTGTGGTAAATTCAGTTGATTGGACATGATTTGGAAAGGCACACACCTGTCTATATAAGGTCCCACAGTTGACAGTTCATGTCAGAGCACAAACCAAGCATGAAGTCAAAGGAATTGTCTGTAGACCTCCAAGACAGGATTGTCTTGAGGCACAAATCTGGGGAAGGTTACAGAAAAATTTCCGCTGCTTTGAAGGTCCCAATGAGCACAGTGGCCTCCATCATCCGCAAGTGGAAGAAGTTCGAAACCACCAGGACTCTTCCTAGAGCTGGCCGGCCATCTAAACTGAGTGATCGGGGGAGAAGGGCCTTAGTCAGAGAGGTGACCAAGAACCTGATGGTCACTCTGTCAGAGCTCCAGAGGTCCTCTGTGGAGAGAGGAGAACCTTCCAGAAGGACAACCATCTCTGCAGCAATCCACTAATCAGGCATGTATGGTAGAGTGGCCAGACGGAAGCCACTCCTTAGTAAAAGGCAAATGGCAGCCCACCTGGAGTTTTCCAAAAGGCACCTGAAGGACTCTCAGACCATGAGAAAGAAAATTCTCTGGTCTGATGAGACAAAGTTTGAACTTTTGGTGTGAATGCCAGGTGTCACGTTTGGAGGAAACCAGGCACCGCTCATCACCAGGCCAATACCATCCCTACAGTGAAGCATGGTGGTGGCAGCATCATGCTGTGGGAATGTTTTTCAGCAGCAGGGACTGGGAGAGTAGTCAGGATAAAGGGAAAGATGACTGCAGCAATGTACAGAGTCATCCTGGATGAAAACCTGCTCCAGAGCGCTCTTGACCTCAGACTGGGGCGACGGTTCATCTTTCAGCAGGACAACGACCCTAAGCACACAGCCAAGATATCAAAGGAGTGGCTTCAGGACCACTCTGTGAATGTCCTTGAGTGGCCCAGCCAGAGCCCAGACTTGAATCCGATTGAACATCTCTGGAGAGATCTTAAAATGGCTGTGCACCAACGCTTCCCATCCAACCTGATGGAGCTTGAGAGGTGCTGCAAAGAGGAATGGGCGAAACTGGCCAAAGATAGGTGTGCCAAGCTTGTGGCATCATATTCAAAAAGACTTGAGGCTGTAATTGCTGTCAAAGGTGCATCGACAAAGTATTGAGCAAAGGCTGTGAATACTTATGTACATGGGATTTCTCAGTTTTTTTATTTTTAATAAATTTGCAAAAACCTCAAGTAAACATTTTTCACGTTGTCATTATGGGGTGTTGTGTGTAGAATTCTGAGGAAAAAAATGAATTTAATCCATTTTGGAATAAGGCTATAACATAACAAAATGTGGAAAAAGTGATGTGCTGTGAATACTTTCTGGATTCACTCTATCTATCTATCTATCTATCTATCTATCTATCTATCTATCTATCTATCTATCTATCTATCTATCTATCTATCTATCTATCTATCTATCTATCTATCTATCTATCTAATTAAACAAGCAAAGTTCAAATTTTCACTCCTCAGCCCGTAAGCTAAAGTCAGAAATATAAAGAGACAATGAAACTAACATCAGAATAAAGATGCAGTGGCTGTTCAAACTTGCTGCAGTCCTCAAGTACTCTAGTTATATCAATTAAAGCAAGAGCAAAACGCAGGAGCAAGGCCCAGGCAAAACAATGACAATGGTGAAGCAGAGCTCAATGAGAAAGTATTTGAACATGAAATTACAATTTGAAGATAAAACCATATTTCTCTTGAGCATTAGATCATTCTGATTCTTTACTGCCTGCGGAAACATTGTAGGCTTGGACATAATACTCAGAACTGGAAAGTCGGAATTACACCCACCATTAGACCAACCTATAGGGAATAAGCAACCTCTCAACTAAAACTGATATAATTTCAAAGCAATTATAATACTTTGACTATATTATACCAATTGTTCCAGCTCGTGTATGTGAAGTGTACGTTTCAAATTCAATAAGCAAAAAGTTTACTTTTGTAGCAAATTCGGTCAAACTATGAAATCATTACCTTTGCAAGCCAAATACACTTACCCATTTCTTTTTAGGAATGTGATCTTCTGACTAGTTAGTAAAACGTTTGTTGTAATCTTTTGTATAATAATTCAAAATTTCAAAACAGAATATTTTTGTAGTTGATCTGGACAGCACCTCACATACAATTCTGTCTGTAAGTCTGTAATTCAACAGAACACTAAAGGTCAGGTTCACCACCTTTAGTGATGACAAATGTTGAAGAAAGGAGTCGGAAAATACTGGTGGCAGTAGAAGATTGGATGAAATAATAAAGCTATGCATATTAAGAGTCAGATGACATGATGTATTAGATGAGGTAATGGTAGTAGAAAAGCATAAAAGCAAATTAATTGTATGAATGATTGCTCACTCTATGGACAAGACATCTGTGCATATATATGTGCAAATAAAAAAATGTTCTGTATTCTCATCTGGTCTCTGTGAATTATAATAAATAGAAAACAGAGGAAAGTTATTTTCCACAACAATAGGAGACCTTTTGATTTTGCTAAAATGAAAATACAGATCCTTCAACGATAGGAGACATCATTGTATTATAACATGCCTTGTTAATGCACAAGATATTGAGCTGAAAAACTAAAAGTTAACACCTTTTGGGATTGTCTTTAAACACTGATAAAACAGAAATGTTAATTATTGGAGGTAATGATGCTGATCGCAACAGTATTTTGTCATCATTTAACTATGTTGTAATCACCATTAATTTTGCTGAATCAGCCCACAGTCTAGGAGTTATCTTTGACTCTAGCATGTCATTTAAAGCGCACATTACAAATTTGTCTAAATCATGTTTCTTCCATCTTTAAAATGTTGGGAAATCAAGGCATTTCCTAAATAAGCATGATTCTGAGAAATTAATTTGTAACGGCCGACCCCTTTTACCCAGCCGGCAGCTACACCTGCAAGACCAGTGGCCTGGATAATTAACTGAGAAATAATCTAACTATCAAGCCGTACTTCTTACCAATTAAACTTTTCCCCCCACAATCGACGGTGAAAAATATGAGCACAAAAACAGGATGTAAAATTAAACAGATTATATGTATTAAGTAAAACAAGACATGCAAAAAATAGAAACATATATAAATACAAATATCCCTCCACCCCAGCAATAACAAGACACCACCAAATATATATAAATATATACAACAAAAACCCTCCCTTGTCCCTGTAACAAATAAACACACAACACGAAAACAACAATGAATGATAAACTGAAAATGAATGAGAACGTGAGTCCGGTAATAATGAAACTGTCCTGAAAGCGATTGACTGAATTAGTGATATTGCGTTGTTTGATTCTCCCCGGAAAAAATGGAACAGCCTCACCGTGAATCCTCGTGTGTGTGGTGGATGATTAAGTCCTACCCCGGGGTCTTTCGTGGTGAGGTCCTTGAAATAAATCCGGCAGATGGAAAACAAACTGGATGGATATGCGCGATGTGGACAATTACTGGTACAGTTGGTTCGTGATCGTGAATGAAAAATCTCCTTCTCTCCTCTCTCTTCCTTCTCCTCCTGCTGGCTTATATAGTCCTGTGATGGCTGAGATTGATTGATTGTAAACAGGTGTTTTCCAGGTTTGCGGCTGTGGTCTCCTTCCATCATCCGTCCCCTTTTACGGGGACAGCATAAACTGATGCACATAAACAGTAAACGGGACAATAAAACGAGACGCACGCAGTACTGACATTTAAACACTATGTGGCCCCGCTACATTCCCCCCCCCCAACCTTGGACAAGGGAGGGCCGAAGTACGACTTGAGATTGGCCACATGGATTGTGTCTATCTTGGAGTCAGTGCCGATACCCCTTTGAAACTGGAAGTTGACTGGACCTGTTTGAGATATGATTTTGGCTGGACCTAACCATTTAGGCGCTAGCTTGGCGGAGAACCTTTTGCTGGCATCTGAGAGATGGTGAGCTCTAATCCAGACCAAATCACCCGGCTGAAACTGTGCTTCCTTACGCCGGGCATTATATAACTTGGCATGTCTGGATGTCGAACTCACCAACCTCTGTTGGATTCTCCGCCGTAATTCCTCAATTTTAAATAAGTTATTGTAAGTGGTGGTTTCTGGATTAGGGGCTCTGGGAAGGAGTCGGTCAAGCGGGCCCTTTAGCTGTCTGCCCAGTGCAACCAAAGCAGGCGTCTCACCTGTGGCTTCGTGCACAGCGGTGTTCAGGGCAAACCAGAGCTCGGGGAGCCTTTTATCCCAATCCTGATGGCGTTCACCCACATAGGAGGCGATCATGTTCTTCAGGGTCCGGTTCACTCGCTCTGTCATGTTAGCCTGGGGATGGTAAGCTGTTGTCAGGTTTTTCTTCACTCCCCAGGCTGTATAAAGTTCATCTAATAGAGAGCTCGTGAACTGCGGACCCCAGTCTGAGACGATGTTCTTCGGCACCCCCCAGCGGGTGAAGATTTCGTTCTTCAGGGTGGAGCAGATCTTGTTAGTCTTGGCATCCGTTAAGGCAAACAGCTCCACCCACTTTGAAAAATAATCAATCACCACCATCAGGATGGTCTTCCTCGAGCTGGTAACAGGAAAAGGCCCCATCAGGTTGACTCCCAAAGTCTCCCCCGGTCCATCCGCGATTGTCGATTGCAGAAATCCTGCCGGTTTACCAGGTGGGTTTTTGAGCTGCTGGCAGGTGATGCACTTCTTCACATGGTGGCAAACGTCTTTCCGGACAGACGGCCACCACGCAACCCCCAGGATCTTTAATAAAGTTTTTGTCATTCCAAGGTGACCACCTAAAGGACTGTCATGATAGTAATTTAGGAAGTCTGGGATGAGCTCTTCCGGGACCACTAGTTGGTGTTGCAGACCCCCAAGGGAGGATGGAGTGGTCCTGTACAGAACCCCCTGGAGGTCCACGAAGTGTACCCGGTCGGTACGCTGCTGTTCCAGTCCCTCCCTGATGCTCTGGCAGAATGGACTGATGGCTAGTGCTTGAGCCAGGTCTTCCAGGCTTCTTGGCAGAGGGAGGATCATTTTCTTTGCCGCTGCCAAACACACCATCCCCGGTGGCTCTGACACCCTGGACAGAGCATCAGGCACAATATTGCCACAGCCCTTCCGATAGGTCACCTTGAAAGTGAAGTTCTGGAGGCGTAACACCCACCTGGTTAGACGGGAGGAGGTCTTCGGGTGATTAAATACCCAGGTCAGAGCGTGATGGTCGGTGTACACTTCAAATTCAACCCCCTCCAGATAGTGTCTCCATTTTTCCACAGCCCACACGACAGCCAAACACTCTTTTTCAGCTGTCGAATAATTGAGCTCAGCGCCGTGCAAGGCTCGAGAGGTGTAAGCGATGACGTGTTCAGCCTGGTGGATTTTCTGAGTGAGCACGGCGCCAAGCCCCAGGTTGCTGACATCGGTTTGTACCTGGAAAGTGAGCTGCGGATCTGGCTGGGCCAGAACGGGCGGCTCTTGAAGGTGGCTCTTTAGTTGCTCGACCGCGTCCTGGCACTCTGCTGTCCACTCCCACGGGACATCTTTTTTTCTTAGGTTGTTCAAGGGAGCCGCTATATCAGCCATCCGGGGAATGAACTTGTGATACCACCCCACTAACCCAAGGAAACGTTGCAAAGATTTCAAATCCGTGGGCGTGGGGTAGTCTCGGATGGCTAAGGTCTTCTCGGGGTCTACAGCGACCCCCTCAGATGAAAGAATGTGCCCGAGGAAGCGTATGTGGGGTTGAATGAAGGTACACTTCTTCGTGTTCAGCGTAAGGTGCGCTTGATGTAATCGTTGGAAGATGGTGTCCAGGTCCTGGAGATGTTGTTTAATAGAAGGGGAGTAAATAATGACGTCATCGATGTATACAAAGCAGATCTTGCCTATCAACCCCCTCAGGACTTGCTCCATGAGCCGCTGGAAGGTGGCCCCAGCATTTTTAAGCCCAAAAGGCATGACTGTGAACTGGAACAAGCCTTCAGGGGTGATGACTGCCGTCTTCTTCCTACTCCCCTCGTCCATCGGCACCTGCCAATAGCCACTGCAGAGGTCTAGTGTGCTGAAAACTGCAGCTCCATGCAGTGACTCCAGAATCTCATGAACCAGGGGCATGGGATATGCGTCCAGGCTCGTCTTCCCGTTAACCCCCCTGTAGTCCACGCAGAAACGATAGGTGTCATCCGTCTTCTTCACGAGGACCACAGGGGACGCCCAGGAGGAGGAAGATGGTTCGATTATTCCCTCGGCGAGCATTCGATCAAGATGTTCTTTAATTATGCCCTTTTTTAGTGGAGAAACGCGGTAAGCTCGGTGCCTTATTGGAACTTCGTCCGAGGTGTGGATCACGTGGGTAACTCCACGGGCGACTCCTAATTTCTCAGTCCACACCTCAGCCCACTTCTTCAGCACCGGCCTTACCTCTTCGGGCTGTTCCTCCACAGGGGCTGCCGCCGAGGTGCTTGCGTCACTCCTCACTGCTGCGTAGAAGCCAATGAATTCCGAGCCCAGATCTTCTTTGGATTTATGAATGAAGTCGCATACCCCTTCCCCTGGCACCGTATACCCCCTGGGACTGAGATGGATGGTCATCCTCATGGTGGTTAAAGAGTCCAGCCCAAGGAGTAACGGGACGGACAGGTGCCGGTCATCCAGGACATACGTATCCATCTCCCAGGTGGTGGAAAGTACACTGTACCTCAAGGGGACTTTGCCCAGGGCTCTGTGTTCACTCCCATCTGCCAATACAAATCGGACAGACGGGGCAGATGTTAAGTTGTCTGTCGGTCGGCTAATCTTCTTCCACATACTTGAGCGGATTAAGGTGTGATGGCTCCCTGTATCCACCACCGCATCCACCTGCCACCCCCGCAGCTTCACTGGGACGATCAGGAGGGACGTACTCGCTTGCATGATGGCGAGATCGGCTTCCAACCGGCAAGGTTTGGCTCGCTGGGGTTTTAGGGGCTGGGTTTCTCGTGTACTGGCTTGTACTTTATTCCAGTACGTTTTTGAGTTTCCCCAGTCCCGTTCCACTTGTGAGCCCACCTTCACCAGGTCTTCCACCGACCCCACAACCCCCCTGAGACCCCCAGCTAACCGCGGGTTACAGGCATTAAGGATGCGGCGGACCACCTCTTCTTCAGACATAGCCGGCCGCCACTTCAAACACAAAGCCCGATACTCATAGGCGAAGTCCCGGATGGATTGCGAAGGCAGTTGCACCATGGATCGCAGCTTGTCCTCCAGTTCAGATTCATAGTCTTCCGGAAGAAAAGCCGCGAGAAAAGAAAGGAAAGATCGACGAAAGGATCCCCAGTCTTTAATATTCTTCTTGGCCGTCAGCCACCAGCTCCGCACCGGCCCCGAGAGGGATGCCCCTATCACCCCCATAAGCTCTTCTGGGGTTAAAGGGTTAACAGCCAGATACGCCTCCCCTTCTTCCACAAAGTTGAGGACATGATCGATGTTATAAGGGGCCCCCAACGTGGGAAAGGAAAGGCGCACCCCAGGAACAGAGGGCCAATTGATGTATTCACCCCCCCCCACGAGACCTGTACGGCGTTGAATGACAGGGTGACTGACGTAAGAGTTTCTTGCCAGCGTTGATCCTGCCTCTGGAGGCACAACACGATTTCCCGCCCCAGGAGTTGAACTTGCTCACTAAGATATTCTTTTACTTCCTCCTGGGAGCTGCTGATGCGAGCCCGCAAGGCATCTTCGCGCCCAAGCGCACTTTCAGCAACCTCGCGGACTTTCTCATCCAGCTGGGTTAGTTGTTGCGCCAGATCTTCCCACGGAGGCGAGACATCCTCCAGGCATTCCTCCTCAGGTCCATGGTGATCTTCGAGGTACAGCGACTGCAACGAATCCACCACCTCCTGCACCGCTGAACACGCTCTGACCGTGACGTGCCGCGCCCCGGCTACTCCATCATCACACCGCGGCGAAGCAATGGTGTCGTCCTGCTCGGCACGCACTATAGACATATTAATTGGGGAAATTGTTTAAAGGCAGACAGCGATAGATATTTATTTAGATTCCTCAGAGAGGGCACCACTTTATGTAACGGCCGACCCCTTTTACCCAGCCGGCAGCTACACCTCCAAGACCAGTGGCCTGGATAATTAACTGAGAAATAATCTAACTATCAAGCCGTACTTCTTACCAATTAAACTTTTCCCCCCACAATCGACGGTGAAAAATATGAGCACAAAAACAGGATGTAAAATTAAACAGATTATATGTATTAAGTAAAACAAGACATGCAAAAAATAGAAACATATATAAATACAAATATCCCTCCACCCCAGCAATAACAAGACACCACCAAATATATATAAATATATACAACAAAAACCCTCCCTTGTCCCTGTAACAAATAAACACACAACACGAAAACAACAATGAATGATAAACTGAAAATGAATGAGAACGTGAGTCCGGTAATAATGAAACTGTCCTGAAAGCGATTGACTGAATTAGTGATATTGCGTTGTTTGATTCTCCCCGGAAAAAATGGAACAGCCTCACCGTGAATCCTCGTGTGTGTGGTGGATGATTAAGTCCTACCCCGGGGTCTCTCGTGGTGAGGTCCTTGAAATAAATCCGGCAGATGGAAAACAAACTGGATGGATATGTGCGATGTGGACAATTACTGGTACAGTTGGTTCGTGGTCGTGAATGAAAAATCTCCTTCTCTCCTCTCTCTTCCTTCTCCTCCTGCTGGCTTATATAGTCCTGTGACGGCTGAGATTGATTGATTGTAAACAGGTGTTTTCCAGGTTTGCGGCTGTGGTCTCCTTCCATCATCCGTCCCCTTTTACGGGGACAGCATAAACTGATGCACATAAACAGTAAACGGGACAATAAAACGAGACGCACGCAGTACTGACATTTAAACACTATGTGGCCCCGCTACAAATTCATGCATTTATTTCTAGTAGGATTGACTACTATAATTTGGTGTTCACTGGATGTTCAAACTGTTCTTTATACAGCCTCCAGTTAATGCAAAATGCTGCGGCAAGAATTATTACAAAAGCAAGAAAATACGAACTCATAACTCCAGTTCTTAAATCCTTACACTGGCTCCCAGTTAAGTTTAGGGCAGATTTCAAAATTCCTTCTTTTAACATATAAAGCCTTAAATGACCAAGGTCTGGCCTATTTGTTTGAACTTATCATGACTTACAAACCAGAAAAAACGTTAAAATCTCAAGATGCTGGTCTGCTTATGATTCCAATGATTAATAAAATAACAGTGGGAGGTTGAGCTTTTAGTTACAGGGCACCTAAATTGTGGAATGGTCTGCCTGTCACTACAAGAGATGCCCTTTTGGTCTCAGCTTTCATATCCTGGCTGAAGACTCACTACTTCAGTTTAGGATATCCTGACTAGAGCTGCTGATTAACTATACAGACTGAATCTCTGTTGTTAGTCATTAGAACTAAAATATAAGTAGTATGATAGTTATAATTTGTTACTAAACCTCACCTATTCTGTTTCTCTTCTGGATACTCAAATGTGGCACTTGATGCCACTGCCCACCTGACAAGTTGTTTTGCCTGCCTAAGGTAAAGTCATCACTGATGGAGGATCGCAGGAATTGTTAGGTAGAGGGGTTCTTTCATCGGATTGGCTGCCCCAGCACTGACTCAGTGGTGGAATGGCCAATAGGGAGAGGCAGCATGATGGCCTAGGTCTCCAGGACTCTGAACAAATCTAAATCGTATTATATGATATCATCTACTGCTGAATTCTACTCTGTACTTGTAATATTTCTATTGCACTATTATATTGTATTTAGGATTACTTATGTTCTGTTCTGTGTATTGTGTTGTGTTTACCCCCTTTTTTGACACCCACTGCATGCCCCACCTAGCTGGAAAGGGGTCTCTCTGTGAACTGCCTTTCCCAAGAAGGTTTTTTTTGGGAGTTTTTCCTTGTCTTCTTAGATAGTCATGTTTGGGTGGGGGCTGGGGGTGGGGTATGTCTGTCAAGAGGCAGGGCCTGTTAAAGCCCATTGATGCACTTCTTGTGTGATTTTGGGCTTATAAAAATAAATTGTATTGTATTATAAGACATCTGGCTAGAGCAGTAATTTAGCAACATCTGCCTTCAGCTGTATAGTAAAATAGTCAAACATACTATAGGTATTGACAACATACCATGATATTGAAAAAAGAGTTCAATATTTAATAAATCAGTGAACAATATTTTTTTTGTATTAGAATGTCTTATCCTCATCTTTCCTTTGCTATTGTTACAGAAAAAATAATGATGACTACTATTAGTTATGAAATATGGTTCATGGTAAATGCCCAGTCTTACTTTTTTTTGTTTGAAAATTATATAAAACCAAGCAACATTAAACACATACATTTTCACTGCAAAAAGTTAAGGAAAAAATGGAGAGTCTCTCCTTTGGTATAGTCACACTCCCCAAAGCAGCACCTCCCATATGATCAAAGTATCTACCAAAGACTGATTACAAAGCTACAACTGGTGCTTACTCTATGATCTATTAAGGGCATAATATTAAAAGAGATTTTCTTCATTTTATAAAAACATATATTGTAAATGAAAACAAAGTAACAAGATAAAAGTGTTGACAAAAAATAATAAAAATAGGCACTGTACACCGTCTTCACATTTAAGAGATAGCTTCTCTTGCTGGGAGCTCTGTCCTTCTTAGAAACTGGTCTAATAATGAGTGCTGATTTCTGGTGAGCTTGTTGTTTAAATACTGATGAGACCGTAATGGGTGGGGCTTGTGACTTAGATTTGGAAGTGATGTCGGGTATCTTATCCTCCATTCCAGGAGTTGTAATAGATAGGTGTTGCACGGTCACAAAATACATAAGACATCCCTGAGGTGTTCCTTCATCACAGGCTGTGAAACGCTACCAATGTTCATGTGACTGATTATATACAGCATCTGTGTGTGTGTGTTTTTATGCATATACAAGCTGAACATCCCTAATCTGAAATACCTGGGACCAGAAGAATTTGGATATTGGAATAATTGCATATTTTCATCTTCCTTAAATATCCACCCTCAGTTTCTCCAATTCATGTACATGTACTTTAATCTGCTTGGGTTTCAGGAAGAGAGCAAATGAAATAGCAAAAGGCTTAACTCTGAAAAAATAAAAAGCTAAATTAGCTGTTACCCTTTCAGGATCTCAATAGCACAAGGTAAGTATAGCTCAATGCTTTATTTTATATTAGTAATGAGCATGATGACAGAAGAGACAGATAGCTACACACATAGACCACTGAAGCTACTTAGCTCCACACGTTTGAGAAGTGCTTCTGTCTGCTGCATTATTTTTCTGTCATTTTCACTATTGATGTGGCATATCAATAGCAAACAGAATTTAGAGTATTGTGAAATACAGTGTGCTAAAACACCATGGTTATATTCTGACATGGCATGCTTGCATTTCCAGTTATACAGTAATGTTAACTTTCTTTAGTTAATTATTTAGACTTGTCTGTGCTTCCATCGGTGGTGTTTGGTAGATTTACTTATTGCAGTTCTTTGTTATTAACTCTTTAATGGCATTTTTTCCACCTCCTTTTGATGGGGTATGGCACATTGTTTACTTCAAAAATCAGTTTTACAATTCATATTTTCACAAACAAAGTTGCCAATTCTTTAAACCTTATGCCAACTCCGACACTATTGATGTATCTGAACATCAGCGGTTTCAGTTTCGGATTTTGCAGCATTTTTATTTTAGAATTTCAGATTAGGGATGCCTAACCTGTAGTTTATTACTGCATGTAAAGCATGAATGTTTATGCAAATCCACACCATTAAACCGAACTCTGCCAAATTCTGCACAGATTCCTCATTTGTACAGAAGAACACACTATGTTTCGTACCAAAATGTATATATAAATACAGTATATCCTGGTTGTACCTGAAGTTATTCCTTTATTTAATACGTAGTCTCCTATGTCGGTGAAAAATGCAAAACTAGCCCACTTGAGGTTATTTGAGGTTGGTATCATTTTTATTTTTTTATACCAAACTTCTAGTAAGCGTTAAATTCCACTTAGTAAAGACATCGTATTTTGTCTTGCTTCATATGGAAGATCACACATTTTTATAGTTTACAGGGTTGTTTCTTTACAGAGAGTAATGGAGACAGTATATTCAAAGTCTGAAGCTTTATAAATTTGATAAACTTACAGGCCAAATTTGTAGTGGGTATGTATAACAAAGAAAGCAAAGAGAAAAGGAACAAATATCTACACTCAGAACTCTGCATGCAGGCGTTCAAGGTCAAACCTCCCTTTTACATGTCATTACATTTAATTATTTCATACCAAGCCAATTCAACCAAGGTTGAAACTCCCCAGTTTCATTCCAAGTTCCTGGCATAACTAGTTGTCTACACAAGTAAAGGATAATTATGAAACAAAAGCTTAATTCACATATTCAGTGTTAAAATACAGTGACATGAAATACTGACAGAATCATACAGGATGATCACGGAAAAAGAAAAAAAATACAATTTGCTTTTAGAAAGGAATTTGGTATTTTAATGATGACAGTTCAAAATCTCTCAATGCAAGAGCACAGACTTTATTTCTCAGGATTGAGGGACCCTGAAGCTATTAAGTGAGAACTTTAACTTCTTTATGCTCTGCCTATAACTAACAGACAGCAACAGAGACATCATGTGAATCCATGGAGAATCCACTATTTCTCAGAGGCAAGTGTTATGAGATTTAAAATCCACACATAAACAAAAAATGTAGAGACATAAATCAGAGTAGACAAACAATTGAAGTGTATGCGTGTGACCTGCGAAATATAACAAAAGGCTGCTGCTTTACTTATCAGCAAGAGAAGGTGATTAGACACAAGATTTCTTTCTGTTATTATCACTCGGAAAAGCACCGTTACATGAAAGGAACCTCACATTAGCCAAAGCAAGAGGCATATGTCAAGATGGGCTCAGTGAACAGTATTTCAAAACACTGTCAGATCCAAAGCACACATCAGCCTCTACAGATAGTGTGCTGCATAACGATGCAGGAAAGAGGAGAATCAAAGGTAAGTCAAAGTCACAGCACAGGCTGTAACCACTAACATTTCTGAAGGCAGCCACTCTGCAGCACCACATAAATTGTTTGCATATGATCTGAAGCACAGTAAAAGTATAAAAACAGACCTGTTACAAAATTATATAATCATGTTGGCTATATACAAAAAAAACCCTTACTTTTTGTGTAACAGCTGATAATATTCTAGTAGTGGTAATATAAGATACTGTATGTAATACAGATGAGGTAGGTCTCATTCATGTAGTGAGTCAGACTGTTAAAAGTATTTTCACGTGTATTATGTTTAAATTCTCCAGACTAATAAGTAGGCTGAAAAGTATTATACATAAACATGAAGGGAACAATACGCCTTTGATATAGTAACAGCACATAAAAACTAATACAATTCAGCTTTGATATTTATATTTAAAATACTTTAAGAATGTCCTGAGACAAAAAATGTGCTTTATCTGTAATGGCAATTGAGTAATTTGCTTTTTGACATAAAGTATTAAATAATCTTAAATGGGAATGTTCAATAAAGTATAATATGCAATTTATTTTTTAAAAATGACCAAGACTTTTGTGGTGTACCATAGAAGGACAAAATGCGGTCAAAAAGGCCCAAAAATAACTTGTCTGATGTGGAAGGAAAGTGTCAAAGTGAACTTTGTTGTCATCTCAACCGTATACAAATAGACGAAATTGCGAAGCTCAGGGTCCACAGTGTAACAACATGAAGTGCAAATAATAAATTAAAAATAGAATTATAATTAAGATTTAAATTTAAAATTAAAACACAAACAAGACAAGACATTGTGCAAAGACAAGACAAAGAAGTAGCAGCAATATTGACATTTAGCAATATGAACATTGATACAATATATGGTATTTGCAATCTAGATACATAAATATAGTCAATAGATATATAATATAATAAATAAATAATACATAATAGATATAGATAATACAGAAATTATCAGTGTATGATAATAGTTGTTTAAGACATGTGTAAACAATGACAGGTCAGAATGTTTCACAGCAGAAGGATATCAAGAGTTTAAAAGGCAAGCATTATCAAATCAGAATTAGGAAGATGATGACCCTACTTTAATCAACAAATGAGTGTATTGGCAATTATATTAGCATACCAGTAAAATTCTATTTTTTAAGTTTCATTTATTTATTACAAAAGCATTCTAATATATACAAAGAAAAATCTTCAGCATTGATATATGAATACTGACGTGGGCTAATTAATACTTAAAAACATGAGTGGTGTATTCAAGTTCAGTAGGGGAAGGATGGCAGGATGGATAAAGGCAGTATGGGTAACTGATATTTGGGGCTAAAGTCCTCTTTATTGTAAAGTAAGTCCAGAAATAGCACAGTAGGAATGTAGATATTTTCAAAAAAGCAACGTCTTTCCTTTTGAGAAAACAGAAGCACACATAAGAAAACACATTTTTCTCATTATTATTATTTTGGGCAAATAATTTGCACTGTATTATTCTATAATTATGCACGATCACAAGATGCTAAAACTGGGAAAATGGTTTTGTAATACGTGAAAGAAAAACTGACAGTAAATAATATTCAAGTATATAGGGGGCCTAATGTATGTGTAGAGTCTGCCCATCCCTTAGACAATGTTAACTGTCACCTAATAAGTTTGACACCATGACAAGTGATTTTTATTTTGGAAAAACAGCCTGTGGATTTGGTAAATATGGTACTTACCCCATACTGTTTGTGGTAATGGCAAAGAAAATAATGTAATCTTATATCTTCGTGGAGAAATACATATATATATAGATATAAAAAATGTTCATGAAATATATAGAAAAATATATAGGAAAATGTTCATGAAAAAAACTCACTTGTTAAAAAAAATCTCATTCCACACATCAAGTCATCTGGTTGTTTGCTCCAAATGGGCAAAATGCATGCAACTTTTGTTAAAATATTGTTAAATAATGAGCTGCTTCCCTTGCTCATTTATTGGTTAATAGTCCTGTGTTATGGTGGTGCAGTGGGTAGTACTGCTGCCTCACAGTAAGGAGACCTGGGTTCGCTTCCCGGGTCCTCCCTGCGTGGAGTTTGCATGTTCTCTCCATGTCTGCGTGGGTTTCATCCAGGCACTCCTGTTTCCTCCCACAGTCCAAAGACATGCAGGTTAGGAGCATTGGCGATTCTAAATTGTCCCCAGTGTGTGCTTGGTGTGTGTGTGTGCGCCCTGCGGTGGGCTGGTGCCCTACCCAGTGTTTGTTTCCTGCCTTGCACCCTGTGTTGGCTGGGATTGGCTCCAGCAGACCCCCGGGACCCTGCAGTTAGGATATAGTGGGTTGGATAATGGATGGATGGATTGATAGTCCTGTGTTCAATTCATAAGCTCGGACTCATGTGAATGCATTTTCTCTGCATATATTTTGATTGGTATACTAGAATTTACACATCTTTGAGGTATTCTATGATGTTTACTGTGTAAGCAGTTTTTGTAGCTAGAGTCTTGGACTGTAAAACACAAGAAGTTGTCTTAGTTGTTATCTCCAACTAGTAACCAACACGTGGATAATTCTGAGGAAAAAAAAAAATTAAAAAATTGCATAACTTGCATAAGTGTGCTGAATATTTAACTAATAGTTTGTGGAGATGCATTTTGCTTTTATTACGGCAATAAATCTATTTGGATACAGTACAGCAGGGGTGTTAAGTTCTGATCCAGGAGGGCCGCAGTACCTGCAGGATTTTGTTTTCCTAATTAATAACCAGTTACTATTGTTAATTTAATATACATTCTTTGCCTCAATTATACTTGGATTGTTTAATTGTTTTTCCATTATCCAGCAGTCAAATAAAAGTAATAAATAGATGCATAGCAAGGCAGCAGCTGACCAGTAAAGACGAGGTCTCAAATTGTCCTGAAGGGACACCATTTCCAATCTACACAATCTTCTATTTAGCCTGTGATTTAATTGTACAGCTTGGTAGTGGTCTCAGTCCTTTCCACAACTGATTTTTTTCAGAGATCACAATCCAGTTGCTTTGTGGACCAGAACAGATCAATATTTCTAACATCTTCTATTTTTTTCACATTTTATTGAGACAAATATAGTATAAAATGCACAGGTATTAAATGGAATAAAAGTTAGCCTGGTCACCTGTTGACCTGCATTGCATTTTAATATGGTTTTAACTGCTTGATAAGATAAAAATGAAACAAATAAAATGCAAGTCAGTTAAAATCAAAGCTACACAATATGTTCCATTAGCATCATTAATTGGTTATTAGTGCAAAAATCTGAAGCCACTGTGGCCCTCCAGGAACTGAGTCTGACACCCCTACAGTAGAGATAATCGACAGTGTCCTTGTTGATTTTGCATGTTGTGCCGACTTCTCCCACTCATGGCTTCTTGTCCTTGTCAGGGATATTGCCATAGCAAACTGTGACAGAGAAACTCAAATTGTTTCAAAAACAGACCTGCATAAAATGATTTTTACTTTCTGTAACACTACAAAGTTCTTCAACCATCCTAGAAAGAAAAGCTTTTGTTGAAGTTTTTTAACTGTTATAGATATGCTGAGTGTTAGAGTGTTGGAAATGAGAGCCCTGAGGAACTTAAAATTCTCCACTAACTCTACAATTTGGCCAAGGTAAAGGTGAGAGTGGTTATTTGCTTTACATAAATGTCCACCACTAATTCTTTTTTTTTCTTAGCATTTATCTTCCCATTATTGAGGCTTTTATTTTATTGTCATGATGGCAGCTCCTAACTCCCTTGTAAAGCTTTTTCAAACTCTGTTTCTGCCCTATGCCACATGAATTTAAAATTCCAAAACTAACATAAAATCTAAACTTTTTATAGGTTTTATTGATTGGAAGGTGTTGCTGCAAGTGAAGGCCACTAGCAGGAGAGACCCATCATAGTGAAAACAAATTGTTGGTCTTGGCTGCAGACCTAATGGTGGTACAGCATGAAGACCAGTTGCAAACATTAAAATGACTTCTAATGTCTTCTGAAGTTTTATCTGAAACAGATCCTTAACCACCTTCTGCAGACTTCTTGCTGAATATCGACATCGGCAAAAGTAATGATGATCATTTTTTACAAATATTCAATCATTTATTTTTCTAACCTTCAATGTCCAAGAGGTAGTCTGCCCAACAGACAGCAGTTGTTCCTTCCTCATGTCGCCAGCTGCTACTTGCCTCACTGAAATGTATCTTAAAAATATCTTCAATAGCTTCCGCATTCATCTTGCTTTGAGAAAAGCACATGCAGTTTACAAATACACTTGGATACTGCTTCATCTTTTTCAAGTGGATTGAAAGTGGATAATATATCTTTGAATCTTTGATGATGAAAACGAAAAAGTGTCAGGACATAAATGGGCACTTACATAATGTTTAAATGCACTGCAAAGGACCAGCTATTCTCTGTTACACAATATGTACCTTACCATATTTCTTGTGAAAAAGTACCATTCTAGTGTCACACACGTGCGAGTTGGAGGCAGTCAAAGAGCCTAAAGATGAGTGAATTATTGTGAGACAGAGGGTTATCACACGGTACTTACCTGAATCTCTCTCATTCTACATGTAACCCCCTTGCAACACCCTTCCGTTATCGGTATGCAAGGTCCTGAGCTCTTTTATAATGATGGCGCCACCTCTATTGTGGGAAGGTACACTATCACCCACCTTCAACCTTATAATCAATAATCAAATCAGTTACTCAAATATATAAACAAAACTCTCTTTACTAAATTGAAAGTGAAACAGTTTTTTTTTAAATTGATAATTTACAATATATACACTAACACAAGCAGTAACTTATTTATAACCCGATATATATATTGGTCCCGACACTATTGGTGAGCTCACCCGGACATATTTCCACAGTCAATGAATATTACTCAATCCGTTGGGGGCCCCAAACATAGCTCGGGTGCGTAGTGGCCAAACAAACAACACAGAAACTGGCCCCTTCACTTGAGAATTTACTCAAGCCACTTTAAAACAAATAAACAAAAAAACACACCGACCTTGGTTTTGTATATTCCTCCTTCTCCCTCTCTCTCAAACACCCTCTTTACTCACTGATCACCATTTCTGCCTTGTGTCCTGCCTGCCGTCTTTCCCTTTATCAACCAACTCTTGTGTTTTAGCCGTTTGCTACATTTAACATCCTCTTTCTTTCTCTCTCTGTCTTGTTTCGGCGTTTTGCCTCAACCTGCCTCTTTTCTCTTTCGTTCTGTTCGTCTTGTTTCGGCGTGCTGCCTCAACTCCGACTTTCTCGTTCTTTCTGTCTTGTTTCAGCTTGATGCCTCAACCGTGACTCCTTCTAATTCTTTCTCCGTCTTGTTTCAGCGTTGTGCTTCAACTGCGACTCTCTTTTCTCTTTCTGTCCGTCTAGCTTCGGCGTGCTGCCTTAAATGCGACTCTCTTTCTTTCTTTCGTCTAGGCGTTTTGCCTGAAACTCTCTTTTCTCTATTCGTTTATGCGTTTTGCCTGAACTCTCTTTTCTTCTCTTCCTCTCTCACACTCTCCTCTTCTCCTTTTCGTACCTTCACTTTCAAAAAAAAAACTATCTCTCAACCCGGTCTTTTTTTTCTGGCCAATCTGAGGACACCTACGTATACATCCTCAACTTCAATAAACTTTATTTACACAAAACTCGCAGTTATATATATATATTCCTTTTTTGAAACCTGACCCAGGTTACATACAGAAAGTCAGAAGAAAAATAAGGATCTCCATTTCCGGGTTCAAAATGGCCGTGACGATGTCACTTCCGGTCAATCAAAATAAATTCTGCGTGTTTTCCGCGTGTGGCAGTGGTAATTTTTAAATGAGGCGCAGCTGTGCGCATTTTCGGCTACTTTAAGACGGCCAAATGACAGTGCGCTCTTCACCAACAGTCTTTAGTCAGTGACGTTATTTATTAAACGATATTTAAGCGCCACGCACTCACGTGATATTAGATACGTACTCAAATAGCATTTTATTTTATTTTATTTCGGTTTTATCACAAAAGAACAACTGATTCTTTCATACCATTTTTAATGAAATGCAATACATTTGTTTAATGCATATTACGCTCAAGACGCAACCTTGTGTTCCGTCAAGTTGCACAATGACGATAAAAACCACAAAACCTTAAGGGAGCGATCTGCACTTATTAAGACCTCGCTGCGGAGTGCGTACCAAACACCAGCTCCTGCTACTCACCTGAGGAACACACTCAAAAAGTTATGTGCACCCCTGATTATAATGACACATTATAATGACAATGAGTCATATGTCTACAGTATAATAATCATCATTTTTATTCTGCTAATCTATCAAATTAGATACATTTAAAAGTTAAAAAATATTTGATTAGTCAAATACTATTATGTTAATGTTTGTGAACCCAGATGAGTTTAGAATAAGTGAGTGTTTATTATTTATTAATAAATGTTTGATAATTGTCTTATGTAGGTGTATATAATTAGTGAAATAACAAACATTTTTTTTTTTATTTCTGATCAAAAGTTGCATAAACAACAAGAGTTTTCCTGTGTCTTACTGTTTTTTTTTCTGATCATGTTTATTTCCTGAAGAGAATGCCATGAAGGATCCAAGAACTGACCGGGCTGTGGGGCTCTGTAAAAAGTTGGTGATCTCCTTCTCTTACAGCTGGAAGCGTAAGAGAGAGTTTTTAGCTGCACAAAAGGAGATGAAACTCCCAGAGCACTCACTGAAAACAGAGTGTCCAACAAGGTGGGGATCACGTCAGGCCATGATAGAGAGAATCATCGAGCAGCAAAAGGCCATTGCACATGTCCTGTCCTCTGACAAGAAGTCTCGTCATCTTATCCAAACATGGCAGGACATGGATGTACTAGAGGCAATCAACAAATCCTTGCACCCTCTAATTAATTTTACAGATGCACTGTCCCTGGGTTCGCTTCCCGGGTCCTCCCTGCGTGGAGTTTGCATGTTCTCCCCGTGTCTGCGTGGGTTTCCTCCGTGCGCTCCGGTTTCCTCCCACAGTCCAAAGACATGCAGGTTAGGTGGATTGGCGATTCTAAATTGGCCCTAGTGTGTGCTTGGTGTGTGGGTGTGTTTGTGTGTGTCCTGCGGTGGGTTGGCACCCTGCCCAGGATTGTTTCCTGCCTTGTGCCCTGTGTTGGCTGGGATTGGCTCCAGCTGAACCCCGTGACCCTGTGTTCGGATTCAGCGGGTTGGATAATGGATGGATGGATGGATGGATGCACTGTCTGGCGAGAAGTACATCAGCGTGTCATTTGTTAAGCCAGTTCTTCATCTTTTCAACGCATCAATCTTGAAAGTTAAGGATGATGATACTGACCTGTCAAGAGCAATCAAGTCTAAAATTTTGGAGTACCTAAATGAAAAATACAGTGACCCAGACATCCAAGCTCTATTGGACATGACATCTACGGTGGATCCACGATTTAAGATGAGCTACACGGCTGAGGACAACAAAACAACAATTCAATTCAGACTCAAAGCTGAGATGCAGACTTTGGCAATGATGGTAATAAAAATGAGCTGCACTGAGATCTATATTAGTGTTTTGAGTCTCAATTAGTTAAATTTGTTCTAAATGCCTTTTTCTGTGTTTAGGTGCCACCCCAAGAAACAGCACAAGAGACCAGCGAGGAGGATGCTGAAGCTGGATGTGCCCCAAAGAAAAAGATGACTTTAGGAAGCTACTTTAAAACTGCTGAACAAGCCTTGCCACCTAACAACCAGAAATCCAGTGTAGCCTGTGAGCTGGAATCTTACTTGCAGTCAAGCTACCTGGATAGTGAGGGGGACCCATTAAAATGGTGGAAAGAACATGAAAAGATCTACCCAAGGCTTTCAAAAGTGGCAAAAAAATACTTGTGCATACCAGCCACAAGCTCTCCTTCAGAGAGGGCTTTTAGTTCCGGTGGAAATGTAGTTACTTGCTTGCGGTCTTCCCTAAAGCCCGATCAAGTTGACAGGCTTGTGTTCTTAGCCAAAAATCTGTAACATGTTGTAAAGATTTTTTATTCGTATTTGATTTTATTACAAGTTGATGTAAAAGAGGCAGTTTAATTTTATTTATTTACCACAGCTAAGAAAAACTCTCCATTCTAAACATGTTCGGTTTGTTTATTTTTCTTTATTTGTGGCTGTAAAGTGCAATAAGAATACACAAGTGAATAAAAGTTCATTACCAAAGGAATAATCGTCATTATTAATCGTGATAAAAATTTTGAGCAAAATAATCGTGATAATCATTTTTTCTGTTATCGTGCAGCCCTATTGATAATATATAAATATGTCTCAGGAACCAGGTTTACTTCTGTAAAATACAAATTAGATACAAATTAAATCTGGAAAAGTCAACCTGCGAACGCTGCAATCAAGTTCCAACCTCACTGGGTCACATGTTTTGGGCCTACACCAAATTAACATCATTCTGGACCAAAATCTTTAAATGCCTCTCAGACAGCCTTGGTGTCACAATCCCTCTTAACCCATTAACAGCTGTGTTTGGTGTACTCCCAGATGGTCTTAAAGTGGAGAAGGACAAACAAACTGTAATTGCCTTTACTACACTATTGGCACATAGGATTCTTCCAGTTGAGCAAGATGAGTCTAACTCTCCTATTTTAAGTCAGTGGGAAATTGATGTTTTATACTATTTGAAATTGGAAAAAATCAAATTTCTCTTAGAGAATCTGTGCAAAACTTTTTCAAAACATGGCAGGATCTAATCAATAGCATTTTAGAATAAGCTTTTAAAGCACTGAGGAAGCAGATTCTCTCCCATTTCTTTTAATTCTCCATTTATCTTTATTCACTTATTAATTCATCTATTTACTTATTTTCACTAGCTTCAAGTTTTACTCTGCTGGCCATGCTCTCTTTCTCAGGGGTGGGAGTTGATTTGTTTTCAATCGTATTTTTGTTAAAATTGATCTATTTGTATGGAATGTTGTGTGATTACAATAAAATCAATAAAATAAAAATCTGGAAAAGTCATACATTTTCGGTAGATTAAAACAAAACACAATTCCATATTGCTAATATATAAATATGTTTCAGGAACCAGGTTCACTTCTGTAAGATACAAATTAGATACAAATTAAATCTGGAAAAGTCATACTTTTTATTTATGTGTAGGCTCTAATTCTCTTAACATATTGCTTATGCAAATTTGGGCAGAGCCAAAAATCACTGTCCAGGTTAAACTGCACTGTTGTATACTTACCTGTTTTGTTGCACCTTAAACATTTTTCATTTTCTTTACCTTCAAAAATTCTTGGATGCTGTAAATTCTGAATTAAAAGCTGAAGAAACTCTCTTTTTCATCCAACAGCATCAACTGCATGTTTAGTATTGCCATAATCATCAGTAAATTTTACAAAGAATAAGTGCTTCGTCTAAATCCACGGAGATCTCCATCCCAGATATCCCCGCAATTTAAATGAATCTTGACACCTTGTTAGAGTGAATTTGTTTGGCAAGTTCAGCCAAGATTTGTTCCACTGGGATATTGTGCTCTGTTGAACTGCTGAATGACAGATATAGGAGAATCAACAATTAATTAAAATAGTACACACATATTTAGATTAGATTTGCTTTATTAGATTTATTTACTTTAAGAGGAAATGTGAATGCATACCACGGCTAAAAATAAAAAAAAGCATAAAATACACAGATGTTGACTCAAAGTACAATATAAGACAAAAGAGTAAAACCATATAATACAATAAATATTATGGTAAAAAAATAACCTGTAAGTTTGTTCTAATTTACTATAGCTTTAGGCAGGAGTGAAGGAAGGGAATCATGGGCAACTTCCTCCCGACATTATCATACTACTTCATCTAGTTCTGCACTGTGGGGTTACCCATCATTAGGAGTTAACTTAAACTCCTGAGTTAGCCTCACATGTTTATGATCAGGGTGAGATTGAAATCATGTATAATCACATCTGTGGTAATAGGCTACAAATCATTTGTAGTATTTTAAATATAAAAATGTTAAAAATATTACATTTTTCCTAAACCACTTTGAACCTTACCACTCCATAATGTCCACAGACTCATGTTCTGTTATGCCATCTACATCTTCAATAAGGATTGGTGCCTACACCTCGGTATACTTTCTAAAGGAAATAAATGTATTTAGAATGTCACGGCTTTATTAAAATAATTTTAAAATTTCTCTTCATTAAGAAATAAAAAAATATATAGAAGAATCTCAACTTCTATTTTACATTATTTACTAAAATAAATTAGCCTAGTTAAAAAAGCCAATATTTACATTAAATATATAAAAATTAAACTACAAAAGAAAATAGACAAAAAATTCCCTAGACTTTGGTCATTTGCATAAGACATAAGCACTTTCTAATTAATTATTGAGTTTAATACATTAAATCCATGATTTAACAACCTTTTTTATTAATATTTTTCATTCTTATATGTAGAAACTGTAACCATTCATCTGAGATAAAATCATAAGTTACATGTCATTTGCTACCTTGTTTGGATAAAAACTTCACAATTAAGTTTAACTATTCTTTCATACATATATTGTTCATTACAGCTTCAAGTCCTGTAAATCTTAACCAACTAATTTCACTAATCAGCATTAATATTCTTATGCAAAAATATATGTAATATGTATGTAACCTTTAATTTTCTAATGAACTTCTACATACTGTATGGAGGAAAACATCTAACTCCCCATGGCAATATCTATACCAGGGGTCCTCAATCACGGTCCTGGAGGGCCGCAGTGGTTGCAGGATTTTGTTCCAACCCAGTTGCTTAATGAGAAGCACTTATTGCTCAAGTAACACTTCTGCTTCACTTTAGTTGTCTCGCTAGAATTTGAACCCATATTGCTTACTTTAGTCTTAAACAGCTGTATTCTTGGTTTTTAATTGCTCCTAATTAGCAATAACATGCAAATGACAAAAGAGACAAGCATTTCTCCATTGAGCTTGTTTCCATTTACACCTTTGTGTTTTTATCATGCACTGTTTGATTTAATTAAATACTTGGAAGGAAAGTGAAGAGAAAAAAATAAAGGACTGAGAATTACTCATCCATTTTAGCCTTCAAATCATTTGGATGATATCCTTAGAAAGGGGAAGAAAATCTAGGATATGAGAATGACCTGACACAGCAGAGTTAAAGCACTAACAAACCATGAAATTAAATTATTGGCAAGAATTGCTTTCTAATTAAGCAACTGGGTTAGAACAAAAACCTACAGCCACTGCGGCCCTCCAGGACTGTGACTGAGGACCCCTGATCTATACCAATGACCTCTTTCAATACTGAAAGCACTTTCACTTGCATACTTTGCTGCTGCTCCATCAATAAATTTTGTTTGGCTTTCAAGGGAATCCATTTGTCTTAAAAAGAAGAAAAATCTAAGCAATACACTGTGTTTTCCCCAATATAAATGCTTATTCTAAAATGTTACTGATTAGATCTTGTCAGGTTTTAAAAAAGTTTTGAATAGATACTCTAAGTGAGAATTTGTTTTTTTCCAATTTTAAAAATAATATATAACATCAGTTACCCACTGACTTGAAACAGGTGGCATAGGATTCTTCCAGGTCAGCAAGATATGTCTACGTGCTGGTAGTGAAGTAAAGGCAATTACAGTTTGTTTGTCCTTCTCCACCTTAAGACCATCTGGGAGTACACCAAACACAGCTGTTAGTGGATTAGGAGGGATTGTGATACCAAGGCTGTCTAATAGGCATTTAAAGATTTTGGTCCAGAATGATGTTAATAGAAATAGGTGGGAGAGTGAGAAAAATTGGGCAGCTTTTGTTTAGCGAAGTTTAAAATTTAGACATAATGGGAAAATTGTGTTGATGAGAATTTAAATTTGAAGAGTAATTGTAGGACGCAAATACATGATCTATATACAACTCTCTAAATGATTTAATCTCAGACTGTTTTCAAACATTAAAAACTGTATAAGTTTGAGACGGTGGAAAAAGGTGTTTGCTGCAGACTGTTTTCAAACATTAAAAACTGTATAAGTTTGAGACGGTGGAAAAAGGTGTTTACTGTGTAGAGCTGTTACACATAAAAGCTTCTCTATCTTGAAGTGCTTCCTACATTGGTTTCATATTCTGAGTGAATGAAGGAAAACTGGGTTGTTAATATATTGATGATAACTTGTATTTACTTGGGTACAAACCAAGGAATATAAACAAGTAATACAGGATTGTATTTCTATTGCAAACCAAGCTTGTGTCTGTTCATCTATTTGTGTCAATGCCCAGGTTTTTATAGCTTGTATATATCCCACCCTGGTAGAGCCATGCCACCTTCTATTCTAGGTCGTTGTAGGGTTGCTCTTTAGATTATGGATGTTTTCAGTTCCAAATAAATGAGGTTATGACTGAATCTAATTTCTTAAAAAATTATTTGTTAATGTATATGGGGATGCTTTGAAATAGAAAAAGAAGCTTAGGAGGAATATTCAGCTTGACAGTGTTAATTCTCTCAGCTAAAGTGAAATGGAGAGTAGACCATCTATGCACATCTCGTTTAAGTTTTTCCAAGGAGACAGCTAAATTTTGTTGAAAAAGACCTTTATATTATTTTGTGATGTTTACCCCTAGGTATTTAAACTGATCTGCAATGACAAATGGGAAGCTTCCCGATATAATGTTGTGTGCTAGAGAGTTCACTGGAAAAGACACATTTTTATTCAAATTAATTTTGAGTCCAGATATCATTTGAAATTCTGCTAGTGCTATTAGAACTGCAGGAACAGAATTCTGTGGGTATGATATATATATAGATAGTACCACACCATCTGCATATTTTCTGTTCAAGTCCTTCCTCATAATCCCCTTTATCTAAGATGCATTTCAAAAGTGAACAACTAATAGTTCAATGGTGATTGCAACCAGCAATGGTGACAGAGAGCACCCATTTCTAGAACCACATTCTAGTTTGAAGTAGTCTTAAGTAATGATGTTGGTAATACAAACTGAAAAATGTAGAACTTGCTTTGAATATCCACTCTCAAATTAGTAGGATACAAGAGGCTGTATCTGATTTCAGCTTTGCGTAAGCGCTGTTAAATGTTGTAACATGTGGCACGTTTAGCAGCTGTTGAAGGTAAGAAATCAGGGAAAATAGAAATGTGGTTATTTTCAAATATAATCTGTTGTTTCACTCTGAGAAGTGACATCAAATTTGCTTTAGATTGTAATTTGTAAAAATAAACAATAAGGCTTATAGGCTTTGAGGCATTCAATCCACATATGGAGTAAGCTGTTGATGTCTCAGTGTCTGATTTAAAGTCTTATCAAATTATTTTAGAGAATAGTTCAGCTATGAATTTCCCTGGATTTGGACATTCAAGGTTTTCAGAGAGACCTTCAATTCTGATATTATCTCTTTTATATCCATCTTCCAGCGCAGTTAGTCTGTCTCCAAGCACTTTGCATTTGGATTTTGTAGCCATTGCTTTTTCGTCAACAAAGGGATCCACCCATCCATTTTCCAACCCGCTGAATCCGAACACAGGGTCACGGGGGTCTGCTGGAGCCAATCCCAGCCAACACAGGGCACAAGGCAGGAACCAATCCCGGGCAGGGTGCCAACCCACCGCAGGACACACATAAACACACCTGCACACCAAGCACACACTAGGGCCAATTTAGAATCGCCAATCCACCTAACCTGCATGTCTTTGGACTGTGGAAGGAAACCGGAGCGCCTGGTGGAAACCCACGCAGACCATGCAAACTCCACGCAGGGAGGACCCGGGAAGCGAACCCAGGTCCCCAGGTCTCCCAACTGCGAGGCAGCAGTGCTACCCACTGCGCCACCGTGCCGCCCCCAACAAAGGGATGCCAAATGTAATTGTGTTAAGCTCCTTTATGTCCTCCCCCCAACCCCCGACAGCAGTAGTGATTAAGGTAATCATAGCAGAGATTGTTACCTTCAGCTCAGTCTGCATATACTGTAAAGCCCTTCAGGTTGAGTAAATACGGGATATTTCGGGATGACAGTAAATAAAAAATGTTAAAATAACACCATTGCTAATGGAGCTCCATCTCAGACGTCCATCTCCCGAAACCAAGAAGACCAAAAGCCCGGCTTTCAACGGTTTAAAGATGGAATACAGCTATGATGAAATTCAACTCTGATTTTTAGCTTAATACAAATTCAATAAACAGATATGTTGCTACATTTACATACACTGTATATACCTGGTGTCAAAACTATTTTAATTTATGCATAAATCTGAATTTTTGTTATTATTTGTGTCATGAATTAATAGACTTTCCGCCACAGAAAAGAGTTGGGGAATGACCCTGTATATTGTCCAGCGGATAAAGCAAAGAAAATAGATGCAAAACGATCAAAATACAGTACTTCAAAAAAGCAATTGACAAATGGCAACAAAAAAATGGCATTTTTATAGAGAAAAAAAATGGCTGGAGGAAATAATGTGGTATGAGATGATGTCCTAACAAATAGACGGAAGTGACGTTATCATCGGGAGACCAGAAGTGATGTTGTTATTGATGTGATGGAAGTGACGTCATCAACAGGCGACTGGAAGTAACGTCATCAATGGGAGACCGGAAGTGATGTTTTCATCTGGGATTGATTGTGGAAGTGACATTGGGTGCCCATCTTGGGAATCCGGAAGTTGGTGAGGTGAGTATATTTGTCTTCTTTTGGTCTGATGAAACAGAGAGAGAGGAACTATTACTTCAGTATCACTGTCTTCTGTCTTATCTAAAAAAAAGATGTGCTTTGTCAACATAATATGGGCAGTGGTGCTAAATGTATATAAACTTTTATATATATAAAGTTAAGTTTATTAAGTAGTTTCCCAATTGCATCCTTAAAATCTTTTAACATAAATGTTTTTTCAGTTTCAGGTACTTTATCCACAGTTGAGCCATTATCTACGTAAAAGCTGGTATGGCCCATCAGGAATACAAAAAAATGTTTTCAGTTTTCTTTCAGCTGCCTGCGATGGCAAAAAATGCAGTGGCAACTGTTTTCCTCTCTCTTTTTTCAAAACACCATTACGGGTTGTCATTATTCCAACAATAACCTAAAATTACATAAGTGAATCTTAATAAATAAAAACTTAAATAACTGAAAATTGCAATATTAAATTAAAATTAATCATGATTTTCAGATATTGTAATGTTATTAAGAGATCTAAATAAGTGTTACTATAATTATAAATAATTTTTTGATACCTTATGTTAAAATTTTTTATCCTGCTCGGGATTGGTTCCTGCCTTGTGCCCTGTGTTGGCTGGGATTGGCTCCAGCAGACCCCCGTGACCCTGTGTTTGGATTCAGTGGGTTGGAAAATGGATGGATGAATATTGCTTAAATAAATTATTACAGCACTTTAATGATTCACTTGTTGGTGTTAAAAAATTCAGTATTAAAACACTACAAATTAGCTTCTAATTTTGACATTTTCTTTAAAATACACACATACATATTATTTCCAAAACATACCTGCACAGACCAATCCACATGATTTTAAACATTTTTCAACTATTTACATTTCTTTTTTTGATCTCTGAATAAAAGAAACTTCAATAGAGAGCTAGACCTTGCTTTACCAAAAAAAAGAAAGGAACGACATGGAATAAAGTTTTACAGTGTCTTTGTTGTAAAATAGACACACACATAGGACATTAGCTACCCACCTATGCTGCATGTAGCCTCTGCCTCGTCCTTTGTTGTAGAGTCACACTGGTCTGAGTATTCATGTGGCAACAACCCCAAAGATCTGCCACACTCCAGACAAAATGATGGCTTTCGCTCCAGGATTGTCCCATAAAACAATCTAAATATCTGCACTAAAAAGTGACAGAATGCCAGGATGAGATTTAATATCATGCTAGGCATCTATCTTCTCCTTGTAACTTATACTGGCTGATTATAACAAAGTCGGAGCTTTATCGTACCTACTGCTAGTACTCCCAATTTCAAATTCCATTTGAGCACACAGATTCTTTTTTCTCAAATCATGCCTCAAGCTCACAAGACACTCTACTGCGCAACCTAGACATTATGCATATCTGTAAAAAGGAAAATTACCTGAAGACGTTCTGAAATGGGAAAGCTTTACTTTAATCAGTTTAATCTGTTAATCTGTTTATACCAATGATAGAAGCCATACAAGTTACACTAAACTTCGTTAGGATCACAGAATATTGTTATACTTCCTCAGCTTTTCTACCCATTTCACACACCCCACAGTGAGGTCATTTTCCGTTTTGATTTTCTTTTAGTTTGCATTTTAATTTTTGTTTTGTGTTTTTGCACTTTCCCTTATTTATTTGCATTTTCTTTTTTGTTTTTTTGATTGTATTTTCAAATTGTTGTTTGTGTTTCATTCACTTTTTTGTTTGCATTTTTATTTTTTTAATATGCTTTTTGATTTTTTTTGTTTGTGTTTTCATTTTTTTTTGCACTGTTTTTGTTTGTGTTTTCACAATTGTAGTATAGTCTTCATCTTTTGTGCGACTGAAAAGGAAAGAGCAGGTAACATACAGTATATAGGAGGGGAAGAAGGAAACAACGCCAGAGCAAATGAACAGAGAAAGGGTAGCCATTAGAGAAGATGAAAGAGAACATTTAAAAGTTAGTCTGGAGAAATATGTGAATCCAGGCTGAGAAGGAGCTTAGTTTTAACTGTTTTTCATTGAAACGTGTCTTTGAAGCCCTGAGAAAGAACACAGCATGGCCACGATCAAGGGAGGTGAAGTTGTAGTCAATAATTAACAAAACAATTTACAGTACACCTCGAGTGTCAAAAGTGCTTTTTTGATTTTATAGTTTGATTCTTTATTTAGGCCTGGCCACCTTTACTATGCAGTCTTTAAAATAGCCTTATTTCCTTCTTTAAAATCTGTTTTTTCCTTTACACACAATAATTTTATTTCTGTGATGAACCGGTAATGATATGTAAGCAATGCACACACTCTCAAAAAATACTGTAAATAATCACTGTATCAGTCAGCTCATTAAGGTCTCAGTAGGCATCTTTAAACATTTAAATTTACTATTGGCCAACAGGTTTTGCTGGTGTTTTGAAGTCTTTCATTCTCAGTTTAGAATTGGGGACGTCAAAAAACTGTTATATTTTGACTCTCAATGGAAAAGGAATACATAAGCTTTTCCTAATTGCAACTCTTAATCTGGTGTTTGTATCCTGGTAGAACTTTCCTGAGTATGTTTAATATCACTTAGTGCAGATATAGGAGTGTCTGGATGTGCATTGTTTCCTTTAGTAATTATTTCTGCTATTGTGGAATGCAGGGGAATATACAAAGCCATAAGGACAAAGGAGGTGAATATCAGCAGATAAAAGGACCTGCATTTAATGATAACAGTTTCCAGCTCTTACATTTTGAAGGTATCATGGTTTCTTAGCACCATTCCTGCTTGAAACCTCCACTTTTCAGCTTAAGTTAATAATCAGCCGATCCATCAACTGTTAGTAGGAAAAAAATCTGGTAACCCCACTGTCACTTTTAGGCACTGATAAACTCAGCCACATTTCACTAAAAAGATTTGGTAAGAACTGGACGTCAGACAGAAGGACACTTCTACCTCTGTTCCTTCTTCAATAATGAAGATTTGTACAATACCCATATATATATATATATATATATATATCTTGCTAATTTCTTTAAAATTGCTTGATTAGAAACTTTGAATGTTTAGAATAGGAAAGCTTTTGTGTGGATGAGACTATAGTACAAACAGGAGAGTTAACTAATAAAAGCAAAGAGTACATACATCTCAAATGCTGAGTCACCATTGAGAGTACCACCTGAAACTAGAATCTATCTATTCAAGACCTATATGTAATTCTCAGATCAGGAAGCAAGCAAGCAATATAATTAAAGACCACACTCACCTGGGTAACTGTCTATTTCAGTTACCCTCAAGAAAATGTTACTGGTCACTCAGAGCGACCTGCTTGGCATATAAATAGCTTCTTTCCTACTGCAGTCACTCTGGTAAATCACAAGTTTTGACTTGCTTCTTTATTCCCAGATCCTCAAACAGCTCTGTCTAATCTAATTTATGTTACTTTAAAGGGTGTATTGCCTAAGAAATGAGCACAATTCTATATTTTGTTATATTGTTTCGGGTGTTTGATTTATTTTTGTGCACCAGAGCATTATTTATTGCTGTTGTATATAATGTTATGATTTTGTCATGTATTATATATTGTATTGTCAGTTGTATTTTATTGTTGTTATATTACCTGGCAATAAAGTTCATTTTCATTCAATTCAATTCAATTCTCATAGATTTATTAACTCATGCTACAGTAAGATATTTCTCAGCAGAGTTAATTGAAGTTAGATTAAAAAATGTAAAGGGATATATGGCATGATAGCATGGTGTCACTCTATTACATGCTTCTGTGTGGCTGTGGATTTTGTCCTATGAATCTGATATTCTCACTTTTTAATTTATGGGGGTTGCTAAGATATTTAGTAATTCATTAAAAAATAAGAAAAATCACCTTCAACCAGGACCCTCATCTACAAATAATAAAGTGTTTCCTGTTATTAATGTGTGCGTCCTTTATGTGTATGTTCGCAGAACAATGCAACAACCAACTTTCAAATATATTCTGTGAGTAATTCTGGGTATAATTGTGTGTACAAGTTGAAAGGTTAAATTGTTTTCCCATTTATGCAGATAATGTAATCTTGGATTGCTTGGGGACAAGAGACCTTAGATATTTTTGCCCTTCTGTCATCATTTTGTTTTATCAAATAAATTGTTTTGTGCAGCTTTAATTTGTCTCTACCCTCACTAGACAGTTAATCACCTCTGTTGTTCACCCTGTCATTGTCTGCTTGGCATTTAGCTGAAAGATTATAATATTTTGTGATGTAGAACAGTTGGTAAATTTTTAATTTTTACATATGACATTATTTTTTAATTAAGATCATTCTATTCATAGGTCTAGATCATATTTCATGACCTTTTCACGCCATTATTAATACTACATTACAGTATTCATCATATTCATATACTGTTATTGCATCAGTAAACTTGACTTAGATGAATTTTGTTTATTATATTTCTCTTTGCATGGTGCACTACAGCGATAAATGAGCACTGGGAGTCAAAATTATTCAGTGATTAAACATTATGTGCATAAGCCAAGTTAAATAGATATTAATCCATTGTTCTGTCTATTAATTCCCTTATGAAATATTAAAAATAAATTTCACATGCATGATTACTGATCAGGAAGAGAACTGAATATCTTACATTTACAAAATTGTTATTCCTTTGGTTACAGAATTAAGGTGCCCTAACATTATTGTTTTTAATGCTTAGTCCTGGAAACCAACAGTTAAGAAACTTTTTTCTTTTATGTACAGACTGCATTTCAATATAAATGTCACCATTATTTTCTGAATAACGTTTATTGAACTAAATAATGGCATGTTAATATACCTAGATTTTATTGTCACAAGCATGGTTCAGAAATTAAATAAAGTATACAGCCTGTCTATAGGTGCAACCGTTTTGAATCCTCAGTTCAAGTGTATAAATGTTTACTTGAAAAGTAGTAACTGCAAAAACAATATTTTATTTTCTGTATATAGAGTATTTTAAATGCCACTTCTTTTAGAAGGAAAATTTATTTCTGCCAATCAGCAAATACTGCAATGTGAAATACTTGTAAAAGTAATTTTCAGTATTTTGCAGTAGAATTAGCAGGATTTCAAGACAACAGGAACAAACTTTACTTGTAAAAGATTATAATGACAAATTATAATGGAATAGTATAGTTTAAGTATACTGTATATCAGTTCTCCAGAATTTACAAAGGTTACAGTGGAAATGGTAAAAGTTAAAACTGAAAACATTCTTAAACTCAATTATGTATACAATTACATTGGGACAAATAATCTAATACAAAAGTCTTTCAGCATATATAAGCAACACAAGACAACTCCGAGGAAAATTCATGTAGAACACAAAGAGCATGTAAACTCCACATAGCCAATAAAAAGGTGCAAGATTTGGGTATGTGAGGCATCAGTGTTAAACACTGCCATCTTTTCTTTAATTAGTAATAATTAAATATTGTATCATTTAAAGCATTTTCTCACCAAAGTTCTTTTGGTGTGACTTATTCAAACTTTGGCTTGATTTCCCTCAAAATCATGTTCATTCAAGTAGATATGAACAGGCCAATCACACTCGGGTATGGACTAAAACAACCGGACTGAGAGTCTTTGGAAAGTCTGGTCTCGATGCGGTATACTCTTAAAAATAAAGGTGCCAAAGTGGTTCTACAGAGCGATGCCACAAAAGACCAATCAACATGAATGTTTCAGAAAGAACCTTTATTTATTTAGATCAGCAACAAGCTCCATACTGTAAATAACCACGAACAGATGGCAACAGATTTGTGAAGTACGAACCTCTGTTTTATGTTTTACGGCTAATCTTAAACAGTTACTAATCTCAATACATACATAATGTGCCCAATATCATCTTCGATTCTTTTTGTGAAGTATGACTTGTAATATTAAATCCAAAGGTTTTAGTTAATATACAGTATCAGGGAGTCGCATGTAAATACAAAGTTTCAAAATCTGAGCTGGGATAGTATTTACAAAAAGTAGAAGTATTAAACAGCAAAATGTCTTACGAACAAAAATTTCATTTTCTGTCAAACAGGAGTTGACTATGTTTGTATTAATTTAATCTGAATGACTTTATGCATTTGTTTTAATTTCTAAGTATACATTTCTGCTATGTTTATACTCTATTTACCTAACAATTATGCTATTGATTTCCAATTGTTTGCCTAATTATTTTGCCATGGTTGTGTAACTGTTAGTGCTAATTTACAATATTATTGTGATCCAGTAAATTCCTGGTATTGCACCCAAACTTCATCCATGTTGGTGTTGAGCAGGCATGGCAGAGTCACATTGTATTTTTGGACTGAGCCTGACCAGGCCACATTGGTTACCCTGCCACCACCAAGGGTCCATTTCTATATCCCTGAGGGGTATAGTCAACTGCGGTGATTAAAATGCTTTGCAAAGGAAGGGATGAGATTTGTTAAGTAAACCTTTTTTTAGTGTGAGCAGTGGACCCCATCAAGACTACATCCTGTCTTATCTGTAGTTCATGATTTGCATGTACAGGATATCAAGGTGCAGTTGAGGTTTATAGAGTATCCAGTTTAGGAACCTAAAGATTGCATGTACAGTATATTGTTTACAGAAGATGTTGACTTCCAAATCTGACTTTATTGCTCTTGTTGTGATCAGGTAAGGGCTGAGCAAACATGCTAAATGGAGTGCTTCAAATATTTCATGGTACTTGTGGGATTAGGGGTGGTTGTGAGATAGATCAAACAATCATAGCAGCAGCAGCAGCAGTTCTGCATTCATTGTACTAGACTGCAGTGAACCTCAGATGACTATTTTGATTTACTGGTCTACATCCCTGTCCTCACTTATGGACACAAGGTCTGGATCGTCACTTAAAGAATGAGTTAGCAAGTACAAGAATCTGAAATGAGATTTTGGCTGAGGGTTGATGGTCTTACTCTCCATAAGAGGAGTAAGGATCTCAGCAATGCTGGATTATCTCAGAATAAGACCACTGCTGATCTGGATTGAGAGGAGCCATATGAGACAGTTTGGGTATGCACTTAGAAACCCAACTATCCCCACTCACCCACACCTGTCCCCAGGCCATGGTGTAGGGATTATTTTTCACGACTGGTTTAAGGCCATGTGGGAATTCACCCATGGAATTCAGAAAAAAGAGAATCATAAACATAATAAGATAAATATATCAGATGTTTATCTGTATGTTACTATACAAAAATTCATCATGCAAAATACAAGGGGTTTCAGGGGTCTGGGCATGACTTTGGTATGCATTCATATATGATGCAATTAGTGTACATGAGATATTCATATGCCAAGTGGCAGCATGTTACAGTATATAAGTACAGTAATTGTATATTCCACAGCGGCAGCAATTCCACTTAGAATTACATTATTTCACAAATGAGACTCCCAATTACCCTGGGGTATTTTACACACTGACCTTATGATAGCTGAAGACCTTTAACTTTACTGAACTACTTTTCTATTTGTAAGTATGCACTACCTTGTGCATATGCTGTTCATATCTTGTAGGTAATAGCAGTTCTGAAAAAAAGATAGTTGAACTACTGCTCAGTTGCCTATTAATGATGACTGCCAGTGATAAGACTAGTCACGGCTATGAGTGTTGGTGTAATGATAAAAAAATAGGGCCAGATGTGACATTTCCCAAATCTCCTTTATACATGTTGGCCTCTGAAATAAAATACATATATCTTGTTGTAGCAACTGATTATCTTGAGCTTATACCTAACAATCTCATTCCTGGTAGATAATTAAATTATGCATATGAGATAATAAGTAGCAAGAGATAAGAAGTATGGCATAGCCTCAGAGCAGACAAGTAATTATTTATTCCCTCATCATTCTATTCCCAGTCTCTTGACTATTAATTATTATCTTGCACAAAAGAAGGTGGAAAGAGAGTGCAGTACACTACGATTACTTTTATTATTATTCATTATTTGTGCATATTTGGCGGATGCCTTTACGCAAGGCAACATAAAAAATAAGGGTACGTTATAAACGGTGGAACTTAAATGTCTATACTACCGTATTGAAATTGCAACATTTGCTTTAAAGGCTGAAATTTGAAATATCATGTCAAACAGTTTTCACCTGAATAAAATGATGTAATCAAAAATATTTAAATCTGAAAGAAACTGATAATTTCTAGGATAGGTGTTTAAAAATGTTTATCTAAGTGCTTGTGTAATGGGGAATTTGTTATTAATCAATTATATTCCAAGTCAATACGGTATGTAATTTGCCTTTACCTGACAATAACTGATGTGATTTTGATTAACCTTAAATAAGATCAGTTGGTTGCATAGCAGAGAGATAACCACGGGCTGCAAGATCTACAATATTTTATAACTGAACACTAAAATATCTCTACTATTCTCTAAAGTTGGCATTACTTATATGATGGATCTTCGTGAAGTGGAGCTAATATGATACCATAATGACATTGCATAGATCTGGACACCCCTCAAGAACTGATGACCAGGCGAGCAGAAAGCAACATAAGGAAGCTGCTGGAATGTATTGCAGCAATTAGCCACTATGTGTGCTTGTTGAAACCATTTTGCATATTTCAGCTGTGGAGAAAAACATTTCTCACAAAAAAAGAACATTCATGCTCAGAGAAATTTTTCCAGAAGACACATTTAGTCTCACAAAGCTGAATAAAAACTGTCTTAAAATTCCAAAGGATATATTTGCCACAAAGCCATCACAGCGTATCACCCAAAGAACACAATGCCTGCTGTCAAGCATTAGAGTGGCAGCATCATGCTAAGGGGGTGTTTCTTTTCAAAAGGAACAGAGGATCTGGTAAAAAGTAAACTAAAACCCATCACAAATCTTTTATTTACTAAAATCTATGGTAAAACAGAAATGTATTGGGTTAATATTTCCGGGTATACTTGGTCCTAACAACCGCACCAATTTAATTAAAAGCATAAATATAAAACAAAGGATTGTTAAAATGAAATGTTTACATTAAACAAATTTTTCTTCTCAAGGACTATTTTTTTTATTTTACTCCCTTCAGTCCTTGACATAAAACCCAGAAAGTCTATAGCAATTAATCTTCTCAATGCATTTCACAGATGGCCATATGAAAAGGTCAAGGCACAGCTCTATGCAATAAAGAAATAAATAGTTTACTTAGGATGAGATACAGTATAGCACCTTGTGCAACAGTAATATATTTCAATCAGCTTCCACAGAATTGTATTCAGATCACATTATTACAGTGGATTCACAAAGCCCTTCACTTTCTGCGCATGTTATTGTGCAGCAGATTTAATTTTAAATGGATATATTTGCATTGTGTACTCAATCATCGTACACTCAATAACCCATAATGACAAAGTGACAATATATTTTCAGAAATATTAGCAAATTTATTAAAAATAAAAACTGAAATCTCTCATTCATATAAGTATTCAGACCATTTCCTGTGGCACTGCAAACTATGGTCAGGTGCACCAAACTATGGTCAGGTTGTAGGTATCTTTGAGATGTGTTCAGAACTTGATTGGAGACCATCTGTGGCAAATTGAGTTAATTGGACATTATTTAGGAAGGCACATGCCTCTGAATATAAGGTCCCACAATTCACACTGCATGTCAGGACAAAAACCAAGCCACTAGGTTCAAGGAACTTTCTGTAGATCTCTGTGATAAAATTGTGGTGACGCTTAGAAAACTATTTCTAAAGTTTTGAGTGTTCCCACAAATTGGCCACATTAGTTGTAAAATAGAAGAGAAGTTTGGAACCAACAGGACTCTTCCTACACTTGGCCTTCTTGCCAAACTGAGTAAGAAAAGCAAGAATGTCCTTAGAACCCAATGGTCACTCTGAAGTACTTCGGAGGTCCTCTGCAATGATGGGAGAACCTTTCAAAAGGACAACCATTTCAGCAGCAATCCGTCAATCAAGTGCTCATGTTAGACTGGCTAACTCCCACTACAGCTTTTAATGGACTCTGACAGCAGATAGAAAAAGATTCTCTAGTCGGATGACACAAAAATGGAAGTCTTTGGGGGCAACTCCAAGCACTGTGCTTGGCAAAGACCAGGCACTACATATCACCTGCCTAATACCTAAGACCTGAATACACAGAAGAAAACCTGCACAGGACCTCAGACTAGAGCAACAGGTCACCTTTCAGCAGGACAATGACTCAAAACATACAGCCAAGACAACACTGGAGTGGCTTTGGGAAAAGTTTCTGACTGTCCTTTAGTGGCTCAGCCAAAGTCCTGACTTAAACCTCATAGAACATGTGTTGAGAGACCTGAAGATGGCACTTTACTAATGTTTTTCATCCAGTATAATGGAGCTTGAGAGAATCTGCCAGTAAGAATGCAATAAACTACCCAAATCCAGGTGTGCAAGGCTTGCAGAGACTTATCACAAGAACACTACAAACTATAATTGCTGCCAATGGGGGCTCCTAAAAAGTATGGAGTTAAGGGTCAGAATGCTTAAGTAAATTAGAGATTTCATTTTCTGATTTTTAATAAATTTGCAAACTTTTCCAAAAACATGTTTTCACTTGCTATTGAGTATATACATTAATGGGCAAAAATGGAAAATGTATCTATTTGCAATTAAAACCTGCAAAACATAAAGTGTGCATAAAGTCAAGGAGTCTAAATACTTTCTGAATCCACTGTAGGCTGTAGCCATTGTGAGCTGGGGGGCTGATCGCACCCCTACAGGTTAAAAAACGCTGAAAGACTACTTTCATGTTGCTCCCTTGCTAGCTGGGCTTACTTACGGCCGATCTATCGCGCGATCCGTGCGGTACTTCGCATACTTAAAAGTCCGAACGGCAACTGTCAGTTTTTGATTGTCGGCTTTTCTGTCTCTCTCTCTCATTCCTTCCCTGCTCCTGACGCGCACTCCATTAAAGAGGAAGATATGTTTGCATTCTTTTAAATTGTGAGATGGAACTGTAATCTCCGTCTTGTCAAGGAGCACATTTAAACTTTTGAAAAAAAGAGGCATATGTTTGTTTGTAGTGTTTGAATAAAGTTCCTGTCTCTACAACCGCCCGTGTTTCTGTGCAAATCTGTGACCCAAGCGTGACAAGTGGTACCAGGAGTGGTTGCACAGATGAATGCACAGATGAACGCCGAGCAGTTATTTCAGATAGCTCAAACTGTCCCGTTTCCTCCCGACCCGGAGGATGATCCGGTTCCTGCTCTACCTGCTAATTCCAAGGATGTGCTGACGACGATGGGTCCTTCTGATGACCCAGAGATGTTTCTTTTAGCTTTTATCGGATTGCGCGATAGATCGGCCGCAAGTAAGCCCAGCAAGCAAGGGAGCAATGTGAAGGTAGTCTTTCAGCGTTTTTTAACCTGTAGGGGGGCGATAAGCCCCCCAGCTCACACTATATACAAAAGACATTGTTCTTAGATGATTCAACTTTTCAACCTTTTTTGGAGGCATGCACTGTAATTTGAAACAGACTGAGGTTATAGAAAAATTTGATCCTTTCCCTTCATCACAAAATAGTGTGTTATTGTAGTGGTACTTGTCACATCTTTTGCTCAAAGACCTCTCCAAGCCAGCTGTGTACAATCCATGTCCCTTTATCGTAGCAACACTTGCTTCTCCCATTACAAAAAAAAAAAAACATTGCTTATGCTGTCAGCATAAAAATATACAGGAAGGGACCTCCATAAATGTCTTATTTATATATCCAGCGGCTGCGGTGGGTTGGCACCCTGCCCAGGATTGTTTCCTGCCTTGTGCCCTGTGTTGGCTGGGATTGGCTCCAGCAGACCCCCGTGACTCTGTGTTCGGATTCAGCGGGTTGGAAAATGGATGGATGGATATATCCAGCGGTGACAGTGTACAGTGCAGAGCTACTGTTGTCCATGATAAAAGTTTGCAGTCATAACTGTTATATAGCCAAAATGAAGATGACCCATGCAAAATATCTTACAATGCACAATATATCACATTTCAAAAAAAGTGGGTGCTTCACTAAAACATGCAAAGATAGCACAAAACACAGCACCTTTGCAAGGCTGTGAAAACATAACAGGCAGCTCCTCCCGAAATAAAATCCCCTTACCCCTTTGAAACAATCAGAAAGTGCAAAATAGAAACAAAAGAAATTCAACAGTTTGCTATTTAATTTATTTGTAAGTTATTATGAGGGGTTATTCGTATTATGAAAGGTTAAAATTCAGTGACATAGTCCCTGAGGTAGTCTGGATGGGGCCGAGTTCTAAGATGTTGAAGAGAAGGTGCAAGTGGTTGCTCTCGAGGCATTCCAGGCCTAAATTGCACTCTATATCAGCACTGATTGGTGGGGACACCTTGCAAAGATTGAATTGCTTAGAACCTGTACAGGTGAGGACCAGGAAGACTGCAGCTTGTGGCCACAGTGGAGATGACAAACTCTTGGGGCCATGAATTTTGGAACCTTCATCCTATGTTTCTGATCAAAGTGCTTAGAAACTGCATTTCGCTGAGGCATTGAGCAAGTGTGGGCAACCTAGGGCCATAAACCATCATAAGGGAAGTTGCAGCTAATGCCCTAACATAAGACATACAGGAGTGCTGCCTGTAATTGAGTGTTTTGTCGTTTTGTAATGGAAAAGAGTACGTAGAAGAGCAGCTGGAAATGTGCAGCCCTCAACCAAGTAAGCCCTAATGCCATTTTTTAAAGCCTGGTTCAGTCTTTCTACTTCCCTGGGGATAATAGAGAGCTGCCTGAATGTGACCAATGTCCCAGGTGGCTATAACAGAAAAGAACTGTATGTATAAGTATGGCTGTTTTATGAACATTGCCCACCTCACCATGACCAGCAGCTGTTAAATAAGTCTCAAAAGATTCAACACCACTGATAGCTCACCTGGCAGTGCAAGGAATGCAGGAAGGTGGTGAGACCAAAAGTTCCGTCACCACTGCCAGTGTTACATTGCCAAAATGAAGACAGCACAACAGCTGGTATGCATACAGCAACTATTCAATTGATACAGTGTATCACATTTGAGACCAAGCTTGCGCTTCACTAACACATGCAATGGCAGCACAAAACACAGCACTGTCGGATGGCCGTACAGATATAACCATAACACCATCACATAACAACTTCACAACCACTTTGAAGACAACTTTACAATATGTGATAGTTCACCTTCTGATAGAAATGAGCTACAACTGCATGAGGCAAGTGTTCCCCATTTATGAAACTATAGCAATCTTTCTCTTCTAGAAACTGACGGCTATTGGGACTTCTTGAGCTCTTGCCATGCAGCCTCTCATACATTTATTTAGAGCAAAACAGAAGAATGTCAATCATTCCCAGCAACTTCATCAAATTGTCCAACCTCATCTTCACCCCTAAGCTTGAGCTAAACATTGTCAAACATGTGACAATGAGTAGAATATAGAACAGAATAAAATAGAATATGGCAAAGGTCTATGCCCTGATTATGAAATATTTTGTAATTAAAATACGGTATAGGGTATGCGTTTAACTCTAATTCACTACACATCCTTTTTTGTTTATGTTTTTTTGTTTTTTATCCTAATATCTGCAAAATAGTTCTCTTAGAAAATTTCCAGCCTTTATAATTTTTTAATTAAATCGATTACACAAATGGCTCGGTGGGAATGGATTTCACATTAATTGATTAATTGCTAATGTTGTTTGTTCATGCTTTCATATTATATAGGACTTGTCAGATCTCAATAGCTTTTTATATCAGTTTTATCTCAGTATATAAGTTTTTTTTATTATTATTAAAATACTATTGATTCACCTTGCTTGTTTAGTGAAATTCACAGTTAACTGTAAATGACATTTATCCATCAGCCATCTTTTTCACATGTTGAAGTGCTTTAAAGTGCTTTTGCAGCCAAGTATAGTGTAAATGTATGTTTACAAGTGAACCTCATAAGACATGACAGGGAGAAGTCCACCATAATACATCATAATAAATGGTCAATTTTTTTTCCAGTGCAGTATAAATGTAAAAATATTTTGCTGATTTGTACTTAGTAGTGTTTCTGTACCTTACCTGTGACATACATTAGACAACACATTTTTTATGTGTTTGCTGTGCAGAATAAAAGTATAAACAAGTAAATATTATTAAATAAGAAATATCTATTATTCTCAACACACATTACAATCCAGTTGGCATATTACTTCTGGATTCAGCTCATTAATCATTTAATATAAACCTATAAAGTAAAAAAAGTCTTCCGCTCTGATTATTTAAAAATAATTATGGTTCACAATGAACTAAGAAATAGACCATTTTTCCAAAGTTATTATATTTCATATTTTTTATTAAAAGAATGTATTATTTGTAATGGGATTAATTATCTGGAAATAATACTAAATAATGCATAAAGGGAGAGAATGTTCAAGTGAAAAATACTTAATATACAAATAAGAAGAGTGATATGACATTGAAAATTAGATTATGACACAGAAGAAAAAAAGCAGTTCATAATTAATTATATTGTATATTAATCTTGTCATCTTGAGAGCAGAAATTTAATTATAATAAATGAATCATAATTTGATAAGCTGCATGGCTCTGGCCAAAACTCCATGTAACTTTGTAGTTTATACTTTTTATTAAAAGAGAGACAAAAAAAATATGGTCCATCAGTTTTGCTCGATACTTACCACTGTCTCAGTATATTACATTTTAAATATAAAAAGAAATGCAGGACATCAAAATGTCACACAAAATCTAGGACAGTCTTTGAGATGGAAATGTCAGAGTTGAAAAGAAAATGCTGCACTGTGAAAGTACTGCAAATTACACAGTGAAATATAAACATCTTGTCAGAATATTTCATAATGAATGAATGAATATGGACACAGTGCTTATATCATTGATAACCTGTACTAAGGTGAGTCAATTATTTCAAAAACACATATTTGGTTGCCAGTATCATATAGCTTCTTGTTTCTTATTTCAAATGCTAAGAAGAATCGTCATTATATATTTTATTTACTTTTAGAGAAGTGTTCCTGAATTTGAAAAATATTCTGCTTTATTTTTGTGAAAATAAATGTTCCAGTATTAACACTGAACACAGTGAACTGGTATGATGGAAGGCTATAGATTAGCAATTATGTGTAGCTACATTTGAACAATTCATATATCTTTAAGCCAGATATTAAATGTCACATCAGCCCCAATGGAATCTCCTTTAGGACTCAGTCACAGGTGATGTTTTTGTGAATTTCAGATGAATTAAGTATAAATATGCAGAAGCTTAAAAATGGAAGGATTCAGTCCATCTAGTTTGCATACTAGATTATTACATACTGCTCCTTGAACATTCTTTGTTTCATGTATTACGTTGTTGTTATTAACACTATAGCGTCAGATGACTTCCACTATAAGGGGTAAGAACTATAGAGCAAGGTTTTTAGGTTTTGAACCTGGATCAGCTTTCTGGCCTGCTTGAACATGGTCGAAGGGCATGGAAATGTAGAAGACGTTGAGGCCTGCAGGTGACCTCCCAAATAACCTCTTCCAAATATTCTTCAAATGTTTAGCCTCTAAACCCATCAACAAATTATATAAGACTGTTGTCTCTTTTTCTTTACTGATAGATGACTGATTCCATAGTTTGGAAGTTAAAATCATGTCAAATTTCTGTTTACATAACTGGCAATCTGTGATAGTAAGACAATTTCCTGTGAGCTAACAAGGTTACCATTTAAATTCCTCTACAAGGGAAGACGGCCCAGGATCGGTTATCTAGTGCTACAAATTTCAAGATTCAACCAAACTATTGTCAACTTGACTTCTGCTCAAGAGTGAGCAGCAACATTTTTAGTCATTAATACATTACAACATTAGAACAATCTAGATGAGAACATGTATTTCTTCTTCCTCTTGAGCTTTCCTCACTTCTATGTGGGATCAATGTTCCTGATCAACCCTCTCCAAATAGTTCAGTCCTGCACCTTCTTATTCTGTCGTTTTTTTCCATTTCAACATCCTAATTTCTGCCTTATCTAACTTCACCTGAATTCCATTTACTGCCCATGTCTCATCTCCATACATCATTGCTGGTCTTTCCACTGTCTTAAAAAACTTACCTTTAACTTTTGCTTTAATTTTTCAATCACACAACAGTCCTGATACCTTCTTCCAGTTGTTCCATCTATGCTGCGTTCTATGGGTTACTATGCATCTTAACTTCTGAATCCTGATTATCATTTATGTTTTATATATTTAATCCTCTATCTATTAAAGCCCTTCTCCATTCTTCTAATTTCCTGTTGTGACAGATAAGGGGGCGCTATCGCTCCCTTGAACCCTCGGATCAGACACCAGATAAAAGTCCAATAATAATATTTATTAGGACAACAATGTGCACCAAGCACCCTCAGCTCCACAATAATACCAATAACCAATAATAAACCAATACAAAATCACTACAATAAACAATCCTCCACTCCCAGACGTGTTGCCACCCTTCCTCCTGACTCAGCTCAACCCTGGGATCTCCCACAGTCATTTTTATAGTCCATGACCTGGAAGTGCTTCTGAACCCTCAGTCCATGTGACTTCCTAGCACTTCCGGGTCAGATCAAAACTCTTCTTTTTCATCCCAGAAGTACGTCATTTCTTCTGTCCATGTGACTGGGACGTACTTTCGGGGTGTGGGGAAAATAGTTCTTGATCCTCCCTGCAGCATCCTCTGGCGGCCCCCACAGTATCCAGCAGGGCTGTGAAGGAAAACTCCAATGTCCATAATTCCCTGCTGGCATTCAGGGCACCTCCATGCTGCAGAGAGGGCTCCATCTGGCGGCCTGGGGGTATTGGCCGGGATGAACGGCCAGCCATATCCCACACTGTCCACTTCCACTTTCCTGGTGTTGCACAGCACAATGTCATCAGCATAAAGCATGCACCAGGGGGATTGGGCTTATATCCCATAACTCAACACATCCATAGTGAGATCAAACAGATAAGAACTTTATGAATATCCCTGGTGTAGACCTACTCTAACTGCAACAACGCTGTAAACTCGAGTCCTTACTCCCTCATACACATCCTGGACAATCCTCACATACTTCTGAGGTCCACCTTTCTCCTGCATGCACTTCTGGACCTCTTAACATGGTACTCCATCATAAGCCTTCTCCAAGTCAATGAGCACCATATGCAAGCCTTCTCTATGAGCTGTCTCAATGCAATGACTGCAACAGTTGTTCTCCCAGGCATAAGACCAAAATGCTAACCCCCATGGTGGTCTCTTCCCTAAGGCTTCTCTCTATAACTTTTTCCTAAATTTTCATTTTCTGTGACATTGGCTTTATCCCTCTATAGTTCCCATAATCCAGAATATCACCCTTCTCCATATCCATATCAAGTCAATGATATAGGCTTATAAAAATGAAAAACAAGTATGATCTATTAAAATATATTTAAGAATATAGAACAAAGTATCAGAAGCAGATTATTTAGAGTTTAATTTATCTTGGTAGAGATACATAGTTTTACAGTAATAAGACTTTAAACATGATGTCCTTTGTTATCAGATGAAGTACAGGCTGGTCTTTATATGAAGAGTTCAACCACTTATTTTGGAATGTAAGTGAGGCAAGCTGCAGCTGGATGTCTGCATCTCTATTAAATCCGCTATCTTAACAGGCCTGTTGTGCCACTAAAACCTACTGTAGCAGAATGGGCAATATCAACTTTGTCCTACAAAGGCTAATGTTTGATATGTTTATGATTTCCTTCTCAATCTGCTATCTTTCCTTCTAGTGCCAGGTAAAAGTGAATTCTCCCATATAAATAAAAATATAGAAAAATTTAACTAATGAGGCACTTTGAGAGGCTAGTGATTGCACAGCTTAAATCCTTCCCTTCTGTTAATTCAGTCTCACAGCTTTCTTATTATTGCTATAACAGGTGCAGATGATATTTCTCTTATTTTGCACACTGTTCTGTTTCAAATAGACATTGAAATGCTTATGTTTAGTTTAGTTTTCAATGCTACAAGTCTTCCAAAGTCAATCTGGAACTGAATGCTAGATTTTTTTGACTCGAAGAGTACAGTTATGGGTTAACCACTGTTCTGTCTTTCATTTCTGTTTTCTTTTACTATGCTTATTTTGATGTCTTCGATGATTATTTTTGGTTGTCTAATTCAGTACTTTTAATAAAATCTATTATTTAATATTTTCATGTAGAATATGTTATTGTTATGTATGTCAGATCAGTTTGTATTTTCTTGGTCTTTTATATGCTGAGCCAAAGGGGTGAGGCCCACTGATGCTGCAGCTGTGACTGCTCCTCACATATTTAAACTGCTGACAGGTCAGTAGCTCCTGATTGTTTACCATATCACAGGTACTCCAAGTTGCAGTCAGGTAAGTCAGAAAGCTTTATGAAGCAAAAGAACAAAAGCTCACTTTATCTTACAGACCAGGAAAACAGAGCCTCATGACATTTAAGATATTTAATGCTTTATTAGCAGTTGTCAAAAAAGCTCCCAATGGAATTACTGTCACATGTTTACCAGTTATTCACAATGATCTGGCTTTTTGTTAGGCTTTTTGTTATCATTGTAAAGTATGATTTACCAAGCTTTAAATTGTTACCCCTAACTGGTGGGATTAGATCATTACTGTAAAGCAAGTAAATACTGTTTTATGCTACTGATGATGTGTTTGCACAAGTGCAGACGTTGATCCAGGCAAATAGACCTCCAGCCCCCTAATTCCCATCCTCCCAGCACCCATCTGGCCCTCTATAAAGGAAGTGCGTGGACTATTTGCAGCTATAGTGTGATGTCTAACAGCATGCAAGATACTTCTTGTATAAGAGTTATTTTATTCAAGATCAAAATGAATGTAACACCTGCCTGCCTTTTCAAATATTATACATTATGGAAAAATACTAAAATCTGGTTACACCTCCACACATATTCACATTATGCCATTTTTGAATAGAGGTGAAGTAATGTCTTAAGAAACTTCTTTACAACCCATATACCACAATGCACTTTAGCACTAAGTCATATGGCAGACTGTAAAATGAAATGAAATACATCTTCCTGTATTTGTTGATTTTTCTCTGTTTGCATTGCTGTACAGGCAGATATAGCATATAATGTATAACCAAGAATGAATGTGTTCTTTTGTGCATTATAAAATTGCAATTGATATTAGCCTTTTAAAAGTGACAATGCTCTTCAAGAAAGAGAACGTCTTCCAATTAGTCAAATCCCTGATCTCAGACTTTTTATAACTACTTGCACTTACTTCATTTTTAGTACTAAACTAGAAGTATATAGTATAATATAGTATTCTGTGTAAGTCTGTTTTGATTTTTAGGTCTATACCTGAAAGATAAATATCCATCCATCCATTATCCAACCCGCTATATCCTAACTACAGGGTCACGGGGGTCAGCTGGAGCCAATCCCAGCCAACACAGGGCACAAGGCAGGAAACAAACCCCGGGCAGGGCGCCAGCCCACCTCAGGGCACGCACACACACACACACACACACACACACACGCACACACACACCAAGCACACACTAGGGACAATTTAGAATCACCAATGCACCTAACCTGCATGTCTTTGGACTGTGGAAGGAAACCAGGGTACCCGGAGGAAACCCACGCAGACACAGGGAGAACATGCAAACTCCACACAGAGAGGACCCAGGAAGCGAACCCGGGTCTCCTAACTGCAAGGCAGCAGCTCTACCTACTGCGCCACCATGCTGCCCTGAAAGATAAATATTTTTCTTACAAAAAAATGCATGTTTTTTTTTCTTGCCATTTCCATGTTGATTATTTATTGAGCATATAGCTCTTTTGATTGAGTTTTGTTCTATAAATGAAAGAGCACACCATTCTTCACAGTAGATATATGATAAGTATTATAATCCTCTTTGCAAGCAGTTTTCAAAGTCATGAAGTGACTTTTTTCTCTTTCTTTTCTATAGCTTTGAATACAAGGATAGTAATTTTCCAGTCATTCTACTACAAATCAGCAGAAGACTGCTGTGTAAAAGGTTAACAGGCACTTATCTTTTGAACATTATGCAAGAAGAATGATAAAATAATGATAATTACAGAATGTTGGCAGTGACTTTTAGACTACACACCATGGTCAAATTCCCAGTTAATTAAAAAGTGCATTTTATAAGATATAAAACAATGAAAATCATACACATGAACTTCTACAAAAAAGTTGTCTTTATAGTTTCAATTGAAAGAAGTAGTCTTTTGAAACTGGAGAGAATTACAAAGCAATAATCTTTGGATTCTTTTTATAGAGTGGAGGAGATTTCTATCAACCTGGCCATTACCCAGTGTTCTATACTACTTTTCTAGATTAAGGTGAAAGGGAGCTGGTGCCTGTCCCTGCACATTTGGGTTTAATTCAGGAACAAACTCTGCACAAAGCACAGTCCATCACATGAATACTTATTGACACTGGAGCCACCAATTAAACCAACCTGCATTTTTTTCTGGATATGGGAGGAAAACTCAGAAAAAAAGCAATGCTGACAAACATAACATATACAGGAGACTATAGCTGTCAGACAGCAGTGGTAAGTGCTGCACCACCCTGCTGGCTACTTGTATGTATGTAAACTGCATTTACATTAATCGTTAACAGTTGCAGCAGCAGTAATGATTTATAAGAAGAGGCAGGACTGATGCTTTAAGTCAGGGGTTCTCAACGTCGGTCCTGGGGGCCCACTGTGGCTGCAAGTTTTTGTTCCAACCAGCTTCAGTTTTTAATTGGACTCGTGGGCTAATTAAGTGAATTGTTATTTGCCAGATTCTGTGTTGTGGGACAAATATAGAAATTAGAAAACTATATATTAAAATGTACCAAGCAGTTATATGGGAAAAATGTATTTTTGTTTTCTTTTTAACAATATTTTCATCTTGATTTTCATTCAGTTTTTTGCTGGGTGTTCTAATTGTTTAATTAATTCATTATTTTCTAATTAGTGGGTCTAACGCTGAAGTAGTTGCAGCCTTTCATGATTCAGTTCTGTTTGCCTGGCTGTCTGCTCTGCTGGTTGTCATTATTAAGATACAATGAAGGGAGCAAACTGCACAGAGAAAGGGCAAAATAGAATGAAATCAACAAAAGGTTGTTAAGCATTTAAATCTATAGCAAAAGCAGAAATATTCCTAAATGTCTTATAAATGTAAAACATGCTGCGGTGCTTTCTTAATGTAGAATAAGAGGAGAAAAAAAATACCAGCTAATTAATTGAGATCAGTGTTATCAGGTGTTGTCACTGATTATGAATTATGAACCTGATTATGAACCTGAAACCACAGTGGGCCCCCAGGACCAATGTTGAGAACCCCTGCTTTAAATAATGCCACTGTAATGCCCCATGCAAATAGAACCCTAGAATGACCTTGAGCCCTGTTCATGACCAAACTTGATTAGTGGTAGACAGAAATGAGTTACAGATACAAAAGTGTGAAGTGAAAAAACCCAGTGTTTCTTTATTTATATTGATAAAAAATGAAATCAAAAACCATTTGCGTGTAATCAATAATAATAAAAAATAGACAGACCTGATGACACATCAAAGCAATCAAAAACTAAAAAGAAAAATATTACAAAACAAAAACTATTTTCTTCCTTCCTTCTAAACAAGAACCAATGAAATACAAAAAGGATCTATGTAAGCTATGTACAAATGCTATGAGCCCCTCTACAAAGCTCTAGGGGCTTTCTTCCACTCCCTTTTGCTCCCTTCGGGTGTACTCATGGCAGAAAGACAACACAAAGCTTCTACCTTCCTGGATTTATAAGGCCATGGGATTGTAGCAACCAATTCCCTTAGCCCTCCAATACCACACATGCTGCTAACCTCTTCTCTTTTTGCAGTGTCACATTAGCATGAACTGCTAGCTTCCTTACCTGACCCAAGGTGCATGCACCTGTGAGGCTAGGAAAACATCCAGGCTTACCACAACCTCAATCCTGCACTTCCCCTTCTGCCCAAGGTAAGTGCCTTCTCTTACAACTCACATTTACAAAAGAAAAGCTCATAAATAGTTAAATTCTTATTAAGAAACTATTCATGACGTGACCAATTGCAACTGTCTCAGGCAAGATGCCTTTTTGCCACCCATTCTCTCTGCCCCACAAAAATATATCCTTACTAGGCCTTAGACGATAAACTTAATTCACATGCAGTAAGGATTGCTAGAGAATATATGCTTTGTGATACGGTGCAGAAAAAATATATATTTGTCTAGAAAATATGAAACAATGAAAAAGATTAGCTTTAAAACAGTAAAATACAAAATAACATTAAAAACAATATAATTGTTTAATATGAAACTGAATATGAAAAGAAACGTGTTCCACCATGCTTCTCTAAATACCTTGGCAGTTTTAAATGAGGTGCTGAAAGTTAAAAGGCACCTGACATTTTTAATTAATAACACATAGTGCAAACTTTAACAGATTCCAGAAATTAATTAAAGTTTACTAAATGATACACATCCAATTCATCATTAACTTTTTGTGGGCTAATGATAGGCTACAACACAGATAACAGGAACAATAACAATAATCTATACTAATAAAAGGCAAAGCACTGACTGACTGACTGACTGACTGACTGACTGACTGACTGACTGACTGACTCACTCACTCACTCACTCACTCACTCACTCACTCACTCACTCACTCACTCACTCATCACTAATTCTCCAACTTCCCGTGTAGGTAGAAGGCTGAAATTTGGCAGGCTCATTCCTTACAGCTTACTTACAAAAGTTAGGCAGGTTTCATTTCGAAATTCTACGCGTAATGGTCATAACTGGAACTTCTTTTTTGTCCATATACTGTAATGGAAGGTAGCAAGATGGCCGTAGGAGACGGAGTTGCGTGTCGCGTCATCACGCCTCCCACATAATCACGTGAACTGACTGTGAACTCAGTACGTAGAAAAAAAGGAGGAGCCCAAAAGAGCGCTGAAGAAAACATTCATTACACAATTGACAAGGCAGCGAAACAATAAGAAGCGAGTGAGTGACGTATACAAGCATCTTCATAAGACACGAGATATAAAAAAGCACGGTGTAAACCATAAGTTTAAATTAACTTTATAGAAACGCTCCCGCTGCCGTTTGCAATACCATATTCACGAGATACAAGTTTAATGAGAAGACACGAGGTATAAAAAAGCACGGTGTAAACCGTAACCTTAAATTAGCTTTATAGAAACGCTCCCGCTGCCGTTTGCAATGATATATTCGCGAGATACAAGTTTAATGAGAAGACACAAGGTATAAACGAGAGTTTGGATCACTTTGTAACAGAGTTAAAATTGCTGTAGCGAGAAACTTTTAACTGCCGGGTCATGTCGCGTGTTCTCGGGTAGGTACACCAAAAAATGTATACATTTATGCATGTAATGGGCAAACAAAAAATGTACTATACCCGAAAGCACTGCAGTAGTACTCAATGTATCTTTACTTCTTAAATGTTAATGTTTTACTGTTTAATAATTTATACGCTTCTTATATGTTGTTCAAATTCTTTTATCAAAATACCAGTAACAGCGCACTGCACGATAACATGGAGTGAATACACTTGACATGAGCATTCATGTTATTTATCCTCTTTCTGTGTATGTTTACCATTCATTTGCTCAGAGGTTGATGCGCTTGCTGCTTAATGAGCAGCTCTTCACCCTAGCGTCCCGCTGCTTTCTTCTTTCGTCGGCATCTTTTCCCGTTAAAACTGATAAAGTTAGTTTTTGTGTTGCGATAACTTAGTATGTTTTCTTTAATTTTTCAGTTAAGCTGGCACTTAAGTCTTCAATCTGCCTCAAGAATGATTAGCGAAGGTGGTAGGGAATGAAAACGACACCCATACGCATCCGCCACGGCCGCACTGGTGCGCGCAGCTGTGAGTTGATTCTACAATAAAATAAAATAAAGATAAAAAGAGTAATAAAATCATCACCCCGAAAGCGAATAGTAGACGTGATGTAGTATATGTGTACCAAATTTCAAGTCAATAGGTGAAACGGTTTGCGAGCTACAGGTGATTTAAAATCCTGGACAGACAAACGAATAGCCATGGTAGCGTATTATAGAAGAAGATTTTACTGTTTAATAATTTATATTTATATGCAATGTGCTTCTTATATATTACTTCATATTCTCATATGATAATGATGTTAATATTGTTTATATTGATTTCTATGTTATTGTAAGTGCTCTTTATTTGTGGAAAAATAAATTTGGCAATTAACAAACTTATTTTATACTTACTACATTTTATTTTTTTCTCTTGCACTCAGTGAGCGAATCCACTGGGTAATCAGCTATATATATATATATATGGAGATATGTATATATATGTGTATATATATGTAGATATGTATCCATATATGTGTATATATATGTAGATATGTATATATATATATGTGTATATATATATGTAGATATGTATATATATATGTGTATATATATATATGTAGATATGTATATATATATGTAGATATGTAAATATATATGTATATATATGTGTGTATGTATGTATGTGTGTATATATATATGTATGTATGTATGTGTATATATATATATGTATGTATGTGTGTATATATATATATATATATATATATATGTATGTATGTATGTATGTATGTATGTATGTGTGTATATATATATATGTTGAAATGTATATATATATATATATATATATATATGTATATATGTATATATATATATATATGTGTATATGTAGATATGTATATATGTTTATGTGTGTGTGTGTGTGTGTATATAACCTCTTTAACACACTACTTCTCCGCTGCGAAGCGCGGGTATTTTGCTAGTAATAGTAATAATCCTCAAACTTATGTAGCATAGGAGACACAGACTTGACAAAGTAAAATTAAATAGTCAACTACCACAAGAGACTTTGAATGCATTGCTAAAGACTAATTTAATTCAAAATATAAGCAGCTTTCAAAAGACCTTAGAGTATTAAAAGTTCAAAAATCCCACCCAACATTGTTCAGCACAATCAATGACTTTATGATTATACTCTTTGTATTTGTTCCTGCTAATGGCATGTAAATAAAGCGTTCTCCATAGCTGGGAAAACTGATTCTCCGCATTGATTGTATGGTGATATAGCATTATTGGCATACATTATAGAGAAAACAGAAATCATGGGTAAATGTTTACAGTGACTCATTATTCTTCAATTCCGATTTGAATTTTGTGTTTATGTTAGTCTTGTCAGTTTAGTGTAAGGGCCTAAATATAATTTATTTGGTTACAGTTAATGGGGTTACATAATAAAATTATAATAGTCCTGTCACCATCACTGTAAGCTATCTGGCAGGATGGCAAGTTAATAGAGCGGGACCTGAAGCAGTCTTTGATTATTTAAAAATAACAGAAAATTAAAAAAAAAAACCACCTGCCCAATTACAATGTGGTTTCTACTATGTCAAACATCAAAAACACATTTTTCCAAGAGAGTCTTGTAGACACATGCACATGCCATCGTGAACTAACCAATCCGTAGACATCCTGCACTGTAAAGAATTACAGCAGCATGTATCTTTTAATTTTGTTTGTTACTGGCCTATGATACTGGTGAATTAATTTTATTAATTTTGGAGACTCAGGATAGGAATCGGTACACAGTCATATGGGATTTGAATCACTTGCAAAATGGAACTGCAGTCTTAATGTGGCCTCAGTGGATAGTAGAGTCAAACACAGCTGGTATGGATTTTTTAACTCGTTTGTGCCAACATAACTTTTAGCATTACATTTTGGGTTTACACGCTAGGCTTTGTGTTCTTTCAGTACTAACGTTTTCTTTGTATTTTTTTTTATTATCTTTGTAATTTCAACATTTTATATTTCTTCAATGTCACATGAGGTATATAGTATACCTTTCAAATCAAAAGACAGTACAATTTACTTACTATCTAGAAAATATTGATTCTAAAAACTCTTCTTTAATAGCATGCATCGTATTAAATAAAACATACTGTATGTTAAAAATGTTCACTCGACTTGCAGTTTCTTTGTATATCTCAACTCATATGGCTTGGTGCACATCTAAATTAGCAGGAGGCTAACTGTAGATCACTGCAAATATGTTTAGCTTAAACAAAAGGATTATATATAATTGATCTCAAATGCCAACAATTGCAAAAATCAATAAATAAAGCAATTTCATATAATAAGCAAGAAAATATTCTTACCAATGACCCATACTAAAATTATATTCAAATAACAGATGCATTCTTATCTTTCCTTTGCAGCTGTACAACACTTTGTAATCATCTTGACTCTACTCTTACACATCTATTTATAATGTATTTCCTTCATTTGTTATTCAATAAATTGCATCTGAAGTGCATTGTTGCTCTCCCAGGCTTACCCATAACTAAATGACAAAAACATAAAACTTGTAAACTGGATCCATCTGTTTTGCAAAAGTACCCACTATTTAGTGATTTGAAAGTTCTGCTACACTGAGCCATTAGCAGATAGTTTGTCAGAACTCACTAAGTCACAGAAGTGTCTCATTTTAGTCACAATGCCATTTATATCATTAACTTGCAATATTTTATACAACTGACTAATACTGTATTACAATTACTAGATGAAACCTTGAAATAAAATACGTTTTCAACATTTTGAATTGCAATTTAAGTGTCAGAGAGTGCTGGAAAAAAAGTCTGTGAAATTGCGCTTATTCAAAAGTAATGCCTTTTCAAAAATATCTCCGACAAAGCTATAAATGCTATTCCATGGCTGAAAGATGTGATAACTGCCATACAACAGGTATCTCCCAGTTCTCAGAAATATTAATGTTCCTTCTTGAATGGCATTTTTATTTAAAAGATTTACTAGTGGTTATATATTTGTTATAGTATTTGTGATCAAAATTCATTTTAGTGTAACTCGGATGCCGAAAATAAATGCTCTCCCAAAATTCACATATGTACATTTGCATACCAGCCAGACAAAACCATAAAATTGCAGTACAGAGGAGCATCATTATAATTTTAACCAATACTTTTTCTCTTGTAAGATATTTCAAGTCTCTCAGAGCTTCAGGGAGTCTCCTTGATCTGACCCAATGTGCTTTTTGTCTTTTTGATATGATTGAAAACCTCAGGAAATTGTGGTAGGGTTGCAGAGTGCACCACTGATAATAAATTGAAAGGTTGTCTAGATGCTGTGTTATGCTAGTGCTGTGTTATGCAAGGGGTAAAAATAGCCAAACATGAATGGAAAAATACAAATAATTCAACAAAGATCTGTTGATATATTGCTACATCTACATAAAAAAAAATTCATTCAATGACTGATGTATAATGTGCACTCCTTTTCAGGCTATTTCTGCTTCAAGATGACAGATACAGGGAAATTAATTACATGCCAATACCTTTCAGAAGTTTTCTGATGAAAAGGCATTTGTTACTCTGGGAGAGAGCATACTGGTACTGTGTGTAAAAATTATAAAGAAATATGTAAATACTAGAATAGTGGCAACCTGAAACAGGGCTGCGTCCTGGCAATGATGTGCAGTGTTAAGGTTTGTCTGAGTGTAAAGCAGGACACGGCCAGACAGCACTCCTGTCTTGTGCACACTGTTTTCACAGAGACAAAACTTTCATTCTGTAGGAAAGGGATTATATAATCAGGAGTCGATTGAAGATTAAATGGTTTTGTTTAGATTCATTGTTTTGTGATATGACATGATGGATTACACGAGCAGATGGCCCATTCTGCAAATAAATCAATGAAATAATTATTTCCAAATGAATCTGACATGATGAGCAGTATCTCAAAGTGCTTTACAATGAAATAAAATATTAACAAGATAAAGAGTAGGAATTTCAAGAACAAAGGCAAGTCAGGTCATGATATAAATAAATGTTTGTGGAGGTCAAGATAAATATTATAAAGTTGGCCAGAAAGACAAAACTTTAGATCGATGGCCACTTTTTGACCTCTTCTGTATAATATTATCACAAGATTCTTACTAGAAGTACACCGTGGCTCTGTTGTGTGCATTACCAACAGAAAATTCCACTGGTTGTGAAGGAGGCACTTTATGTTACAGTAGGTTTGCACATTTAGGTTATAGTATTAAGTATAATAGCTAATGTTTCTGTGTTGAGCACACATTGTTAGCTATTTCTGTTGAATATGCTAATAAAAATGTATTCATGCTCACACAGTTTGATTGATGTCCTGGAGTGCCATGAGATTTTTCATTGGCAGTTTGAAGAAAATACAATTGTGCGCCAGCTGGACCACTGTCTCCAATATAAAGATTAAAATAATAGCTAATTTATTCAGAAACTGTGATTTTCCATCCAAATCTGAATCTCACATTTATTTAGATTTCAAAGATGTTTAAGAAGATGAATTATTTAGTTGTTCTGACTCATTAATAAAACAAGTAGAGCAAACTATGAAGATAAATTCTAATACATTTTAATACAATAAACACCTACTTGTTAATGTGGAAGGTTAAGCAGCATTAAAGGAAGACCACATGCAAACACTTTGGATTTTTTCATGATATAAAGCATTATATTGTTTCATTAAACATTTAAATTAAGCAAGCAAATTTATATTTGTCACTTCTTTTTCCCAGAACTGGCTTGTATAATAACTGCCAGTAGGAGTTTACCACTGCCTAAAATGCTAACCCATGCTCTCTATGTATTTTTACCACTGTGATGAATGTAGAATTTGCATCCCAGTTTGCTAATGGAAGTGACAGCCTTACATTCTAAAAAATGGCTAATGCCAACCTGATCTTTCTGGCCAACCAACCAAAAACTTTACCTGGTAGGTGACTACCTAAATAATCAGACTGTAATTCAGACCTACGGATATATACATATATATATATATATATATATATATATATATATATATACAGTGGTGTGAAAAACTATTTGCCCCCTTCCTGATTTCTTATTCTTTTGCATGTTTGTCACACAAAATGTTTCTGATCATCAAACACAATTAATCATTAGTCAAATATAACACAAGTAAACACAAAATGCAGTTTGTAAATGGTGTTTTTTATTATTTAGGGAGAAAAAAAAATCCAAACCTACATGGCCCTGTGTGAAAAAGTAATTGCCCCCTGAACCTAATAACTGGTTGGGCCACCCTTAGCAGCAATAACTGCAATCAAGCATTTGCGATAACTTGCATTGAGTCTTTTACAGCGCTCTGGAGGAATTTTGGCCCACTCATCTTTGCAAAATTGTTGTAATTCAGCTTTATTTGAGGGTTTTCTAGCATGAACCGCCTTTTTAAGGTCATGCCATAGCATCTCAATTGGATTCAGGTCAGGACTTTGACTAGGCCACTCCAAAGTCTTCATTTTGTTTTTCTTCAGCCATTCAGAGGTGGATTTGCTGGTGTGTTTTGGGTCATTGTCCTGTTGCAGCACCCAAGATCGCTTCAGCTTGAGTTGACGAACAGATGGCCGGACATTCTCCTTCAGGATTTTTTGGTAGACAGTAGAATTCATGGTTCCATCTATCACAGCAAGCCTTCCAGGTCCTGAAGCAGCAAAACAACCCCAGACCATCACACTACCACCACCATATTTTACTGTTGGTATGATGTTCTTTTTCTGAAATGCTGTGTTCCTTTTACGCCAGATGTAACGGGACATTTGCCTTCCAAAAAGTTCAACTTTTGACTCATCAGTCCACAAGGTATTTTCCCAAAAGTCTTGGCAATCATTGAGATGTTTCTTAGCAAAATTGAGACGAGCCCTAATGTTCTTTTTGCTTAACAGTGGTTTGCGTCTTGGAAATCTGCCATGCAGGCCGTTTTTGCCCAGTCTCTTTCTTATGGTGGAGTCGTGAACACTGACCTTAATTGAGGCAAGTGAGGCCTGCAGTTCTTTAGACATTGTCCTGGGGTCTTTTGTGACCTCTTGGATGAGTCGTCTCTGCGCTCTTGGGGTAATTTTGGTCGGCCGGCCACTCCTGGGAAGGTTCACCACTGTTCCATGTTTTTGCCATTTGTGGATAATGGCTCTCACTGTGGTTCGCTGGAGTCCCAAAGCTTTAGAAATGGCTTTATAACCTTTATGAGACTGATAGATCTCAATTACTTCTGTTCTCATTTGTTCCTGAATTTCTTTGGATCTTGGCATGATGTCTAGCTTTTGAGGTGCTTTTGGTCTACTTCTCTGTGTCAGGCAGCTCCTATTTAAGTGATTTCTTGATTGAAACAGGTGTGGCAGTAATCAGGCCTGGGGGTGGCTACGGAAATTGAACTCAGGTGTGATACACCACAGTTAGGTTATTTTTTAACAAGGGGGCAATTACTTTTTCACACAGGGCCATGTAGGTTTGGATTTTTTTTCTCCCTAAATAATAAACACCATCATTTACAAACTGCATTTTGTGTTTACTTGTGTTATATTTGACTAATGGTTAAATGTGTTTGATGATCAGAAACATTTTGTGTGACAAACATGCAAAAGAATAAGAAATCAGGAAGGGGGCAAATAGTTTTTCACACCACTGTATATATATATATATATATATATATATATATATATATATATATATATATATACTGTATGTATATATATATATATATATATATATATATATATATATATATATATATATATATATGTATATTGTGAAATGGAACAGACTTGACACACATAAAAAGGTTTGGGGCAGCCACCCATATAATATTCCTGGCTGCAAATGGTTTTTTAAACAGTACAGAGCTGTTGACAATACTGAGTCCAAGACAGAACTGATGAGGGTTGGAAAAGGGTTGGCGGCTTTAAGGGATTAGACCGGAAGTGATGTAGGGGAACTGGAAGTGATGTCCTTCTGACACCAGCCTGTGCACCGGCATCTTTGGGACTGACTCAGATAGGTTTTCCATACAACGACCCCCTACTTGCACATGTGTGACAATATAAATATATATATATATATTGTGATATGTGGCCTGCCGTTCATCCCGGCCAGTACCCCCAGGCCACCAGGTGGAGCCCTCCCTGCAGCATGGAGGTGCCCCGAATGCCAGCAGAGAATCCTGGACAATGCAGTTCTTATCCCCAACCCTGCTGGATGCCGTGGGGGCTGCTAGGGGACGCTGCAGGGAGGAACAAGGATTATTTGCCCTACGCCCCGGAAGTACATCCAAGTCACATGGACAGGAGGAATGACGTGCTTCCGGGGTGAAGGAGAAAGGATTTTTATCTGACCCGGAATTGTTCCTAGTCACGTGGACAGAGAGGGCGAAACACTTCCGGGTAAAGGACTATAAAAGGAATGTGGGAAATCCCAGACGTCGAGCTGAGCTGGGTGGAAGGGTGGCAATGCGTTTGGGAGTGGAGGATTGTTTATTGTAGTGATTGATTATTGATTTATTATAGGAGTATTGTGGAGTGTAGGTAGGCTTTGTGCACTTTATTAGTGTCCGAATAAATAATTATTGGACTTTTACCTGGTGTCTGAAGAGTGGTCTGAGGGTTCAAGGGGTCGAGAGAGACCTCAATCTGTCACAATATATATATAAATATTTTTTTTTTGTTAGAAAAATGGTGAAAACTCCATTTTTAATTAAGCCTTGTTTCAGAAAGGTACATTACAAAAAAAAAATCTAAACAATATGACAGCTTGTAATTATGAGAAGCATTTTATTTTCTTTTATGCCATATTGATTATGGATAAATATTTCTGTACATGTTTTATTTGTTAAAGTATATTTTTTAAGGAATTTTTATTCATTTTAGTTTTTTATAGCCTCTGAACAGTAAGCCTACAAAATTTCATTTTGAATGAACAGTTAACACTTGTGGTGTACAGTTTAATTATAAAAATACACTTTAATATTGGTCATAAAACTTTCATTTGTCTGGTTATGCAGAAGATTAGTGTTAAAAGTTTTTAAAGGGATACAGAAAAAAAACAATACGAATTGGTATCGGCATTAGCCAGTCAAGCAACATGAAATCGGTGAGCCTTATTGTCCTTAAAAAAGCTGACTGGTGCATCCCTAAATAGTCATCAATCCTAAATAGTCATTAATAAATATATCTTTAAAATAGTGCACATTTTTTTGAATAATGCCACAGCTAGATAAGTTAGGGCCAAGATCTTTTTAAGAATGCAGGTCATGGGCCTGTTTTGAGTTTCAGGTCTAAGCCTATTTGATTTTTTTTTAAGTTGTGATTCGCCGGGTCCAAACACCATGAGGCAGCAGTGCACATCAGTGTTCTTTTCTATTGCTATAATATTTCATGTGAATCTTATTTGCAAAGCTGTAATATCTCAAGGCGAGACAGTAAAAGGTTTTTAATAAAGAAGGATTGGAAGATTACACGTGGTCGAGAAAATAGGCAAGGGTCGAAACAAGTAAGAGCAGCTAACCAGTCATCAAGTTGAAAATGGTAAGCAAAAATCAAAGTCTTTAACCAGAAAAATATTAGTTCATAACCAAGAAAAATAAATCAAAATAAGCAATGTTCAATCCACATGAATACTAATATTGGAAATTAAGTATATACATGTGCCCTTTAATGGACTATCATCCCTCCCTGGTTTTAATTCTAATTATATTAAAAGCTCATTTTAGAAATGAATACATTTTATTTTGAAATCCGATAGATACGCATATATTACAGAGGTGACACACACGGCTCAGATAAAATCATACGGTATCAAATGGTTTATTCAGATCAGATATGTGTGAAGCCTATAGTCTTTCTTGAGGTCATATTACATTTAGGGCATTGAATTGCTGTAATAATTTTATATTTTTGTGCACATCAGGAAGAAACATAAAAATTGACCTTGCTGTTCTCTTTGAAAAGCAGAGCAAAAATTCTTGAGAACAAAAAGAAGTGTGAAGGTGAGGTGTCACCAGTGATAACTCAAAAATTCTCATAGCACATGAATACAGCAAATTTATAGCGACATTTCCAAGAATAAAAAAAAAACCTAACAAAAGAATGTCAGTGCTGGTTGGCTGTAACTATCTATATGAAGAATTAAATTTTGCATGTCCTGAGACAAAGCCGATTCCACAGCAAGCTGAGGTACTGCCACAGGTATCAAGGTCCATTTCTTTGAGTTTGACTATAAGTTATAATTTCTGTATACAAGTTCCTGCATAAGGTACTCAAAGCCTACAAGAAGACCATTAATGTGTTGTCAGTCATCTTCCAACCTGCTATATCCTAACACAGGGTCACGGTGGTCTGCTGGAGCCAATCCCAACCAGTACAGAGCACAAGGCAGGAACAAACCCCGGGCAGGGCACCAGCCCACCGCAGGGCACACACACACACCCACCCTCCGGAAACACACGCTAGGGACAATTTAGGATCGCCAATTCACCTAACCTGCATGTCTTTGGACTGTGGGAGGAAACCCACGCAGACACGGGGAGAACATGCAAACTCCACGCAGGGAGGACCCGGGAAGCAAACCCAGGTCTCCTTACTGTGAGGCAGCAGCGCTACCACTGCGCCACCATGCCACCCCTTAATGTGCTGTGTTTGTAATAAGTAACTTGTTAAACTTCCAACATTCTTTCATTATAATATTGGTGGTTTATACAAGACATTTAATTCCATAATATCAAAGGAAAGAACATTCTGTGATGTTCTTTTTGTGTGCTTTATTTACAGTATTTTAGTTTTGTTGCAGCTTTGTCTGGATTTACACTTGATTTGAACTTTATAAAAAACATTGCATGCAAGCATGAAGTACTTACTGTTATGTGACTTAAGTTTATGCTCCTGTTCCATATACAGTATATTTGTCAAATATTAATACATGTTTAATTAATATTGTTATGCTTTATTTAGTATCTATGTGTAATGTGTTCTGTTTCATCCTTTGAGCTTTGTGGGTGATACCACGGGAGGTGGGGCCACCCTGACGCCACCTCTGCTGAGACTATATATATACAGTTAGGTCCATAAATATTTGGACAGAAACAACTTTTTTCTAATTTTGGTTCTGTACATTACCACAATGAATTTTAAATGAAACAACTCAGATGCAGTTGAAGTGCAGACTTTCAGCTTTAATTCAGTGGGGTGAACAAAACGATTGCATAAAAATGTGAGGCAACTAAAGCATTTTTTTAACACAATTCCTTCATTTCAGGGGCTCAAAAGTAATTGGACAATTGACTCAAAGGCAATTTCATTGGCAGGTGTGGGCAAGTCCGCCATTATGTCATTATCAATTAAGCAGATAAAAGGCCTGGAGTTGATTTGAGATGTGGTGCTTGCATGTGGAAGATTTTGCTGTGAACAGACAACATGCGGTCAAAGGAGCTCTACGTGCAGGTGAAAGAAGCCATCCTTAAGCTGCGAAAACAGAAAAAACCCATCCAAGAAATTGCTACAATATTACGAGTGGCAAAATCTACAGTTTGGTACATCCTGAGAAAGAAAGCAAGCACTGGTGAACTCAGCAACGCAAAAAGACCTGGACGTCCACGGAAGACAACAGTGGTGGATGATCGCAGAATCATTTCCATGGTGAAGAGAAACCCCTTCACAAGAGCCAAACAAGTGAACAACACTCTCCAGGGGGTAGGCGTATCGATATCCAAGTCTACCATAAAGAGAAGACTGCATGAAAGTAAATACAGAGGGTGCACTGCAAGGTGCAAGCCACTCATAAGCCTCAAGAATCGAAAGGCTAGATTGGACTTTGCTAAAGAATATCTAAAAAAGCCAGCACAGTTCTGGAAAAACATTCTTTGGACAGATGAAAGCAAAATCAACCTCTACCAGAATGATGGCAAGAAAAAAGTATGAAGAAGGTGTGGAACAGCTCATTATCCAAAGCATACCACATCATCTGTAAAACACGGTGGAGGCAGTGTGATGGCTTGGGCGTGCATTGCTGCCAGTGGCACTGGGACACTAGTGTTTATTGATGATGTGACACAGGACAGAAGCAGCCGAATGAATTCTGAGGTGTTCAGAGACATACTGTCTGCTCAAATCCAGCTAAATGCAGTCAAATTGATTGGGTGGCGTTTCATGATACAGATGGACAATGACCCAAAACATACAGCCAAAGCAACCCAGGAGTTTAGTAAAGCAAAGAAATGGAAAATTCTTGAATGGCCAAGTCAGTCACTTGATCTTAACCCAATTGAGCATGCATTTCACTTGTTGAAGACTAAACTTCAGACAGAAAGGCCCACAAACAGCAACTGAAAGCCGCTGCAGCAAAGGCCTGGCAGAGCATTAAAAAGGAGGAAACCCAGCATCTGGTGATGTCAATGAGTTCAAGACCTCAGGCTGTCATTGCCAGCAAAAGGTTTTCAACCAAGTATTAGAAATGAACATTTTATTTCCAGTTATTTAATTTGTCCAATTACATTTGAGCCCCTGAAATGAAGGGATTGTGTTAAAAAAATGCTTTAGTTGCCTCACATTTTTATGTAATCGTTTTGTTCATCCCACTGAATTAAAGCTGAAAGTCTGCACTTCAACTGCATCTGAGTTGTTTCATTTCAAATTCATTGTGGTAATGTACAGAGCCAAAATTAGAAAAAAGTTGTCTCTGTCCAAATATTTATGGACCTAACTGTATATATACACAAGAGATCTCGGTGGACCTTGGATGGATTTCTTTGTGTTTTTCTTTCAATCTACATTTTTTCTTTCCAAAATTTTGTTTTGGTTGTTGGATTTCTTCTCATGGATTGTATTTTGGGACTTGGTTTTCTTGGATTGTCTTTTAGGCAGCTCCTTTTTTTGCTGTTTCAGGCATTTTGGTATAGTTTCCAATTTTTTAAATAGATCTTTCTTTACTTCAGAGTAACTCTACAAACTAGAAGTTCCATGTTTTATCACCCTTGAGAGACATCTTAGAATATTTGGGGACTTTAAAGTATATTTTGAATTGTAATGCCATTTTCTCCATTTTAGGCCTAGTCAGGATATAGCCAGCAAATAGCAGTTGGGGCTGGATGATTTAGAGTGATGCAGCTTTGGATAGCTCAGTGCTGTATCTGTCCTGCTATAGTGACTTATTTTTGAGGTATTATACTCTTTTTGCTATGTTTGAGACTCAAATTCTTCACACTTACAGTCCTACTTAAAAGACACGTGTAAAGCTGAGAACTCCACATCTTTCATAAAACATGCCTCAATTTAAAATGGCATTGATGTTATGAAATATACTGTAAGCTAGCTGAGGTTTTTCTAGAATTCTAGTTTTCATTTTGCTTTGGTAGTGAGCTGTAGTACTAAGCTGCTTATTCTCTAATTCTCCCGGCTATTCACTGTATTTACATTTTTTTCACGTCACTTTCTATAAAGGAGTCTGCCAAATAAACAATATAACAGCAGGTATGCTGTTAGCAATAATGCAACAAAAGAACACGTTGTTCTTTGGAAACTATCCTAGTGTCCATAACAGCAAGGGGGCTGGGCAGCAGCTTGGTTTTTATAAATATATAAACACTCTTGAATGAATGTGTGCTAAGCCGAAAGTTTCATCTTCTTCCTAACCCATATTGTTATTTACAGTAATAATACTGCTTATTAACTCACTAATTATTACATCAGTTTTTCCACTGGGAAATAATGCAAAACACCATCTTATATTAAAGAGACACTGACAGCCAAGTCATATGGAATTGACTCCACCAAACTGACAAATGTTTATAAATGTGGAAATGATGATGCTAGAGGAATTTTCAAAACTTCACAAAACCAAAATGCCATTACAAATTCTGTTTTTGAGTAAACAGAGCAAAACTCTTGACTGCCAACCTTGGTTGTTTCACTAAATAACTGAAGCACACAAGTCGTTTGTTTTGAATTTATTCAAATGCTTGGATGCCAGTATCATCTCAAATAGATTCCGTAATTGTGACATCACATGCTTTGCCACTGAAACATGCAACTTGAAATAAGCACCATTGTCATATACAACATCACACAGACAGAAAAGATTCTAAAAATGGTGCAAGAATGACCAAGGAAACAGTAAAATATAGCAACAAAATGAAATGCAGTACACAAATAGCTCTAGCTTGATTTCCCAATCACACGATATTTTACTAGAGTTTTTTTGAAAAAAACCTCCAAATTGAGTGTTGCTGTAATGAGGCGAACCATGAAGTGTGCACTTTGTTTTTGAGCAGATCAGCTCCTAATTCATGAAGTATGCAAATTACACCTATGCATGAACTAACCTTCATGTTCTTCTTCACCTATGCAACTGGTTTTTTGGAGTTTAGAAAATATAAACATTAATGAAATCCTACCATCTAAAGTAGCATCGTCAGGAGTTGCATGATGCTAATTTCAATTGTTCGAAATTTTCAGTTTGGTATTGTTAAGTTTGATTTGATTGTTTGGATTATTTTTTGCTTTTAATTAAAATGAATAAAATATATATACAGTACATCATTCTATTCTGTTGTGAGGATGACTAACAGAAACAAAAAAATCCTGACATGTTATGCTAAGTTAACTGTCAAGTCAAGTCAAGTTGGGAAGCATGCACTGGTACAGTGAGTTGCCACACCCACTACACAATGAAACAATTCAGGATCCCGGTTTGCAACCCCCCAGGTAGACACGTGGTCCAGTCCCACCCTCCGGAAATGACCCTCTATCTGCCGCAGCCAGGTATTACGTGGGCGACCCCTTGGCCTGGTCCAGCCAAACGGGTCCCCAACAATGCGGATCTTACGAGCCAGTCTTCATCTCAGGTCACTGGATAGCGTCCATGTCTCACAACCATATAGCAAAACAGGAAGCACGAGGACTCTAAAGACTTGGACCTTTGCCCTTTTGCATAGATATCGGCAGTTGAGTCTCTGCATACTCCTTGGGTCATGGAAGCTCCAAATGGACACCCAAGTTTGACCAACAGATATTATTCAATGAGTGACAATTTTGATGAACAAAACAACGTGTCTATCTTTAGAACAAGCTGTATTGTCTCTGAAATCTCTTAAAAATGTATGCTCTCTGAAACGTCTCTCTGAAACCAAAAATCTAATGAGCCTCTCTCATTGGAAAGCTGTAAACTGAACATTTCTTCTCTTTGTGGACCTAAATATGAGGCAAAGCTGTGTGACTGAGCCAAGACTGAGGAGCAGCCATTATTTCAAGAAGGGAACTTCAGCATGTAAAATCTTGTGTCAGAAAGAGTAATGCTTTTCCCTGTGATGTTGCAGAGGACACAGCAAAGAGCCTAAGAAAAGCACAGCACACTACAAATAAAGAACCATGTTGGAAAGTAAAAGAGTACACTCCAACTCAGGAAGAAACAACTTGAACCAGGAGAAACAACAGCAAACAGCTCCACATAGTATCAGATATTATCCTTAAAGGTTTGGTATTGAAAAACTGTTGATCTGTGCCAACATAAATTAGAACTGTAAATAGCAAGTAAACAGCCAACCTCTTCTGTTTTACTTATTTGTCTGATGTCATCTGCCTTGTGTCCTGTCTTCAAAATGTATACAGTTATAATAATTCTCTAATCCTTATTTTTATCCATAAATTATATTATTTTGTTTCTTAAAATGAGTGTGCTTCAGTTACCTTCCTTTATGGGTCTAATGGCCAGAGACTGCCTACTACAGAGAAGGGTAAGGAAAATAAAGTAGGAGAGGAGACTTTCCAAATGATTTAAATAATTACTGGCATTGCCAAAGGGAAAAATTGATAATGAATTAACTAATTAATTAACCAAGTTAAAATCTCTTCCTTCTTTTTTCCTACACCATTATCAGCCTCTACCTTTTGATCCAGATGTTGGAACCTCTTTGGTCTGTGTCTCCTCAGCATAACACTATCACCTCCACATAAAGTCTTTCCCTCACTCCATAGTCATCTACATCTCACATATTACACACGTCAACTAGATATTCTCACCTGAGTTATTTCCAAACTTTGCTTCACAATCCCCCCTAAGTCACCATTTCTCACTCTAAGAAGGAGTAGCATTCCTCATACAGCTTCCGTAATTTTTTTCCAAAGAGGTTTTTTTGAGAAGTCAAAATGGGGCAGCTCCTAGAATTTCATCCTTGCACTTGCTGCAATGCCTGGCACTCCATCTGCACCAAAGCAGAAGAACTACCTTAGTTTCACCAAAAGACTCCAGTGCTGATATTTAAAATTTACACTTCATAACTATTCTTTATCCCTTTAACACACTTTTTCCACAAACAAAGGTCTTCCTGCAGATTACACTTTATACGACTACATAATTTATGCACCTACTTCTGACAAACCATTCATTGCATTAGCATTCTCACAACATTTTTGCTTCCCATTTGGCTATCGATACAGGGCTGTGCTGAACCAGAGCCCATGCCAGCAGTAGTGGGTAGAAGACAGCAAATGGCTCTAGACAAGGTGCCACTCCATTGCAGGTCCCACTCAAGCAATTAGCAGTATAGAATTCATTAGTATTCTAAGGGTAATGTTTTGTCTTGTAACTACTCCATTGCAACACTGTGACACCCTGGGTAAGGACACTTGTACAATTGCCCCTTGGGATGTCAGTAGATGAGACGGAGCAACCAGAGAATGGAGTAAGAGAGACTCAGACTGAAAAAGACAGTGTCCTAACTATTTTACAAACAAATGTCTTGCAAAAATATTTACAAAGTCCAATGCAGAGACACTTTCAAAACCAAAGAAAATGAATGCAGGTGTTGCTTATAATATTTACAGTTGCTCCAAAATAAAAGTGAAGAAAACAAAAAAAACATCAACAAAAAAAAAACTCTTCCCCCTCCTTCATCCGGCTACAAAACTGATCACAAAGGACAGGCTGAAAAATTAATTTAAAAAAAATGAAAAACTAAGCATCTACTTATATACACAAAGGTCAGTACTGCTCAGCAAAACAAACCAGTAGCAGAGATCCACATTTAAGCCCGAGGACTCCTGGCGTTCACACCATGGTTTTATACCTGCAAGCCCTTTTTGTCCATCCAATCCTCATTTACATTACCTGCAGACTTCCAATAACACTGCCCAACAATTTTTTTGAAAAGTCTTGCTTCCTGAAAAGGTTTTGCTGATTGTGACAGGTACCTACTGGGTATGTACAAATATAGTTTTAGTTTTACTGCATCACGTAGGTACTCTGAGAAATAGACATTTATATGTTTACTGACAATAACGTATTTAGTCACGCTTATGTTTCACATAAGCTATTAAATTCAACAGAATTAAAAGTGTTTCGCTCCTGATTTTCATTTGTATTCAATGTCTGGTGCATCACGTTGCAGTGTCCAACAGTAGTCAGCAAGCATTGACGGATTCCAGTTGCCCTGGTATCGTTTCTCCATCGTAGCAATATCCTGGTGAAACCTTTCACTGTGTTTGTCACTGACAGCACCGAGATTTTTGGGGAAGAAATCCAAGTGTGAGTGGAGGAAATGAATCTTGAGTGACATGTTGCACTTCATTGTCTTGTATGCTTTGAGAAGTTTGTCTACCAGCTGAATGTAGTTTGGGGCTCTGTAATTGCCCAGAAAATTGTCAAGTCTTTCCAGGCAATTTCTTCCGGCCCAACTAACAGATCTTTATATTGCTTGTCACTCATAACATGTCTGATCTGGGGGACAACAAAAATACCCTCTTTGATCTTGGCGTCAGTTATTCTTGGGAACATCTGTCTTAAATAACGAAAACCTTCGCCTTCCTTGTTCAGTGCTTTCATGAAATTCTTCATGAGTCCCAGTTTAATGTGAAGAGGAGGCAAAAATATCTTTGCCAGGTTGACAAGTGATTCATGTGCCACATTTTTCTGTCCTGGAACTAACTTTTTACAGAGTGGCCAGTTCTGTCGAGAATAGTGCGACTCTTTGGCACGACTGTCCTATTCACAGATGAAACAACAGTAACAGAGCAGCGACTTTAAGATCTCCACAGATATTCCAGTTGTACCTGCTATACTGGACGTGCTTCAGCAACAGTTCCATATTCTCATACGTTTCTTTCATGTGTGCTGCATAGCCAACAGGTACTGAAGGATAAACATTGCCATTGTGTAGCAGAACAGCTTTCAGGCTTAACATTGACGAATCAATGAAGAGACGCCACTCTTCCGGATTGTGCTCACAAGTCAAGGCTGAGAACAATCCTTCAGTGTCACAACAGAAACAGAGATGGTCAACTTGTGCAAAAAATTTGGTTATATCATGATGTCTCGAAACACAGACATTTTCATACCTGGTGACAGCAAACACCATTCCTGCAGTCTCGAACCCAGCAGCTCGGCTTTTGCTTTTGACAGACCCAAATCTCTGACCAAATCGTTCAATTCGGACTGTGTTATCAGATGTGGATCACCTGATGAGCACAGTTCAAAATCCGGGTCAATGTCACTGTCAATACCCTGCATTGCAGTTTCTTCATCTGGTTCGTCTAAGGTCCAATCCTCTGGTGGTTTCGAAATTGGAAGACTGTCGTCATGTGGCATAGGTCTCATTGCTGAAGGCAGATTAGGATATTCAATTGACTTCTTGTTTTTGGCAGAGAAACCAGACACATTAGTCAAACAGAAGTAACAGTCTGTCACATGGTCTTTCTGTTCTCGCCATATCATCAGAACAGCAAATGGCATTGTCTTTCGAGTGCCTCTGAGCCAGGCTCTCAGACTGACAGCATATGTCGCACAGCAAATGTGAGGCACCCATTCCTTGTCTTGATTACCAGTTTTGCAGCCGAAATATAGATGATAAGCTTTCTTCACAAGAACAGTCATCCTACGTCTCTGAGGCGCAAGTGTATATTCACCACAGATATAGCAGAATGTATCACGGCTGTTATGACTTTGATGAGACATATCGCCCGACACCAAAACGTCTATAGCATCAAGCTACTCACTGTTATATTGCTACAGATACTATACTTTACTATACTGAGACTATACATACACACTGACTATATTAACCAAATGAGCAGGATCGGTGTATGCAAGCCACCTTTATAGCATGCTGAGACAGCGTCATGCCCAGGATGTGAACTTCCACAGAACAGCTTCCAACCTGGCCTGCTTCCATGGCTGGACATGCCCAGGCTGCACAAACCGTTGTTGATAAGTCACTTACGGGAGCAAAAATGTTTGGATACAAATATAAGAAAAAATCATGACAAACCTGAAGATTTCTCTGAAACGGTACATGATTGGTTAATTTTGATGTGATATTCGTGATCAGCACCCTAAAATCTATAAGAAACACCTGACAGTGTTTAAGAAGCAAAAAGTTTGTTATGCAGTGTAATCTGCCACATCGGGATGTGCACCATTCATCAACACCTGCTCAGGTACAGTCCACCCTATTTAAACATTCCCGCGCTTGTGCGCGTATATCTATCTGTCTTGGTGATGTGAAGGCTCCTTGTTCAGCCTCTGGTAAGTGCTGTTTTACTTTCTCCCATTTTCTTTTCTATTCTGTTTTGTCGGCTACTCTGAAACTGTGCTCTCTATCCATCTGACCTGTTCCCCTGGATTTAGAAATAGCACTTTTGCTTTCTCTCCTGCTGCAGTTACGTGACCGCGCCTTAACACTCGAAAGACAGCTTGAGACGCGTGCCTTGGCGTCGGTTAGTTTGAGTCCCACAGCTTGCTGTCACAGCACCTTTAGGCCTCCAGGAAGCCCTTTGAGCAAACTTGGGCTCAAATGCTGGTGAAACTTTGTGCGCTGCCATGTTAATCTGGAAAGGGGGTGCTAATACAGGTAAATAAAAACTTTATTTTGCCAACTTTTTTTCCCCAGTGTCTGTGATAAGCCAGGTGGCTGTCTCTATATTTACTTTCTTCCTATAGCCACTGCACTTGGCTTATCACAAACACCAAAGAATTTGGAACTCTCGAGATTCTCCAATTGCAGGTCAACAATACATTAACAAGACTGTCTTAGCATATGTTGATGTTTGAAACAACAAACCAGGTCCAAATCTAAATCCACATTACAATGGTGGCACGTCTATCATTTTATCATTTGTATTGTCCCATAACATAATGTAGTCACTGCCTGAAAACTGGTGGGTATTCAAAAGTAAGTACACATAAAAAGCTAAAATGTGTCATAGGTTAAAGATGAATTGCAAGAAATACATCCATAATAAAAACAAACATTTTAGTTTTAAACATACAAAAAATAATGTAATAACCCTGTGTTAGGATATAGCGGGTTGGAAAATGACTGACTGACTGAACTCTCATGCTGGAAGCTACACCAGGTTTATATTAAAATAATTAGTCCTGGGCATTCTTTTAAATCCTGAGACTTCACATTTGCTGGCAGATCATTGCAAATGCTTGGTCCAGTGTGGCAAAAGGTTGTGTAAGGTAATAAGAGACGGTAACTTAAATTTGAAATCCTTGCACAACCTCAGCGTTTTAAATGAGGAAATTCAACCTGTGAACCTGTCTGGTCAAATAGATATTTTCAAACTCTTTTTTGCATTGTTAAGCACATTACTCCTCCTCATTTCCTGCATCATGTTGTGTTAAAAATATGAAATTTTTCAGCTCTGTATAAAGAGAACAAACTTATACAAACATATACACTAAATATACACAAATATCTGCGTATTGTAAACCTGTGTCATTATCTCCACATCAGTCAAGATGTTAATCAAAACTTGTTCCAAATAACTCTTTAGCTCCTTTTTATTTAATATAAGAGCTAACTCATGCGAAGTTTACATGTGACTAATGCTTTACAATTAAACGACAGCATATATATTGTGGCCAGTAGCACCCCAAACCTCAGACACCACCACACAAGCACAAATCCTGGATTCAAATAAGTGATTTATTATTATCAATTACCTTACAAAAAGGCTTTGATACTACAGACCAACACAAATCCACACTCTGTCTTCCTTTCCTCCACACATCCAGGTGAGCTTTGTCCTCCTTCCTACCAACTCTGACTTGCCTGGATATTGCAGAGTAGTTCCTTTCATCTTGGACATGGAAGCAGTTCTAGTGTCAGGATGTAGCCCGCAGGAAGCATTTCCAGGTCAAACTGGAGTTTTAAAGTGTAAGGATCACGAATCGCTGCAGCAACCCTGGTGTCACCCACGGGACGTGACAAGGCTGCTCCATATCCCATACTGATTTTGTAGCCCATGGAGGCTGTCATCTATAGTGTTGGGGGAGCCCGTAGCCTCGCCAGATTTTCTCCCCCTGTCCCACCATCCTACTGGCCTCCCGGCCAGGTAAAGGATCTGAATCCATCAGAATCCATCCTGACTGGAATGCCCACACACGTGTGCTGTCCATCACTATATATATACTGTACATATATATATGTGCTAGCTAACCTATTATAGTTGCTATCTTAATCTGAATTGCAAAAAAGACTGAATTTCTGCAGGCATGTTTAATATGCTGTGGAGCACTGTTTTCAAAGTGTGGTTCATGGACCCCTGTAGTGGGTCAAGTAATCCACAAGGTTACAGTCATTATTAGTCCATTATGTACTTTCTCTTGAATTTATTTGTAACGGTTAATGTTGCTATAGTCTGACTTTGGTGCTAATAAAATAATATACTTAGATTCATGAGAAGTGGGCATAAAACTGCCATCTTGGAGCACACCGTCCAACAGACATTGTGAGGGAAAGTTGTACGTTACTGGGCTGACTGTACACCAGTGGGCCTAATTCTTTGGTTATAAAGAAAAGCTGCCACCATAGAGTACTTTGAACACCCTTTCAGGCTCTTAACCCAATTTCCAAATACAGGCATTATGTAAGGCCCAAGACAGTATTTGTATTCAAACAGGGAAATGCCTTACATTTTTAACACAAATCTATACACTCAAAAAATGCCAAAATTAGTGTCTTAGAACAAAATAAAGTACAGCATGTTGTGTATGAATGTTAACAGAATATTAATAACCCGCTCATTTGCAAACAGAAACACGGTTATGATGGTGCATTTACATATATGAGAACTAAATGTTATTAGAAGTTAATGTCCAACTTAAAGTACACTAAACATGCTATTTATTAAAGATGACAGAAAACTTACTTTGTCAGTAATGCACAACACACAATTAATGGGTTTACAAGGAAACACTGAACAGAAACTACAAACAGGTATGGAGACAGAGCTCCAGTAAATGACCCTAATACTGCAAAGAGCTGAATACTTTTGTTGTTATTTGTCCAAAGGGCTGCTTGTACAGATAACAAGAGGCGTGTTTTTGTTGGACTGCATTCAATTAAATGGAACAATCTGTCATTCCTTCACCTGGCCACAATATATATATCCTAACTACAGGATCACGGGGGTCTGCTGGAGCCAATCCCAGCCAACACAGGGTGCAAGGCAGGAAACAAACCCCACCACAGGAAACACCGCGTGCACACACACACCAAGCACCAGTCCACAACTATTTATACAAGTGCCACACAAAACCAAACTCCCCCAAAGTCCAGGCCAAACCACACAATGCCTCTCTTCTTCAGGCCACCTCCTCTCTCTCCTTCAAGACCTCATCCGTCTTCCACCCGATTCCAGCCCTCCTGTGAAGGGAGGCGGCACCTTTTACGAGCACCCGGATGTGCTCCAGGTGTGCTCCGGCAATCTCCCACCGACACGGCCCAGAGTGGCGGAAATGCTGGCTGCATCCCCGGAAGCACTCCGTGTGTCCCTGCTCCTCTTCCCCCCAGCACTTCCTGGTGTGGCGGAAGTGCTGAGGTCCAGGGCTCTCCAGGCATTGGGGCGCCCCCTGGCGGTCTGGAGGAGGTGCAGGCCCGCCTCTGGTCTTCCTGGGCGTCCCAGCTGGGTACTACCCCAAGCCGGCTGCCATAATATATATTTACTGTATATCTATATATATATATATATATATTGATATATATTTACTGTATGTATATATATATATATATATATATATACTAGCAAAATACCCGCGCTTCGCAGCGGAGAAGTAGTGTGTTAAAGAGGTTATGAAAAAAAAAGGAAACATTTTAAAAATAACGTAACATGATTGTCAATGTAATTGTGTTGTCATTGTTATGAGTGTTGCTGTGTTTTATATATATATAAAATACACACACACACATATAAACATATATATACATATACATATACACATATATATACATATCTACATATATATATATATATATATATATATATATATATATACATATACACATCCACATATCAACATATATATATACACATATATACACACACACACGCTTTATGGGTGATGATTGTTTTAGTCTTTTTATCTTTATTTTATTTTATTGTAGAATCAACTCCTATCTGCGCACAGCAGGGCAGCCGTGGGCGGATGCGTATGGTGTATTCACTCCATGTTATCGTGCATTGCGCTGTCAGTGGTATTTTGATAAAAGAATTTGAACAACATATAAGAAGCGTATAAATTATTAAACAGTAAAACATTAACATTTAAGAAGTAAAGTTACATTAAGTACTACTGCAGTGCCTTCGGGTATACCTCATTTTTTGTTTGCCCATTACATGCTTAAATGTATACATTTTTTGGTGCACCTACCCGAGAACACGCGACATATAACCGAGCGTGGGAGAAGCATGGATTTTAAACACGCGTTGAGTTCATCTGCTGGTCTCCCTCGTGGAATAACTGGTAATGTTTGACTAAAATCTACAGTGAGTAAAACGACATTACCTCCTATTTTTTTTTTTTACGATCTCTGAGATCTTGCTTTTTTCGGTTCAAGGCTTCATAAGCTCTTTTATGTTGTATGGTGTACTTATCCCAAACTATCATCTTTGAATGTTGCAAGACTTTCGCCTTGTATGTAGATCGGGGTAATTACATTCATTGCATTCCTAGTCTGAATCACAATCTGATTGTATGGGTGGTTACCTGGCACTGTAGGGTTGCCACCCGTCCTTTAAAATATGGAATCGTGCCGCGTTTGAGAATGAAATTGCGCGTCCCGTTTTGAATCAATACTGGACGGGATTTATCCCGTATTTTTTTTATCATTTTTTTTTAAAGTAGCGTCTCATGCAAATCATCCCACACACATTTTATGAAGATGCCTCCTTTCCTACTTTTGATTGGGTAATACTTGATGTCATCGTTAGTTTGATTGGTGTTTTTAATTGTCCAGTGAGGAGGGCGTGTCTTTTAAGTACAGTCTGCAAAGTGTTGGCACTGAGATGTGGCGTCAGCGCCATAGTTGAAGCCCCTAACGTTGCGGTCAGCAAGTCGGCTAACATCCGCCATGTGCCGTCTTTCAGTTGCGAGAAGCAGATCATAGAATGGTTGAAACTGTTGCCCCTAACGTTGCGCCACGGCGTGTGGTTCGTTTATACCTCGTGTCTTCTCATTAAACTTTTATCTCGCGAATATGTTATTGCAATCCGCAGCGGGAGCGTTTCTATAAACTTAATTGAAACTTACGTTTTACACCGTGCTTTGTTTCCCTTATGAACATGCTTGTATGCTTAACTCGCTCCGTTCTCAATTGTTTAATTAATTTTTTGCTCTTCGCTGTTTGCGGCTGTTCCTCCATTTCCCCCTACTTCGTTCTTTTATCTCACGAATATGTTATTGCAATCCTTAACGGGAGCGTTTCAATAAACTGATTGAAAATAGTTTTGCATTTACCTTTTTAGTAAAAGGCGAGCTTTTAAGCCTGAGAAATCACCCCGTAAATGCACACGTTTAATTGGACATGTGTTAATATGTATGGTTACACAGTATTAAAAGACAGTGAACAACGTCAGTTACCTTTCTTCCCGCGTTTGATAAAAGGTGAGCTTTTAAGCCTGAGAAATCACCTCGTAAATGCACACGTTTAATTGCACATGTGTTAATATGTATGCTTACACAGTATTAAAAGACAGTCAAAAATTAACGTCATTTACCTTCGTTCCCGCGTGTGACTCGTGCTGTAAATGTCTTCCTTGTTTTTAGTTCATGTGATTACGTAGGAGGCGTGATGACGCGATACGTGACTCCGCCTCCTCCATTACAGTGTATGGACAAAAAATATGTTCCAGTTATGACCATTACGCGTAGAATTTCGAAATGAAACCTGCCTAACTTTTGTAAGTAAGCTGTAAGGAATGAGCCTGCCAAATTTCAGCCTTCCACCTACACGGGAAGTTGGAGAATTAGTGATGAGTGAGTCAGTGAGTCAGTCAGTCAGTCAGTGAGGGCTTTGCCTTTTATTATTATAGATAGATATATATATATATATATATATATATATATATATATATATATATATAGTGGCAACCGGCCGGAGGTGGTACCCAGATGGGACGCCCAGAAAGACCAGAGGAGGGCTTACGCCTCCTCCAGACCACGAGGGGGCGACCACCCTGGTGGCTTTGGGGATCACAGGAACAGAGCTTAGAAGCTCAACCCTATAGGGGCCCAGGGAGTGCTGGCAGTCGCTCATTGGGAGGCACCTGGAGCACGTCCGGGTGGGTTTAAAAGGGGCTGCCTCCCTCTTTCGATAGCTGGAGTCGGGTGCAAGAGGACAAAGCCTGGAGGAGAGGAGAGGAGTGGAGGCAGTCAAGAAGAGAGAGAAAGGCATTTTGAGAGGCCAGGACTGAGGGTGATTGGTGCTGCGGCACTGGGTTGCGTGTGCACGTGTAAATATGGAAAATGTAAATAAACGTGTGTTGGTTGGTAAGCCATCGGTGTCCGCCTGTCTGTGTCTGGGCTGTTCCCCACAATATATAAATAATGAATAATAAATTGCAGGTACCTTTTATGTATGGTACAATAGGGTTGGCTGATTAGTTCACTATAAAATCTATTTCCTTTGAAGCTAAGTGTTACCAAAATAAAAAAACAAACTAAAAACATAGTCCCATTGTTATAATAATGAAGAATAATAAACTTTAAATTAAAACTGCAGTCAGCTTTGAACGTAAACTGTGAAGTTTGTGAAAACACAAACGGCTTATTATAAGTACATAATACTTAGATATTGTACAGTTATGTGCATGATCATCAGTCAACTTCTGTGGGCTTTAAATTTTTTTTTTTAATGCAAACAATGCTGCTCAACGGGCGGCACGGTGGCGCAGTGGGTAGCGCTGCTGCCTCGCAGTTGGGAGATCTGGGGACCTGGGTTCGCTTCCCGGGTCCTCCCTGCGTGGAGTTTGCATGTTCTCCCCGTGTCTGCGTGGGTTTCCTCCGGGCGCTCCGGTTTCCTCCCACAGTCCAAAGACATGCAGGTTAGGTGGATTGGCGATTCTAAATTGGCCCTAGTGTGTGCTTGGTGTGTGGGTGTGTTTGTGTGTGTCCTGCGGTGGGTTGGCACCCTGCCCAGGTTTGTTTCCTGCCTTGTGCCCTGTGTTGGCTGGGGTTGGCTCCAGCAGACCCCCGTGACCCTGTGTTCGGATTCAGCGGGTTGGAAAATGGATGGATGGAATGCTGCTCAACAAGACCTTGTTATTACCATGCCTTAATTTTATTTTATTTTTATTTTTTTGTTTTTATAAAATTTTACTGATTTTATTGTAATCATTCCATACAAATAGATAAATTTTTACAAAAAAATAGGATTGAAAACAAATCAACCCCCACCCCTGGGAAAGAGAGCATGGCCAACGGAGTAAAACTTAAAGGTAGTAAAAATAAATAAATTGATGAGTTTAATAGGCGGATAAAGATAAATGGAGAAGAAAAAGAAATGGGAAGAGAGTCTAATTCCTCAGAGCTTTAAGAGCTTATTCTAAAATATTATTGATTAGATCCTGCCAGGTTTTGAAAAAGTTCTGCACAGATCCTCTAAGTGAGAATTTGATTTTTTTCCAATTTCAAATAATATAATAAACCTCTAGAAAATGACTGATTTGTTTTGATATAAATTTTGTACAGTTCTTGTCTGCTAATATTTCTCCAGGTGTGCTCCGGCAATCTCCCACCGAATAATAGAAGTGGGTTAAGACGCCATCCGCGAGATGAGTATGTGGGGCATAATGACTTTAGCTCCAAGATCAGAGGGGCATGGTCGGAAATACCAATAGTGTCATACTTGCAAGATTTAATCGTAGGCAAGAAATTATTCTCTATAAAGAAATAATCAATTCTTGAGTAGCAATGATGCACTGGTGAGTAGAAGGAATATGTTCTTGAGTTTGGGTTTAGACTCCTCCAGGAGTCTGATAAGTTGTGGTCAGTTAAAAACTGTGTAATTGTCTTTGCAGTGTTAGATGTCATCCCCCCTGTGACAGGGGACCAATCTAAGCGTGGATTTAAAACACAATTAAAGTCCCCAGCCATTATAATTTTATGTGCGTTCACATTGGAAATGGATGTAAATGCATTTCGCGTGAATTCCCTATCAACAACATTGGGTGCATAAACATTTATCAAAATCACTTTACAGTTAAATAAATTGCCCATGACCATCACATATCACCCTTCAGGATAAGATACTACATCTGATGCTACAAATGAGACTGTTCTATGTATGAGAATTCCCACACCTCTTGTTTTCTTTATAAAGCTGGAACGGAACATTTAGCCAGTCCAGTCTTTTTGCAGTCGGAACTGATCCTTGCTTAGTAAGTGGGTTTTCTTGTTAAAATACTATTTTAGCGTTTAGACCTGTAAGGTGAGAGAATCCTTTCTTTCTCTTTAATTCGTTATTCAGGCCTTTAACATTCCAGCTCACAAAGTTAACTGTGCCATCATGGAGACATTGATTCTGAATTTTTGATGTCATTTTGTAGTCTTAACTGGAAGTGAGACAGCTTAAACTTTAATTTCCAATTTTCCCACGAGTTATTGCCATGCAGCCTATTGTTACATTGGAAGATATAATTATAAGGATTTAAAGGACAGATTAGGCTTTAATTTTAAGGACACAAAAAAGATGTGGAATCTCCCAATGCAAGCTGTTTGTACTAGTTGTATTCCCCAAACGGAAGAAATCATACTGCCGTGGGACTCTGAAAACATTTATCCATCCGGTTCCCCACCTGTTCAGCAATAAAAGTTATTTCCATATGCACTCTGTGTATATATATATATATATATATATATATATATATATATATATATATATATATCCATCCATCCATCCATCCATTCTCCAACCCGCTGAATCCGAACACAGGGTCACGGGGGTCTGCTGGAGCCAATCCCAGCCAACACAGGGCACAAGGCAGGGAAACTATCCCGGGCAGGGTGCCAACCCACTGCAGGACACACACACACCCACACACCAAGCACACACTAGGGCCAAGTTAGAATCACCAATCCACCTAACCTGCATGTCTTTGGACTGTGGGAGGAAACCGGAGCGCCCGGAGGAAACCCACGCAGACACGGGGAGAACATGCAAACTCCATGCAGGGTGGACCCGGGAAGCGAACCCGGGTCTCCTAACTGCGAGGCAGCAGCGCTACCACTGCGCCACCGTGCCGCCCATATATATATATATCCATATATATAGCAAGGGTGCCTGTGATGTCATGTACTGTATGACCATGTGTATGGCAATTATGGCATGGCAGTACACATGGACAGCATCTTCCTCTGGTATCATTAATTTGTGATACTATGAATGCTGAAAAGAAATGAAGACAACAGAACACTAAAAAGTAAAAACAACTCTCAAAATCCAGAAAAGGACATTCCATAACCTGTAGGTTTGAGTGGCATAGATAAAAACAGACGTAAGTGGTTCATTACATGCAAGTTGCTCTTCTCTTAGATAGTCATTTGAATGACATTGTACAGCAGACTGCAAAGTAAAATTATGATGGGCAGAGGAAAACACTGCTTATTACTGTAAAATTTTGTAATATGAACTTTTTTCAGAACTCCCTTAGCACAGCTTAACTATCCAGCTTGAATGGAGTACTTCAAAAGACATATTGGTTATTCACCTGTGAAGCAGTATAAGACAATAAAGAAAGAAAAAACACAATACAAATAAATAATACTTAAATGGCACCATCTTGTGCAGTGCACGGCTCACTAAAAGCTTCTTGAATTGTAATTATTGTGTTAATTGTACAGAACATGATGACTTAGCAGACTTAGTAAGCCATCTTTTTAAGACGTTAAAAATGTCTACAGATTCTGTTTTAGAGAGCTACAGTACTACATTATTATGTATAATGTGTATGGAGTTGTTTGTATTCACATATTCTAGTTCATGTATAAAAGGTACAAATTATCTGACAGACGTGACCATTTGCAGAAATAGTGAATAACAACTATAATGCATTTTTAGGATATACATGTACTAGCATTTAGGAATCACAAATTCCATTCCTGTCCCCATCCAGTATTTGACAGGTTTCAGGAGAAATGTTTATCATAATATATGTTTTTTGGCAGACAACAAATAAAGTATATTCAGTTCATCTGAAATTTAAGAAGCAATTTTCAAAACTGCTTAAGATGACATTATTGTTAGCATTTTTAATATGACGGATCATTATACATAAAGGACAGAAATTAATGCATGACTACTAATGGATTTTTGCTTCTTTTTCACATCAAAAACAGTTTATTATAACCCCTGATTCTGGCTATATCACTCCCCTGTCTGTCATTTTCTTTATTGTACTCTGGCTTACAGTATTAGTTTTGTTTTTTGTTTTATTATTAGTTATTTCATGCTGGCTGTCCATCCTTTGTTGTAATTGTTGTTTTTTTCAGCCTGGTGATGTAATCGTGTCTAGTGTGAAAGCACTTGCCATGGGTGGGATAGGATTAAGCAAATTGGACTTTACTGCTTTTTGCTTTAGCTGTTCTAAACACAAAGTAGTCAAAGTAAATTCAAAGGACATCAGAAAGAAAAGCAAAGCCACAAACTTCAAATGGTTGTGTCTACAATCAGAAGTCTGCTTACAGTGCCACAGAAAGCTTTATTTTGAATAAGTCAACAATAATTACAGGTAGCACACAGAGCAAAGACCTATCTAAAATGTAATAAGAACAAATAATGTTACATTTTCTATGTGATGCGTGTTTAGTATTTGAAGAAAGCCTTTTAGTGGCTGTGCTGTCATATCCTATGTCTTTAACCTCCTTTTATTAAATGCTAAAAGAAACTGAAAACTTGCACAGTTTATTAAATGAGCTAAAATATGTTGGGTTACAACCTGGGATGTTGACAAAGTGTAAAAAGACACTTTAATGTGCTAGCTATTAGCAGAGGTTAAGCCACTGGCATCCTCCCAGCTAATGCTAAAGTAAAAGGAACAGAAATGCGAGGTGCTTCTTTATTTTGATAATTTCTGCGGTGCTCTTAGCCACACTCCTGTAGACATGCTTTAGTAAATCAAACGTTTGTTTTATATGGGAAATAAGGCTCACATATTGTTATGACCCATAAACTTCATTGACTCTATATGAAAATGTAAAAGTTCCTATTTTAATATTATTTTTTATATATCAGCTTTTTTAGTTCACTTTCATTAGACTATAAACAATGTTACTTTATAGGCCTTTCATCTTTAACATGTTTGGAAAATCCACTATGTTGATTCACATATACTGTATCTTACCAAGGATATCAAGGATTTATTTACATCCCCCTTTTCTGAAAACACGTCTTACAGACTGTAGCTATAATAGTGTCATCATGTGAAAAACTAGTTTTTAAATGTCTTTTTCTAGCTGATGATGTTTTCCTTTCAAGGTTCTCAAGGTACAATGCAAATCCATTACAGAACATTAAATAGCCATGAAAAACCTATCTGTTACTTATCCTCTACTTCCCATGGATAGAGAGAGAGAGAGAGGCTGGGTAGAAATAATGGAAATCTTTCATAGAATATGTCATCAGTCATTGAGTGGAGCGATGTAGGCACAGAACGGAGCATTAAATGAGATTAGAGATCTCGGAATGCCTGATCAGTTTGGATCTGAGTAGGTAAAACACTGATTTACCTTTCTGCTGCTTTTAAATCATTCTTTTGTGTTTCCGGTCAAATGTACAGGTACCATGTTACTTCTAAACATTATAGTCTTCTATGTCATATTTGTCATTATACATCACATGCTTCATTTCCATTTTCACCTACATTAGGTCTTCACAAAGGGCTTGCATTTGGAATTTTGTGCTGTGTATGTGTCAGATGGGCTTTTTAACTATACAGTATGTTTGTTCTTTCAAAAATAGCTAAAAAAAACATCAACATATCTTTTGATAGAATACATCTACTTTAAAAGTTCATTTAACAGCCAACAGTTGCTCAAATCCAATAATGAAAACTCTCTTCTGTTAATATTTTGCAACTAATTCTTATGTCCAAAACATAACAGGTTTGTGGTATAAAACATAAAAGGTCTGTGCATCGGAGCTGGGGGGTCCTCTACAGCGCATCTTCAACCTGAGCCTGGAACAGGGCAGAGTCCTGAGGCTTTGGAAAACATCTTGTATCACCCCAGTCCCAAAGGTATCACGTCCTAGTGAGCTGAATGACTTTCGGCCTGTTGCTCTGACATCACATGTGATGAAGACATTGGAGAGGCTGCTGCTTCACCACCTTAGGCCACAGGTTCAACACATCCTTGACCCTCTGCAGTTTGCATATCAGGAGAAGGTGGGAGCGGAGGATGCCATCATCTATATGCTACACCGATCCCTCTCTCACTTGGACAGAGGCAGTGGTGCTGTAAGAATTATGTTTCTAGACTTCTTTAGCGCCTTCAACACAATCCAACCTCTGCTCCTCTGCTCCTTAGGGACAAGCTGACAGAGATGGGATTGGATTCATACCTGGTGGCATGGATCGTGGACTATCTTAAAGACAGACCTCAGTATGTGCGTCTTGGGAACTGCACATCTGACATTGTGGTCAGCAACACAGGAGCGCCACAAAGGACTGTACTTTCTCCAGTCCTGTTCAGCCTATATACATCAGACTTCCAATACAACTCGGAGTCCTGCCATGTGCAAAAATTCGCTGATGACACTGCTATCGTGGGCTGCATCAGGAATGGGCTGGAGGATGAGTATAGGGACCTAATCAATGACTTTGTTAAATGGTGCGACTCAAACCACCTACAACTGAACACCAGCAAAACCAAGGAGCTGGTGGTGGATTTTAGGAGGCCCAGACCCCTCATGGACCCCGTGATCATCAAAGGTGACTGTGTGCAGATGGTGCAGACCTATAAATATCTGGGAGTGTAGCTGGATGATAAATTAGACTGGACTGCCAATACTGATGCGCTGTGCAAGAAAGGACAGAGCTGACTATACTGCCTTAGAAGGCTGGCATCCTTCAACATCTGCAATAAGATGCTGCAGATGTTCTATTAGACAGTTGTGGCGAGCGCCCTCTTCTATGCGGTAGTGTGCTGGGGAGGCAGCATTAAGAGGAAAGACGTCTCACGCCTGGACAAACTGGTGAGGAAGGCAAGCTCTATTGTTGGCATGGAGCTGGACAGTTTAACATCTGTGGCAGAGCGAAGGGCGCTCAGCAGGCTCCTATCAATTATGGAGAATCCACTGCATCCACTAAATAGTATCATCTCCAGACAGAAGAGCAGCTTCAGCGACAGACTGCTGTCACTGTCCTGCTCCACTGACAGATTGAGGAGATCGTTCCTCCCCCAAACTATGCGACTCTTCAATTCCATCCGGGGGTGTAAACGTTAACATTTAACATTATACAAAGTTATTGTCTGTTTTTCACCTGCATTATTATCATTCTTTAATTTAATATTATTTATTGTATCATTATGCTGCTGCTGGAGAATGTGAATTTCCCATTGGGATTAATAAAGTATCTATCTATCTATCTATCTATCTATCTATCTATCTATCTATCTATCTATCTATCTATCTATCTATCTATCTATCTATCTATCTCACCGTACTCACTGTAGATACACTGTTTAATAACAATCAAGGATATTCATTTCGACAATGAAAACAAAAAGCAGTTTCAAATGATTTTGCATCTTGAGTACATTTTAATTTTCAAAGAGCCCTCACCTCCTCCTACATTAATCTTTATTTTAGCACCCCTTCTTCTGATGAATTTGCTCCATTTTTTACTTTACTGACATTTCCTTTTTACCTTTTAAGTTCTCCTTTTATATTCATCTTAGACATATGGGATTAATAAAGTATCTATCTATCTATCTATCATATATCTGGCTTTTTTTCCAGGTCATTATTTTATTTGCTCTGTTTCTTTGATTAACCTTATGTGATTCTTTTTTTTCTTCTTTTGATTAGTTAAAGACTCCCTGCCACATTTTAGTTTTTACTCCTGCAAGCTCATTTGCTCCTTGGTTACCATTCGTATTAGCTTTATATTCTATATTTTGTACCCTTTAGGCATTGTTCATTCATTTTCCAGCTGCTGAAATGACATTTATCAAGTATATGAATATGCACACACTTCTCATGAAATTCATTTCTGCCCCAGGGGGTTGACTGGAGCCCAGAGGCATGGTTCAGCATCAGACAAATGATGCCCTGGAAGGTTAGCAGATGTCATGTCCAGTAAAGTAAGAGTCAGTAACAGGTCTGTGTCAAATGATCTCAGTAAGGGTGAGCTATTTTGTAAGTATTCGCATTGTGATTCCACTATATGTGCTCTGACAGAGGTGTAGCTGAAGAGTGGGTGCCAAAGCTACAGTAATCATTGACTACAGTAATGCTGTGGGTGCTTAGAATTTTTTGGACTCTACAAGGATAAACTTTATATTTATGCACAGCAAAACTAAGTGTTAAAGGAACACTTACTGTTTTAATCTTAATCCATATGTTTAACTGATGGATCTACTTATAACCATATAAATGTTAATTCAGCACAGGTGACAGTGGTGTGTAGGAAGAGGAAACCTTCAAATGCATCCACCAGTCAGGCATCTAGCTGCTGGGGTGGTAGACATCTAGACAGTACTTGCACACCAGCCAAAGAGAGGCTTAGCTAACTTTTACTTAACATTTATATAATGAAAAGTGTAGAAAACCCAAAAGCAGTCCTGGGTGCCTAAATATTCTGAGAATGACATGGACCTTGGATTTATTGATTGCTGTGTTTGAAGTCTAAAGACAAAATGGATGGATGAAGCCCATCAGTGAGATAATAAAGACTAATAAAGATAAAATAAAGACAAGCCACCTGTTTCTCCTTACAATTAGATATCCCACTCTTTAAAGCAGTGCAAAAGTGCATACAGCTCTTTCAAATCAGAAAGAATGATCTAAGCTAATCTACATTCATGAAACAATACATGATAGAGATGGAGACTCTCTACTATTTATACATCTTCATTGCATCTTAAGTTGGTGCTTTCACAGTTGGAACCAGATAGAAAAGGAGGCATTCACCTTGATTGTGCTGGAGTCTCAAGACCAAACAGACTGAAAACGAGGGATTTAGGCTAAGCTTCTCTTGATAGGTTAAATAGTAGCTGATACATACACTGGATTCTGCCATATCATTGATGATGCTTTGTGGCTTTGAGGCTAAGGATCTGTGCTGGTATCCTGAAGGTTGCCATTTCGAATCCCCGTCACTGCCAAAAAGAGATCCTACTCTGCTGGGCCCTTAACCTGTAATTACTCCAGGGGTGCTGTACAATGGCTGACCCTGTGCTCTGACCCCAAGGGGTATGCAAAAACTAACAAATTCCTAATACAAGAAATTGTATAAGGCAAAATAAAGAACAAAAAAATACCACTTTGACCAGTACTGGAAACAAATAGAAATTTACAGGGATGGCATAATGTGTCAAATCCCAGCCTCACAAACAAGGTTTATATAGATCAGAGAGGTCCAAGACAACACCCAAAGAGCTGTGTTGGCCAGTGCAGACAAAAGATGTGGATGACATTAGTCAAACAGCACAGGCCATCGCAGAAGATGATATATTACTGAAGGATCTTAGACTAGTTATTTCCATATAAATGACATCTGACACCTTGAACAAAATTCACCAAGACATTAACAAAGAGACATAAAAGAACAGTTTGTGTGTCATTGCTCCATTTTATGGGTGGCTTCTTTCTTATTCTCTGTTTATCATTACCATGACCTCATTGAACATTCAGGGCTTGACATCTGTGAAATTCTGCTCGAGTTAACCCTGTCTTTTTCAGCAACATGATATTGCCATTGCTCCAATCCTAAAATGCATTTAATGATGGCGATATCAGCCACTGTAAAACTGATACTATTGAGTTTTTGTTTTTTCATAAGCATTTATCAGCAAATATGGGGTGTTTATTTGGAGTAGTTGACAGCTAGTTGAAATACAATAGGTTTGTAGACGGCCATGTTGGCACATAAATGGTGCATGTGCCTGATTTTATCTCTTTCCCAACCACTGAATCAGTTAATTTTTAGGGATTTGACCTCTGTATAAGTATTCATGCAAATGCAACCACGATTCACTTCTTGAAAATGCCCCCTAAAGCAATTCTTAAATGTTTCACACTTTCAGTCATTTTCATTGACTGCACTTTTTAAAATTATAAAAGGAATTAGTGCAATGGATCCAGTTGGAAACTTGATAAGGGTAAGTTTTGAAGGTTAGAAGTTTTTTCTTCACGCAGCAAACTTTGTACACATGCAATAAATTATCAAGTAGAGAGTGCAACTTTAGGGACCTTCCAAACTCAACTGGATGTTTATTTATAGAAATTAGGATGAATAACATTGGCAGATCTGGTGCACTGTCCAGGTGTTGTTCCTGCTTTGCGCCCTACGATTGCTGGTATTGGGGTCCATGCTTTTGACCTAATAGGTTTGTTTTCTCTAGCACCCACCCCAGCTGGAGTTGTACTTGTCCTCTCATCCCTGGCCATTTGAACATTGCATACTGTCTGTTTTCAAAGTGACCACTGATTTTTCCCACTTCCATTCTGAGACATTTTTCAGCTACACTATGTCACAGAGGTTAGAATCTTTCTCATATCTCAAAAATTGGACCATTCAAAGTTGCCACCACCTGAGCAGTAGCTGATTGCAAAAGAATAATTCTTCATCTTATTATGCTTAAGATTAATCTTCTGAAAAGAAATCTTCATTTCATTTTACTGTGATCAAAAGTTAAGCCCCTTCCTTTCTTTTAATTGATTGAGGAAATGAGTCTTGATTCCTTAAGCAGTTTACTTGTAGATAAGATTGTGCTGTAATATTTGGTTTTTAAGTAATGCATTTGAAACTTGGTTCTGGTGGGAACCTTATTTAAATCCACATTTTACTGCCATTACTTTGAGTTGTGAATTACTTTGTGAGTTGTGGATTGATAGTTCTATTTATTAATACTCCAGACTAGAGAGCTCTGCTTCCACTAAACAGAAAATATATGACATACATGTAGATATGTTTAAACTCTTATACTGTAAGTATCATTATTGCATTGCATATACTTATAAAGAAAAATGCCTATTAACAATAAATATTTTATTAATTTATCATTGTACAATTTCTTTGGTTTGAAATGGAGAGTTAAGTTTTACAAGAATACAACAGATGTTGTTTTGTGGTTTGATAAATCAAAATTTAATCTGTTCTTGACTATGATTGTGGTGAAAGAAATGGAATGATTTACTTTACGAGGTAGAAGTACATAATAAACAAGAAAAGTTGAGTCAGACATTTGAAATATTAGTGTGCTTCAATTTAAATGTTTTGAAAAAAACAAAACAAAAATAACATCACATTCATACGTATGAATGCACACTCAGGGCCTGCTCATCGGAGTTGACCGGGGTCCTCACAGACATATTCAATCTGTCCCTGGCACAGGCATCTATGCCCTCCTGCTTCAAGAGCACTACTATTGTGGCCTTTCCAAAGAAATCCCAGGTGAGCTGTCTAAATGACTATCGTCCCATTGCACTCACCCCTATTGTGATGAAATGCTTTGAGAGAATAGTCATAGCACACATTCAGAAGTCAATTCCAGCAACCCTCGACCCCCTACAGTATGCTTACCACTGAATCGGTCCACTGATGATGCAGTCAGTTCTGCCACATAATCCTCACACACCTGGAGAAAAGGGACACATATGTAAGAATGCTGTTTATTAGCTATAACTCCGCATTCAATACAGTTGTCCCATGGAAACTGTGCAATAAACTTGTCTCCCTTGAACTGACATCAGTCAGAGTGGGAAACCAGACATCAGACACAAGAACAATCAGCACCAGCTGCCCCCAGGGCTGTGTGCTGAGTCCGTTGCTCTACACCCTGTTTACCTATGACTGTTTGGCCCCTCAGAACAACACCAGCATCATTAAATTTGCTGATGACACTACAGCCATAGGGTTGATTACTGGGGGGGTTAAGGTAGAATATAGGACAGAGGTGGCAGGACTCATGGCCTGGTGTCAGGAAAACAACCTCTCACTGAATACAGATAAAACCAAGGAGACGATTATCGACCTAAGGAAGTGGAAGCTGCAGCACACTCCCATTTACATCGGTGAGGCTGAGGTGGAGAGAGTAAAAATCTTCAAATTCATTGGAACCCACATAAGCGAGGACCTGATTTGGTCTTACAATACACAACAACTCATTAACCGAACATACAAAAGACTGTTCTTTCTGAGGAAGTTGAAGAAATTTGGCATGCCAACCAAAATTCTCACCAATTTCTACAGGGGTACAATAGAGAGTGTTATCACCTGTTCTATTATTGTATGGCACGGTAACTGCTCCTTGCAGGAAAAGAAGGCACTCCAGCATGTAATTAAAGCTGCACAGCACATCTCTGGAGCAACCTTCTCCTCCCTACAGGACATCTACACTATTAGGGTCATCATGAGGGCGCGCAACATAATTAAAGACAATACTCATCCTCAACACACGCTTTTCACGCTGCTTCCCTCAGGGAGGTGCTACAGGAGTGTGAAATCACGCACCACAAGACTGATGCATAGTTTTTTTCCACAAGCAATCAGACTCCTCAACAATGCTAAAAGTTAAAGTCAATCCAAACCACAACTCATGGCCTCATAAATGGTACTGACTTATTTTGTATTCTTATAATTGTAATTGCTATTTGTTTTTATACTTCTTTTGTCTTTCTGTCTTTGTATATGAAGGTGTGCAAGCAAATTAAGAATTTCATTACCTGGTTTTAACATGTGTTTTTACTGTGTATATGACAATACACTTCTTGTATTCATAACCACTGACCTTGAAATAGTCTAAAATTAATATAGAATATTAATATTATTAATATTAATATTCCTTTGAACAACAAACAGCTATTCTGCAAGGCAGAACACACAGGTTTAACAGTAGTACAAAAACAAAAAAAGATATGCGCAAATAGCAAAAGCAGGTAATATGCAGATGGCAATACAAATGTAACATACAGTAGAATTAGACATAAACCAGTAGGTGGGTACAGTATAGGAAAGCTAAGATCAGGACACCAAGAGTTACCTTACGGACTGGGTATGAAGCTGTCCATAAAGCAAGTGGAGCATGTAGTGAGGCTCTGGTACAGCTTACCAGAAGGCATGAGTGAAAATTGGATAAGCTGGATAAATGGCATCAGAGATGATGGATTTTGGCTTTATCAGACATTGGATGGAGTAGATTTTAGGAAACCGTATAATGTCTGCCCCAATGATTTTAGAGATAATACAGCAGTCCTTTGGAGGAGCTTACAATCCTGGCAAGTATGATTACCAGACTGCACTCTGATGCATCTGGTCAGGATGCTTTAAATAATGCAGTGGTAGAAGTTCACCAGGGTTTTGATTCCCACCACAAAGCTCAACAACCTTTGCAGAAAAAAGAGCATTTGCTGGGCCTTTTGAGGTTGAAGATGGTTTTGACAGACCATGAAAGGCAGTTAATGAACACCCAGGAACCTGAAGCAGATCTGAATGGGGGAGTCATTGACCTGGAGTAGAGTGTCATCACTTTTGTTCTTCCTGAAATCAACAATAACTTCCTTTGTCTTGTTGACAAAGAAATTGTCATAACAACCATACAGTTAGGTCTTTTACCTCCTTTGTGTAGGCAGAGTTGTCATTGCTGCTTATGAGGTCAATCACAGTGGTGTCATCCACAAATTTGATGATGCCGTTTTCCTCATGCTTGGCTACACAGTCATAGGTGAATAGACGGTATAGTGGTGGACTGAGACAGCAGATGTGCAGAACACTGATGTTGGTGAACAGTGTGAAGGAATTCCTGCTGTCAATCCTCACCTACAGGGGCCTTGTGATAAAGGCACATGTGTAATCGATGAGTTTCCTGACATACATGTTTTCTCTTTTCTTGATGTCCCAGAGCAGTGGGTAAGGTGTGGGAGATGGCACCATCCACAGATCAGTCATGCCATTATGAAAACTGCCGTGGAAGCAGGGTATTAAGGATTTTGTGGTTAATGTGGACCATGACCAGTTTCTCCAGAGACTTCATCACCATGGAGGTTAATGTGACGGACTGTGTCCATTCACGGCCAGTTCTCATAGTCACTAAACTTTAGTAGTTTCTCAGAAAGTTCCTATTCAAGGTCAAATGCAGATATATTGTTTTGTACATACTGTAACTGAGTAGAATAACTGATCATTAACTTTCAACAGATGTTCTATATTTTATGCTAGAAAGAGTGGATTACCATGTGCACATAATACAATAAAATTTTTTGTTTGCATGTCCCTCACAGATTAGGGTCAGTAGTGCAGTACTAGAAAGAGAGAAAGAACATACAATTAATATAACATCAAGTGGTGAATTAAATAATATATACTGGAAACTGTATAAGTGCCTGTTGAGTGGTCTTATGAACCGAGGACAAAATTAAAACTAGTCATGTAGGAACTAATGGTTGTGGAGAAAAGCAATTATGGAAAATGTCTTTGGTCTTTAATAATACTGTCTACCTTTCTAAGGCAGTAGTGTTTTATCTATTGGCTAAAAGCAACATGCATGAGACCTACAGTGTCAGATTTCACATCCAGCTGAACATATGCCATGCTGGTTTTGTACATACTTTTTGTATTCATTTATCCTTTTTTCATTGAGTGCCCATTTGTTGGGGATTAGTGTTGATCAACGAAATTAGGAAAAATACTTTTTTTGCTGCAAATATGCTGTATTCACTGGTGACTTTCTCAAATATCTTCCTGCAAATTGACATTGCAGCTAGCTTAGACAAACATTTTTTTCACAGTGTCCCATGATGCTTTGAGAGGCCAGTGTGACGTCACAGAGATGTGTGCACACATGCTTGGGCATGCATGATATTGTGACCTGGTCAGTACTCCACCCTGCATACATTTTAAAAAAAAAGAAACAAAAATCTTGCAGTACTTTCACTTGAGGGGTACTTTAGCTGAACATAATGAGAATATTATTATGAGTACTGCCATCGGATATATAACACTGATCCCTGTGCACTGGGAGCACATTACTGTGTAGCTAATTTGCACACATACTTATGATCCAAAACAAGCCTTAAAGGAGCCCACCCTTCCCCAAAAAAAAGAAAAAATAATAACCCTGTGAAATAGTTATAATAATGAAAGATTTATTGCTGTTTCCAAAGCACTTCTACCGTCTTCGTGGAAGAAAAAATCACAAAACATTTGCACAGACAGATTGGAAACAAAAGTTGTGACATATATATATATATATATATTGTGAATAAGGCGCTACATAAGCATCCGACCCAGCACAGACTCACACTGAGGCACGTATAAATTGAACACAACTCGGTTCCCTGCCGCTCGTGCAGGCGCGTGCCTCGCGCTGCCGGGTTGCCTCGGGAGTGCGCTCTGCGCTTGCAGTGTGCTCTCTACCTCAGGAGCGTGCTCTGTGTTAGTAGTGTGCTCTCCGCCTCGGGAGCGCGCTCTGCACTGGGCTGTGTCCGTTCACCCGCAGCTATGTCAGGTGTGCGCTACTCGCGCTGTTGTGTCGCGCATGTGCCTCGCCCCACTGTGTGTAGCAGCGCGCTGCTATGCCGGGTCTCCACACAATATTTTTGTACAGGTCCCAGTCCAAATGGACGGACCGGAATCCTGCCGACTACGCCAGTGTGAATAAGGCGCTATATAAGCATCCGACCCAGCACAGACTCACACTGAGACACGTATAAATTGAACACAACTCTTTATTTTTTCTTCAGCCGTGGGGCAACACAGTCCCACAAGCACTTAACACAACACAAATCTTTTTCTTCACCTGTGGGGCACGTCTTCCCCGTGAACCCCCCAGGTATAACACAGTCCCAAAGTACCTCTTTCTCAAGACAGCAATCCTTCCGTTGGCACCACCACTCCTCTCAAACACCTCGTCCTCTTCCTCCCGATTCTGGCCCTGAATGGTGGTTGCTGGCTTCTTTTATGGCCTTCCCGGCAGTCCTCTTGGTGGTTGCTCACCTGTTCCCAATTGCATTCCCATGTGGGGCCCCTGATTAGACCAGCTGGGTTTAACTATCTCTGCCTCGCCCCCTGGCGGCCATCCCAGGTCCCCACAGGGTTGGGAAGAACTCCATCTCCCATGAAACCCTGTGGGAAACTGAGGCATCATCAACCAGGGAGGTTGCCACCAAGAATCCTGGGGGAGGTATTGAGGAGTCCATGGCTGCTCCCCCGGAATACAAGTAGAAGGGACGTCCTGGCCGGGCATGAACCATGGCCATCCTCCACAATATATATATTTATATATATATAAACTATATATATATATATACAGTAATCCCTCCTCCATCGCGGGGGTTGCGTTCCAGAGCCACCCGTGAAATAAGAAAATCTGCGAAGTAGAAACCATATGTTTATATGGTTATTTTTATATTGTCATGCTTGGGTCACAGATTTGCGCAGAAACACAGGAGGTTGTAGAGAGACAGGAACATTATTCAAACACTGCAAACAAACATTTGTCTCTTTTTCAAAAGTTTAAACTTGTGCTCCATGACAAGACAGAGATGACAGTTCCGTCTCACAATTAAAAGAATGCAAACATATCTTCCTCTTCAAAGGAGTGCGCGTCAGGAGCACAAAATGTCAGAAAGAGAGAGGAAAGCAAACAAATCAATAGGGCTGTTTGGCTTTTAAGTATGCAAAGCACCGCGGCACAAAGCTGTTGAAGGCGGCAGCTCACACCCCCTCCGTCAGGAGCAGAGAGAGAGAGAGATAGAGAGAGACAGAGAAAAACAAACAGTCAAAAATCAAGCTTTTAAGTATGCGAAGCACCGTGCAGCATGTCGTTTCAGGAAGCAGCTGCACAGAAGGTAGCAACGTGAAGATAATCTTTCAGCATTTTTAGACGAGCGTCCGTATCGTCTAGGTGTGCGAACAGCCCCCCTGCTCACACCCCCTCCGTCAGGATCAGAGAAAGTCAGCGCAAGAGAGAGAGAGAGAAAAGTAAGTTGGGTAGCTTCTCAGCCATCTGCCAATAGCGTCCCTTGTATGAAATCAACTGGGCAAACCAACTGAGGAAGCATGTACCAGAAATGAAAAGACCCATTGTCCGCAGAAATCCGCGAACCAGCAAAAAATCTGCGATATATATTTAAATATGCTTACATATAAAATCCGCGATAGAGTGAAGCCGCGAAAGGCGAAGCGCGATATAGCGAGGGATTACTGTATATATATATATATATATATATATATATATATATATATATATATATATATATATATATATATATACACTGTATATATTTAATTATTGCTGATTTGTAGCCATTTGTTGTATTTTGTTTGTGGTTGTCATTCCATCTGTGTCTTTTGTTGTTTAAGCCTGAGCAGTGCAGTGGTTTGCACTGCTGTCTCACAGCACAAATCACACTTTTGGCCACAATACTTGGTCCAGCATAGTTGTCACATGCTTCCCTACCCCTCAGGGACAATTACAACACTATTGCACCATTATAATCCACTCGGAACCAGTATAGTACTCACAGTGAAGCAAACTCTGCAGCTTTCATTCATCACTACTAGTGATCTTCCATTGTTTTAAAGATTTAAGGTGGCAGCCGTATAATGTCATCAACAGGTTTGGTCAGCTTGTGATGGATGTTGCATGCATGTGGTCACTTAGCCTAAATGATTTTCTGTCACAATATAAGGAGACTTGGAACAGTGCTGAGATTGGTCATACTTCTGATTGTTTTAGAATTGATCAGTTAGTTAAGAGTTTTTTAACACCAAATTTACAATATTATTCTAGGACATGTTCTGAATACTCAAATGCCTTTTGCAAATTTTTTCTTTTGCATTTTGGAACAAATGTTAATATTTCCACTCCTGTCTGTTTTGATCTCTTTTGCTTTTTCACTTTAACAGTTCAGTGCATTTTTTGTGTGTGGCTCATTAAAGGCAAGCTTATGCTAGAAAGGTGCAAAGGACTGTAAATGTACACACATCTGTTCAACCGCATGACCTTGAATTTTTAGGTTGTTTTTTTCAGACTGGTGTTCAGTTTTGTGTGTTTTTCGGGCACCATGTGATGTTACCTTTTTTTTTTTCTACTTTAATTTTTACAAAGACCCGCATGTTGACTGAAATCTTAACACATGAGACTTCAATTTTAGCTACATACAGCCCTTGACTGATACTTAACATCTAATGTCCACATAATAAGAAATTCTTTTTAGCAAATCAAAGGGTCAGTTTCTCTTTGTAACTAAGAAAGTGGATCTCTCTGCATGAAGGATCAGCAGGTCTGTATCTGATAAGGTAGGATCAGTCCAGAAAATGTGAATGTTCTTGTTATATACTATTTATCTCCTTGGTCAGAACCTGCCATATAATGTTATTAATGACTAGAACTCATCTTTACAACCCCAATGGACAAATCTGTGTACCCATTATTAATCAAAAGGTAAAACTTACCTGTGTCTAAGAAAGCAATTAAAAAAATTCTTCTCCTTCCTTCCTAACCTAGTGTAAGCAATGGCTCTCGTCTTTTTGTGCATCAGCTAAGCTAGGGTTCAGCTTCTGCTCTACTGCAAAACTCTTCTTTCCTAGGGTGTGGCCTGCAGCAAAAGGCTGGAGGAACTATTTTATTCTAAGGAGTATTTTAGTGCAAGTCCTTAGCAGTGGAAAACTGGATGATAGGTGTGGGTGCCGTACTGAGTCCAGCCTTGCCTGAGGATGGCGAGGTACACACCCAGTAAAGAACATAAATAAAAGCAATGGATTCCATTCTCTCATGAACAGAATAACTGATCACTGACTGTCAGCTGATGTATTTTTTGATAGCAAGAGCAAATCACCATTTGAACATTTTAAACATTAGAGATGACCACACCAATAAACCAAGAGAAACCTTGAAAGAAACTGAAAGTGCTCTTCTGCCTCCACGTGAAGTTCAGTGAAGAATCTCTTCATGGGACCTCAGGATTTCAGGGAAAAGTGTCACCTCTATATCTTGAGATAAGAACTGTACCTTACTGATTTACACCTTTGATTCTTAGGCTGATATAGCTTGCAAACATGCAACTAGCTTAAACAGCAAATGCATTTGCACATGTATTTCTTGTTGTTAGTATTAAGCTGAAAGCTGTTGGCTTTAGCATAAATTTCTCTAAACAAATTTAATAGAAAATCTAAACGTCTGAGACTAAGCCCTTTCCATTACTTCGCAGAAGCTCCTAGCACACTGTCTTACAGTGGCTTTCAACAACATGTGATACACAAACACACCTCCCTACAAACTGTGGGGGAAGCAAAAAACAAGTACATTCCAACAACATGGGCACTAAGAAACTTGTAAACCAGACAAAGATTTGCCCTTATAAAATTCCTGGTCCCAAATTAATGTTTCCTTGGGTAATTCTTCAGACAAGAGTTAAGAAAAGAAAATATGACTACAGTCGTGTCTCGCTTAATGGCGGCATATGGTTTCGACCAGTGCATCGTTAGTCGATTTTGTTAAACATGTTGACGTATATTAAGAGACGGAGGCATTTTTGCCAAGCTGACATTGGATAGAAGGTGGCACGTCTGCATAATTGCATTCCACACGCAGTGAAAACCTAGCTGTGTGCCAGCAGTACGCAGTGACGTAATTTTCACCTTGACAATGTGTCAAGTATACACCTCACCTGACATAACCTACCCTACACTAACTTAATCTCAAGTAACCTAGCCTAACAGTTGCATAATGCATACATCACACAAATTAATTTTAATTATTGAAATATTGTAATAATAATACATAAATAAATAACAATATTAATACTGTAATACAATCTCTCATGACAGCATTCCAGTTTCATTTATTGTATCTCTATTGAAGCTCTGTTGATAAAGCGTGACTTTGTTAGTTGGGACGTTGTTAACCGACTCATAACTGTACTAAGTCTGTGTCCTCTTTATAAGAGAAACAAAGAATGAAAATAATGTTGTGATTTATGTTGTTTTGTTTATTTATTGCTTTTGTTGGTATATACAGTAAATGTATAGATCCATTTCCTTTAATCCTTATGCCATGAATAAACTTAATTTTATATATTACAACAAGCACATTTGAGTTATTTGTTGAAAAACCGTCTGTTGCCACGTCCTAACAAGAAAATAGAGAAAGTGAATGTGCTTAATTTCACCTTTGCCAATTTACGAGCTTTACTCTTAAACCGAAATTCTTCTCGCTCTCTACATTTCATTCTTGGATACAAATGAGAGACCACACACTGCTGCCTGCAAAACATCTCCAGGGAAAATCCTCATCTCTAAATTTTAAATGCCTAAATACTTTTGAATGTCTTCTTTGGATTTCAAGTTAATATTTTCATAATGTGTCAAACATTTTTCTTACCTGTAAAGCAAAACATGAGTATGTTACTTTCAATCTGCTGAAGCCAACATAATAAATTCTGGCAGACTTTCAAACCATATCCAAGGTCAGAGAGACACCTCTAATGAATGATAAACTCCAAAAATGTGAAAGTATATATGCAAACTTAAATCACATGTATCCACACTTAAAAGAAGATAAATTAGCCTATCTGTAAATATATCAACAGAGCTAGCGCACATCCTAATTTTCAGGAACTAATTATTTATCAACATTCTGTCAATTTCACCTTAATGCCCTTATAGGAAAAACCCTTTTCCTCCTTGTAGCCTTTGACCATTAGCTGTACATCAGGAATGACAACCCACTTTCTTTGGCGAATGAAATCAATTATCTAAAAATGTCAAAATTCAAAGACACTGTTGCTCAAAAGAAGCCTGTTTGCATAATAAACTATTAACATAACTTCATACTCTCAAACCTGCTTAATCCATTTCAAAGTTGTCAAGGGACAGAGCCGACCCATGAAATACTAGGAGCAGGGCAGGTGTCAGCCCTGGACAAAGACACAAATCCAGTGAAGTCATGCACTTACACACATTCACACTGCGCCAGGTTAGAATCATCAATAAGGCTAACACCTGGGACTTTGGAACATGTGAGAAAAAGTAGGATGCTAGAGAAAAACCCATTCAGACACAGGGAGAGAATGCAAACTATACAAACACAGTGACTGGGTATGAAACTTGAACCCAGCGTCCATAAGGCAGCAACACTAACCAATATGCTACTGAAAATACTAAAAATGACAGCCAGGTTTTATGATCTGAAAGAGTGCACAATGTCAAAATATTTCTGCTTAGATAAAATATAAAGTTTTTTGACTGCATGAACTTTGAGAACCTGGAAATACTTGGTATTCAAGGATTGGAGTTGCCTAGACATCCTAAATATAATTAAATTAGTTTTTTTGTCAATTAGGGATTTTAGACTATTGCAATCATATGCTTAATCTCTGTGGTTTTGTTCATTTGGGATTGTCTCTCACCACTTGAAGGCTTTTCAACTAATTTAAACAAAAAAACAACTTAGATGTGCGTTAAATGAAGCCTCTGAGCCAGATTAAAAATACTCATGGGTCAAATAAGAAGGTTTTAAAGTATAACTTAAAATATATCACAGAAAGAGAACATTTTAAAGCAAGGTTAAAGTTAAATATCACATTCAGTTTACAAGACATTTATGAAAATTTACTTGTACACATCAGCATTTTCCCAGAATGATCTGTATGCATAGCTGTATAAGTTTGTATTTTACCAAATATCATAAATATTTATAATAAATATTTATAATAAAGTTATCATTTTTAAATGTGCATATAATAGGCTTTCCGAGATTTTTACTGAAAAATATCTATATATATATGATTGGGATAATGTTTTTAGCCAGGAATGTGGATTTGCACTATCATTGAGAGGGGTCCGAATGCAGACCTCCAGCGACAGACCCCTCTGTGATATCTTTTAGGGGCCTTTAGCTGGAGGTCTAAAATGGAGAGAAATGGAACAGGGCAATCTGTGCATGTAAAGGTGGATATGGATACTGAGCAAGAATAAATAGATCAATGTTGCTGCAGGGCGGTAGAGTGGTAGCGCTGCTGACTCGCAATAAGGAGACCTGGGTTCACTTCCCGGGTCCTCCCTGCGTAGAGTTTGCATGTTCTCCCCATGTCTGCGTGGGTTTTCTCCGGGTGCTCTGGTTTCTTCCTACAATCCAAAGACATGAGAGTTAGGTGGATTGGCCATTCCAAATTGGCCCTAGTGTGTTCTTGGTGTGTGTGTCCTGTGGTGGGTTGGTGCCCTGCCCAGGATTGGTTCCTGCCTTGCACCCTGTGTTGGCTGGGATTGGCTCCAGCAGACCCCCGTGACCCTGTGTTCGGATTCAACAGGTTGGAAAATAGATGGTTAGATGTTGCTGCATTTCTCTAAAAAAGCCTAACGAGTATATGACTTCAGTAACTTCAATGAGAGTTTATCATTTCTGAATTTGTTACCGTAACAGAAATCTCTTAAAACACTAATTATTTTGCATGTGCATTTAACCAACTAAATGTAAATTCACTCTCTTGTTACATAATACTTCTGTCACACATCATCTCATGGAAATATAGGAGCCAGCTGATTGCCCTGAAGATGAGCAAGGCTAGATGCCTGAAAATGACAGTCGTATGTCATACACGTACACAGAGTGCTCTAAAAGGCAAGTCTTCAGAAGGTTTGCTCTACGTTTTACAAGACTTGATAGATTCAGGAATGCAGGCAGAGATTTTTAGAGGAGAGATTTTTTGGCAGATCTTAGGGAAAGAACAAAATAATGGGAATGATAAAAGAACTGTGATACTCAGGTTGCCCACAGCTGACATTACTTCCATGAACGCTAGGTATCAATAGTCAAAGACTAATATGAACTTCGGCAAATGAAGACACATATCAACAAGAGGTTGGTGTAGACAGTAAATTGTACATTTTATTCAAACAAAGAGTCCAAACAATAAAGTGTGATGCAGAATCTTCTTAAATAAACAAACAATCAATTAAAACTGTGTATTTTATGGAGAATAAAGTGACAATAAGTAAGTTCCATAAATAGGCTAAAATCAAGAATAAAATAATACTCAGGATCTGTTCCTTAAAACCCATGAGCCTCAGTATGCCCTTCCACAATGACATCAACAAGGTGTGCTTAGCAAGCAGAAACACATTCAGACATTACGGTCAACCTTTAACAGCCTGCATCACCACTGCAATCCCTTGGCATCTGTAGAGACCCTCACAAGCCCTGCTCCCTTCTCACACTGTCTTCACTTGGCATCTGTGAGACTTCTCAGAGTGATCGGCTGCTCCTGTTCCAATCCATTGCTCAGCAAGGTCGACCCTACCCATCGCCCATCACTCAGACATAAATTACGCAATAACATTATGATATATCCTTCTTTCAACAGTAATTTGGCCGGTGGAAAACCGGACGTTGTTAACGGTTGTAGATATTCTATGGGATATTGTAAGTTGATGTTTTCATCTTCAACACCATCACTACCAACTGTTTCAGCATATTCTATTGATACACATGTAACCAATTTGCCATGTAACCGTTAATTCGTTTGACTTCATCGTTTCTCTGGGATTGCCTGTGTACTCATTTCTTCTGTTGATAACCCTTCGGGATGAAATTCTTCAATAAGATTTGGACATAATAAGTCTTCTTTTATAGGGAAATTAAAGTGAGGAAAACGTAAAAATGTATAAGAGCTGAGAGCGCAGGAACTGTGTATGATAAAAAACATTGACACGAACGAGAGGTGAGAGGACCGTGGGCGTGGTTGAAAAATGGTTGAGTGTAGGGCAGGACTTGAAAAAATGTCTTGACAATAGTCTTGTCTCAAGATTTTCTTTTATAATAGAGAGATATATGACTGTAGTTGGGCTGAGCTACTGTTCAGTGAGTGTTTAAGTCTTTTCATCTTGGTATTAATTACATAATGTTTAACATGAGAGTATTAGCTGCATTCTCAAGATTGCCCTCTACCAAGGTTAGCAAGAATATGGTCAAATATACTGTAACAGATACCTACACTGGGGGAAATAATTATTTGATACCCTGCTGAATTTATACGTTTGCTCACTTACAAATAAATGAACATTCTCTTATTTTATGGTAGTTTCATTTTAATAGAGAGAGACAGAATATCATCCAAAAATCCTGAAAAAACACATTGTATAATAGTTATAAATTAATTTACATGTCGTTGAGTGAAATAAGTATTTGATCCTCTACAACCAGGCCAGAATTCTGGCTCCCACAGATTGGCTGTGTGCCCATGTGGCACACAGATTACAATCAATCAATTAGATACTCCTGATTTCAACTCGTTATGTGCATAAAGCATGAAAATATATATATGTATAACTTTTAAGTAATGTGTTTTTTCTGGATTTTTGGTTGATATTTTGTCTCGTTCCATTAAAATGAAACTACCATAAAAAACAGAGACTGTTCATTTCTTTATAAGTGAGCAAACTTACAAATTCAGCAAGGGATCAAATAATTATTTCCCCCACTGAACATGGAAAGACTAAGACACTCACCAAATAGTTGTTATGTCAAATGATGAGCTTCTTTATTTAACAATGACAAATAGTCTATTAATACCCTGGGAAGCCTTATATCACTAGTTGCACTTTTCCATTGTTACCATCCACTGGAGAAACCTTTTAAAATAACAAATGTGCACAAGATACAGCTACTCTTGCCCAGTCCCCAGTTGTGTAGCAAATATAGGATCTCAGATCACCTTTCCCCTTTGTTGTGCTGTTTCTATTTAATCTGGCAAAAGAGATTTTCATTTTTCACAAGGGGCTGCTATTTATTCTCTCCCCCAAAAGACTATGCCATCATTTTTGTAGAATGTTTACACAAATCTTCCCAAGACTTGTCTTATGCAGCATTTCATGCACCTGTGCAACCACTCAATCAGGTATCCAGCCCTGCAAATCTTCTCCCAGGAAATCAGCTGACTGTTACAATATTGTGATATTTATGTGAAACAATGTCACATTTTAATATCTAAAGATGATTTTATGTTAAATGTGCTGTGATTATTTCTGTGAAATGATGTTCGGGTCCTGAGTGCTGGAAAAGGGGTTTGCCTCTGTAGTTATGCTGCCAGATTCTATTGATTTTTTTTTACTTAAAAAGTAGGTGCTATAAAAATATTATGTTTCCAAACGTATTTAGGCATGTTTTAAACTATAAATATATGTGACAGAAATATTTTAGTATGTGTATTAAATTGTGATGTTATACTTTTTAGTTATTAGCTGATTAAATGCACATGCAATGTAACTAGACTTAAGGAGATTTACACTATGCAGAAATAATAAATTACTTTTGCAATTGAATTTGTACAGTCATTCATGTACAGTATGACATTAGGCTTTTTTAGAGACATGCAGCCTTATTCATTAATTTATGGCGAGCATCCATATCTGCATTTACATGAACGCTTCACCCTGTGTCAAGGCTCTCCATTTCAGACCTCCAGTCACAGACCCCTAAATGACGTCACAGGGTCTGCAGACAGACTCTGTTGGCAATCATTATATATTGGCAACCTGAGAAAATCAGATGGGCTACAGGAAAAATACAGTATCAGAGTTCTATAGTACTTGTAGTTAGGGGTCCAAATCACCAATGTGACAAAATAGGTAGGTACAGGTGACTAGTGCCAATCAGTGTGCAAGATGCAAATGAGAAGGAGTGGATAAATGGAAAACCCTTTTAAGTAAACAATTGCACATTAAAATTAAAACCTTATAAGGTGTACAGTTAAATAGAATAATGTAGTCACATTTGAATGTACATAAATACACAAACATATATATCGACATCCAATAAAGACAATTGAAAATATAATCAAATATGTACAATGAATCAAAGATTAGTCACCCTGTTTTGTGCCTTGTCTCTCCAAATTATTGTCTAGATCAGGGGTCCTCAATCACAGTCCTGGAGGGCCACAGTGGCTGCAGGTTTTTGTTCTAACCTGGTTGCTTAATTAGAAAGCAATTCTTGCCAATAATTTAATTTCATGGCTTGTTAGTGCTTTAACTCTACTATGTTATATCCTAGATTTTCTTCCCCTTTCTAAGGATATCATCCAAATGATTTGAAGGCTAAAATGGAGGAGTAATTCTCAGTCCTTCACTTTGTTCTCTTTACTTTCCTTCCAAGTATTTAATTAAACCAAATAACGCACAATAAATACACATAGGTGTAAATGGTAACAAGCTAAATGGAGAAATGCTGGCGTCTTTTGTCATTTGCATGTTATTGATCATTGGGAGGAATTAAAAACCAAGAATATGGCTGTTTAAGACTAAAATAAGCAATAAGGTTTCAAAATCTTAACGAGCGAGACAACTAAACTGAAGCAGAAGTGTTACTTGAGCAATAAGTGCTTCTTATTAAGCAATTGGGTTGGAGCAAAAACTTGAAGCCACTGCGGCCCTCCAGGACTGTGATTGAGGACCCCTGGTCTAGAATCTCAAGAATCTTTCAATTATTGATTTTAACTTTCATGTTGATAATGCCTTAGAAGCTATGGAAGTTAGTAGCTTTTAAGACTGGCCAACTCCCAGTTCTGGCCATTCGTTAGATGTAGTCATGACACAAGGACTGCATGTTAATATAGATCAAATTGTTGATACTGTGTTTCCAGATCACTGCTTATTGTTTAATATATTTGCTTTTACTGATAAAACTCATAGGGAGCGGAATGTCATGAAAGAGCACTATTTTAATGAATAAACTGCTTTTAACTTGACAATTGATGCTATAAGTCAGTGGTTCTCAAATTCAGTCCCAGGGCCCACTGTGGCCGCAGGTTTTTTCTTGTTTTAATTAGACTTCTATTTTAATTAAGCAAGCTGTTATTTCTCTGTTTCTATCTTCTAGTGTCATTCCATAAATTAAAAAAACTGAGATTGGTAATTTTTTATTGGAATGCAGCAAGTGTATATGTATGTAACATGGGGCTAATGTGATGTTTTTCTAATTAATTTTAGGCATGTTCTCATCTGATGTGAAAAGAACCTACTGTAGTCACCCTGGCTCGCTGTCTGTTCATCACTTCTGCTGCCTAAGGTAAGTTTACCAGAAAAGTAAGGAAAAAAAATTACTTATCTAGAAATGAATGTAAGAGGAAAGAGGTTATCTAAGCCTCACTCTGTAAGCATAGAGTGAACAAATATGTACTCAGAATATAGGCTACACAAGCGACAACCTCACGTCTTTATTATCGGCACATTACAGGCACAACTCCAGACTTGCTTTGCATCATGGTCCGAAGAATTCAACAATTTTATCATGAGACTTCGACCAGAATTTTATTTTCAAAAATGCTATGTTTAAGAAATCAATTAGTCAGAGGCCTTCCAAAACTAACAATAGGGTATCAGTCAATGCCATTTTTACATCACTTTAACCGGTATCTGCTGTCATTTAAAGCTACTGTTCCACCACAAGCCCATCTGAACTACATTTTTAACTACCTGTTATTGTACAGTCCTCTTACAAAGCATGTATTTAATGTAGTCTATTAGCACATATACTGTAATAGCATTTTTATTATCCCTGTTATTTTTGTATATGACTCACTGTTACACAAATATTTAATAAACATTGAGGTAACTAAAATGTAAATATTCCAACTTTCAAATCAGTCAAATAATTCCCAAAATAGCACCTGAATGTTCCAGCCATTGTACATTTTCTAACTTGTCAAGATCATCACCATGACTTTCATTCCATTTTTCCAAGTATTGCTAATGAAGCTGTTATTGCTAATTACTGCACTAATGGATCTTACACTGCAGTAGCTGAAGCCTTTTAGCATTCACTGCTGTTTGCTCAGATTTGTTCTGTACTTGCCATCATTAGGATGGGTGCAAACATCCCAGAAAATTATAAATTAACAAATCTATGGCAAAATTGAAGAGCTCAGTTCCAAAATCAGCTAAGTACAAAAGATAAATTTTGGAGATAAATAGGAAAATCTGGGTCCGTAAGCAGATTTTGAAACTAAATCCCTAAAACTATAGCGCTACACTGTTGCAATTAGCAGGTTTTGAAGCTCAAACATATTTTCGGCACATGACCAACTGCATGAAAAGTCACAATCACGTGCTCACTAAATTTTACCAAAAGGTGTAATTAGCAGATTTTGGAACTCACATCTTCAATTACAAGTATTTTCAAGTTTCTTATAAAAGCAAGTATCACACTGTTTCACTTTTCTGAATGCAAATTGAGAGAAGAAGCACAAAAGGTCCATCTAATTAAACAGATCTATTAGAGGCAAAATGACTCTGATTGTGAAACTAGTTTGAACAAAAATAAAATGCAGCCAAGGAGGCCACAGGACTGAACTCGTAAACCACTCCTTTAAGTGAGGGACTAATACTAAATGAATCTCCAAGAAATCAAGGTTAACAATTTAACTGCTGCTTAATATGTATTTTACATGTATTTGTACCTATGAAATTGGAAAGAAAACCTTTGACCAAAGTAGTTGTCCAGAAAAAATGAGTTGTTAAGTCTTAATATTGACTATAGTAAAGCTAAACGGACATGGAGAGAAAAAAGTAACTAATCTATCCTGAAATTCTTAAAAGATGCATAGACAGTTATAAAGATGAAGCGACTATTGCCAGTTATATTTTTCAAAAAGTGTAAATGATAAAGGAAGCAATTCTACAGTTTTATTATCTGCTATAAAACTGGCATTTAAACTCCTCTCCATTGAATAAAAAATTTGCAGCACTGATATAATCCAATTGTTTGTACCTTTTTCAATGGCAAAATCTTTAATATTCAATCAGGCAGAGTATCCTGTGCAGTTTCTTAAACAGATGCTCTATTTATTCATCTAAATTGCTATTAGTATTTTTAGAAAGAATGGAAAAACAAAGCTTGACAAAATTGCTTTCCAGTTAAAGTCTTACATGTACTGTATATTTTTGTTCCAACACAAGTTTCAGACTGCCTTTCTTTTAGTATATTAGATATTGCAAATTGCTTTTTGGAAACCGGTATATTTCCACATTTACTAAAAACCGCTGTAATCAAACCCTTCTTGAAAAAACATAAAACACATTTTACATGGAGTAACTTTAGATCAACCTCCAATTTAACATTATTTAGTAAAAATTAAAAAAAGTCATATTTTCAATGTTAAACTTCCACCATGAAAATAATATTTTGAGAACAGGACATTGTATTGAAATAGCATTAACAATCTAAGTATAAAAATCAAAATTATGTTTCACTCATTTGGATATAAGTGCTTATACTATCAATCATAAAATACATATGAATGGTGTGGGATACTGGGTTGATGTGTCTACAAGACAGTTTTTTATTTATTTATATATTAATGAACATCTCTAGACAAGACATGTCATTCTCTGTGTTGTGCCACAGAGTTTCATACTCACATCACTCATTATTCTCAATGTATATTTTGTCATTAGGTGAAATCATTTTTGACCATAAAGTTAACATCCATAGTTATGTAGATGACATGAAGTTTTACATATCTGTAGCACTTGATGATACCAGTGCTTTAAATCCTCAGGTAAGTTATTAGAACATTTCGAACAATCAAGACAAGAACAGGCCATTCAATTAAAGAAAGCTAACCAGTCCTATCGACTTTTTCCAAAATAACATCAAGTCTAGTTTTAAAAGTACCTAAAGTCCTACTGTCTACCATACTACTTGGTAGCTTATTCTCTGCATCTATGTTTCTCTTTGTGAAGAAAAACTTCCTAATGTTTTTGCAGAATTTATCCTTATCAAGTTTTCAACTGTTTTCATGTATTCTTGATGACCTCATTTTAAAGTACAGTCTTGAACCACTGTACTATTTATTTTCATAATTTTAAACACTCCAATCATGTCTCCTCTTAATTTTCTTTTGTTTAAAATGAAAAGGCTCATCTCTTTTAATCTGTCCTCATAATTCATCCCCTGTAGCCCTGGAATCAGCCTAGTCACTCTTTTCTGGACTTTTTCCAGTGCTGCTATGTCCTTTTTATAGCCTGGAGACCAAAAACTGCACACAGTACTCCAGATGAGGCCTCACCAGTATGTTATAAAGCTTGCACATAACATCCTTGGACTTGTACTCTACACACCATGTTATATAACATGTTGTTATCCGCCTTAATGGCTTCTAAACAATATCTTGCAGTTGATGATGATGAGTCCATAACAACTCCTAAATCTTTCTTATCAGACCTCCCACTTTGTATTCAAACCTAACATTTTTATTTCCTACGTTGAATACTTTACATTTACTTACGTTAAATTTCATCTCCCACAAATCTGCCTAACCCTGTATGCTGTCCAAGTCTCTCTGAAATTGTTCAACAGATTTGAGATTATCTTATCTTCTTTTTTAAGAGTACAAAGGGAAACATAAATAAAAATTGATTTAAAACAAACTGGTATAGCAGGCTGCTTTCAACTGACATCAAAATTGTTAAAGTTTTCACTCTCAATACATCTGAGTAAAAATGAAGTACCTTTTCTAATAACAACTTGAACAGTTCTGAGTTTCTGAAATGCTCATCACTTATTGTATTGTTAATGTTTCTGAGCTTGAAATGTAAAAACAGACATGTAAACAAGAGCAATGTAGTCAAATCATGTGAGCTGCCTTCGATAAAATAATAATTGATAGCCGCTTTGTATGTCATTTGTTTGCCTGAAAATGTCTTCTTCTTTTTAGACTAAACAGAGAGTTATTTTCTGTATCTGCATCCCCTGATGATGTCTTGGAAGCCACAGATAGGACTCTGATTCATCACTGTGATTTTTGTAGTATATTTTGAGGTAGATGAAAATGCCTTACCTGTTCTCTCTTGGAATAAAGATACCTTATTCAAAGAGTGCACCAGCTCCTTTTGTTACTCTAAGGAAATATATTATATGCAATGTGGCTTCTCAAGTTTTAGAACCATCTGATAGCCATTTCTAGTACTTTTTATTCATGCAGAGTCAAAAGCAAGTTTGCATAATTCAAGCAGATACAGACTGTTTAGGAAAACAAGTATAAATAATTTATTTTTGTATGCATGTTAATCATTCTTAAGGCCAAATTTTGGCTGTCTATGGGTACATTATTTTGTAAAGTTATGCATTTTAATTTTAAGTGAATTTATCAGCCTTTAAATTATTCATTTACATCCTAAATTCCAAAAGTCTTAAACTACACCGCAGACACTGCTTGTATTAAAAATGCTCATCGGTCCCCTTTCTCCAATTAAAATTAGTGTTTTGTACTATTAAACTGAACTATAAAACATTCTTCTAAAAAATGCGTAGATCCACAGTAAATCACAATTTAGCGCTGTAAAATACTTGCATATCAATCACCTCCCACCAGGTTTAACATCTTGGTGTCTGTTTAATGTACAACCAATGCACAGTTTTCTTCTTTTTATAGTATGTCAAATATGTGTTATCTACTGGATGTAGAAGTGTAGATGTTATATTAAAGAAAATTCAAACAAGTGCACAGTGCAGTGACAGTCATTTAAATGAACTGGGGAATTGACTAAAATGAACAAATATACAATTTATTTAAATACTTACAGAAATATTCACACAACATTTGACTACAGTAAATACTTGAGATAAGTGAAATACATAGAAATAGAATAGAACCAGGGGATGGAAAGGTGATTTAAAAGGCAAGGCCAAAATATAGTTAAGGGAATAAGCTTTTTTTTGTCTGGCGCCTCCTGACTCGGCGATATGAGAAAAACCCCACATATGATGTGTGGTTTGATGCATCTTGATGTCTAGTTATTCACCCCTATTTTTGGCCCTTATTTTGGCTAATTAAACATTTGTAGGCCATTTTGGACCTTTTTTGTTCTTCTACATCATGGATTAAATCATTACATTTCTTAACAACAGCTCAACGACTTATGCCAGTTCGACTTTTTTTTTATTTTTTCCCCCTTAACTATCATTAGCACTATTACCAGAGTTACTATGTTTATAGAAAATCTCCAACAATCATATAACCAATTGCTGTGGCCACCATCTTAACTAGGTGGACAGGATGACACAATTTTGTTTATTGCTCTTCTTATAAGATTTCCTAACAGCACAATAATCACATTGGCATTCTCATCATCAATCTCCAACACTTATTTTTGTATGTGGACACAATTTAAAATTAATTCAAAACGAGACAATAATCTTCTTCTTCTGTGCAGCCTAGCAACATTCAACCCACAATGCAATGCGTTGTTGTGTGTCTAAAAGTGGTGGTAGCAGTCTATGATTCAGTGATTTTTTTTGTGACAGTATGCGCTGGTACATTGTACTGACACCTTGGCCATGACAGCTGGTCATGGCATCGACTACATATTAAATGATTTTATAATCAATTGTGTGCTGTGTCTTAGTTGTATTCCAGTTTCATCAACTGAGTGCAAACATGGGTTTTCGCAAATGAATTTAATTGTTACTCCAATGAGAGTCTTGTTACTGACAAGCATTGTCTCCGCATATCTCTTCATATGACTGGTTGGCCCTCCACTCACATGCCTTGATCCTATAAAATACATTAATTTTGCCAGACTTTTTTCATATCATAATTTAAAATAAATCAATCAAGTAAATCATTGCTTTTCAATTCAATAAATAACATTGGTGCCAATCTGAAATGTAATACAAAGGAGTATTTCAGTTGATTTCAATAATAATAATTATTTACATTTATATATTGCTTTTCTCACTACTAAAGTGTTTTGCAAACCAAATGCGAGCATGATCTGGGATGCTCACCCATGTTCTTTTTACTAAACTAAACTAAAAAAGTTTACTCTTAAGTTAATTTTAAAAATAATACATTTTATTTATATTTATATAGCTTTTTAGTCTAATGTTCATTGCTAATTATCACTGCAGTAAGATTTCTGAAGTGTGGTCAGTTGCCTGTTTTGACTATGTAAATACTGAAATTAGACAAAGATTTGTTAGTGTTAATATGAGTTTAAATACTTGGGATCAACAGTACAGAGTAACGGGGATTGTGGAAGAGAGGTTAAAAAAGAGAGTGCAGGCAGGGTGGAATGGGTGAAGAAGAGTGTCAGGAATGATTTGTGACAGACGGATATCAGCAAGAGTGAAAGGGAAGTTCTAGAGGACGGTAGTGAGACCAGCTATGTTATATGGGTTGGAGACAGTGGCACTGACCAGAAAGCAGGAGACAGAGATGGAGGTAACAGAGTTAAAGATACTAACATTTGCATTGGGTGTGATGAGGATGGATAGGATTAGAAAGGAGGACATTAGAGGGTAGGCTTAGGTTGGACAGTTGGGAGACAAAGTCAGAGTGGCGAGATTGCTTTGGTTTGGACATGTGCAGAGGAGAGATGCTGAGTATATTGGGAGAAGGATGTTAAAGATAGGCCTTCCTCTTTTCCTCTTACCTGGCAGCTCTAAGAGGAGGTTTATGGATGTGGTGAGAGAGGACATGCAGGTAATGGGTGTGACAGAGCAAGATGTAGAGGACAGAAAGATATGGAAAAAGATGATCTGCTATGCCGACCCTTAATGGGAGCAGGCGAAAGAAGAAGAAGATTTGTTAGTGTTAATATGATCATCAGCTTCACCCGTTGTGAGCAACAGATATTACATTATTATCTCATTTTCTTGTTATTCATTTGCACTTTTATGAACAATTAATAGATGGTGAAAGAATACAATGGTCAAAAATTACTTCTTCTTCCTGCAAGGTGTCTGTATGTCTCTTCCACCTGAGTGCCCATTATAACATTTACTCAGTATATTTTGACACTGATTGCATACAAATACGAATGGAATGCCTTTTCTCCTTACTGTTGACAACCCTTTCCCTAAATTCTTTTAAGGCCATGTTCAGATCTCTTAGAGGAACTGCCTGTCTCCTGGAATCTCCTCCATGCTCTTGAGACTGTGCTGAGAGACACAGCAAACCTTCTGGCAATGGCACATACTTCCTGGAGAAGTTGGACTACCTGTACAACCTCTGTAAGGTCCAGGTATCGCCTCATGCTACCAGTAGTGACACTGATCGTAGCCAAATGCAAAACTAGTGAAACAAATAGTCAGAAAAGATGAGGAGGGAAAAATGTCAGTGGCCTCCACCTGTTACACTATTCCCGGATTGGGGGTCGTCTCATTGTTGCCCCTCTAGTGCACCTGTTTTTAATTTCAGTAACACCAAAGCAGCTGAAACTGATTAACAACCCCCTCTGCTACTTAAGTGACCAGATCAATAGCCCAGAAGTTTCATTGACTTGATGCTATACTCTGATTAAAAAGTGTTCCTTTAATTTTTTTGAGCAGTGTATATATATAATTATAAAAATTCCTGATTTTCCATTTTTCAATAATTTTTTTTATGTAGTGTATGTGTGTGTGTCTATAAAAGTTTCTGTTAAACCAAACAAAACCTGTATGTGCCTAAAATACCAGGTATCCCAAAAAATATATATACAGAATTTAAATGATTATAAATAAAAGGTTTGTTAAGATACATCTAAGTTTTATAATTCAAAGAAGACAAATGTAGAATCAGTTATCACAAGCGTTTGAATTACTGGCTGCTGTCGTTCAGATACTGACCATAACGTGGACCAATAGATTTGCAAATATCACAAAACATTTTATTTGGCATTTGGGCGCATTCTCTTTCATTGACTGTTTTCAATTTATCGATTGTTGCAGTTTTGTGAGATAAACATTGTCTTTGACAGGACCCCATTAAAAAGAAAAGTCCACTGCCATGAGGTCTGGTGAACATGAGGGCTACCTCTTCATCCAATGTATTTGTTGACATATTTTTGTCAGATAGACCCTCGCATCATGATGTCACTGGGGAGGTGCTCCATCTTTCCTGAAATAAAACTGGTCCTAATCCCAAAACTCCTCTCAAATGAGTGGTATGACTGATTCCTGCAGCAGGTTCAAATAAACAGCACCAGTTGCAATATTGTTTTAATAAACATTGTATTTATGATTATTCAAGGAGTGTATACATTTTTTGAGACACCCTGTATATTATGAAAGTATGGACTTGGTAGAAAGGGATTTATAAAGAGAAATGCATCTCCAAGGCAGCACAATGTATAGAACCAGCTACAGGAAAGAGTGTGCCATACAGATTATTATATAGTACATTTGCAATCTATTATTCAAAGCCAGGGGCCATAAAGGATAACAGACCCCATGAAAGACAGATGTGTCACAAATTGGAGTGATGTTATGAGAGTCCCTAACCTTCTGTCCTAGGAAAAATTAGGCAATGGCAAATTAGGAAGCGGGGACCATACCTCCAGTCTGAGATGTCATCCTAAAAGTGCAAAAATGCTACATTCAGTAGCACAAACATTGGATTTGGCTATGAAAACAATAATCTACCTTTTCTTAGGTATCCTTCTTTACAGGAAAACGATTACAGAGGTAATGTTGCTTTCATCTTGTATCCTGGGAAGTAATAAAAGAAACAAACTATAAATGATGCATAAAAGTGTGGAAATTAGCTTAGCTGGCTGACCGATCTGACACATAGTAAATACTGTACATTATTAGTTAATGTATAAATGTAATTATTGGGACCTGAATTAAAATGCATTCCACTCATTATATGTATTTGCTAGATCCAATCTCAACATAATGCAGAAAATGCACATGCAGCTAATCTAATCCTCTAAGTACACGTTTTGCCTTTATACTAATATTTGTTCTAGCTGGAAATTCTCTTTTCAATACAAACTGCCTCTGAAACACTTACCCACTTTATATATACGTAGTTTGCATTTGTGTGGCTGTCAAAGGCTATTCACACAACACACTCGTGTATTTCCCATTTTACAATCTTCTTGACCAAAATGGTATGAAGTATATACTCTGTACATTTTTCCACACTTGCATTAAAAACATAATGATAATAAATGTGAAAACAAATCTTGGTGATAGTGCAGATTACCTATTTTTAACTGCTAGTTTAAGTAATACCACCTTGCTTTAAATGTGTTATTCCTTTTCTCTTTACTCTGTACACCTCACACTATAAATATAACACCAGATCATGTCACTTACAGAAATTCTCAGATGATTCTGCACTTATGGCATGCACTGATAAGGGGCATGAGACTGAGTATAGGAGTCAGGTGAAGGACTTTGTGTCTTGGTGCAGAAAGAGTTGTCTGCAATTTCACATCAGCAAAACTGAGGACCTGGTTATTGACTTTCAATGCACCAAACAGCCTTTATACCCTGTCACTATTCAGGGAGTGGATGTAGAGGTGGTGCACTCCTACAAGTACTTGTAGGGGTCCGGATTGACAGGCTAGAATGGTCTCATAACACAGAGGAAATACTGCATATAAGACAAAAACAGTGCAGACTCTTTTTTCTTAGGAGACTGCTTTATTTTAACGTGATTAGTGACGTCCTTCACATCTTCTATAACTCTGTGATGGCTAGTGCCATTTTCTATGCTGTGGTGTGCTGAGCTGGTAACAGCACTCCAAGAGAGGCCCACCAGATCAACAAGTAAATTAAAAGAGCAGGTTCAGAACACATGATGGGGCCCCTGGGGTGGTAGCGAAAGACAGAATGAAAACAAAACAGTGTCATTATGAACAATGTTGCACATCCTCTCTCTTACACATTAACACTGAGGACTTTCAGACAACGAATTATTCAGCAGACGTGTGTCAAGAAACGCTACTAGAGTTCCTTATGCCAACAGCAATACACCTGCATAATGCCTCACTGTGACTGTGACTACCATGTCAGAAGTTTTCTTTGTTTTTATTCATTCTGATATGTGTTCACACCAAAGCATGCGTGCATGTGTATTTATTTATTTGTTTAATGAGCTCCTGTAAAAAGTGAAATTTCCCCCTGGGGACAAATAACTTTCTGTCTAGTCTATCTTATTTGCAATAATCAGTTTATTAAGCTTTTTAAAAGCATTGCACTAAGTAGCTGTTTAAGCAAAATGAAAGAAACTAACAGCAAAAAACACACTAAATGGAATTTAAAAAATAAATGTGGAAAAAATTAAGCTTCAGCTGTAACTGGCACGTTTATTAGCACTCTCTTCAGAATAATCTTACTGTGAGATGAGCCCTGTAGTCTTCCATTATTTAAGAAATAAAATCCTACTTTGCTTGTTCTTAGAAACATACATCAGTGGGGTACTCTGTGCAGTTAGTTCAGTTTAAATGGTTAAGCGCTGAGTATCCCTAATGTATCGTTTACATTCATTCTTGTGCTACAACAAAACAACCAATCCAGCATAAACCTTTCCTAAATTTGCGATGCAATGTTTTTTATTTTAGTAAAATTAAAACTGTTTTTTTTACCAAAATGTGTCTTTCTCCTGAAACACTGTTTTGTTTTCAGTATGCCTATTTCACTTCATATTAACCTTAGCTAACTCAACTGATTACACAGTGTTACTGTCGCATTATACATTCAGTGCTGTTTAAAAAATTGTGTGTTTACAAAAATAAAAGTTATAAAATAATGACATATAATCTAATAGTAAACAAGTGCATTTAAATAAATGTTACTTAAAATATAAATATGTTCAGAGAATTGAGACAACATTGTACATCACCGTCTTATGACTGTGCCAACAGTATGATTAGTTGGCAGCATTCTGGAAACATCATCAGCATATTACCACACACTTAAAACAAATGTGCCCCCAGACTAGAGTGGAAATTCTCAATCAGGGAGAAGTCAATAAGAGAACACCAATTTTTGCAGGGCATTCTTTTAGAATTTAACATATAGTAAGCAAAAACTGGCATTCAATCTGACTAGATCCATTACATTCTTTAATACATTACAAGTCTTCTGCTATTTATACTTGTGCACAAATAAATACAGCATTTAATAAAACCATAAAAACAATGTATTCTGTTCACCACATTAATTTAGTCAATTCTGTTCATGTTGTATCCCATTTTAAATTTGCAATAACTCATAATATTTAAAGTTTAACTATGCCCTTAATTGATTTGAGTGGCTATTAAAACTCATTGATGTGTCCTTTATAGTAAAATAAGAAAAGCATCATTAAACAATTCCATTCTAACATTTTGCAGTGAACTGACCTACATTATTGCCGTCTATGAATTACTTGTTCTCTTTTTATAAATCGTGCTTCTTCTTGGCTGTAGCACCTAGAGCACTTAGATATTTTTCTACTTCCCTTTAATTCTTTACATTTTCACCTTCAATTACTTTGAAAAATGTGTTTGGTGTTATATTCCCTGCCAAAGATTTTTTTTTTTTCATGTGAAGATGCTGACTATTTTGTGTACATCATGTAGTAATCACAGTTTAATGTTTTTTCTTCCCAGGGAAATTAATGGCAATAGCCAAATATGACACTTGAAATGTCTTCTCTTTTTTCTGCTCTACCTTCGGCAATAAATCTTTGCCAAATGTTGAAAGGGCACAGCATACATTAGAGACTCAAAAAAGCAAGATTACACGTTGTAAAATAATCTTTACAAAAATACCTCTCTTTGCAATTCCGACAAACAGAGACTTCTGAAAGTATTACGTTTCTTGTTTTTAACAAAAATCCAGAACATAATGCTGTATTGCTATTAAATGCATTTTGTGAAATATAAATTAACAAATTTGTGTATTTTATCTAAGTGTATACACAAACTATAATGTGTGTGCACATTTTAAATTTGGCACTGAATACATAAGTTCCATCTGTGTATATTGACATAATGGTGTTTTGCTCATCTTCAGTGCATTAAGTTGTAAATATCCTTCTCAATAGTTTAGTAAAACAGAGCACTAAAGGAACAGGAATCATATTATTGGTGTTATGATGCAGTGCTTGCACAAAATTCAAAAGAAGGCTACAACTCAAAAAGTATGCCTGGTCCTGAAATTCACATACAGGTTTATAGGCCTGCACCCTCAAAAACAAGGCGAAACCTATCTATTCTCTTCAAAAGGTAGAAGGAAACTAGGGACCAAATAACAAAACAAATAACAGTTGCAGTGATGATAAATTTTATTCAAAAAGGATTTTTAAAAAGTCTAGAAATGAAATGCAGAAAATTAAGTTTTTTTAAATATTGGGTTCAAAGGGCATTCCAGAGTGAACAAGAGGCCACTAGCTCTATTTAGTACATGCCTTGCAAAGGTGGAGAGGAGCACCTGTGCAGAAAGAACCTGCGTCTGTCGCGATTGGTAAAAGGGAGTAACGTGTCACGGGATTGGATAAAGATTTATGCCCAGACTATAACAACAACAACATTTATTTATATAGCACATTTTCATACAAAAAGTAGCTCAAAGTGCTTTACATAATGAAGAAAAGAAAAATAAAAGACAAAATACAAAATTAAAATAAGATAACATTAGTTAACATAGAAAAGGAGTAAGGTCCGATGGCCAGGGTGGACAGAAAAAACAAAAAAAAACTCCAGATGGCTGGAGAAAAAAATAAAATCTGTAGGGGTTCCAGGCCACGAGACCACCCAGGCCCCCCTGGGCATTCTACCTAACATAACCTAACATAAATGAAAATAGTCCTCTTTGTAGTTAGGGTTCTCACGGAGTCACTTGATGCTTCTGGCTTTTAATCCATCCAACATTGTTGGAACATCATGGAGCTTTGGGTAGATGGTGGTGGTGCAAGCCACCACCAAAAGGACACCGGAAAAGGAAACAGAAGAGAGAGTAGGGGTTAGTACAGATTTTGAATGAATAGTTATTATAATGAATTGGATATACAGAGTATCAGGATTAAATTACAGTGAAGTTATGAGAAGGCCATGTTAAAGTAATGTGTTTTCAGCAGTTTTTTAAAGTGCTCCACTGTATTAGCCTGGCGAATTCCTACTGGCGGGCTATTCCAGATTTTAGGTGCATAACAGCAGAAGGCCGCCTCACCACTTCTTTTAAGTTTTGCTCTTGGAATTCTAAGGAGACACTCAGTTGAGGATCTGAGGTTATGATTTGGAATATAAGGTGTCAGACATTCCGATATATAAGATGGAGCAAGATTATTTAAGGCTTTATAAACCATAAGCAGAATTTTAAAGTCAATTCTGAATGACACAGGTAACCAGTGTAGTGACATCAAAACTGGAGAAATGTGTTCAGATTTTCTTTTCCTGGTAAGGATTCTAGCAGCTGCATTCTGCACTAGTTGCAATCGATTTATGTCTTTTTTGGGTAGTCCTGAGAGGAGTGCGTTACAGTAATCTAGCCGACTGAAAACAAATGTGTGAACTAATTTCTCTGCATTTTTCGATGATATAAGAGGTCTAACTTTTGCTATGTTTCTTAAGTGAAAAAATGCTGTCCTAGTGATCTGATTAATATGTGATTTAAAATTCACCCTCGTAAGGGTTGTCTTTTAGAGTCGGTGGTGTGGATAGCGTGGTTGGTATAGCTTTTATCAACTAGTATACCAAACAGCGGCTTGGGCCTTATTTTGTAAATTTCCTGTATTTATTATAGATATCTCCAAGTGTAGCTTTATTTTGGTGGAGGTATTTACATTTATATAGATTTTGGGTTTTGGTGCACTTTGTTTTTGTTCTTGTATATACACTGTTTTTTTTTTTTCCTTGTAAATATTTTTGCTATTCTTTGGACTTTATCTGTGTAGTTTCTTCCTGAATTCCTTTTCTTCATTTAGGAAGACTACCATTTTTGTGTTTATTTTCATTTTTGGGGACTGGAAACTTCACTGTATATATTGCTCACTATTTTTGATTGGACATTATTTTTATTGTTTTGTTGCACCTGTAAATAAACCCACTATTGTTTTGGAAACACCACCTTTTTGTGTCTGTGTCTCCACATCTGACTTCTCACAAATCTGATCTCTGTCGGTCCTGCACTACAAGACGCCCACTGTGTGGTCTGGTGCCAACCTTGTCACTATACGGGGTGTCACAGAGAGTGGAGGTGACAGAGGAAGAGAGAGAAAGAGATAAAAAGAAGAAAGTACTGCATATTAAATCTTAGATGCTCTGTGCTGTGCTGTGTAGTGGGGACCAAAAGAAAAATGTTTCCCCACTTAAATAAAGGTCTCCTATTGGGAAAGACTTGTGTCTCAACCTGTCTGTGTCGGGGTATGGGGAGTGGTACACCCCCTGGTGCTCCACACCCATTATACCAGTTTCCAAGTGTGCATTTGTCCCACACCTTCTGCCATTTCCTAATTCCTACATTCCTAAACTGTGGATTATACGTTTTCATTATTCAAGTCAATTGCTCTTTCCACCTCCAAATTTTCAAGTGCTTCTTTCACTGTTCCATCAGCCCTTTCATTTCCAAACACACCCACATGAGATGGGACCCAGAGAACTGAATCTCTATTCACAACTCATTCAGAATAAAATATTCTTCCATTAGTAAATCCTGTCTACAAGATCAAAATCATTTCAAGCTTTTAAATACTGCCACAGAAGCTGAACCAATAATTGCCTTTTTTGAAAGTTCCTGTGTACTGAAGTGACTTTAGCTGCAGGTGGAAGCTCATGTCTCACTTTAAACAACTGTTGTTATGGTTCTGCCATTGTCCAGAAATGGCTCCATAAGCTTTATGACCTTAGTCTCGGAAAGTCTTTCTCCCATGGGACGACTGGGATCTTTTCCTAAATAAGGAGTGGCATTGCACATGTACTTTGTCAGCATTCTTGTGTCGATCAAACACAGGTAGCTCTGCAGTCTACTTGTGACTTAACGCTGTAGGAAGATATGTAAATAAATCGAGATAAATAGGTAAATAACATTCGATCTGGCTTTTATATAAGTAACATTTAAGTGTTTCTTATGTAAAGACAATCACAAAACATAATCACAAACAGGACTTTCCACGATACATTGGCGAGCTCTGTAAGCCATGCTGTTTTGTTGAAGGACAGGTGTGGGGCAAACTAACTGACAGGATGACACCCGACTTGCTGCTGCATCCAAACGGTTCCATCTTTCGCCTTTACGCCTGGTGCAGCTGCGTTGTTCTTATATGTGAGTGGATGCTTCTTGCAGGGAGGGCTTCTGTTCTCTTTCTCTGATGTAGAACCCTCATCCTCATCTGAGTTCACCTCTGTTATAGTATGTCTTTATTTAAAAACAGCAGTGTCAGATCAGGGGGAACATGAACGTGAGTGAGAGAATTAAACTGAATAATAAAAAAAAAATGCTAAGTTTTACCATAAATTTCTGCCAGCTGTTACAGACTCAAATCAAATGTATGTTTTTATTCTATAATAGCAACAATAACAGCAGCTCACTATTCAAAATAGACGTGCTCATGATGGAACCGGGAACCTCTTGAGAACTAGTCAGGAGTTCTTACCACTGCACCACCCAAGCAGACATGTCAACATTGTATCTTAACTTGATTTCTTTTTCTACGGCTATATTCTTGAACAAAAGCGCACTTGTTTTGTTACATTTGAACCTTTTGTGAAAGTGTTTATTTGATATTTGAACTTCAGTCCACACATTATACACTTCATGTCTACATTTTGTCAATTATTGCTAAAATCTGAAAAAGTTTCTTTTTTTAGTTATGTGTTCAACAATTCCTGCCTCATATTGCATTCTGCACTTACACAGATCGTTGCAGACACAGAAAACACATGAAATGTATGTATTCCAAATGACAATATATTATTTACCCTCTACAACTCCAGGCATCTCACACATAGATAAACAGACTTTAGCTCTGAGAATCCTCTCTGCAACTTGAGCTGTGCCAGGTTGTTTGGGGTGGTTGGAATGAGATAGCAGGCTGCTTGTGCTGATCGACACATTTACAAAACAAAAGACGCTGATGGAGAGGTGCAAAGCAATTTAAGGTTGGCCGGGATTATATTGTTTTTTCGTAGGCTTTATGAATTCTAGTGTTAACCCACTGTAGTCCAATTATTATTGCTACAGATTCAGCTTAACAAATGGATAAATGATCTGACAATCTCTTTCCAAGTCTTGCATTACAAGAAGGAATAAAGGCTACATAACTTACATTATTAGTTAATAAGTCCTGAGGGCCATCTTTATATATTTGCAAAAAAGAAAGATAATTTGTTCACAAATACTCCAACATTCCTTCATGCATATACCCTTCTATTATATATATTTCTCTATCCTCTAAAAGTTGAAGGGTAACAGTTGGCTAATGAAATTTCCATGATGGAAGTCCTGACTAGACCACTGTTGGGTTCTCTTTACAATCTAACTGTAAATAAGGCCTAAATAAAAAAGTTAACAGCCAATTATACATCCTTCTACATTCACCTATGCCCAGTCTATTTAGTGTAATTAGAATCCCCTCCTTCTCACTAAAGAATCTGCTCTCAGTTTCTGAAGATAAATACTGAGGGTTGTCCTTCAGTTGTGACATCAGGGTGGTCCTACCTCATTGAGTTCCACCCACAAAACACAAGGAAGATAATATCAATATATAAATACTAACTATTAAACAGAACAATATTAAAAAGTGTATCATTTCAATAAGCATATAAAAAATTATAATTTAAGTGAAACAAAAAAAAACTAAACAAAATGAATACAGGTATTAACCAAGGAACACACCCTGGCTATAATGTAACAATAACAAACTGAGTTGAACTCCATTACAATATGTACACATGGCCTTTTCTGACAAAATGTTTGAAATTCCAACCATGCACAAGAATCACTTTGAGCATCAAGTTACCCCTTCAACACACCTAGTCCTGAACCCTATTAAATCTGGGTTATGATTCTGAGTGGAACATATAAGATAGGATACATGTCCTACTGTGACAGACTAAGAGAATTAAACTTATTTAATCTCAAGCAAAGGAGACTTAATGGGGACCTAATGAAGGTATTTAAAATCCTCAAAGGCACTGATAAAGTAGATCCAGTAACATTCATTAAGCTTAAGGGTGAATCACATAAGGATATCGGTGGAAATTAAGAAGAAGTACATTTAAGACTGAAGCCAGGAAGCTCTTCTTTATGCAATGAGTTGTAGGACTCTGGAACAAACTACTGAGATATGAAGCAGAAACCTTGACAACCTTTAAGAAGAGTTTAGACGAGATAGCTAAAAAAACGAGCTGGATGGACTGAATGGTCTCCTCTCGTTTGTAAAATTTCTTCTGTTCTTATGAGGCAACATTAAAAATCTAACAAACATTTCCAATAAATCCTTCAATAATAGGATTAGGCTGTCCTGTAAACACATAACACACTACATACTATATCTTTGTTACTTTGAGTGTTCAAGGCTTTCAGTGCTACTCAGAACTATGGTTGATGCATTCTGTACATTTGACATTACTACTACTACTGCATATGCATGTGTTTGATGACTTCATTTCAAATTGCACATTTATTTTGCCTTTTCATTACGTACATAAAGATTCTTCTATTTTTATTCATATCAGGGTATGTTGAGCCATTTTTTTTTCTATTTAGGCAGGAAATATAAAACTAAATTGTGAAAATTTGTGTCCATATTCAGCTTTAGCTTCAGTCAAAACAACTATTTGAGCTTTCAGTGTTCTGGTTATGGTATTATGTGAAGATGTTTTTAAATATTAAGTTTTGGTACATCTATCGGTGCTTTATTAGTTTAATTTTGTACTCTGTTTGCTTCCTGCTGCTTAGACTGTTGCACACACATTATGCTACCATCTGTAGGTGGCAATGCAATTCACACATGTCAGAGTGTAACAGCGGCTAATTCTTTATATGAAGCCTGACCATGTTTCACTGTGGGGAAGGACTTTCACCTGTTCAGGGAAAATAAGCTGCCTGATTGTTTAATTTCTGACTCCAAATAAGAAAGAGATCAAGAACTAAATAAAAGGAAGCATTTTTAGTGTCTCTTTAAAAACCCTCTTTCCTTTGTTTTATTTTTGTTTTCCTAAAATAGTGATCTGATGTCTAGAGAGGACAAGAGCACAAAAGGAAATAGATTAAGGCTTTTTTTTATTTATCTTACCTTTTTGATGTAGAATAGCTGCTTCAACCTTTTGTGTGTCAGTACCTACAATCTTGGCTTTATTGCTATTGCTATTTGATGCAAAACTGATTCCATGAATGTCATATTCTTTGTAAGCAGATGGCAAACGGATCTCGCCTGTCAGATATTTTCATGAATATGGGGAGACAGAAACTTTTTGGAAAAACCATAAAAGAAAAAGAAAAGTAGTTTGTTTTGTTTTTAACAGCTAATGGTTAGGGATGGGGCCCTGTCAGGAAAACACCAAGTTTTGAAGCTTTGGTGAGAAGAACTGGGTGGCAGTACTGTGTGGGTTTCTATGTAGCAGTTTTGGTAACCAACCCTGGAATACTGGGTAGGACTGAACGTGGACCCTTACAGTCCTAGTGTAGACCTTTTAATGATATTTCCCCATTGTATCGACTTGACTGACAGTTAAAACAGACATGAAAGATGCTAAATGCATTATCCACACTTGGATATTACAATAGAATACAATACAATTTATTTTTGTATAGCCCAAAATCACACAAGAAGTGCCGCAATGGGGTTTAATAGGCCATACCTCTTGACAGCCCCCCAGCCTTGACTTTCTAAGAAGACAAGGAAAAACTCCCAAAAAAAAAAAGCCTCGTAGGGAAAAAAATGGAAGAAACCTTGGGAAAGGCAGTTCAAAGAGGTAAGTTGGGCATGCAGTGGGTGTCAAAAAGAAGGGGGTCAATACAATACAATACAATGCACAGAAAATAACAAATCCTCAATACAGTATAAAAATAAAAATTTTAGAAGTACGGAGCAGAATTTAACAGTAGATGAAATCACATAATATGATTTGGATTTGTTTAGAGTCCTGGAGACCTCATCCATCAAGCTGCCTACCCCATTTGGCCATTCCACGGCTGAAACAGCGCTGGGCCAGCCAATCCGATGAAAGGACCCCCTCTTTCCCACAATTCCTGCGATCCTCCATCATGGATGACTTTACCTTAGGCAGGCAAAACAACTTGGCAGGTGGGCTGTGGCACTAAGTGCCACATTTGAGTACCGAGAAGAGAAACAGAATAGGTGAGGGTTAGTATCCAATTATAACTATCATGTTACTTATGTTTTAGTGCTAATGACTAACAACAGAGATGCAGTCTGTACAGTTAATCAGCAGGTCTAGTCAGGATATGCTAAAATGAAGTAGTGAGTCTTCAGCTGGGATTTAAAAGCTGAGACCGAAGGGGCATCTCTTACAGTAGCAGGCAGAACATGCCACAGTTTAGGGGCCCTGTAACTAAAAGCTCAACCTCCCACTGTTATTTTATTAATCCTTGGAATCATAAGCAGACCAGCATCTTGAGATCTTAATGTGCGCTCTGGTTTGTAAGTCATGATAAGTTCAGACAAGTAAGCCGGACCTTGGCCATTTAATGCTTTATATGTTAAAAGGAGAATTCTGCCCTAAACTTAACCGGGAGCCAGTGTAAGGACTTAAGAACTGGAGTTATGTGTTCGTATTTTCTTGTTCTTGTAATAATTCTTGCAGCCGCATTTTGGATTAACTGGAGGCTATATAAAGAACAGTTTGAACATCCAGTGAACAGCGCATTGCAGTAGTCAATCCTACTAGAAATAAATGCATGAATTAATTTCTCAGAATCCTGTTTATTTAGGAAGTGCCTTAATTTCCTAACATTTTTAAGATGGAAGAAACATGATTTGGACAACTTTGTAATATGTGCTTTAAATGACATGCTAGAGTCAAAGATAACTCCTAGATTGCGGGTTGATTCAGTGAAATTAATAGGGATTCCAACTGAGTTAAATGATGACAAAATATTGTTGTGATCAGCGTCATTCTCTCCAACAATTAACATTTCTGTTTTATCTGTATTTAAAGACAAGTAGTTCTCATTCATCCACTCCTTTAATTTACTAACACAACTAATTAAAGACAACATTGGAGAAACTTCATTTGATCTAAATGAAAGGTATAACTGGGTGTTATCTGCATACGAGTGAAAATTAACATTATGTTTCCTAATGAGAGATCCCAGTGAAAAAAGTAAAAGTCCCAGTACTGATCCCTGCGGGACACCATATTGAACTTCTGTGTATAATGATGGAGTATTGTCAGCACATTTCTGTACATATTGGAATCGATTTGATAAATAAGAACTAAACCAAGCGAGCACGGTGCCTGTAAGCCCAACATCATTTTCTAGCCTGTGCAGTAAAATAGAATGGTCAATGGTGTCAAATGCTAGTCACTTAAGTCCAACAACATAATTACAGTGGAGTTTCTTTCATCAGAGGATAAGAATATCGTTTACAACCCGCGTTAGTGCCGTTTCTGTACTATGACCAGTGCGGAAACTAGACTGGAATTTCTCAAATAAATTGTAACGCGTAAGGTGTGACTGAAGCTGATTGGCGACTACTTTATCTAGTATTTTAGAGGGAAAGGGTAAATTTGAAATAGGCCTATAACTATTTAGTATGTGTGGGTCTAGGTCTGACTTTTTAAGTAATGGTTTAATGACTGACACTTTTAGTGCTTCAGGTACTGTGCCATGCAATAATGAACTACTGATAATGTTTAGAATAGGCGCAGCAAGAACATCCATTGCACTTTTTACTAGTTTTGTTACCACTGGATCTAGGGAACAAATAGTGGGCTTCATTTTAGAAATTAAAGTTAAGACTTCCTGCTCAGTTACAATATTAAAATTACTAAAGTGCTGAATGCAATGTGAGACAGGGTCTGCTAAGCTAGTATTTGGTTTGTACTGTGATGCTGAGATCTGGAATCTTATATTTTTAATTTTCTCATTGAAGAAGTTCATAAAGTCCGTACTGCTAATATCTGTTGGTATTTTGCACTGTTGATCTGAATTTCCATTTGTTAATTTAGCCACTGTTCTAAACAGTACCCAAGGATTTTTATTATTGCTATCTATTATTGTAGAATAGTATTCTGAGCGAGCTTTAAAGAGGGCTTTTTATATTTATTAACACTCTCTATCCATTCAATTTGAAAGACATGTACTGTAGCTTTGTTGTTCTCTATCTGCGCTCCAGTTTTTGACACTCTAATTTAAGAGCTCGAGTGTTTTTATTAAACCAGGGAGAGTTTCTATGTGCTTTGATCACTTTTGTTTTAAGAGGAGCCACTGTGTTCAGAGCATGTCTCAAGGTCACATTATAATGTGATGTTAGCTGATCTAAATTGTTTTCCATGTTTACATTTGATGTTAACTGATCTAAATGGTTTTCCACAATTACACTCGACTTACTCAAAGTATCTACAAATTTTGAAGCAGAATTACAATCTAGATGTCGCACTTTGTCTTTGTTTTAATCTGTGAGTGTTTTGGCAAGGGCAGGACTAAATCAAATGTAATTAAGTAGTGATCGGAAATAACTTTATTTAATGGAGTAATATTTAAATTTTGAATTTCAATTTTGTAAGTTATAATTAAATCTAATGTGTGGTTATGATTATGAGTTGGACCTTTGACAATCTGACAAAATCCTACTGAATTTAACAAATAAGTAAGACATTTGGTAAAAGTGTCAGTTTCCACATCAATGTGTACATTAAAATCCCCCATCAGTACTACGTGATCATAATTTATATCCAAATCAGATAGTGCCCTCAACAGGCAGAGAGCAGATAGAACTTACGTTTAGTGTTGATATCATCTTCTCCGTTTTTGTAGTTGCTTCGGCGCTTTCTGCGTTCAGCTGAATCACTAAGAGACTGTCGGCTTTAAATTTCCACCACCCGCTGAGCGATCAACTTTCTCAAAATATTGTGAACCGTATGCAATGTCTATATATTTGTGGACACAGTTATCTAAAGAAGTTACTCAAACAAGAGTGAAAAAAAAATTCTGAAAATATTCTCCTAGATACAATCAATATTGGCTCACTGTCTAAACTGAGTGGTGAACTCACTTACACATTAACATGTAGGAACTGACATCGTCTGAATCAAAGAGACAAAATGGATAGAAGATAAAATGGGTCATGGATACAAGATGATGTAATATAGCAAAAAGAGCAGGTAGAACAGATTAGCTGTCAAGACCACCCAGAGGCTGTGGAATTGTCACAAAATGTGATGTCTGTTGAGATCAAGACTGAAAGCATTCTGCAATGTATAATTGCTGCATATGGATGCTTTTAGGATCTATGGTTTTTCATTAATTTTTTATGTTCATTTAAACATATATAGACAAAGAATGCATCAATTTGGAGTTTTATAGGTGGAATTGTGGGTCAAGGATTCAAATAATAATGTTACTTCCCCCTTTAAGGGTGAATTGAAAAAGTTAATTTATTTTACTACCTCTTCCTCAATGCCGTTTTGTTTTGTGAGCAGCTGTTGCCACTTTGGTAGGGAAATGACCTGGTAGTGAATGGCAGTGACATCACTAGGTCATAGATATAAAGGTCATGGCAAGCACTACTTCAGTATCTGTGACCAATAGATAAAAACCTAAACACGTATTTGAGAAAGCATTACTTATTGTCTTTCTGGTGTTTACAATCTAAGCTTCTGTTTTTGGTCTTTGAGCTCTGGTTTGCGATTTAAGTTTTGATATTCTAATGAGTCTGACTTCTGTCTTTAGCCTTAAGATTTATCTCAGTTATTTTCATTAAAACGTTAGAGAGACAGGAAAGATACATTGACTAAGTATTGTGATTGGAGTAAAGACATTTCTGGAATAAGTTGGAGACATACCTGGCCACAACTGATGGTGACAAAACAATCCATATTTTAAAGGAAAAACACCTTTGAAGGGATCTCTTTGGGACAACAATATGGTAACCAATGGGATTCTGATTGTGGAGTTTTATTTAGATCTTTGAGTGATTCCTGGATTTTTCATTTCCAAGCTTTTTTAGATAACTTGCCAGATTTGTGTAGTTTCTTGAACTGTCAAACCACCAAACACACCCAAAATTTCTGATGAGAAATAACACAAGAAAAATTCAGTATACATGGTGATATTGGACCTGAAGAGGCACATTACTAGCTCTCTGCATGGATTCAAATGACTTGCTGCCAAGAGACGATCAGTGGCAACCAATAGGTTTTGAGTATTATTAAAAATGACATTCATTGAATCAAATAGAACTGAATATTTTATTAGTGATAAATTAGCTTCACATTTCAACATTAGGTTGATTAAACACCAAAGAAAACAATGTCTCTTTGGTTAATAATGGAGTGATGTGATCTGATGTTAAAGCTTTGGAAAAAACCAGGCACACTAAAAAAATGGTCAAGACTGAAGAATATTCATGTGAAATATTCTTCATGTGAAAAGAAAGGTTTATTCATAAATTTGGACACTGATGTCCATTCTAAATTGTCATGGTACTGGTGACGTTACATGACGTGACATTGCAATTCCTATTCTCGCCAACAAAATAATGTGAACACAAAATGGCAGCATGATAATGTCATAAATGTAATGGCAAAATGTATTAACATATAGAACAATTAAATAAGTGGGCAAAGAAGCAACAGAAATTGATTCAGGAGGATCAAAAAGTAAGATCCACAACAAGAAGAACCTGTTGTTTTTCACATTTTTATTTCAGGCCTGACATAGGGAAACAAATCTTGCTTTCAGGGATTGATTCACCATAACAACCCATCACAATCAGTCATCTTTTCGTTAAAGTAACACAATCCTGCAATTCTTTGGGAGTCTGTGGAACTAGATTCCTGTTGTGAGGGTTAAGTTGTGTCTTGTTTGCAACTTGTTAAAGCTATATTTTTCAAACGTTACACCTTAGAGAATCGGTCACATACAGTTCTAGTACACTATTGTAAGTAGAAGGTACTGTACAAGTTTTGCTATACCACTGATGTTACGACTTTCAAAACATCATTTATATATTACTCCATTTCTCAATGAACTTTTTAATTCTCTGTTTCAACTGAAAACTAAAACTAAATCAGAAATGAAAGTCTAATGTTGCTCTGCAAGACAGACTACAATGGAACCCAGAATTTCAGCCCATGGTGGTCTTGGGGGATTCTTCCCTGTGTGCTACAGTTTGCACACCATTGCTACCTGTTAGCTCAGAGCAAGTGAAACATCTGAACAGACTGAAACCCAAATAGCAGACGAAATAACCAGAGCTTAACGTTACTTAGCCAAGCATGCCACGTGCTGCTTCTGTCTACTATAATATAAAAAGGAGCAACGTGTGCTTTTGCAGGGATCATTAGGTGAGGCTTGTTTGAGATTGGAAGTGCAGCACAATACAAAAGAGAATGAAAGGGTTCATTTTAAGTCCTGTTTTGTTATTTTTTCTTCATATTTTAAGCACTATGAACTGTCCACCTCAAACTAAAGGGATGAGTCAGACATGACAGTCTTCATGGTGTGGCGAGCGGCTGGGGGCGGTACCCAGCTGAGTCGCCCGGAAGGACCGAAGGAGGGATTACGCCTCCTCCGGACCACGAGGGGGTGACCGCCCTGGTGGCTATGGGGACCACGGGAAAGGAGCATGGAAGCTCAACCCTATAGGGGCCCGTGGTCACCACCAGGGGGCGCCCAGATGCCTGGAGAGCCCTGGTCCTCAGCACTTCTGCCACATCTGGAAGTGCTGGGGGGACAAAGACCAGGGACACCCAGAGTGCTTCCGGGTGCACAGCCAGCACTTCAGTCACACCAGGGAGTGCTGGCAGAAGCTCATTGGGAGGCACCTGGAGCACATCCAGGTGAATATAAAGGGGCCGCCTCCCTCCATTTGATGGCCGGAGTTGGGTGGAAGAGGACGGAGCTCGGAGGAGAGGAGTGTAGGCGGTCACAGGTGAGAGTAAAGGCATTTTGAGAGGCCAGGACTTGACAGGTGATTGGTGCAGGGGCACCGGGTTGTGTGTGCACACTTTGTATATACAGTGATCCCTCGCTATATCACGCTTCGACTTTCGCGGCTTCACTCTATCGCGATTTTTTCTCATACACGCTTACGTCACTACGCATGTGCTTTCTGAGAACTTTTATCTAAGCCCCACGATGGCTCCTAAACGTGCTGCTTTTTCTAAGCCTTCTGACAATGAAACTAAATGCCAGAGGAGGATGCTTACCATCCAGGAGAAGGTGAAACTCTTGGATATGATCTAAGATGGCAATACCCTACAAAAGCCTCCTCACGCATATGAAAAGACAGCGCCAGCAACTGCCTATCAAGATGTTCTTCAGCTGCGTACACAGACACCCACTGCCTACTCCTAGTACTCCTTCAGTGGAAGAAGACAACGACGCACCTGCTGAAGATACTGCACCACCTTGTCACGCTTGGGTCACAGATTTGCACAGAGACACAGGAGGTTGTAGGAAAAAAAAGAACTTTATTCAAAGCACTGCAAACAAACATTTGTCTCTTTTCAAAAGTTTAAACGTGCTCCATGACAAGTCAGAGATGACAGTTCCGCCAGGAGCAGAGAATGTCTGAGAGAGAGAAACAAAACAACCAATTCCAAGAGACGCTGCACAATACTTTTAAGTAAGCGGAGTACCGCGTGAGAGGTTTATCACGCGTTATAGCGGAAGTAAGAAGGGTAAGGAGCAATTTGAAGGTAGACTGTCAGCCCGTTTCAGGGGTTTTCCCAGGGGCGTCTGTGTCCTCTGAGCGCTCCAGCTTACAACCTGAAGACTCTTCTACTGAGCTCGTGCCTTCATAGGTTAGTGGTTGTGTGTAAGAACTGTGTGTGTGTGTAATTAAATGTACAGTACAATAATAATAATATGATATTTGTAACGTCTAATATGTCTTATTTTCTCTTATTTTGACTAATATATTGGGTAATACGAGTGTAATGGTGACTAAAGGGTGTTATTTCATGTCTAGGGGGCTCTAATAATGTTAAAAAACATATTTAGAAGGTCGTAAACAGCTTTTCTATACTCTATAACTGCGAAAATATTCGATTTATAAATAAAGAATCCTACTTCGCGAAAATTCATTTATCGCGGTAGAGTCTGGAATGGATTAACCGTGATAAACGAGGGTTCACTGTAATAGTAATGTACAATAAAAGTGTGTTGGTGCTTGAACTTTCGGTGTCCGCCTGTCTGTGTCCGGGCCAGTCTCCACAATGGTTACAACTCACGAAGGAGTAACTGCAGTTCTGGAATCCAAACGGACTTGAAACAAACAAATTCTTGACTCACGAGAGCAGAAATGTTAATTGAGAGGCAGTGTGGTGTAAGGATGGGACAACTAGCAATAACAACACGCTGACAGGTTAAAAAAAACAGATAAACCATTGCTTCCTTTCCTTAATCCATTCTAAAAATAAACCTGGGCAATGCTGGATACTTCAGCTAGCACATTTATAAAAAAATAATCTGAAGTGTGTTTATATTTTTTCTGTGAGGGTGACAAGTGGAAAATAATTTTTAAAAACTTCTCAACTCCCCATAAAATTTTGCTTAAATCTTAACTTTCAAATGTAAAACTAGGGATCTATGACTTTTTAACTAAAAGATCTCCCGTTTGTTTTTGTGAGAATCCAAAAACGGCCAAAGAATATATTGCAACCTGTATAAATGATGATGACCACCACCATCATATTCAAAACAGATTTAAAATAAGTCTTGTGACAGTAGATGGCGCTATACCAGCGCTTAACCCGGCACAGACAGATAGTTTTTTTCTTTACAGTCCTTTGCACTTCACACACCGTGCACAAATCACCACAAACACTCAAAGTCCTTTCTTTTCTTCTCTCTATTGCCACCTCCACTCCACTCCTCACAAGCTCCGTCCTCTTCCACCCAACTCTGGCTCTCCGAATGGAGTGAGGCGGCCCCTTTTATAATGTGCCCGGATTTGCTCCAGGTGCTTCCTGATGAGCTTCCTGCAGCCCTTCCTGGTGTGGCGGAAGTGCTGCATGGGCACCCGGAAGCACTCCGGGTGTACGTGCTTCCTGAACCAGCAGCTCTTCCTGGTGTGGCGGAAGTGCTGCACACCATGGCTTCTGAGCCATCCAGGCACCCCCTGGTGATGGTCACAGGTCCACACAAGGTTGAGCTTCCAAGCTCTGTTCCCGTAGCCCCAACACCCACCAGGGTGGCTGCCTTCTCGTATTCCAGGGGAGGTCCTGCTTCTCTCCCGGTCTTTCCATCTTCCAGGCGTCCTGACTGGGCATGAACCCCAGCCGTCCGCGACAGTCTGCATATTTGGTTATCAACAAACAGGTTTCTAGCATCTGGCTTTTTGGATTGCTTAGCAGTATTATTTTACATGTTCAGCCATTTATCTGCCCTTTCATTTTCCCATAGTGACGTGTTTTCTTCCAGGCCTCCTGCTGAAGCGTCCTTCCTGAATGAATGTTCAAAAAGAGTATGATGTGCAAAAGATCCTTAACTCTCTTGCTGGGTGTGTGATGCATTATCATGTGCATTGGTTGGGCACAAAGAGGAGCACACGTTGTCAGTCCTATCTTGTTTTGGTACTTCAGACTCCTGTGCAAGCCAGATGGGTATGTCTGGAAGTCATGTCTTAGAAGAGGGCTCTATCAGATTTGCAGCCAGTTCCCCACAATTCTTGCTATTTTTACCAATGTCTGTCATCTGCGTTATGTTTTCCCCCACAATGGTTACCATGCCATGAAATCACAGGGAGGTGGCAGAGTGATACATGGGATGCAGTCACATGGCCTGCATGTTGTGTCACAGAGGCCTGGTCACATGGACCTTTGGCAAAGGGTCATGTGAGTCATTTTCATTTATTATATGAAGCAGACATGGAAAAGGATAGCTGGTTAACTCTTCTACATTTTTGATAATTATAGGTTTGAAGCACTTTGTTTTCTTGTTTCCCAGATGCTGCCAAATTTTGTTTAAATTAATTTTGTAGGGGTCTACTTGTTCTTTTTCACCCAGGCAGCACTTCTCTCTCTTTATTCTCACTGCTGGGCTGGCTTCACTGCCTATTGTTCTTCTTAAACATGTGCCGGACAAGGTCCAATATTTCTTAGTAGCTCCAGCTGGCTCTCACTGACATGCTGAGCTGTTCTTTTCTTTTTGCTTTCAGTCAACACATTATTTTAAGAGAAATCTGTAGCACAAAATGCTGGATCTTAATAAATTATAAATAATCTTAATGTACCTGTATTTAATTTTTGGTCACACAATACAGCTACTACCATTGTGAACAGCAGGAGACATAAAGAAATCCACACACAGGCTGAACAGGATGAGAGCTTATAGAAGCACACAAACATACTGGAGGGGAATAAGGTTTTATCAGAATGTGCATCTGTCAAAGGTTGATGAACTGTTGAATGTAGCACAGACTACGGGGCAATATCCAAGCACACAGAAACCACACAGAAAGCAATTTAAAGTGCAACAGCTACGTGTAAGCAAAACTTTTCTAGCCTCTGTGTTTTACCGTAAGCACATATATTACAATAAAGCAGTACCCTCAGGAAGAACACAATAAAAAATTATTGCTCCCATGGCTCAAGTTTTCGCCTTAATGCAATCAGAAGTTATGTCTTGCTCCTCTTTTCAGTGTCCTGTTTTTCTCTCTATTCATTCCAGTTTATCCCTTGGGTGGCTTCTTCCATTGCACTGTCTCCGTCTGAGTGATAGTTATTGCTTATACTGTTCTTGACCTGTCTCTTCTGACTTAGATGTTCTTGGTGCTATGTCAATAGCCTACATATGTCAGTAAAGAAACTTTTGTTAAAAGAGAGAAAAACTATGAATCAGATGTGAAATGTGATAAACTAATAAAGTAAATTTAAAGCTTTTAACTACCTTAAATTTAATGTTAGCATTCACAACAAGGGAAGGGAGTTTCAGTTGACATGATAATGTGTAAGAAGACGCTATATAGCGCCCAACCCGACACAGATTGGACACGGGAGGTACGTGTAAAATAAACCAAATACTTTTTATTTTCTTCCCCTGTGGGCGCACGTCTTCCCCTTGACCCACAGGCAATACACAGTCCCAAGCACAAGCATACCACTCATGCATCCCTTCCTCCTTGGTACCACCACTCCTTCCAAGCAACCTTGTCCTCCTCCAGCCGACTCTGGCCACTGAGTGGTGGTTGCTGGCTCCTTTTATAGTTCACCCGAGAGTGCTCCAGGTGTTTGATCACCGAGTTCTGGCTGAACTTCCGGGTGTGATGAATATGCCGCCCACACGAGCCCAGGAGTCCCAAACACAGCACCCCCTGGCGATTTCTGCGGGACACAACAGCGCTGCACCCAACTCCAATTCCCAGGGAGTCCTGCAGGAACCCGAGGCCATCTAGCATCCAGGGGGAGGTATTGCAGTGTCCAGGGCTGCTCCCCCTGAATACAGTGTGCAGGGGCGTCCCGGGTGGGCATGGACGCCAGTCACCTGCCACATTGCCCTTCTCTTAGCTGAGCCCTGTCAGGATCAGCGGCACGTCCCGTGGGGGCTGGTCTTCTCCAAGACGGGGAGACGGCATCATCCAGTTCGCGGAACTCTCCTGTGGAGACAAAACGGGACAACCCTTGTAGCCTTGTCCACAGAGGCCGCATTCGTAGCAATGCTGCTTTCCTTTACTCCAAACCCTGTGGGTGTGGAAGCAGGATGGGAATTCCTGCCTCGACATCCACTCAGCTGAGGGCTTGAGGCGTCTCCGCCCCTTTGCAGCGCAGCCATCTACTGCCTTTGAGCAGACGGGCTCATGCTGCTTACTGTCAGGAGGATTCCGTTTCTTTCTCCATGATATCCTCTTGCTTTAGGGTGTAGTGTCGGTCTGGCTCCCTTTATGGGAAGAAGGGAGACCCCTTACCGTCTGCACCCCTTTGGACACCCATGAGACTGGTGCTGGCAGTGGCAGTAAGGCTGTTTGGCAGCCGATGTCAGTCTTCTGCCTCCCTGCACACTCCTCTGCCACGCTGTCAGTCATCGCGGCTGCGTCTCTTGTAGGAGGCTGGGCCGTCTGGCAAGCAATACTGATCCCTGCTGCCGCCACGGTCCATTCTCCCCTTTCAGCTACGGCACAGGCCTCGTTTACCTGTACCGTCACATCGGTCAGGCTGGAAGAATCAGCCCCGCTTCGCCTCACCCACTGCAGGATATCTCCTATTGGCGCGCCGAGCTTCTTCTCCAGCCCTTCCTTCGCTTCTTGCAGGGCCTGGAAAGCCTGAAAAAGGGACTGCAGGGGTAGGACGATGCCCTCTAGGTCCTGTGCAGCCTGAAACAGGTCAGTTTCTCCAGCCAGCGGTGGACTTGGGCTCCCCTCGTCCTCTCCCACCGACCACGAGCCACCAAAGCCCTACACTCCTCCCAGCGGCCCCTCCGGGTGTCTCTCGGGATCGGGGTGGAGATTCGCCGTCCCTGTCTCTACACTTGTATCGACGGGGTATCAACACACATCCACCAACCCCTGTACCTGTCATGAGGAGGCTTCCCTGCTCCTCCGCGGGAAACACTGTGCTGGGAAGATCGTCCGGGCCTTCGTCCTCAGAAGGATGTCCGAGGCCGAAGAAAGCACTCAGGTCGGCCTCGCTCTCCCCAGAGCTGACTCTGCCGACACACCATGGACGCACATCCTCCGGCCACCAACGGGTATCCTGCCCCTCGGCGTCTAGGAGGCAGGTAGACGAAAAAGCAGAGTAACACTCTCTGGGCCCATTACCCCTGGGCCCGTCACCTACCTTCTGCTGCAACCCGTGGTGCCAGCCAGCGTGGCGGCGTCGGACAGTTGACTTTTGAGTCTGCCCGAACCTTTTCTTCCCCATCAGTGCAGCGTCCTTTGGGGCTTCCTGGTGGTTAACCTGTGGCCTCCCTGCCTCGTGTGCGCGCTTCGGTGTGCTGTCCCGGGGTTGTGCCTTCTGCATGGCTGTGCTGTGCACGTGCCTCGTGCTGCTGTGCTGGGTCCTTACACAAATTTTATGCAGGTCCCGGCCCAAATGGACAGACTGGAATCCTGCCGACTACGCCAGTGTAAGAAAACGCTATATAGCGCCTGACCCGACACAGATTGGACACAGGAGGCAAATGTAAAATAAACCAAATACTTTTTATTTTCTTCCCCTTTGGGTCATGGGGAAGATGTGCGCCCACAGGGGAAGAAAATAAAAAGTATTTGGTTTATTTTAATACACAGTCCTAAGCACAAGCATACCACTCATGCACCGCACTTTCTCTTTCTCCTTGGTACCACCACTCCTTCCAAGCAACCTTGTCCTCCTCCACCCAACTCCGGCCTCTGAGTGGTGGTTGCTGGCTCCTTTTATAGTTCACGCGGAAGTGTTCCAGGTGCTTTATCACCAAGTTCCAGCTGCACTTCCGGGTGTGATGAATATGCCGCCCACATGGGCCCAGGAGTCCCAAACACATCACCCCCTGGCGGTGCCTGCGGGACCCAACAGGGCTGCACCCGACTCCAATTCCCAGGGAGCCCTGCGGGAACCCGAGGCACTGCTCCAACCCAGAGGGGCGGTCATGTAGCGTCCAGGGGGAGGTATTGCAGTGTCTAGGCCTGCTCCCCCCGAATATAGTGTGCAGGGGCATCCCGGCTGGGCATGGACGCCAGCCGCCTGCCACAACTGTTACCAAGAATCACTCGATAACACATATGACAAATAATAAGAAAATAATTTGTCTTTGTATAATTAGGGCTGAGTAATAAGGGAAACTTCATGAATAAAGGGTGAAGATACTGACAGCAATAAACAATAAACATCAGGATTTAATCCAACATTTGTGCACAGTAAAGGAAAGCAACAATGGGAAACATGGAAGTAATGCATTTAAATGACAAATTAAACAAAAAGCAGAAATTAAGTATTGGATACTGGAAGTAATATGAGATAGACATAAGCATATAAAACAATAATAAGATAAGCAAAAAATGAAGATTTTTCCAGTCATTACGGTGCATAGGAGTCCCTCCTGCAGCCTTTATTTCCAGTAGGGACCAATGATATTTGGAACCTTATGTGTTATACCCTGACTTAAATAATCACAATGGGATGATTTTTTTTGTAACCATGCACTCTTTAATGTCAATTTGTTTTAAAGAGCGTGATTGTTGCTCTACTTGAAAATAAAAGTGAAGTTAACGTTTAAAATACAGTTTTATCTAAGGGTCTTGCAGACATACTGTAGTTTTTCCTTTAAATGTGCCACTTGAATTTTTGTCTTCTTGCCAATATTGTCATGGAATCACAGGCCATCTCAGTTCCCAGATTTGCACTGTGGTAACTGCCAGTGGTCAGCTGTGAACTCAGCTGTCAGATTACTAGGGGCCCCCAGAAGCAGCTTCCCTAAAGCATAAGATTAAGGAGAACTGCGTTATTTTGTTGGCGCAGGAAATGGCTATAAGCAGTGCAAAGCAGATCTCTCCCCTGGCTTGTGTTTAAATTCCTTTTCATGAGTTTTTTGTTCATTTTTTGATTCTATTTGAGATGCCCTGGTTACCTGAAAATGACAAACTCATCCTGCACCTGGATATTAATAGTTGTAACTGAGATCAAACCTGGAGCAACTGAAGAGATAGACAAGGTACAAAGTGCAAAGGGTTTATTAAAACCAAAACAAGAATTAAAGTGTTCAAAGTGCATGAACATGTAAATACTATACCCTGAATAAATACTTTAAAAGTTCACCCATTAAAATGCAAGAGCCTACTAAAAACAGACGGTTACAGTACACTGAGAGAGAGTTCTAATGAAATAAACTAAGGATCCCCCAGTTCCCCCCTTAGGAGCATCTTCTGGATTGTGACCCATAGTGTTACACACAGTTCAGCCCCCTCCTGGGATATTGGGTCAAATCCTCAGGCCACTTGCCTTCGGCCACTGTTGCTTAAAACCCCGCACACAGCATCGGCTTTACCCAGCTTCACACACAGTTCCACTGTCTTCACTTCCCTCACAACTGATTCTTACTGTTACCAGCCTTATCCTGCCTTCACTGCTCCTTGAAGTTAATCAGCACTTCCGGACATCTCTTTCATGTTGGATCGTACTCTGTCTCTATCACTTTTCTATAAGACCCTACGGAGCCCTGTCCACCCTGGTCCTGTTCTCGTCCGATCCTTTTTTATCTCTTTCTGCCAATTCTGATTCTGCCCTAAATTAACCCCTCTCCACTTTTTAAATTGCATGCCGACAACCTCAGCTGATGCCGTGCACTCACTCCACTACTAAACAGCAATTACCTCATTAAGGCAAGTGCACGCGTCTACTAGGGACAATTAAACCCTAAAACAAATAAACTAAACCTATCAAAAACAAAAAAAAGCATAAGACATGCCCCCCAAACTATTGTTTTTGTCAATATTATTACTTTTGTTTATTATTTGTATAACTATGTATTTATCAATTGTGTGTATGTTTCAATTTCTATGTGCCTCTGCTTGTCCAGCAAGCCTCCTTTTTTTTTGTGGGTCTTTCCCAAAAAGGTGTATCCACCTGCCTATCATTGCATAGCAACTGTCATCAGCCTTATAAAGACTTGGGAGGCAAGCAGTCCCTTATGGTTCATTGAATGCGTTTGTGGCGTAGGTGAGTTCTGCCTTACTGTGTGATTTAATACAGTATATTGTTTTTTCTGGATTTTTTGTTTTTTACCTCTTGGCTCTATTTTTGACCATTCTTTCTGATTCTGTATTGTGAGTTTGCTACTGGACTGCCTATTTCATGCAGCTCCTTCTGTGTCTTTGGCACTACAAAAAAAATAACTTCCTTTGTTTCACAGCATTTTTGCAAAAAAAAAAAAAAGTTTTTATTTATAAAGATTCTTCATTTGGACTATTTTCTTCAAGCCAAAGGTTGGCAGATCCTTCCTTTTTCTGGGGCTATTTGGTATAGTTTTGGGGGCATTTAACTATATTGATCCGTTGGAGCTACCTTGAGAGGCCTCACTGGGATTTCCTTAAGAAGTACTCCTCGATTCATGACAGCCCCACCATACTGTGCACTGCTGCCACCTCACTGATGGTTAACTCCAGACTTATATTCTAGAATCTCAAATGTGGAAATCAGGATAGCAGTAAAGCTTTGATTATCAAAACACAACACTTTAGCTGCACATGGAAGCTCCACACAACTGTTGTTACGGTTCTGCCTTTGTACAGAAATGGTTTCATAAGCTTTATGACCTTAGTCTCGGAAAACCTTTCTCCCGTGGGGCGAGTGGGATCTTTTCCTGAATAAGATCAAACACAGTTGCGTAGGGTGCAACAGGAGCTTCCACCTACAGCTAAAGTCACTTCAGTACATATGTACTGTGTCAGCATGCTCATGTCGATCAAACAGAGATCTGCAGTTTACTTGTGACTTTACACGGTAGGAAGAGAAGTAAATGAATATTGGTAAGTAACATTCAATCTGGCTTTTATATAAGTAGCATATACATGGTTTTCATATAAAGACCATCACAAAATATAATCACAAACAGAACTTTGCCCAATACTTTGGCGAGCTCTGTAATCCCTGCTGTTTCGTTGAAGGACAGATGTGGGGCAGACCGACTGGCAGGATGACGCCCGACCTGTTGCTGCATCCAAACGGTGCCATCTTTCGCCATTACACCTGGTGCAGCTGTGTTGTTCTTACATGTGAGTGGACATTTCTTCCGGGGAAGACTTCTGTTCTCTTTCTCCAATGTAGAACCCTCGTTCTCATCTGGAAAAACCTCTGCTGTAGCACGTCTTTATTTGAAAAACAACAGTTTCCGATCAGGGCAAGCATGAACGTGACTGAGAGAATAAAACTTAAAAAATAAATAAATAAAAAAAAACATAAAAAAGCTAACAAGCACCATAAATTTACACCGGCTGTTACAGACTCAAATCAAATGTATGTCTTTATTCTATAATAGTAAGAGTAAGAGCAGCTCACTACTCAAAACAGGGGCATCCGGGATCGACCCACAAACGTCTTGATTACAAGTCAGCAGTTCTTACCGCTGCGCGTCCTATTAAGGGCGTGTCAATGTCACACTCTAACGCAAGTTATTTTTCTGCAGTTAAACTTCTTGAATAAAAGCACACTTGTTTTGTTATACTTGTACCTTTTATGAAAGTGTTAATTTGATATTTGGGCTTCAGGCTTCACACATTATACACTTCATGTCTACATTTTGTCCATTATTACTAAAACATGAAAAAGATTTGTGCTTTAATGATGTGTTTACATAGATTGTTGCTGACATGGAACACACAAGAAATGCATGTTTTCCAAATAATTATATATTTTTTATCCTATATAACTCCAGGCAACTGACACGCGAGTAAACACACATGAGCAGAGAGAACTTTCTGCTCTTTCTGTGTTGGTGGGGGGATGGGATAACAGGCTGCTTGCTGCTTGTGTTGATCGACACATTTACAACACAAAAGGCGCTGATGGAGAGGTGCAAACGGATTTAAGGTGGGCCAGGATTACGAGTTTTTTCATAGGTTTTGGTAATTCTAGTGTTAACCTCCATGAGCACTGATTGTAACAAAAGTACATGTAAGCAATTTCTCCATATCTCACTTCTTAGTATGGCATTCACTATATAGGATTTTGCAAATTTCAAATGGAAATGGAAACATAAAGCAATTCCTTCACTATCTTTTGAATCTACAGTTCCATTGATTTAACTATAAACTTTGCAGTCATTACCTTTAAAATTCTAGATGGAGTTAGAGATAAAAAGGAGAAAGAAGAATGTATATGAAACACAGAAACACTATGCACATTCATCAAATAGTGGAAAATTCTGTATTTCACTTATAAACAAAAGCACTAGAAAACACACCAGTTTTTGAGCTGGATTTTAATATAAAGGCAAAATAGTCTTTCAAACAAATAGCGAGTCCATCAAATCATTCACTATGAAACACTTTAGACACAGTAATTAGAATACTGGATTAAGGATTTTAATGTCTTTGGACTGGTGAGTTGGGCAGGGTTGTGGGGTCCGTCCTCACAGGTGACGCAGTGGTAATGCTGCTGCTTTGCAGTAAGGAGACTGTGGAAGATTGTGGGTTTGCTTCCCGGTTCCTCCCTGTGTGGATAGCGCTTTGAGTACTGAGAAAAGCGCTATATAAATGTAATGAATTATTGTTGCTGTGAGACATCTGTTAGTGAAGAAACTGATCTTGACTTTGCCAACAATGCTGAAGTTGTGTATGGCAGCTATGCCTATCACATGGCAACACAATGAGGCACAACAAAAGTCGAAACAGAAATGCAACAAAAATACCAAGACTTTGTACATTTAAACTTTTGAAAAATACATTTAAAACTAAAAAGTGATAAGACCGGACAGAGTAAAACAGTAGTACAGTTTCTATTCTTTTATAGTTTTCTTTTGTTGTGTGTTACATACATACTTACCTCTTTAACACTAGAATTACCAGAGCCTACGAAAAAACTCGTATATCCGGCCCACCTTAAATCGCTTCTTAAATCCGTTCACACCTCTCCGCCAGCATCCTTTGTCCTCTAAATGTGCTGATAAAAGACAAGCTGCCAGCAGCCGGCTATTCCATCCCCCCCACCGACTTAGAACGTGAGCGAAGTTTTCCCAGCTCACGCCTTGATTGATTATGTGGGAGTGAAGTGGAGTTTTACAGTGGAAATAAGACATCATTATTCTAAAGTAATCTGTGTAAACACATTGTTAAAACAGAAACTTTTTCATATTTTAGTAATAAATGTTACAAAATGTAGTAGGCATAAACTATATAATATATAAAGCCCGAGTTCCAAAGATCAAATAAACACTTTCACAAAAGCTTCAAGAATGATTCAACAGCTTCTGTGGCGTAGCACACTAAGATTTGCCTCTTAGCGCAGAGCAGCTTTTCCTTGCCTCACAGACCTCAGTTCGATTCCCCGCTGGGGATGAAGTGTTGCTTTTTTTTTCTTTTCTTTTAAACCTCAAACGGACATAAAATTTATACATTGGTATGCACTGTCAGTTACTGAGATCGTTATATTTTCATGTGGGATGCTCCTTTTCAAATATTTTTTTAACAATTGAGACTGCAATTAACAGGAACAACTGTCCTTATAACTTATTTTTAAGATCCATAACACACAGACAGACAGAGCACTGCGTAATAGAGAGACAGACAGGCAGAGAAGACTGGGGAGGGGTGATGTTAGAGCGCCTGCGCTTATTCAGTGCAGCAAGGACAACGCACATGTTCTTTTTTTCTTTCAGTACATGTGGCTTCCCTGTTTATCTATATATCTAGTGACTTCTCTGCCTGTCTGTCTCTCTATTACGCAGTGCTCTGTCTGTCTGTGTGTTATGGATCTTAAAAATAAGTTATAAGGACAGTTGTTCCTGTTAATTGCAGTCTCAATTGTTAAAAAAATATTTGAAAAGGAGCATCCCACATGAAAATATAACGATCTCAGTAACTGACAGTGCATACCAATTTATAAATTTTATGTCCATTTGAGGTTAAAAAGAAAAAAAAAAAAGCAACATTTTATCCCTAGCAGGGAATCGAACTTAGGTCTGAGAGGCGGCAGAGCTGTTGTGTTCTAAGAGGCAAATCTTAACACGCTACGCCACGGAGGCTGTTGTATTGTCCTTGAAGCTCTTGTGAAAGTGTTTATTTGATCTTTGGAACTCGGCTTTCTACATTCTATTGTTTATGCCTACTACATTTTGTAACATTTATTACTAAAATATGACAAAGTTTCTGTTTTAACAATGTGTTTACACAGATTACTTTAGAATAATGATGTCTTATTTCCACTGTAAAACTCCACTTCACTCCCACATAATCAATCAAAGCGTGAGCTGGGAAAACTTCGCTCACGTTCTAAGTCGGTGGGGGGATGGAATAGGCGGCTGCTGGCAGCTTGTCTTTTATCAGCACATTTAGAGGACAAAAGATGCTGGCGGAGAGGTGTGAACGGATTTAAGAAGCGATTTAAGGTGGGCCGGATATACGAGTTTTTTCGTAGGCTCTGGTAATTCTAGTGTTAAATAGAACAAATTTGTGTTCCACGGTTACACTATAACAATCTTAACACAAATGTTCCAGCTTTTCTCATATGTCATTCAAATTTGGCTACCTCAGTATGACATGGGTACATACTAGCTCCCATGACAATTACAATGCTGTTGTCATCCATGGCAGTTGCTTTAGTTCTACTATTATCTTCAAGCACTGTAGAGCAAAAGAGACGTTACTACTGTATGTGAGAAGAAATCGAGGCGTGCACAGACGGGTTGCCTCTTGACCTTATACATTTTAATGAATTTTATATTTAAGCTGCTGCAAATAAGGTAATTGTTTCAACTGTTTTGGTGAGCATACACCATGTCTAGCCTTAGACCAACTAAAGCAACTTATATTGTAATATAATACATAGTCCCTAGTGAGTTACTCAAATTGGAAGGTTAAGGATCAGCTGGCATCCTAGCTGAGATGAAGGACTGGTTACCCAGCTGGGAGGTCCTGATAATCGAAAGAGAAAGAGAGTGAATGGGTGTCCTAGCCAGGATGGCTGGTGTTCCTATCTCCAGGTGGAAAGATATAGTGGAAGGACAGGGAGTGACTGCCTCTCTAGGCCACTGGGTGGCAGCATCCCCTTTGCATAGCTCCTATTTGCACACCCATAGGGCCACATTCATGTTGTGGTTCTGGAGGGGAGCCCTGCTGGATTCCTTGTGGAGCCAATACAGGGTGCTTGGGGGTTAGGGGCTCATCTTTCAGTTGGAGGCTCTACCTGACCTGGAATTGCTTTCGCACTACAGTGCCAATGCAGTGGAAATACTCCTGGGTCCAGGTTAAAAAGAGCCATCCGCCTCTCCCAGGTGAGTTAGACTCAGGAGAGGAGAAGGACAACATGTGCCTGGGAGGTTCAGAGAGGGAAAGAAAAGAACAAACAAGAAAAGAACGAGGAAAAACATTTTATTTATCATAGAGAGTCCTGTGTCAAGTTATTTTGTTTAACAAAAAGGATCAATTTTAACCCAACCCTTATTGTGTTATATTTGAGGTTTGGGGCCCTGAGGCACCCCTTACAGGTCACAGCACATACAGCATCTGACATTAATTTTAAATAATTTAGACATGTTATCTCAGCCTACACCCTGTGAGAAGATAGGAACATTGGCTCTACAAATATATTTAATATATAAGCCTAAAACTCTACTTAATCTTTAAAAACCATTTCAATTAAAAAAAAATCCATATGCCTTGACCAAACAATAAGTAAAAAACATTTTGCTCCAAACACATCATTCATGCTGAAACCAAAAAACGAAAAACTTGTAGCAAGGCACATGTCACTGTTAAAATCCAGCACCGAAACCATTAACCTGAAAAGGCTGGAGGCACCTGTAGTGACCTGGAACTGATTTATAAAAAAGGTCACAAGCCATCCCCAACTGTGAACTTGCCTCATGGAAATTCAATTTCCAGCTGATCTCTCAGAGATACAGAAAGCAGTGTTTGCCTTGCCAGAATTCATATCATGCTGCTGTTGTTTACTTTAAAGCATTTTCTCAGTTAAAAGTTTATGTTAGAAATAGAAATATTGCAGCCAATTGTAATAATAATCCCCCCATCACTACAACCTGATATTATGACTATCCAGATTCACCATAGCTTATAATAAATGCATGCATATTCATAGTGCTTATAAGAATGTGTTTCTAATGTAAATGAAAATTAGTAAAAACTTTAACATTAAAAAATGGAATGATAATAAATGGAAGCCATCTTTGATTTTTTCATCATCATGTATAATATGATGCTGTGTGCCAAAATATTTTCTTTTAATAAAAAACAGAAAAAACAGTTTCTCAAACTGTGCAATATTTTGCACAGTTCATTTATTCAATTAATTTAGATGCACAGAACATCACCTTAACCATCTAGTTATACCTTCTTTAAACCCAACATTTTAAAAAAATCAGGAAGATTCAGATTCTACAGTAAACTGAACATGAATTCTTTTTGCCCTGTTTTATACATTTTAATAATTATTTTCAGTTTTGCATTTGTTATCTCAGATTAAGATGGTTAATTTATGGCTTAGAAGACATCAAACGTGTAATTCTTACAAAAGTATCTAATAGTTATAACTTGTGTCACATAGATATTCCTACAAAGCTGAAAGTTTAACTACATAGTACATCTGATGCAATTACAAAATAAATTATAAAAATTAAATTCATACAGTTTTCAGCTGTTCAAAGAACAGAGCAGTTTGTTTCTCAGAAATATGATTAATTAACTAATAACTATGGGTATCCCTTATTAGGTGTCCCAAATATGCTGGACTTACCATGTAATTACCTGTTGTGACGAACGGCCGGGTCCCATGCCCGGCCGGGACGCCCCTGCTGAGTATGTTCCAGGGGAGCAGCCATGGACAGCTCAATACCTCCCCTGGGGCGCTTGATGGTAGCCTCCCTGGCCGTCGCTGATTCCCCAACCTCCCGCAGGGCTCCATGAGAGAAGGAGTCCTCCACAGCTTGGTTGGGGCCCGGGGTGGCCGCTAGGGGGGGCTGTCTCCTTCCAACAGCCCGGCTGGACGAATCTACAGCCCCACTTGGAAGTGCAATTAGGACCAGGTGGTCAAGCACCTGGAACACTTCCGGGTGGGTTATAAAAAGGGCCAGCCAACACCACTCGGGGGCCAGAGTCGGGAGGAGGAGGACTAAGCCTGAGGAGGAGTGGTGGTGCCAGAAGAAGGGTTGTTGTGATTGTGAGTGTGAGTGTTTTGGGATTGTGTTGGGCCTGTGGGAAATGGGGAAGGCGTGCCCCACGGCTCAAGAGAAATAAAAGTCTGCTTGTTTAAGTACGTGCCTCTGCGTCAGTCTGTGCCGGGTCTGGCGCTATATAGCGCCTTTCACACTGTATAATTACAGAGTAACTAGGTGTTATTACCTTGTACTTACTATGTAATACAATGTAACACTATAATTAAGTACTCATTTGTAATTGTTATTCCACAATTTATATAGATACGTACTTATAAATACTGTACATACAGTAGACCGTTTGCGGCCTCAGTCATTCACTGATTTTTCCTTAGAACCTATCTGATAATTGTTAGCAGAAACTGCAAATATCCTCCGCAATTTTTATGCCTTTTTCGTGGGAATGCTTTACTGTAGAGAGAACAGGAAGCAACTGCAGAGGAAAACGCAGCTTGGGATGTTGAAAGTAGGCAATACAATTTGAAACTGTAACTCCCAGCAGTCCCTGCAGTGGCTCTGATTGTTCTTCTGCTGAGGGTGCAGGGGCTTTTGGGGGTCAAAGGATGTCAGCACGGCTTTTAAAAAGGGGGCCGGTGAACAAAAGCAAAAAAAAAAGTTTTTGTAATTTGTGTTTTAAGTTCCTGTCTGTCTCGCTCCTGTTGGATTACCTGTACTTTTTTGTTCTGTCCTGGATCGTTTTGTGGTTGGCGTCTGCCTGGATTGTCTGCCGTCTGCCTGTGTACATAAGGACTGTAAGTGGATTCATGGCCATCCTGCAAAGAAAGGAGCACCATGAACCTGTCCACCCGTCTTCACCATTTCAAGAACTACCGGTAGGACTATCTTTACATTCCCATTCAACATGCGGATCTCTGGACTCTCTATTTTCATCATTACACTTCATCCATTGCCGTTTTCATGAACGTTTTTCATGATTTACTGTGTGTATCTTCTTTGTGCTTTGTTGTATTTAATGTGTAATCACCGTAAGGGGAACAGGGGTGGTATCGTTGTTTTAATTTATTTCATTACATTCTTTATTTGCTGTTTGATTACCGGTTTGCTTTGTTTTTGTCTCTATTTGTGAGTGCGTGCGGGTCGGGCCAAGGCTGGGTGTGTCCCTGGAATCTCCACCATAAAAATAAATAAATCACCATCTTCTCAACGGTGTGAATCTTAGTGGCACCAAACTGCTACAGCGTTATTCATTTCTCCTTGCTGCTGATTGACTGTGATGCATCTCCAGCTGAGTGTTCTTGTGTTTTCCGTTTTGTTCCTCTTAACCCTTAAACCGCCACAACCAGCTATAGTTGTTTCCCAGTGCCATTTGCGAGCACACAGGAGCTAATCAGTCAGTGCCATACATTCGTTGAGCAGCCAGCTCATTACCACTGCCAGCCCCCGCAGCACTGCAGCCTCACTGTCCCTGGGCTTGAGCCGCTGCACTAGACTAGCCTGCAAGCATCAGCGCAGTTGGCTCAGTGATTTACATCCATGGCGTCAGTTGCACTTTGTACATATTGTTCCAGTAGTTTTTTAAATAGTTTTTACAGTTCATTAGCAGTGTGTAAAATGATCAGTGTTGCAGTAATTGTGATGCTCTTTGCATGAAAAAAAAATGTGTTTCATTGAAATTTCATGTTTTCTTTGTGAATTGTGACGTTTACTTAAAAAGTGCAGCAATAAAGTATTTGTCATCCAGGGATGCATTAACCCCCAAGTATGTGGCAGTTTAAGGGTTAAAGCCCCAAGATGCCGCCGAAACACCCTGCACCTTCTAAGGCTTCTGGCAATGAAAACACACTTGCATGAATTACAGTACATATAGCGGTAACATCAGTATTTTACATTCTAGCATTGCGGGAGACATAGCAGTACAGTATACAGGTTTACCTTTATATTCCTTTTTTTAGGTAATGTATTAGGCTGAGTTTGAAATTAAATTAAAGTGTTTTGGGGGCATATTTGGGTTTAAACTATAAATATAGGCATTTTTTTTAACCACATCCAAAATTCAGTTTTTCACAATTCGCGGGTGGTCTAGGAACGTAACCCCCGCAAATTGTGGGGGTGTACTGTGTGTATATATATATATATATATATATATATAAACATACAGTATAGTGTCACAGGTGGCTGGGAGGGCGACCTGGCTGGGATGCCCAGGAGGACCAGAGGAGGGGTTACACCTCCCCCAGACCACGAGGGTGCGACCGCCCTGGAAGCTCAACCCTGTAGGGACCCGTGGTCACTGCCAGGGGGCACCTCAATGCCTTTGGAGCCCTGGACTTCAGCACTTCCGCCACACCTGGAAGTGCTGGGGGGAAGAGGATCAGGGACAACCAGAGTGTTTCTTGGTCCACAGCTGGCACTTCCGCCACACTGGGGAGTGCCGGCGGAAAATTGTCGGGAGGCACCTGGAGCACATCCGGGTGATTATAAAAGGGGCCGCGTCCCTCCATTCAGGGGCTGGAGTCGGGAGTTAAGGAAGGACAAGGTCGTGGAAGAGAGACAAGGAGGCGGCCTGAAGAAAGTGAAGCATTGTTTGTTGGCCAGGACTTTGGGGACTTTGGGGTTGTGTGTCACATTTGTAAATAATAGTATGAAGAATAAACGTGTGCTGGGTGATTTAAACGTGTCTGTCTGTCTGTGTCTGGGTCATCTTCCACAATATACATATATACTGTATATATTACAGAATGCAGTTTTAAAGTGTAAAAAGTGAACATGGTTTCTGCATAAACATATCATGTCATCACATGGCTATTCTTCCACTTCTGCTAGAAAATAGCAGGCATGCTGAAGTGCAATAAGCAGAGGAAAGAGCTGTCTACTTCAGCTTTGATTCTGCCAATACACATATTCAAGCCCACCGACAACTACATCTAGTCAAAGCTGCAATGACAAAGTGTATGAAGAATAGCAAAGTGACAAAGGGAGAAAGATGGATCAGCTGACATAAACCATAAGAACAAGAGAGATGAAAGTGTGGCAAGTTATGAAAGCAACATCATAGGTGGCTCATCACAGTTTACCAGTGGTGACAATGCTCAAGTTTTGTATTTTTCAAGTCAATGTTGTATCTTCAAAACCATGATATATGTTAGTTTGCCACATGAAATTGCATTCAAAAGTGAAGCATATTTTATACATTTTAAAAAATGACTAGCTCCCACTTGTGGTTTAACATGGAGTCCCATAATAAAGAAAATCCTTAAAAACGTATTGAATACGTACATTTTGAAGTAACAAAGTTTTTGATTTATTTAAATGTGCTTTCTGCATTTCTGAGGCATGCTTGAAATAACAAAAGAAAACGGGAAATAACACATTTTATCAAAGATTATTTTTCTACAGGTAAGGATATGTTTCTTGCTTAGTTATCTGCTTGCAGCAGCCATTGTGGATGGAGTTATGACTGCCCAATGCTTAACCCCACCGCCCAATCCACCTCCTCCAGCCTATTGCATTCTCTGTTGTTATTTTATGAAGCCTTTGGAGCAAGCTGTACATTGAAAGGAAGAGTGGTGAAAAGAGCACATATGAGTTTTATTGTACATTGTACTAAACTGGTTACACTATATTGTACTTTTAATAAAAGCCTTAGACATTTTGAAAGAGACAAGCCACTATTTCCATGACACGTGCAGGTTAAAAAAAAAAAGAAAAGAAGAAAAAAAAAACTCAGCTATAGAAAAAGGCAGTGTGCGATAGAGTGGACTGAAAATCCACAAACCAATTATTAATTGTTTTAAAGCATGACTCTCTTTATCTGGTGTGGCAGACAACCAGTGACCTTGCCCCACCAGGACGCCTGGATCAGGGAAGGACCGGGAAAGAGGCAATGTTTTTCCTGGCTGCAAGAGGGTAGCCTCAAGGGCCCCCCAACAAAGGGGCTGCCTGGATGGTTCCTGAGCCCTGGAGGACAGCACTTCTGCCACACCAGGATGTACTGCCGGAAGACCATCACCGAGCACCTGGAGCACATCTGGGGCGTGATAAAAGAGGCCGCCTTACTCCCTTTGAGGAGCCGAAGTCAGAAGGAGGAAGACGGAGCATGCGAGAGAGGACTGGAGGTGGCCAAAGAGAGAAAAAGGACTGAGGAGTAGTGTATGAGTGGGTGGAACGAGTTGTAAATAGTTCAAAAATAAACCAGTGTGTTTTGGACATTGGTGTCGTGTCTGTCTGTGGCCGGGCTATCTATTACACTGGGAATATGATAATAAAAGAGTGTAGAACAAGGTGTTTTTGAGTCAACTCACTGACAATCACTTATACTAATCAATCTGTAAATACAAAAGGAGAACATGTAAAAATCATGCAGACCCTGGCGCTGTGAGACAGGAATGACAAATCACTTTGCCTACATTAAAACATCAGTGCTGAACTTCCACCTGATTAAAATTTGGTTAATTGACATTTGCTAAATTAACTCCAGCCTGTGTGAGCTCATGTGTTAAAGTGTTTCCCATGTGACGAACTGGCATCCTGTCATATTCCTGCCCTCCATCTAATGATTGTTGTTAAAGGATAAGCAGATTAGGAAGATAGATGGATAAATGAATTATTATTAATATTGTGACTATAGCCGTGAGGCAGAGAGCGATTTTTGGCATCTCGATTTCCACTTGTTACTATCTATGACTTTTTTTAGTTTACATATTGCTAGTTTTTGGCCATTTGTTGGATTTTGTTCTTTGTTTTTAGCACTACTCCCTCACAGGTCAGATCACAGTTTGGACTTTAATAATTGTCCGATGCTTCCCTAGCCCTCAGAGACAGTTAAAACACTATTGCACCATTATAGGCCACTCAAAACTAATTTAGTCCCTTCTTCCCCAATGACTCAATGCATTTTATGAAGATCAGAGTAGTTCACGAACATTTCCTTTAATATGCTGAACTCACAGTGAAGTGAACTCCTCAATGTCCCCTCGTCACTACCAAGGAATAATATCTACTGTGTGATATTAGCTTGCCCATTTGTGTTGTTCATAGAATGTAATGTATGCCATTTTATATCACTGTTTTAAAATTATTTTCATATAATGTTCTAGACTTCAAATAAACAAAGTTCTTATTTTCATGGCAGACTTAAGAGCCCAGAAGGAAATACGTTTTGGGCCCTTAATGTCTGTTTGTCACTTGTATCATATGGCAAAGAGGAAAAATGAACACAACATATAAACGTTCACATACCATAATAAGCACGTTTGAAGGGCATAGCATTACTGAATTCAAAGTTGTTATCCAAGATGTAAATGGCAGAAAAAATGACCCTATCTGTAGGCATCCAGCATTTTTCAGTACATACAGTAGTTCCCTAGTAACCATTACGTAGCAATAAATGTTACATTAGTAATAATGTGTACTCTGTACTAGCGCTTTTTTAGGAGTCACACTCTAAGCTTCCATAGACATAAACAACAACAGTCTTTAAAAATGAATGATGTCCAGTGTGCTTACTTTTACTCAATCGAATAAAATAAACAAAAGGTACATTAAAAGGCAACATTAGGACTTTGATTTTAATGTTTGTTAAAATAAAGCTTCAACAAACTGTGTCCAGATTGCAGACAACTTCCATTTAACTTGTGGGGCTCTCTCTGGTAAGTTTAATTTTATTAAGCACAGCTGAGATGAAAGAATTGTTCAGTGTGCACTCTTTCCTCAGGTGCAAATGGAAAAGATAAGATGTGTGAGTGTTAACAAGTTAAGGCTGAGCTTCATTAGTAGGGTCACTGCCTGTGGTCTGCATGGTGCTTGAAGTAGAGCTGAAAAAGTGCCTTCTGTCTCTGTTGTCTACAAGCTAAGTGAGCAATAAGAGTCTGGCCTTTTTGTATTTGTGTGATTAGATAAAACATATGTGCTACTTGAGATTTGTCTGACTGTGTATTTACTAAAGATGCTGAGTTTATACTGTACTCAGACTTTATATATTTTCTTATTTATATACAGCTAGTAATTATACAACATCAGGTTCCTCACCGATTTTTTCTGTGTCAATTATTATGAATTTTGTGGTGAATTACAATATTCTAATATGAACACAGGTTAGGTCAGGTCATGTTGGGGAGCATACACTGGTACAGCATGTTGCTGCACCCACCACAGCTCGGGATCCCAGTTTGCAACCATCCACCCAGGCAGACACACACAGTTCAGACCCACCCTCCTGAAATGACCATCCAGCTGCTGCAACCAGATGTTACATGGGTGTCTCCTTGGCCTGATCCAACTGCTCGGGTACTCAACAATCAAGATACTACGAGCTGGATCACCCTCAGCCAATCGCACCACATGGCTGTAACTGACGCTCCCTCACAATGTAGGCAATGTGCCTCATTTAGGACTCCATGAGCAAACACTCGTTCAGCCCAAAGTCAAACCAGCGGTACCCAAGGATTATCTGGAGAGACCCAGTACCGAAGGAGTCCAATCTTCATCTCAGGTCACTGGACAGCATCCATGTCTCACAACCATATAGCAAGACATGAAGCACCTGGACTCTAAAGACTTGGACCTTCATCCTTTTGCAAAGACATCCAGACACACCCCTTTCCAGCAACCTCATGAACCCCCCATGATCACCCAATCTGTCTACTGAGTTCATAGGAAGAGTCACCAGTGACATAAATGTCACTGCTGAGGTAAGTAAACCTCTTGATGCTGATGGCTGCGCTCAAGAGGTCATTAAAGGCCTGGCTTTTGGTTTTTATCCAGGACACTCACAAACCCAGACACTCAACTCCTTGCTCAGTCTCTCGAGAGCCCCGATCAGAGCTTCCCTTGACTCTGTAAAGATCCCAGCATTGTCAGCAAAGTCAAGATTAGTGAATCTTTTTTTTCACCAACAGATACCCCACAGCCACTGGACCCCTTGACCCTCCCCAACACCCAGTCCATGCAAGGACTGAATAAGGTAGGAGCAAAAACATACCCTTGACAAACCCCAGAATCAACTGGGAAAAACACTGAGATTTTCCTTCCACTCTGCATAGCATTCACAGTACCAGTGTATAGGCAGGCCATGACATCCAGCAACTTCGGGGGTATCCCACAAAGTCTCAGTATGTCCCACAGGGCAGCTCAATCAACTGAGTTGAACACTTTACGAAAATTGACAAAGGCTACTTGTAATATTAATTTGTCTTCTTGTTCAACATTTACATAATGAGTTGTAGCTGTTTAGGATCTGCATTTAAAATACACATCTTTACAGTCTTCCACCAATAAGATAAATAATCATCTCAAACCAATATGTTATTAGAATAATGTAATTACAAACCCCAAATGCCATCGCCAATATGCTCATAAAGATAGTCAACTTCACTTTGTTATTAGAGAGAAACTTGGGAGTGTGTTATGTTTGAAGAATGTCACTTAATACTGGAATAAGATCAGAGGTCATAATAAAGCATTCTAGTACAAGCTTTGCCATATAAAATACAAAAGAGCAACTGTGTGAAACTCAATCTTGTTTCAGAAAGTTCCCATCTTATATTCGACATCTTGTAATAAAGAAAGGTGAAGTATTGACTAGGTGTAAAACAATAAGATTGAAACAGAAAAAAGTCAATCTTCCCTGTAGTTTAAGTAAAACTGGACTTTTTGTTGAACTCTGCCGAGTTATTTTCAATGTGTGTCTATTCAAGATTTTGGAGTAAGGAATATTTCTAAATCTCATCCAAACCTACAATATATCACAGGACATCCAATAACCCCTTTCTTTCCACTTATAGCACTTGTAAATGCTAAAAGGTTAGCAAGTGTTACTGGACTCTTTTCTTTTTTTTTTGAGAAAAATTCATGAAGTCCAACGTAAGCAAATGTGGCAATGTTGAAGCTCCATGGTTTCAAGTATTGGTAACTTCAGAGTTTAAAATTTTTTTTTCTGATGTCTTTATAAACTAAGACATGGTTCTTGGGTTTGCCTTTGCCCCTAATCACCCAGCCACCTTCTGGTAACAGCAGATTCAATCAAATAAGTTTTCACCTCATAGTCATACATTGAGATACGTTTTTTACTTTTTATATGTTAAGTATTCCCTTTCCTCAGATTTTTGTTACCCTTCCTTATATGCAATGTCACTACAGGGAACAGTTTCCATAGCAACAAAAACTAATGTGTTGACAAATCTGAAAAAAAAATCCAAAATAATAAGTAAACCTGTAAAACTATATTGCACTAATGATTTTTTGTTTGCCTGTGGTGAAAGCAGTAATTTTACTGGATGATACCTTAAATAGCAGGATTCAGCAATTATTGATCAGTAAATCAGTGCTTCAGACAAAACTGTAGGAAAAGGGAATCATTTTAAAGGAACCATTGCGAAGATATAAAGAAAATATTAATAGCACATATTAACATAAAGGTTCATTGTTGTAGTTATTGTTTTAGTATTAGATCAGCTGCCAAACCAGAAAACAATACTGAAGTGCAACATACATTTAATTAAAATACTGCAAAGTGTGTTTGTTTCTCCTTTGACAGATAGGCAGTTTATTTGATGCCTCCTTTGATCAGTATTCCCTGGGCTATCATGGCTGATTAGACAACGTGGATAGCTGCATGACTAATGAAAGCATCTGCAATGAAATGACAAAGAAAAACTGTTATTGAGGAACTGCTCTGTATTTCAGTCTCATCCAAGTCTCTCTGTTCATCAGCACGAACGTATGCACTAGAGCAAATTATCCAGAGGTAGAGAAAGACATACTGAGAAATTGAAATGTGAAAAAAGACAGTTAGCAAAATGTCAGTTACGCAAATCTTTTTTTTTTTTTTTCAGTACAACATGAGACAGAAAATGAGAAAAGCTTCTTAGGATTCGAATTTAAATTTCATCCACACTTAAAACACTAATGGATCAAAATTATTTTCCATTTATTACAACAAAGTCTCCTTGAAGCATAGAAAAATACAGTAAAAGAATATATATATATATATATATATATATATATATATATATATATATATATATATATATATATATATATATATCCTAATTTGTCATGTGTGACTCCATTCCTGAAACTAGTTATGAAATATAGCATTATCAAAAAAGGAATTGTAAATAAAAGTTCTTCAGGGTAGTGTAACGAGTGGGAATTTCAAATGTGCATTCAAGCCTGCAGCAAATTTCCTTTTTCTTTTCTTTCTCAATTTTATTTGAAAAATATTACAAACAGAATACAACTCAATCAAGTTAAATTACTATAGAAAATAAAAGTGTGCTTTAAAATCAACCCAAAGAAAAGAACACAACATATAGCACCTAACCAAAAAAGAAAAAAAATAGGAAGCTCTAAACTGTCAAAAATACACGTAGTTCTTAATATATGATAACACAATTAATAGAGTATGAAAGTTAAGTGCAGTCCCACAATGCATATTTTAAAATTATATTAATAAATTCTAGCTATATTTTAGAAACGTTTCAAACAGATCCTTTTAAACAGAGTTCAATTTTCTCCAATTTGAGACTCAGTGACCCGCTTGTCCACTGAGTTTTGGAAGGCGAATTAGGATTCTTCCAGTTTAAGCAAAATGCAGTACCTATAAAAAATTCACTCCTTTAGAAGTTTTCACATTTTATTGTTATACAGGGGCTGAATTGCAGTGCACTGATCATCAAAAAAAGTCTGTTTAACGTCAAAGTGAAAATAAATCCCTGCAGAACAGTCTAAAGTAGTTACAAAAAATAAACTGAAAATAATTTGCACAAAAATAATTGACTGCTTAAATTGTCTCCCTTTCAAGCCTATACTTCATAAATGTACCTTTCGCAGCCATGACAGCCTTGAATCTGTTTGGACATACGTGTTCCCTCCATTATTTCCCCATATTTTGCTACATTCATTTCCTCACAATCTTTCCAGGGCCTGCTGCAGAGAAGCATCCCCACAGCATGAAGCTGCCACCACCATGCTTCATGGTGCGGACAGTATGTTTTTAATAATGTGCTGTGTTTAAACATGGTGTTTCATCTGATGACCAAAAAGCTCAATTTTGGTCTCATCAGACCACAGAACCTTCAGAATCTCCCATGTGCCTTCTGGCAAGCTATTGCCGAGGCGTCATGTGAGTTTGTTTAACAGTGGCTTTCCCTTTGCCAATTTCCCATAAAGCTGACTCCTGTTCTACAATCTGGCCATCGTTCTACTATTAACTAATGAACACATATTGGTGTTTTCCATTTATGTTAATTAGTTTCCACTTTGTTTTTTGATTTATTTTAACTAATATGTACCTTTATATACTGTATGATAGTTCTTTATTTAGTGAGTGGCATGTCGTATTTCTGAGGGGGCAATGATAGTTCGGCCATCTAGCTCTTTGAAGAGGATTACTTGAATTCCGTTTTGTGTATTGTATTTATCCCATTTTTTGACACCCATTGCATTCCTAACCTGCATGGAAGGGAGTCTCTCTCTGAATTGCCTTTCCCAAGATTTCTTCCATCTGTTGTTTTCTTTTTTCCCCTACAAGGTTTTTTTTTCCTGAGAGTTTTTTCTTGTCTTCTTAGGGAGTCAAGGCTGGTGGGGGGGCTGTCAAAAAAATCCCATTGAGGCATTCCTTGTGTGATCTTGGGCTATACAAGAAATAAACTGTTGTTGGGGAAGCACTGTGGACAGTTGTTATCTCCACAGTCTCTCCAGTCTTTTTCACTGGTAACTCCTTCAGAGTTTTCTTAGGTCTCTTGATGGCTTCCCTCACCAGTCTTCTTGCATGATCACTCCATTTTTCTGGATGGCCTGCACTGCCATACCCTTTCCATTTCTTAATAATTAATTTAACTGGAATCCAAGGGATATTTTGTGACTTGGATATTTCCTTCCTTTGACTTGTACTTTTCAATCAGCTTTTCTCGAAGTAGCTTGGCATGTTTTTTCTTCATTGTGTAGGTTAGGGTGATACTGACTCACCACGAGTTGGACTGTCCACTATGTTAGAAGTGATTTAAAATACAAGGCTGTTTGTGAGATACGCAAAACATTTTGCCTTCCCACAACATATGGCCCAGTGATGTACACCCTTGATGGCAATGTTGACAAGTTGGATCTTGCCCTGGGTACATTTTAGACAATTTGAAATAAGATATATGTCATTGATGGAAAATTATTAGTTGATTTATGGCATGCTTGGTAGATATTGAGCAAGAATGTATTATATAAATGGCTGAATTCCTTTCCTTTTAATAAATGATAATTGAGAGATCCATTTTCTAACATTACCTAGGATCATTAAAGGGGAAATTCTTTTAAATATCTTTATGTTCTACAGAGATGTTGACTAAGTCTTGACCCTAGCCTAGCCATATGCTGCAAATTTTAAACAGTCTCATCAGAAGTAACTCATCCTTAACACTCATGGCTTCTTGTTTAGGCTATAGCAAATGTTGACGGTATTTTCTTTTAAAGAATCTCTTATATATATTTCTCTTCTGGTTCGTCCTGCTTCCACTTCAAAACCGGTTCCGCCCACATGCAGCCGACATGGCATTTCCAAATTCCTATTCGTCGTCTTCCATGTCATGCACTATACTGGCCTGCTGAGCGTAATACATCCAACAAGTACTCGAGGTGCTACCACAACGGTAAAGTAGCTTTACCACCTTTGCAGGAGCCACCTGTGTCTTTACAACAGCTTCTTACACAGCAAACATCAGAAGCTAAAAATTATCGTGAACACATTCGAGAATACAACTCTTCTCTAGCGTTTGCTTCCATGGGTGCACAGATACTGTAACTCAACCTCCTGGCCACGGACCATACTGTTTTAAAATACACAGGCAAATTTATCACCAAATTTCTCCACTATACGCTAACACTTCTATCTCTCCAGGATATGGACAGTTGTATGTTTTTGACACAACGCAAGCTACTGAAGTACACTTACAAAATAAAGCAAACTCTGCATGCAGCGAAAATGTACTTCTCCAGCTAGATTCCATGCTCAGAACCATCAACCCCTTCGCTAAATTATACAAACACATGCATGAAATTGCTCAGTCCAATCCAACAGCATCTGTACGAATGGTTTTCAAGGAAAACCCTAGGCAGGATTTACGACGATACAATGCCCCGACACGTCACACCGATGTTGCAGCGATTTTTGTCGGAGAAGATGGCGAACTGTCTGCCGAAAGGGACATTTGCATCTATCCCATAGGCAACTCCTGTAAACAGATTTCCACGCTCAATATGAATTGCGATCCTTTGGTTTACCCACTTTTATTCCCTTACGGAGACATTGGCTGGCACAAAGATTTACAACATGTTCCCGATAAAAGAACCGCCAAGCAAATAAGGCTTACTCAATGCCAATTTTACGCGTACAGATTAGCAATGAGGAATACATTTAATATTTTGCACTCCAGCGGCAAACTATTCACAACCATATGTCGTAGATGCATATGTTAAAACAGAGGGCACGCGTCTCAACTATCTCAGATTACATCAACAATATCTGCACGTGGAACTATCGGGCGCACTGCAAGCAAACGCTGAAAATAACACCGTACGTGTAGGCAAAATGATCATATTACCGTCCACATTTCCAGGAAGTCCATGATACATGCAACAAAACTATCAGGATGCCATGGCCATAGTACGTATATTCAGAAAGCCTGATTTATTTATCACTTTCACATGTATTCCTACTTGGCCGGAAATTCTACATGCACACTGCATCTTTCAAGAAGTATTTATTTCTTCTTGATTTCTGAATTCCTTTCTCACCGTTTTCTATTCCTATTCTTACACCGCCATATGCTACGGCGGGCATCGGCTAGTATTAGATATATTTTGATTTTTTAACTAATGTTTCAATAATATCAATGAGCAGAAGATGGGTAGTATGCTACAATATCATGTCTTTTCTGAGAATGAACTTTGATTTCAGTACAGGTGGCAATAAAAATTAATAAAACATATTTGTTCAATCTTATTCCCTATCCTTACCAGCTATTTACTGAACATACAAACATTTGTGAGGTAACATCTGTTTATGTAATGCATATGTCTCTGTTATATGTCACTTGGTATATGATTCATAAAAGCAGTGTTAATGTTTGTGATACCCCGTCTGTAGGAATGACAATGAAAATGCATTTTATTACTACAAATATGTGTGATGTGCCATCAGTTGGTATGACAGAGACATGCTGTAGCAACCGGATGGACACACAGATACACAGACACTTATTCTTTTATTATTATGGATAAACAATAATATGTTGACCATGCAGAAAGGTGACACCCTTGAAAAACATTCAAAGAAAATTGTGACACAAAAATGTCACTGTCATAACTAAAAATAAGAGAAGCAAGTCTGGACAGCACAAAAATAAATAAAATGAAATTCAGAGGGCAAAAACTCAGATTCACAACAATTTTAGTGCTTAGGAATAATTTATTCATTTTTATATTTAAATACCAGTTGATCATAAAATATGGATGATAAACAACCGAGGACAAAAGACGTCATTGTACCCAAAAACAGAATTGAAAGCGCCATAACAGAGTACATCAGTGCTAGTGAAAGCATGTAGCACAAAAATGTAACAAAAAGAAAGGGTGGTGTTGGTGTATAATTCTTTTTTGGGAGCTGCTTTCAACACCTATGCTATTGCAGCCAATGTTCTGCCTGCAGGTTTCTTGAGACTTGAAAAAATTTGATGAAAATGTTTGAACTGAATTAGACCACATTTTACATGTGCTAAACACTGTTTACTTAGAACTGACTTCTATTTATTACCTGACAATCTAGTGAAAAGTGCCTTTTCCCACAGCTGTCTAGAGGTGCTTTCTTTTGAAAAAGATTATATCATCCTGAAATGCTACTTTTATATTTTTGACCCAGTTTGTTTTGTCAAAAGTCTTTTGCATGTAGTAAAAGAAGTCTTTTCCAAAAAGTTATATTTGAAGCACAGATGTTCAAAGGAACCATATGCATTGTCAGTATACAAAGCTCTAAAAGTCACAATATTGAGAATATTCCTTATACAAGCTTCCCGTGTTTTATAAAGCTGATCCTTTTCTGACAACATAAAGAAAAAAGTGAAGGGAAGTGCCATCACAGCCACAAGACACGTATAGCAGTCCAACCAGCCAGCCAAACAGTAAAAGATTAAGAAAATAATAAAAAAAACATTAATGGATTAACCAGTGCATGGTGGGCATTTACAGAAGAGAGGTGGCAGTAGGTGTTTGAGTCCAAACCCTTACCATTACAGTTGATTACCGTTTTTGTAATGTAGGCTCTTTTAATACAAAACGGCATACAGAGTGGAGAATGACTTCATATGGAGAGACAGCAAAGATGAGAAGAGGGGAATTTAGAAGTGAAGCTCAGCACTCAGAATGATCCAAGCCCTGAACCATCAATAATAACTTCAAGCAGGCTAACTACCTGACAAAACCAGGATGGAAAAGCAATGAAGCAACCTTCAGTATAAGAAGTTGATTGTAACCAACTGGAGTAAAGGAGACCCACATCTCAAAGAAGATAAGAAACTAAAAGGGCCATGTTTGGGCAGGTCTGTGTGTCTGCTGCATTAGGTTCATGGATGGGACACGTTCATTGTTGAGAGTTGCTCTGGGAGAAGGTCGCTTCGCTTATAGTTCAGCATAAAAGTCATAACAGCGACAGAACAGCTCTAACAACAACAGACGTCAATTATGACACAAATAAGTTTACTCTTAGTTTGTACTAAACACACTTTCATCATACAGTTACCTTCTGCCAACAGACCCTTTAATAAAAGCTGCCAGAGATGAACGCAGTAGTTAGCTGAGGTGCTCTACTGTAGGTGTTTCAGTCCTTATCTTCTGCAGTTGCTGTTGGTACATACATAATTTTGGAGGGTAGAAGATTACGTGCCATAATTTAAAAGTTCAATAGTTTGAGCAGTTCAGCAGCTGTGCTGGTCCAATGTGGCCTGTAAATGGTGGTTATGGAGTCTAAAATGCCAGTGTGTTTCATAACACATTTTGTAACTTTATGATAATACTGTTTTGATACAATAAAATTAGTGTTTAACCTGGAGCTTTGTCCCACCATCCATCCATGCTTAAAAATCTATGGAAAGAAAGAACCTTATTAATGTTTCTCTTGGCAAGGCCTAAGAAACATTTTCTCACAGCATAATAATGAAAACAAGAATGTATAATAAAAAGGATAAGCAAACAATTCCAACATAATGATATGCCACATGAAAGAAGAATATTTCATAAGCAGCTTATATGAGTGCAAAGCTTATTGAATACACAGTCAACAGTGACTCATTAAATATTACTTGACTTATAGTCTGTGTTCAATTTAAGTGAATACAAGATTTAAACAAAAGGTAGAGTGGAAGAAGACCAAACCACGTTGTATTATGGAGACAGGATGAGGAGTTACAAGGAGTGTCAGTCCAGCTGCAGATTAGTTAGAGAGTATATGCCCAATGGTATAATCAGGTCAGCATCTGCATGTCCAGACTGTCATGGATTAATAAGGATCACTTGACAAAATAAAATAAATAACATGGAATATTATTCAATTCAGTAATATCCAAACAAGGGCAGGCGACAAGGAAAGTGAGAACCAATAAAAAATAGAATCCTTTGTGCCCTTGAGCAGTAGCTGAAGACAGAAAAGTCCTCTACTAATATATAAACATCAATGCCAAGCATAAGATTTCCAGGGGAAAGGATGGAGAAAGAGAGGACAGCTGACAAAAAATATTTAAGGGAAGAAGGATAAATATGAACTGACTGAGTTTACAGGTATAGTCAGACATGTCCTCATAGGAACTAAAGATGTGGAGGAACTCTAAAGACGCATCGCCCAGAAAAGCATAGCAATTCTGAGGAGCACTGTACATAGAAATGGGGTAATTCAATTCCAGAATTCAAAGGGCAACAGTAAGAGGCTCAAAAGAGACACCCGATAGTAAAGGGGGAAGGAAACAATGTTGTCTGACATCTATGTGATTAATAAAAATTGGAAGATGGGTGAATTAGTAACTGCAGTTTATAATTGAATTATGAAATATAACTGATGAAGGTAAGGAATAAAGAGTCTTGATCGTGTTAATAAAATCCCCATTAGACACCATAAACCTTAAAATCTGCCCAAGAAAGGTCAGGTTCATTCAGTTGAATGCTTTTATCACAGCTAGTAAAATAAGGGCAGCTGAATGGGGTAAAATAGGGCTGCATAAACAATGTGTATGTGAAAGAGTACCATACTAGAATGATCACATCACACTTAGGAAGATTCACAGAAGCAGAGGCAGGTGTAAAGTAGCACTTTATTCTGAATCAGTGACATGTCCTTGGCTACCTGCCTGTATTCCTGAAAGAATACAGTGTTGATTTCTTTTTATTTTTTCACCAAAGATTATTGAGAATCTTTGACTTCTTAACAGAGGCAACTATTATGTTAGCCAGTGGGGCAAAGGATGAAAACTGTGAATTAAAAAAAAAGGATACAAATGAAAGAAAGGCCCATCCCATACCTGGGGACCAGGCAACATATGAACATAAACAAGGACATTAAACAACATAATATCAGTGAAAGACAGCACAGAGTTGACAGTAAAGCATTGTTGCGCCTCACTCTTGGAGGTCAATCAATGATTAAGGTGATATGAAAACTACCCACCCTACCTTCAGAGTGTCAATGAATAGTAAATGAAGATGGCAGTGATAGTGTATACAGACAAGTCCAAAAGAAGGAGATAAGAATAAGAAACCAGTTAGTTTTGTTGCAGGGGATCATCAACGTAAGGCTAATGCCAAATGAGATGGGAAAACAACAGGATCTCAATGATAACAACAGGAACTATGCACATTTAAACTATGTCATGAAGTTGAAAGTCAGGCTATGATGAAGAGAATAGAAAAGCACAGAAGAAAAAGTGGTACAAATACTTAATCTAAAGTAGAAAAGCAGGTACTAGAAGACTGGGCAGTCAAAGTACCATATGAACGAAAGTGGAAGCAGCTATTATGTGGAGAATGTGCTAATGGAATGGAAATTGTCAGTAGCCTTGAGAGCTTGCTGCAAGTCATCACAAATCACTTTTTCTGAGGTGTTAGTGAGCTTGAGACGTACTGGGTACAGAAGAAACAGATGCAACCCAACTTCACAAGCTGTTTTCATTGTAATTGTCCTTGCCTTCCTAGTCTAAGCTATCATTAGAATAAAATTAGGGAACAGATGTAGTTGCTTATCCTTAAAGGATAATTAGGATTTTTTCAGGCCTTCAGGAGTAATGTCTAATGGTCACAATCATTAAGAAACCTTATACTCATTGGTTTGGACAGGACAATCTTCTATCGGGAGACAACTCTCTAACTATTTTCAGCTATCAGGGAAAAATCTCACTGGCAGCAAAATTAAGCCAGCCAAAGCTTTCTTTTTTGTTTGTAGAAATTGTGCCATCATACTTCTGTATAAGCCTAAGTGTGAGTTCCCAGTTGTGATTCAAAGGAAATAGTTTTGCATTTCAGTCATAACATGAGAATTGAAAGAGTAAGAAGAGTGTTTGAGACTATAAATCTAAATCTACTAGAAATGTTCTATTTGGAAAGTGTAGAACACAAATATTATATTTATTCTGAGAAACAATGAGTAAATAAAAGATAGATAGATAGATAGATAGATAGATAGATAGATAGATAGATAGATAGATAGATAGATAGATAGATAGATAGATAGATAGATAGATAGATAGAATCCTTACCAGGAAAAGAAAATCCGAACACATTTCTCCAGTTTTGATGTCACTACACTGGTTACCTGTGTCATTCAGAATTGACTTTAAAATTCTGCTTATGGTTTATAAAGCCTTAAATAATCTCGCCCCATCTTATATATCGGAATGTCTGACACCTTATATTCCAAATCGTAACCTCAGATCCTCAACTGAGTGTCTCCTTAGAATTCCAAGAGCAAAACTTAAAAGAAGTGGTGAGGCGGCCTTCTGCTGTTATGCACCTAAAATCTGGAATAGCCTGCCAGTAGGAATTTGCCAGGCTAATACAGTGGAGCACTTTAAAAAACTACTGAAAACACATTACTTTAACATGGCCTTCTCATAACTTCACTGTAATTTAATCCTGATACTCTGTATATCCAATTCATTATAATAACTATTCATTCAAAATCTGTACTAACCCCTACTCTCTCTTCTGTTTCCTTTTCCGGTGTCCTGTTGGTGGTGGCGCATCTACCCAAAGCACCATGATGTTCCAACAATGATGGATGGATTAAAAGCCAGAAGTCTGTATGACCATCAGCATCAAGTGACTCCATGAGAACCCTAACTACAAAGAGGACTATTTCATTTATGTTAGGTAGAATGCCCAGAGGGGACTGGGCGGTCTCGTGGCCTGGAACCCCTACAGATTTTATTTTTTTCTCCAGCCTTCTGGAGTTTTTTTTGTTTTTTTCTGTCCACCCTGGCCATCGGACCTTACTCCTTTTCTATGTTAACTAATGTTGTCTTATTTTAATTTTGTATTTTGTCTGTTATTTTTCTTTTCTTCATTATGTAAAGCACTTTGAGCTATTTTTTGTATGAAAATGTGCTATATAAATAAATGTTGTTGTTGTTGATAGATAGATAGATAGATAGATAGATAGATAGATAGATAGATAGATAGATAGATAGATAGATAGATAGATAGATAGATAGATAGATAGATAGATATGTCTTTATTTCTCTCTTTAGGGAGAAATCTTATTTTTTATGCAGAAAGCCAATAAATAAGTCTATATATCTAAAATGCGAGTGTCTATCCATCTGTCAAGCAATTACTCACAAATGGGACTAGAGTCTTGATCTTGGTATTAATTGAAATCATATGACCTGATATCTGGAAATTCAAAAACAATTAAGGTAACAGCAGTCTAGTGGGTACTTTACTGGTGGGCAAAAGTGTTTATTGTAACTGAAGCATGGTCACCACAAGCCCATTTGCTTTTATTCCCTTCCTTGCTACTACCTCCAGGGGGGGTAACAGTAGATCCCATAACTGAACCTGCCTTCTTAGTTATCTTGTTGATTTGGTGGGCCTCTCTTGAAGTGATGTTACCAGCCCAGCAAATTACAGCTTAGAAAATCAGACTGACCATCACAGAGTTATAGAAGATGTGAAAGATGTCAATTCCCTCATTAAAGGGGGTGACAAACATCACTGTTTTTTTTACTAAACTCCGGTAATTCTTCATATTTCTTCAGTATTCTACTGAAGCATCTGCTCCTGTTTTGACCAGGCTTCCCCTACTGGCCAGGGATAAAATTACATAGTTGAAAAGAAACTTTGACATCAATGGTCACAGACACAGCAGCACTACTTTATATGACTACACATCAATAATAATGTGAGATATCCAGGAGTGTCTTGGTAGCTTAGATGAACTAGTCTCATTCTAAACTTTGTTTTTGTCCAGAAATCAACTAGCAGCCTCACTCCATATGAGCACTGCTGGTATTGTTAGCTTAATTGAATTTATATTCATAAATATTTTACAAACTAATGTTATCTGAACTCCTTTTTTAAGACATATCATACAAATCTTTTTTAACTGTTACATTACTGGACAGTTTTATGAATGTGAACAACGCAAAGACTTGTACCTCGTATTTGTAAATCTCTTTAGGTGCCCTGTTCCCGTCTGCAGAAGAGTGTGCTATATAAGAATAAATTTGAAAAAGAACAAACTGTCAATAGCTGCACTTTCTATTTGTGAAGATAACACCCTTCCCCCAATGCCAGCTATTTGCCTGGTGTGAAGATGCTCTTAGCACATCTCTCCTCCCAGGCAGCAGTGTCTATTGCTGCTTTTTCCTCAGCAGACCTCACACCCTCACTTCCCACATTTTTCTGCTCACTGGAGTTAAAGGAATTCCTCTTCTGTTCACATGTCCCCCGGTGAGCAGCATCCACCATCTACTTTTGTAATATACCACTGAAGATGATCAAATGATTAACTTAACATCTGTTAGAAATGCAATTCAATAAGTAAAAAAGTGACATTTAAAAAGCAATACATAAAAATAAGTGCATTTAATACAAATATGAAGTAACTTCATCAATGACAATTGTATCTGTTCATAGTTTTTTTAAACCCCATGGTGAGAAGAAAGAATGGGAGGACCCCTGATCAATTAAAGTTTCTGTTTTTGAAGGATAAGTCATAGGATGGTAACAAATGTCATCTCAACTGTTTGGAGGCAGGAAAGAGAAAAGATTCCAGTGAGCATGTAAGGTATGGTGCATTCTTTCTGTAATTTCAAAAATTACAGAATTTATGTTGCCTCCTCTGTAACATACTGTATATTTATTCAATTTCTAAACATGCTTTTATCAATTTCTGAGGCCCATTTAGGGCACTTTGACAGTTCATCTCTAAAGAAGAATTTGTTAGGTTTATTGGCAAGTCTAAATTATCACTGTGTGTGGTTGGTGTATTGTAAGTTAACACTGTGATGGACTGGGGTCTCTCCATCATTGTTTCCTACCTTGCATCAAGTGCTGACTGGATAGATTCCAGTCTTCCATGATCCTCAGTTGGATTAAGTTTCTTTGTGAATGTATGTATCGATGGCATTTGTTGTGAAACAACAGGGCTGTTGTGAAAAATTCCTTTAAAAAAGTTTAATGCTGTCTTTTCACTGATTGTAGAACTGAGTGAGTGAACATAGGTGTTAAAATGTGTCTTTCCTGTCAATGCCATCAGTGTAGGCTATTTTCAGAGTGTTCTTCAATGTTCTCTTAGTTGGACATAAACTGCTCCAGACAAAGAATAGGTGGCAGAAAATAGGTGATTAAAATGCTGTGGAAGTTTTTTTAAAATGTTAAAAAAACATCAAGGAAGATTACAAAAACAAAAATGGTGAACATGTTCATGATATCGGGAACATTGGACACAAGATGGGAAACAACTCTGGAAAAGGTGCTTGTCTATTATAGAGTTCACTCACTACGCTCTACCCAAGATCTTCATTCTAGTGTTCTCTTTAACTCAGTGAAAATATAAAGACTGTGTGCTTAACACAACTGATCAAGTGTCAGGCATTAGAGAATGGCACCACTTAGAGCAAATTTTGAAGAAGACCATTGCCAGGTATGAGAAACTTGGATAGCTTTGGCAAACTGCAAATGCTTTACTAAAAGGTTTGATTTAAGTTACTATGGGGTAGTGTAGAAGAAGAATGTTCTCCTCAGCACCATGTATTAGTAAATTAGAATCTTTATAATAACTATTTTGTAACTTGCCAGTGAGAGACGCTTTGGCTTATGAACTAACAAAAATATGTTATTCCAGGGTTCAGGAGAAATAGTGTCCAGATGAATAAAATGTAAGCTGTTTCTTGTTTTTCCCTTTCTCAGAGTGAATGTTTCAGGGACAAGGTCACAAGGCTGCAGAACTGTACATGTAGTTTATGCAAAGGCGTCTCTCCTGTGCTTAGCTTCCAAAACACAGATAATGCTTAGCTCAACAGACATATTGTTTAACTTTACTGTTTTGATAAGGATGTTCTTTCTGTCTTATTAATCATGAGATGCTGAAGTATAAAAAACCCCTCCTGGCTTTTGATCAGGGTTCAATTGAGCTTTGCGGCAATAAGTTATACTCTTTTGAATCTCTACATACTGTGACTCCAAATTAATAAACAGGAGAATTTAGAAACTATTATCTGTCTGCTTTTCAGTGTGCCTTTTTCGTCCACAGTAGTAAGACTATGCAAGTTCTTTTTATACTCCTTCCTTTCTTTGATGTTTGGCAGCTGCTAATTGCAATTTCTCAGTATCATATGAATATCGTATTCATTGACCATATACTCAGCCTGGGCAATTACTCCTCTTCCTTGGCCCCTCTCACCTGTTGGGTCCTTCAAGGATCTATTTCTTTGACCTATTCTTTTTCACTTTACATATTGCCCTTAGGATCAATTTTCAAGAAACATAACATTTCTTTTCATCGCTACGCAGATGATTCACAGATATATCTTCCACTGAAACAGATCAATACAAATTCTCTTAAACCTTTATTGAAATGTCTGAAAGATATTAAAATATTGATGTCACTAAATATTCTTAGTTTAAATGATAAAAAAAGAGAATGCATGTTTTGGACCTTCTGATCTTATTTATGCTCCTACAAAAAACCTTGGGCCTTCAATCACTTACTATAAATCCTTCACAAAAAAATCTTGGTGTGATTTTTGGTAATGCCCATTATAAATGTCTGTTTCTATCAGCTCAGGGTACTAGAAAATGTCAAGCCTCTTCTTTCTGCAGAAGATTCTCAAAAACTAATTTATGCTTTTGTCTCTTTTCAGCTTGACTATTGCAACTGAATATGCACTGGACTTAATCAGTCACTCCTTGCTAGTCTTCAACTACTCTAGCGCACTGTGGCCAGGCTCCTAACAGACATACGAAAACGCAACCCATTAGGCCAATTTTAGCTTCTCTTCACTCGCTTCCTGTTCGCTACAGGACTGAATTTAAAATTTTCTTTGTTTTTAAGTCTCTGAACGGTTTAGTCCCCTCTTAGCTTACTGATCTTTTACACCCTTTCTCTCCTTCAGTTACTGGTCATGCTGAGGTCTTGACTTAAGATCTGTGGGGACTGTGTCTTTGCTGTAGCTGCCCCTAAGCTTTGGAACAGTATACCTTTTTATGTAAGGTTAGCACCAACTTTGGTCATGTAAATCCAGTCTGTAAACCTTTTTGCCTTAGCTTTTTAAATGTGTATCAGAGTACTGTTTTTTGAAATGTATTTATATATTTTGGTTTATTCATTTACTGTATCTAAATATTTATTGGTGTATTTATGAAAACTATAGAGCACTTTGGTCAACTTCTGTTGTTTTAAATGTGCTCTGTAAATAAAACTGACTTGACTTGTGTCAGAGGGGGACATTTTTTTGTGCACTGGGTGGTTCCATTAGGCACCCATTGTTGGGACTGGGGGTGAGAAGTTAAAAGGCTGTCTGCAGGATGTAGGTATTTGCCGTTTTGCAAAGGAGTCACTTTGGCTGTTTGAGATTATAAACAATACCAAGTTGTGTTGTCTGCGGTGGGTTGGCACCCTGCCCAGGATTGGTTCCTGCCTTGTGCCCTGTGTTGGCTGGGATTGGCTCCGGCAGACCCCTGTGACCCTGTGTTCGGATTCAGCGGGTTGGAAAATGGATGGATGGATGGAAGTTGTGTTGTGATAACAGAACTGCTCCTTCTTTGGAGGATGTTTGTATTTACCTGAAATTAACATGTTTGACAATATTGGTTTCTAATCAGCAGATCTGTACTCATTAATGGTTGGTATCAATACATTTTGTTAACTTGTGTTTTCATTAATTGTTAAACCCAGGAAATTTAGATGTGCCATTGTTTAAACTGATTGTCCAGGACTGACAACGGCAGGAGAAGGCAGAAGAGGGACAGTCCACTGAGAATGCTGCCAAGACACGTGGACAGAGCACAGGGGCTCATAGGCAGACGAGGGTACCTGGCTGGCACAATGTGAGGCACAAGGACGGCAAAACGTCCAGGGAGGAAGAGACAGCTCCACATGGAGATGCCAGATGTGGGTCCAACGAGAGAGGGAAGCCGCATGAAAGGACCAAGCAAAGCTGGCAGACGAGAAATGAGGCGTGCCTAGGTCACAGCAACACAAGGAGCCCAGAGTGGAAAAAAAAGGAACGACGAAGAGATGCTGACAGGGATTCAATGATTTGACAAAACTTCTCTTGGGAAACGAGTGTCCGGTGAACAGAGTGCATCCGTGGACAGTTGAACAATTAAGTGTTGGGGTAACACAGTGCACAAACTGGACTCTGCACCACTAAAGGTTGTATCCTCCAATTCTTGTTTTTAACGGACTTTTAGAGCGTGGACTGTGTGTTTTCCTTTTAAAAAAAAGGAAATTCGTTCCTGATATGTTTAGATTTTGTTATGTTCGTTTATCTTTTTAATGTACTTTATATTGTCTTGTGTAATAGAAGTTAGTGTTGCTTTTTCTGAAATTACTGTTGTGTCTTTCATTGTGTGTGTTACTCACCGCCCAATTTAAAGAAACCTGTGTGCTATTATCAGTAAATTTCAAGAGTTCCCAGTCTCTTAATAAAACTGGGTGGCGTAGTCGGATATATTAATGGTGTCTAAGTTAGATTTCCTGTAAGTGTGACCAGACACCTGTTACACCTGATGTGAACTGTTAAATGCCCTGTGCCAATTGTGGTACTGTTAAATTACAGAATGTTCATTAAACAGAAGTGACAAAAGGATGTGGCACTTGCGTATTTTAAGACACTATGACTTGAATGGAACCCAAAGAAAACCATGACAACTATTTACATCTGTGAGAGCACACTTTCACTCACTCTCTCCGCTCCAATTGTTGATGAGCTCCTTAACATTCCCACGTTATGGCAACTTAACTTTCTAAAATGTGTTTAATCCAATTAAGGGTATATGGGATTAAAGGCTACCCTGGTAGAAAGCTAGTCCAGCAGGGGTGCCAGTTAATTGCAAAGCCGCCAGACCCAAATGGCAGCAATTTAGAGTTACCATTTAAGATAAAGAACATGTCTTTGGAATGTGGGAGGAGAAGTGAGAACACATAAGGATTGGAACAGGACTGGAACAAAGGACACCAGCGCCATGAAGGAGCAGTCTAACTGCTGCACCAAACTGCTTCCACACAAACATACACAATTTGAAATTATTTTTCAGCTTTAATCACAGGATAAATACAGTAGGTTAAAAGCTGGGGAACTGGCATGTGGTGTTCAAGTTACAAAATTTAAAAACAATTTAAAGTGGCGCATTTTTTGTATATAGAAGCTTATATGTAAAGAAACTACTTTTAAGTATTTTTTTAAATTTTGTTCCTTTTTTTCTTAGTTACTGTGGCATACAGAGATACCCTTGCATGCTGACAGTATACACTGGTGTCGACTTGGTGCTATCCATAGCCGTGTGTGTGTATATGCGGTGTATCTTTAGATGTAACTGGTTTCTCTGTTACTGTGCTTCTTGGAAAGAAGTGGTCATTAATGGAAAATGAAAAACAAGGACAAATGCATATGTAGAAGTGTAAACACTTGTTTTAATAATTCATTCTTAAACCATATCTGGTTTCACCTCATATTTTCTTTGGTAGATGATGTTAAGTACATTAATAAATCCTGAAATACGACTAGGCAATGATTTTTAATGTACAGTCAATGAATCACTGTGGCCTTCAATTACTAGAGCTCTGCAGATGTTTGTTCTTAGGACATGATCATGCTGGCTAGGTACCAACAGAGTACAAACAACATCATAGGTTCAGTACTGATATAGCTCCAAATCATAGCTAATATCAGGAATTATCTTTTTACCTATTTACATTTTCATCCAAGAAAGCACAATATACTTCTCACTGCTTCTTCTACTAGCAGCCTGAAGTTGTATGCCATTCCTGCTTATAATGCAGGCCATGCAGTCCCAGGCTTCACACATCCACTGACAGACTCTGAACCATAAAATACAAACTTGCAGCTGACAGTATATTCAGCTATAAAAACTACCACTCAGTTCTTATCTGTGATTTCTGGTTACTGGCATACAAACACATTTAAGATGATGTTAATATAAATGTCATTAGTAAACGGAAAGTAATGCACCCTGATATGAAAGAGATTACTCTTATAAAGTGCTTACTAAAAGTTAACTTATAAACAACTAAGTAGTGAACCTGTCTATAACTGATTTGTGTCGCATGAACAAGCATTGAAGATTTTTAAGCATGTTTGGCCAAGAGGTGCCATTTAATGACAAGAATACCGTCACCAGTTCTGAAGACTGTTACTTTCAACTGTGATAAATGTATTAAAGAGACATGGGGGCAATTCGCTGAAGCTCCTTAAAGAATTTGCACTGTGATCTGTTCTGTGTGCTCTGATAGTTTTGAAAAACCACAAGAAAATCTGATTTTCATGGGAATTTTTCACTACATTGTACCGTCAAGGATTTTTCCGCCGATGTGTGTACGTCCAGTGTAGACATTTTATTATAGATGGAGATACTTTTTGTAAGCAATGTGAAAACTCTAGTATGAACTCAGATCATTTCATTTAAAAGTACCGTTTTTAAATTAATCTGATTTAGTTTGGACATAACCATTGGTGGTTTGTAATGCAGACACCCCCCAAATATTTTAAAAACTCTACATAAATTAAATTGGTAATATGAAATAATCATGAAATAAATTTGTTTATTTGCACAACGTGCCTGGTGTCAGCACATGTCAACATTAATTCAAAATTGGTTCCGACTTGTATTTGTTTAATTTCTGTGTGAAAAAAAAAATTCTGTGTGAATACTTATATTTCCGGAGTAAAGGACACCGGCCAAATGAGTGTCTTTGTAAGTACATGATCTTTTGGCAAGCAGATGACCTGAGGCAGATCTTTAATTGGTTGCTTACAGATTTTATTGTAGACACAGCTCTCTGATCCCCATACATGCTCAAATGTATCATCAGCAAATTAGTATCATTTTAGGTTTTTTTAATCTAATGTGATTGGACAATCATGAACACACTATGTCATGTTGACGCCAATAGTTCACCGTTCACACCCCCATATAACACTATGTAACTACAAATGAGCGAGCATGACTTTAAGAAGATGGCATCTTCATAAATCAATCACTTGAAGAAAAAAAGAAGATAAAGTAGCTTGGATTGGACCGACCTGACTTAAGAATTCAGCAGCAGGCAAGTAATCGAGGACGAGTTTGCACACTGACTTTTTCCAGCTCTTGTTATAATAAATGGATAGGGCAGGTCTTTGTGTGTGTGTAATTATTTGCAAGGAGATCAGTTCCTGAGATTTTTAAATTCCTGAGTTTTTAATGCTGCTTTTAGTGTTATTTTATGTAAGTGATCGGTTCTCTAAACCAGGGGTAGGCAACGTTGGTCCTGGAGTGCCACAGTATGTGCAGGTTTTTGTTCCAACCCAGTTCCTTAACGAGAACTCAATTATTGCTGATGAAGCACATATTGCTTAAGTGACATTTTAATGCTTCATTTTAGTGGTCTCGCTTGTTAAGGTTCTCCAACCTTAATTGCTTATTTCAATCTTAAACTGCTGCATTCAGTGTTTTAATTGCTCCTTATTAGCAATAAGATGTAAAACAGGGGTAGGCAATGTTGGTCCTGGTGAGCCGCAGTGGCTACAGGTTTTCATTCAACCCAATTGCTTAATTAGAAACCAATCATTGCCAATCTCAGACCTTATTTAATTTTATGGCTTGTTAGTCTGTGCAATGTAAGGCTTTTATATCATAGATTTTTTTCCTTTCCAAGGATATCATCCAAATGATTTGAAGCCTAAAACAGATAATTTTCAGTCTGTCACATTTTTCTATTAAGTGTTTTATTAAATCAAACTGTGCATGATGAACACACACAGATGTAATTGGAAAAAAGCTAGCTGGAGAACTGCTGGCTGCTTTGTCTTTTACATCTTATTGCTAATAAGGAGCAATTAAAACACTGAATGCAGCAGTTTAAGATTGAAATAAGCAATTAAGGTTGGAGAACCTTAACAAGCGAGACCACTAAAATGAAGCATTAAAATGTCACTTAAGCAATATGTGCTTCATCAGCAATAATTGAGTTCTCGTTAAGGAACTGGGTTGGAACAAAAACCTGCACATACTGTGGCACTCCAGGACCGACGTTGCCTACCCCTGCTCTAAACCATGCTTTGAAAAGGCTAAGAATGCTGTGGTGCCTAAGCCTGTAATGTAACCTAGTTGCCTCCATAACAAAGGACCTTCTTTTACAAGGCATTCTGCTGTTCCTGCATCTATAAGCAAAATACCCACCATTAGTAATCATAGAAGCAATTCAGCACTGTGCTAAATAATGTTAATTATTTCATAAAACAGAAACTAAATATTAATAAATACAAACAAGCAAAATTATTTGCATATAACATGACGATACACTTGGTATGTTGTAATTCAGGTGGTTTGTTATTCTTGCAAGCATTTCAAAATCAGTCTTTGATGCTCCTGTTCCATGCTGCATGCTACCTTTTTTTTTTAATATCTTTAACAAAAACAGATCTACTCTGGCATCTGAAAATGTACACAAACTTGTGTGCCTTAGCAACTGGTTGAATGTTAAGAAGGAAAAATAATGATGACAGTGGCCTTGAGCAACATTACAGACTTGTCCAAAATATTGCATTTTATTTGTCATAAGTTTGACAGTAAATGGGATTTCTGAAATACTCTGAGAATTATTTCCAACCGGTCCTCTGGTTTCCTCACACAAGGTGACTCCAAAGTAATGGCCTAGCGTTGAGGATATTCAGTGATAGACTGGCACCATGTCTGGGGCTGGTTCAACTCTTGGTCCTGATGCTGCAGAGGTAGGCTTCAAATTCCCAAAAACCTAAACGGAATAAGCAGGCTCACTGAACGTAGTTTATCCAGTATAGAGCTGTGAGGACTCAAAGACCATTTAAGTGGCAGCAGAGTTAAGGAAAGAATTAAATATGGAGCACCAATTAATCAGAGGCCTGCTATGGTATACAGTATAATTTTAATTTTATTCTTTGTTAAACTGAAATAAATTGAAAATGGGTTATTTTTGCTTAGTGGTCTTCAATGGCAATTCAATGAAAGCTGTGACAAATTCAAAGGTAGATACAAATACAAACTTTACAAATCACTAATTACATAATGCGTACAGAGATATATTTACACAGACTGGAAACAAAGTGCTTTAAAACAAATTAATATAAATTGAATCCAATAATATCTGTCCATTATTTAGTTGTTAAACATTAACATGCTTCTGTCCAGAAATACTGTACCTTAATGGTGATGAGGGAAAAAAATGAAATAAATCGATAGATGAACTGATTTTTCCACGATCAGCTGTCATTTTCTGGACGTTTGTAGATGTATGTTGTTTTCACACTGTTTACCCTGTAAACTTTATTTAAAAAGGCACATTCAATGAGCAATCCTATCCTACACATTTAAAAGTGTTTACTTGTCCAAATATTGTAGTTAAGTATTTGTGAGGAAAATAATACAAAGGAAAAAAGCCAAATTTCACCATGTTAACATTGTGGTTTTCCTGCTATCTTGCTCCCATGAGAGAAACTGCAGCTTTTGTCACAAGCTTATTGTAGACATATAAATGCTACACTAATATGTGACAGGGGTGTCTGCTAAGTCCTCCACAATATTCTGTCTTCTCATGTCTTCTAATTTTAAATTGTAACTGTCTGTTCAAATAAGCATATTAGAAAAAAAATTCAGGCATGTTCTCAGGCAGCATTAACTCTATGGTTTTTAAGATGCACTCAGTATGTTTTTAACTCAGGCTTTAATAACTTGACTACACTTTCTTTAACAACCTTTTATGGAAAAGGGATTACAAAAATGTATTACAGTATTAAATGAAATCTATAAAAGGTATTTTAATTAAAAATACCATTTAGAAGAAAAATAGGATTTGAATGCTTAGCTAGTATGCAATTGGCTCATTTGATGTATTATAATGGGTTATTCAGTTTAACCAAAAACTAAATAATATTCAGCATTCTCCATCAGCAACCTACTCATGCAGTCACACAATGTAAGCCTGAGGCTATTCAAAGCTCAAACAAAAAAAAAATCAAACATGTGCAGTACATAAAGGCTTTACTTGTTCAACAAAAAGAAGAAAGGCTATACATGGTGTGCTTTTTCTTTACAAAACACTCTACATTCCATGAATCGTATATTAAATATGTGTGTATTTAATAACTTTCTTTGCACTCTGTCCCATAAGAACTAATGCAGTCTAATTTTGGAATATTACACAATCTTCTCTGTTGTTATTGCATATCAGTACATTTTTTAATAGTCTTTTTAAGGATGATGCCAAAAAACTGTGAGTATAAAATATTAGGTTAGCTAATTGAAAGCGAAACTGTAGTATGAATATTTTAATTGAAAATAATAAGGTATAATCTATTTTTGAAGCAAATCTGCTTAATAAACATGGAGACTTTAAGATATAATTGCAATTAATGGTTCGCCAACTGCTTGCTCCAGTTTAGAGTCACAGGGAGTGTCTATGGCAGCAGTGTAGGACAAAAAGTGAAAAGCACGGCCGGTGTGTTAGTCCAGTCCATACCTTCACTCACTCTCAGGCCAAACACAGAGTTACCAGTAAGCCAAAACTATACGCTTTCAGATGAGAAAAAAACGAGTATTTGGAGAACACCCATGAAGACAAATGGAGAATGTGCAAACATAATGAAAGCTGTTGGACAGGAATTTGAATTGAGATTTATGAAATTGTGAGGCAGTAGTGTTAACCAGTGCACCTCACTAAGTTAACTAAGTTCTGAAAATGACCTTCATTCTAATTTAAAGATTGCCCATTTGCACAGCCTTATAGTTACAGGGATCCGAGATTGATTAACCTGTCTAATACTCTATTGCAGAAGTCTAGACAAAAAAAAGGGAAGAAAAAGACTCTTGATTTACCATATAATCAAGAGCTTATCAGTTTTCTTTGTGTACGGTTGTATAAATGTGCCCAGTTTCTAACTGCCATTATGTCCAGGCCTGATACTCTAGGGCTGGATTCTGACTGCCCATGGCTCTGTAATGGAAAACAGCTGTTCACAAGCAAATGGATAGATTTACTTTTACATTACTCAGGAGCCTAGGCTGTTTTCTTATTTAAATGTCACACTTTGTTTTATATTTTGTCTTTCACTGACCATACTATGTTGTATTATATGGACCTTTACTAAGTACTAAGAAATAAATATAAGTACAAAAAAGTCAAAGTGCCCATGCGTCTGAATTTGAATAGGCAAATCTGGCAAATTACAAATGGATACACAGGCCATGAAATAGGATAGACCTAAAAACTGAACACAATAAGCTCCTGTCTATTACAAAATTGAATTGTACAAGTTAGATCCATCAATAACTTGCAGCTCTTGATTGCTATTCATCCTAATAGAGAACTCTTACTTACTTCTAAAGTCAAGATGTAATTCCAAAGGCCTCAAGCAATTAAGTAATGGCTTATATGCACTCTACATTTAATATTTAATAAGGTTTAAACAGACTACAGGGACAAAATGTAGTGTCCTAACAGCAGTGGACTCCTTATAACTCAGCTAGCTGAAAAACTTGCTGTCAAAATTACAAAATCCTCCACAAAACTCTGCTTTAACTTTCAAGGCTTTTATCACCAGTACCTCAAACAGTCACTGCATATCTCATATAAAACTTGGATACATGTAACAACTTCTCATGCCAGGTCTCTTACAATAGTCAATGAACATTCATTTAGTCTTCTGTTTCCTACTCTGTGGAACTCTCTGCCAAAATGCATGTGTTTGACAGTAACTTTTCAATCAAGAGAGGCTTAAAAACCAACCTGTCAAATGTTGTTTTGGAGAGTTGTTTTCCCAGAATTAATTCTGTTCTCAGCTCTTCACTTCATGTTTAATCCATGCTCTAGTGTCTATCAATTCTACAGTATTTTCTTTTTCTTTTAATTTTATTTTTTAATTTAATTTTTTTTTAATTTTGTTGATTTTTTTGTAATCATTCCATACAAATAGATCAATTTTTACAACAAAAATAGGATTGAGAACAAATCCACCCCCACCCCTGAGAAAAAGAGCATGGCCAACGGACTAAAACTTAAAAATAGTAAAAATAAATAAATTGAAGAGTTTAATAGGCGGATACAAATAAATGGAGAAGAAATAGAAACAGGGAGAGAATCTACTTCCTCAGTGCTTTAAGAGCTTATTCTAAAGTATTATTAATAAGATCCTGCCAGGTTTTGAAAAAATTATGTACAGATCCCCTAACTGAGAATTTGATTTTTTCCAATTTCAAATAATATAAAACATCGGTTTCGACTTATTAGAAGAGAGTTAGGATTCTTCCAATTTAACAAAATCAGTCTGCATGCCAAAAGTGTAGTGAATGCAATCACAGTTTGCTTGTCCTTCTCCACTTCAAATCCATCTGGAAGAACACCAAACACAGCTATTACTGGGTTAGGAGGGATTGTGACCCCAAGGCTGTCTGAAAGGCACTTAAAAATTTTGGTCCAAAATGATGTTAATTTGGTGTATGCCCAAAACATGTGACCCAGTGAGGCAGGAGCTTGGTTACAGCCATTTGCAGGTTGGATCTTGCCCTGGAAACATTTTGGACAGTTTTAAGCGAGACAGATGAGCTCGATATATAATTTTGAGTTGAATATTTCTATGCTTTGTGCATATGGAGCTCGAGTGAATTCTCTGCATTGCTACCTTCCACTCCTTTTCTGATATATTAATTAAGAGATCTTTATCCCAGTGTCCTCTTGGATCTTTAAAAGGAAGGGACTCTAATAAAATTTTATATATTGCAGAAATGGTGTCTAAGTCCTCGAAGTTAAGCAGTATTTTTTCCAGCATGGTGGAGAGTACGAGATGAGGAAAATCGGGCAGGTTCTGTTTGACAAAGTTTCTAATTTGAAGATAGTGAAAGAAATGTGTAGCCGGAAGGTTAAATTTGGAATGTAATTGTTCAAAGGATGCAAAGATATTGTCTATATAAAGATCTCTGAGCAATTTAATCCCAAATCTTTTCCAGATATTAAAAACTGGATATGTTTGCGAGGGTTGAAAGAGGTGGTTCTCTTGCAGGGGTGCCACAGATAGAAGATTTTCCATCATAAATTGCTTTCTAAATTGGTTCCATGTTCTTAGTGAGTGAAGCATAATTGGGTTATTAGTATATCTGCGATAACTTGCATTTATTGGAGCGCAGAGCAGGGAATATAAAGAAGTGCTGCAGGGTTTTACTTCTATTGCAGACCAGGAGCCTCATGTATAACGCAGTGCGTAGAAATCACACTATAACATGGTGTAAGCACAAAAGCAGGAATGTGCGTACGCACAGAAAAATCCAGATGCAGGAATCTGTGCATACTCAAACTTTCACGTTCTTCCACTACATAAATCACGATCAGCGTGAAAAGTAATGCACGTGCATGCGCCTTCTGTCCCGCCCCAATTCCTCCCAGAATTATGCTTCTTTGAATATGCAAATCGATATAAATAGCCTTCTGTGAAAAGACAATGGGAAAAGCACGGGGGAAAATATAAGAATTTCAGCGAATACCAAGTGGAGGCAAAGGAAAAACGTACTATTTGTTGGTTTAAACAGTGGTATAATCAATAAAAGAAAGTTGATCAAGTGACATAGTGTCGCAGAAACTCGAAAGCTCAAGTTCACAAAGTCGCACAGTGCCCGAAATAAAAAAGAAGTTGTCACATATTAAAGTCTGCGTGAAAAGGCGACTCGTAGCGGACCGTCTGAGCGTCATATGAAAGCTTATTAGGGTACAGAGAAAAAAAAATAGGCACACAGTGGGAAAAAAAAGCATGAAATGTCAACTTTAATCTTGAAATTTCCACTTTAATCATGTAGTTTATTTTGTCATTAAAGTAGAACATCATAAACTTCATTTTAAAATCGTTTATTTTACTAGTTTCTCAAGTAGCATGTTAAATGCTTTGTTCTGTGTTTGATCTTCTATGTGCTCTATGCGTGTGAATCACTACGTGCTTCCGTTCTTTCTCTTTCTCCGACAGGACACAGAATCCATTACATTCGTGATATTACAACTCTCTGAATAATTAAAATACTGAGATGTATACATGATATCTTTTTCATGATGACAGGAATGAAAGCATGTTATTAAACATGGGAACACAGTGGCGCAGTGATTGTTCATATCTCACGCAAGAGGCTTACTGCGCCATGTGCGACCTAATTTATTACAGAAGTACTGTCTCTTTCAAACGTACTAACCTCCAATTCCTGTCCTTACTTTTCTTTCTCCAAATACCCAATCGCCACACAATCAGTTCTGTAATAGACGTTAAGCCATCTGTAAGCTTAGAACTCCGATTCTTCAAAACTTTTAAGGAACATTGAAATATCTTCGTAGTACATGTTTAATTATTCTATCCGTCTATCCTTCCAGTGTTGCGTCAGCACCAGCAGTAATACAGAGCAAGGCAGGAGCTATCCGTGAACTAACTAAAGCTGCGGCACCGTGTCCTCACATGTTTAATTATTAACAATACAGATTATTTAAATGAAGTTAAAGTTTTATCTGTATACTATAAGCAACATATTTTGCAGCATTTCATCTTAAAAATGATATCGTCATCATACGCGCTTTATAAAGTTGCGCAGGTTGTGCAATATTATAACTGTAGTGCAAGTTTACAGTGGGGTGATTGTACTTATAAATACAAACAGTTCTACAAGGAGCACTTGATGGACTGATTGAGTGCGTTTATAGTTCTTGGGATGAAACTGTTTCTGAAACGCGAGGTCCATACAGGAAAGGCTTTGACGCGTTGTGGCTGAGGTAGTGTGTGCTTGAAACTGTATACCGATAATTCACTTTCCAATCAGCTGCTGCTGTGATTCCCCACTCAGATACAGTGATATAAATACTCCGAGTGGTGCAGTGAGAGTAATATGGAAAAAGATGATCCGCTGTGGCAACCCTTAACGGGAGCAGCTGAAAGAAGAAGAAGATGCAGTGAGCGTAACAATGCTAAAGCAACTGTGGTATTTGGAATACTATGGCTATTCCCTGGACCATTATATTGCTACAGGTTAATTACAATCAGATGCATTACACTAATAATAAACAATATGCAGTTAATTTCAGTGTATTTATAAAGCTGCGTCAGGAATGTGGGTCTAAGAAAGAAAGGGTGACCACACAGGAACAGTAGCACTGCTTTGACGCTGGGTGCCGCCAGTCTGCAAAACTGAGCGGAGAAATTGCGTACGCCAGGGTATGAGGTACCGTGGAAATGTGCGTGGCTTTATGCCAAGTTTAGGTTTTATACATTGCGATTTGAGCATGGAAACGTTCGTACGCAACATTTTTGTGCGTACACACCATTTATACATGAGGCCCCAGGCCTGTGTATGTTCATTTATTTGTGTCCAGGTTTTTATGGCTTGTATGTTTGCTGCCCAGTAATAAAACTGAAAATTAGGTAGAGCCATGCAACCTTCTGCCTGAGGTCTTTGTAGGGTCGCTCTTCGGATACGTGAATATTTTGAGTTCCAAATAAATGAGGTTATGGTTGAATCTAATTTCTTAAAAAATGATTTATTGATATATATTGGGATGTTTTGAAATAAAAAAAGAAGCTTCGGAAGGATATTCATCTTAACAATGTTAATTCTTCCGGCTAGAGTGAGATGAAGGGTTGACCATCTATGCAAGTCTTGCTTAATTTTTTCCATACAGATGGCGAAATTTTGTTGATAAAGAGCTTTATGTTTACTTGTGATATTTACCCCTAGGTATTTAAACTGATCTGTTATGGTAAAAGGTAGGGCGTCCAATCTAATATATGCTTGTGAATTCACTGGAAAGAGTATACTTTTATACCTGGAAACATTTTGGACAATTTCAAGGAAGACAGATGTGCTCGATATATAATTTTAAGTTGAATGATTGTATGCTTTGAGCATATGGAGCTCGAATGAATTCTCTGCATTGCTACCTTCCACTCCTTTTCTGATAGGCTGAGTGAGAGATCCTTTTCCTATTGTCCTCTAGGATCTTTGAAAGGGAGGGACTGTAAAATATTTGTATATATTGCAGAAATGCTGGCAGAGTCCTCGAGACTGAGCAATATTTTTTCCAGCATAGAGGAAGATGGGAGATGGGGAAAATTGGGCAGGTTCTGTTTGACAAAGTTTCTAATTTGAAGATAGTAAAAGAAATGTGTTGCTGGAAAATTAAATTTGGAATGTAATTGTTCAGAGGATTTTATTTGAAGAAAATAAAATTCCATACAATCAAGTCAAACTTAGCAAACCAGAATTCAATCCCCAAGCCAAAAGAAAGAGAGGAACGCCAGCATTAGCAAATCATTAAAAACATCAAAGAAGAGAGAAGCTCCTTTTCCCTGACATACTGTAAATGCGTATTTTAAAATTTTATTAAGTAGATGTTGTCATACTTTAAAAAGTTTTGAACAGATCCTCTAAGTGAGAATTTGGTATTCTTCAATTTCAAATAGTATAGAACATTAGTTACCCACTGATTTACAACAGGTGGTTTAGGATTCTTCCAGTTGAGCAAGAGAAGTTTATGTGCTAGTAGTGCAGTATAGGCAATTACAGTCATTTTGTTTTTCTCTAGAAGTACACCAAACACAGCTGTTAATGAATAAGGAGTGATAGGCGTTTAAAGATATTGGTCCAGAATGTTCATTTGGTGCACACACAAAACATGTGGCCCAGTGAGGCTGGAGCATGATTGCAACGTTCGCAGGTTGAATCTTGTTCTGAAAGCATTTTGTCCATTTTTTAAAAAGACAGATGTGCTCAATAAAAGAAGTTGAATAAGTTTAAGTTGAATAATTGTATGCTTTGTGCATATGGAGCTAGAGTGAATTCTGTGTATGGATGCCTTCCACTCTTTTTCTGAAATGTTGAGTAAAAGATCTGGTATCTGGTATAGTGAAAGAAATGTGCTGCTGGAAAGTTAAATTTGGAATGTAATTGTTCATAGGATGCAAAGATGTTGTCTATCTAAAGATCTCTAAGTAATTTAATCCCAAATGTTTTCCAGATATTAAAAACTGCATATGTTTGCAAGGGTTAAAAAAGGTGGTTCCTATGCAGAGGTGCCACAGATAAAAGATGCTTTCTACATTGGTTCCATATTCTGAGTGAGGAAGCACAATTGGGTTATTAGTATTTTGGCAATAACTTGCATTAATATGGGCACAAAGCAGGGAATACAAAGAAGTACTGCAGGATTTTATTTCTATTGTGCACCAAGCCTGTGTATGTTCATCTATTTGTGTCCAGGTTTTTATAGCTTATATGTTTACTGCCCAGTAATAAAACTGAAAGTTGGGTAGAGCCATGCCACCTTCTGCCTTATGTCTTTGTAGGGCCACTCTTTGAATATGTGGATGTTTTAAGTTCCAAATAAATAAGGTTATGATTGAATCTAATTGCTTAAAAAATTATTTATTGATGTATATTGGAATGTTCTGAAATAATAAGAGAAGCTTAGGAAGGATATTAATCTTAACAATGTTAATTCTTCCAGCTAGAGTGAGATGAAGGGTTGACCATCTATGCAAGTCTTGCTTAATTTTTTCCATACAGACGGCACAATTTTGTTGATAAAGAGCTTTGTGTTTACTTGTGATGTTTACCCCTAGGTATTTGAACTGATCTACGATGATAAAAGGTAAGGTGTCCAATCTAATATTGTGTGCTTGAGAATTCACTGGAAAGAGCACACTTTGTTAATACAAACTGAAGCTTCTGGATTGATATACAGTAGTTTGATCCATGCACAAATATTCAGGTCAAACCCAAATTTCTCTAATGTAGTGAAAAGGTAGTTCCATTAAATCATATCAAATGCTTTTTCTGCATCCAACAATAATAATATATCTGTGGTGTTTGACTTTGCTGGTGAATATATTACATTAAACAGGCATTGAAGATTGGAAGCTAAGTGTTGGCCTTTAATAAATCCAGTTTGATCTTGTGATATTACCGAAGGCAGCACTTTCTCCATCTTTCTAGCTAGGACTTTGGAGAGTATCTTAACATCATTATTCAGAAGTGAAATTGGTCTTTATGATGCACATTGTAATAAGTCCTTATTTTGTTTAAGAAAGACGGTGATTAATGCTTGCCAAAAAGTTTGAGGTAGAATTTGATTGTCTCTAGCTTCTGTAAATGTTGCTAATAAGAGGGGAGCTAGCTGGGTGGTGAATTTCTTATAAAATTCGACAGGGTAGCCATCAGGGCCACCTGCTTTCTCACTCTGAAGTGACTTTATAGCATCTAGTACTCCTGATAGCGCCAGAGGTTTATCCAAATCCTTTACACTAAGAGTATCTATTTGTGGTATCTGTAATGCATCCAGAAATGCATTAAATTGTGTTTTGTCTTCTTTAATCTCAGTAGAATATAAGGATTTATAGTACTCTCTAAATGTGTGCATTATATTTTTATGGTCAATGATTTTATCTCCGTTCATGTTGGTGATTTCTGGGATTGCATTGCAAACTTCTTGCTTGTGGATTTGTTGGGCTAAGTTCTTATTAGCTTTCTCTCTGTCTTCATAGTAATGATGTCTTGATTTAAAAATGAGTTGTTCAGTTTCTTTAGTTGTTAAGAGGTTGAGATCTGAATGCAGAGCCTACCTTTTCCTATGAAGAGACTCAACTGGACACCTGGCATGTTCTTCATCTATTCTAGTAATTTTGCTGGTTAGCTCTGATACCTTCTTGGTTTCTAATTTATTTCTGTGGGAAAGATATGAAATAATCTGTCCTATTAAGAAGGCCTTTAGAGTTTCCCAGAGCATTCCTGTAGAGACCTCTGAGGATGTATTTGTCTCTATGTTTTGCTTGGCAAACATTTACTCAGACCGGTTAAAATGTAAATATGTCAGTTTTGGTAAATTCAAGGCCTTTGAGTATCTCGCCATTGTTATCCATGGAGATTCTCACGTTCTAGTATTATCCATGTATAGACCTCCAAAATTCAACGCGTCTTTTTTTGAGGAATTCTCTGACTTAATGTCAATTTTAATTACGAACTATGACACACTCTTAATAGTCGGCGACTTTAATTTTCATATAGATAATCAGTGTGACGAAAAAGTAAAAGAATTTATGAACCTCCTGGACTCGATTTGAGACAGCTCGTTAATCAGCCTACACATAAAGCAGGTCATACGTTAGACTTAGTGATTACTAAAGGACTAAAAGTTGATATAAAGCAGGTCATTGATATGGGTCATAATATTCTTAGAAATCGCCTTAGTCAATGGGTGGGCCTCTCTGGCAGCGTCTTAAATTGGTTTGAATCCTACCTGGCAGGGAGAAAATTCTTTGTTAGTTGTGGTAATTACAACTCAAAGACACATGATATCCTATATGGTGTTCCACAAGGCTCTATCCTGGGTCCGCTGCTCTTCTCAATCTACATGCTTCCATTAGGTCAGATTATCTCAGGGCACAACGTGAGCTACCACAGCTATGCTGATGACACACAGCTGTATTTATCAATTGCACCTGATGACCCCAATTCTCTTGATTCACTAACACAATGTCTAACTTGTATCTCAGAATGGATGAATAGTAACTTCCATCCATCCATTTTCCAACCCGCTGAATCCGAACACAGGGTCATGGGGGTCTGCTGGAGCCAATCCCAGCCAACACAGGGCACAAGGCAGGATGAATAGTAACTTTCTCAAGTTAAATAAAGAGAAAACTGAAATCTTAGTGATTGGCAATAATGGATACAATGAGGCTATTAGAAATAAACTGGATGCATTAGGATTAAAAGTCAAAACAGAGGTGAAAAGCTTAGGGATAACTGTTGACTGAAATCTAAATTTTAAATCGCATATTAATCAGATCACTAGGACAGCATTTTTTCACTTAAGAAACATAGCAAAAGTTAGACCTCTTATATCATAGAAAGATGCTGAGAAATTAGTTCACGTGTTTGTTTTCAGTCGACTAGATTACTGTAACGCACTCCTCTCAGGACTACCCAAAAACGACATAAATCGTTTGCAACTAGTGCAGAATGCAGCTGCTAGAATCCTTACCAGGAAAAGAAAATCCGAACACATCTCTCCAGTTTTGATGTCACTACACTGGTTACCTGTGTCATTCAGGATTGACTTTAAAATTCTGCTCATGGTTTATAAAGCCTTAAATAATCTCGCCCCATCTTATATGTCAGAATGTCTGACGTCTTATATTCCAAATCGTAACCTCAGATCCTCAACTGAGTGTCTCCTTAGAACTCCAAGAGCAAAACTTAAAAGAAGTGGTGAGGCGGCCTTCTGCTGTTATGCACCTAAAATCTGGAATAGCCTGCCAGTAGGAATTCGCCAGGCTAATACAGTGGAGAACTTTAAAAAACTGCTGAAAACACATTACTTTAACATGGCCTTCTCATAACTTCACTGTAACTTAAATCCTTATACTTTGTATATCCAATTCATTATAATAACTGTTCATGGTGGCTCTAAAATCTGTACTAACCCCTACTCTCTCTTCTGTTTTCTTTTCCGGTTTCCTTGCGCCACCACCATCTACTCAAAGCACCATGATGTTCCAACAATGATGGATGGATTAACAGCCAGAAGTCTGTATGACCATCAGCATCAAGTGACTCCATGAGAACCCTAACTATAAAGAGGACTATTTCATTTATGTTAGGTAGAATGCCCAGAGGGGACTGGGCAGTCTCGTGGCCTGGAACCCCTACAGATTTAATTTTTTTCTCCAGCTTTCTGGAGTTTTGTTTTGTTTTTTCTGTCCACTCTGGCCATCGGACCTTACTCCTTTTCTATGTTAACTAATGTTGTCTTATTTTAATTTCTTATTTTGTCTTTTATTTTTCTTTTCTTCATTATGTGAAGCACTTTGAGCTACTTTTTGTATGAAAATGTGCTATATAAATAAATGTTGTTGTTGTTGTCGTTGTTGTAGAAAGAAACTGATTTGTTTCGATATTAATTTTGTACAGTTCTCATCTGCTAATAGAAGTGGGTTAAGATGCCATCCATGAGATGAGTATGTGGGGCATAATGATTTTAGCTCCAAGATCAGAGGGGCATGGTCGGAAATAACAATAGTGTTGTACTTGCAAGATTTAATCGTAGGCAAAAAATTATTACCTATAAAGAAATAATCAATTCTTGAGTAGCAATGATTCACTGGTGAGTAGAAGGAATATGTTCTTGAGTTTGTGTTTAGAAACCTCCAGGGGTCTGATAAGTTGTGGTCAGTTAAAAACTGTGTAATTGTCTTTGCAGTGTTAGATGTCATCACCCCAATGTGGTGTTGTGGGTCCACAGCTCTCTCAGCAAAGGCCAGTTTTTTAAATAATCACAGTGCTCGCGGCTTAGCAAGGGGGTGTGGTAGTTGTGGGTAAAGCGGGTCTCAGGGCAATCTTCAGTGTGCACAGGTGAGAGACTGCCCACATCCGTGATTGTTCCTGAGACTATTAATGTGCTGCAGCTGCTATGCCCTCTTGGCATATATAGAAGTGCGAGTCGGCTTGAAGGGGAAATGGAAAAAAGACAAAAGGAAAGAAAGTTGAAGGTTGCTGGAGAGCAAGGAGCAGGAGAGAAGAGAGAGAGAGCCGGTGCGGGTGAGTGAGTGAGCGAGTGAATGCTCGCAGGCAGCTGAACAGAAGCCTGGGTGTTAGGCCGACACCTGGGAGTCGTAGTAGTGGTCGCTCCCACTGAGTGATCGAGTAGCGGGAGTGACCAGTGAAGAGCGACTGGCCACGTAAGGCCAGGATGGCAGCGGGAGTCAGGAGGCTTGGTGGAGAAGTCCTTGACATGAGTATCCTGGTTGTCAAGTACTCCAAGTTTCAGACCTGGGATGAGAGCATGACCGAAGCCAGGATCGGGAGACCTCCAGACTTGTTTAGAAAGGAAAGACGGACATCTACAGAGAGAGCATCTCGACTACTGCAGGGCCCAAATGGGAGAAACAGGTGAGACGCTAGTGTAAAAGAAGCACCGGGGTTATAATTGTTTTAAAGGTCTACTTCCAGCAACGTTTGAACTTCGATTTTCAAAGGATTGTTTTTCTATTGTTTTAAACCTCCACGTTTGTTTTTTATGGAATTATTTATTTATTTATTGAAGATTTTGAAACACTGCAGTCTTTATTGTGAACACTGTTTTGTAGGATTTTAAAATACTTTTGCACATTTGTACCATCCCTTTGCTCCATTGTTATTGTCTCACTGTCTATCTCATCTCGGTAACATTATCGACGGTGTAGGATTCAAGGGCTCCCTAACAGCAGATGGGAGCATGCAGCCGAACCCGCATCGTCACACCCTGTGACAGGAGATCTATCTAAGAGTGGATTTAAAACACAATTAAGGTCCCCAGCCATTATAATTTTATGAGTGTTCACATTGGGAATGGATGTAAATTCATTTTACTTGAATTCCCAATCATCGACATTGGGTGCATAAACATTTATCAGAATCACTTTTCAGTTAAATAAATTGCCCATGACAATCACATATCTCCCTTCAGGATCAGATACTACATCTGATGCTACAAATGAGACTGTTCTATGTATGAGAATTCCCACACCTCTAGTTTTCTTTGTAAAGCTGGAATGGAACATTTGGCCAGTCCAGTCTTTCTGATCCTTGCTTAATAAGTGGGTCTCCTGTAAAAACACTATTTTAGCGTTTAGACCTGTTAGGTGAAAGAATACTTTCTTTCGCTTTAATTTGTGATTCAGGCCTTTTAACATTCCAGCTCACAAAGTTAACTGTCCCATCATGGAGGACATTGATTCTGAATTTTTGATGTAATTTAGTAGTCTTAACTGGAAGTGAGACAGCTTTAACCATAATTTCCAATTTTCACATGAGTTATTGCCATGCAGCTTATTGTGACATTGTTAATTGTCATTATAAGGATTAAAAGAATAGATTAGATATAGCTTGCTCTCTTTCTCCCCCCCCCCATCCCCCAATCCCCATTTTGCCTCCCCACATGAGGCTGGACCCCATTTCACAAAGTCCCAGTCCTCTGACGTACCTAGAGACAGAGCACGTCCAAAACAAGACAAGCCCCCCAGCAGCGGCGTTTGAGGATTAAAAAGTAGAGATATCTATTGCCGATAAAGTCTAAATATTATATGCATAAAATATAATCTTCAACAGTCTTGAAATATTAAGATAGTAAACCCAGGGAATGGTGTTAAAACGTGGACCTGGATAAGCATAGTAAACCCTAATGCAATTATAACAATAAACCAAGGGTATAATGTTAAACAGTGTCCTTTAGAGTAGTAAAAAAAAAAAAAAAACTACTTTAATTTCTTTCACACATATGCATATAACTGTAATTAAAACATAAACAGAAAGTGGCGAAGATGAGAAAAAGATGTATAATTATGGTACCCGTATCGTTGCAAGCGGATCAGACAGCAGGTAATGTCTTCTCACTCACTATCGTATTTCAAAAAAGTGTTGGGATCAGCTTTCTTAACTCCTTTTCTGCTTCCTCCGTGGTGGAGAAAATGTAATATTTGTCTTGAATATCTACTTCAGTTTTGCAGGATACAAGAGGTTGTATCTGATAGCGGCTTTCCGTAAACACTGTTTAATGTTTTAAAAAAACAGCATGTTTAGCAGCTGTTGAGGGTGAGAAATCAGGGAAAATATGAATGTGGTTATTTTCAAATATAATCTCTTGTTTCTGTCTGAGAAGTGACATTACATTAAGCTTAAATTGTAATCTCACGAAGCGAACAATTAGAGTGCTAGGTTTAGATGTATTTGATCCACGTATACGATAAGCTGCCACTATCTTGGTATCTGACTTTAAAGTCCTCTCCAATTATTTTTGAGAATAGTTCAGCTATGAATTTCACTGGGTTTGGACTTTCACGATTCTCAGGTAGACCTTTGATTCTAATATTATTCCTTCTGCATCCATCTTCCAGAGCCGCAAGTCTGTGTCTGTGTTTTTTACATTCAGAATTCACAGCTGTAGCATTTCCATCGGCAGTAGATGCCAGATGTTCAGCTGTTTCAATTTGAGTCGTGAACGTCTGCTTAAAGTCTTCCAGCTGATCGGCAAGTGCTCTCAGTTTGGACGCATTTTCCTGAATGTGTTCCTCAATTATCCCCAGCATACTGCTGCATCAAAGCGATTATGTATACGTTTTTCCAGGGGGGTATTTTTCGTACGTGGATTACTCACTTAGCTGGATGTAATTGTTGACGATTTGGCCTGATCCTGGATCTGTCGGTTTTTCGAAACTCTTGTTGGAAGTGTTGTCATAGCAACACATCCTAATCCGCAAACCTGCTCAGAGCAGGTTTGTTCTACGTAAACAAGGATTAGTTTACACACGTGATCAGTGACGGCGCGTGGAAGTCATCCAGTCATTGATGATATTGGTGCGCAAATTATACGGAGAATTTCATATAGAGAGGGTTTTGCGCGATCATCAAGATCCTTTATTGCTCCCGAAGGAAATTCTGTACGAAAGATACCGCTTTAGCCGTGGGGGAATATTGTACGTCAAAGATTTATTAGCTCCGTATATTCGAAGTCAAACTCGGCGAAGACGGGCTCTCACAACCACACAGACAGTAGGCATTGCTTTGGGGTTTCTTGCAAGCGGCACTTTTTGTTATACTGTAGGCGATGCGGAACATCTATCGAAAAGTGCAGTTTGCCAGGCAATTCGTAAAGTCTGTTTGGCTCTGAAACATTCCCTTCGGGTTTTCATTGTGTTTCCTGGACACCTGCGTGTGCAGACAATAAAAGAGGCGTATCATGCCATTGCAGGTAGGTAATACACAGGCTAAAACACCCACAGTTCCATAAAGAATCCCACAATCAGCCTAACATTCTCAATACCAGGATTTCCAAATGTGATTGGGGCACATGGGACTGATCAGAGTGGAGTTTGATCAAACATTATTTGGAAAATGTACCTATCCTCCTAATGAATAATCAGACACAGTGTCTTCATCAAATATTTGACCTTCGTCAATATCTCGTTGGTCAGACACAGGTTCTAGGGATATGACATTCTCTGCAACTGACCCAACAAAAAAGAGGGCTATATGGAACATACCTATAGCACACATGGAGGACAAATATAGATAGATAGATAGATAGATAGATAGATAGATAGATAGATACTTTATTAATCCCAAGGGGAAATTCACATACTCCAGCAGCACCTTACTGATACAAAAAACAATATTAGAGTTTGATAATAATGCAGATAAAAACAGACAATAACTTTATATAATATTAACGTTTACTCCCCCGTGTGGAATTGAAGAGTCGCATAGTTTGGGGGAGGAACGATCCTCTCAGTCTGTCAGTGGAGCAGGACGATGACAGCAGTCTGTCGCTGAAGCTGCTCCTCTGTCTGGAGATGATACTGTTTAGTGGATGCAGTGGATTTTCCATAATTGATAGGAGCCTGCTGAGTGCCCGTCGCTCTGCCACAGATGTCAAACTGTCTAGCTCCATACCAACAATAGAGCCTGCCTTCCTCATCAGTTTGTCCAGGCGTGAGGTGTCTTTCTTCTTAATGCTGCCTCCCCAGCACACCACCGCGTAGAAGAGGGCGCTCGCCACAACCGTCTGATATATGCAATGACCATCCTTTACCTGAACTGAAGTGACCACTGCATCCTGCCACTGGTTCTAAGGAGGAGCTTCCCCCTGGAATGCCCTCAGAAACAGGGCAATGGGCATTTTGCTGGAGAGCCAACTCTTCTGCAGGGGTTAGGTCTGGACCGCGTGGACCTCCACCTGTTTTTTGCTTGTCTGCCTCCTTATTAGCTTTAAAATTAATGTTTTTTTTATATTATATATGATTCTTTATGTCAACAATTCTTTAAATAGTTATATACTAATATTTACCAGTTTGAATTATATTCTTGTACTTCACTTTAACCTGTTCCCATGTTCTCCTTGTGCTCACGTTTGATCTGGAATTATGACATATTAAATAATAATTAATCTGACACATAGGAAATGAAATGCTGCATTCAGTAAGTACAATGCACACTACTTAGCGTTTAATTTGACAGCCACTTTTTGCCAGCCGTCTTTTCTGGTCTGGGCTGCTTTTGCAGTGTTACCCCTTGTGCATATTAAATCTTGAAATTCTTCATGTCCTTCGAATAAAAGGTCTTGCGCCGCGTGTGTGAAAAAAAAAATGCGCCCGTTCTTTCGTCATTTTGTTACAGCCTATCAAAGACTTGCTGATCATGTTTTCTAGGCTCAATATATATGGGCTTTTCAATCAGCGCGGGCACGCGCATTAATCTCGCATGATTAGATCCAGCTAAACCAGGGGTAGGCAACGTCGGTCCTGGTGAGCCGCAGTGGCTACAGGTTTTCATTCCAACCCAATTGCTTAATTAGAAACCAATCATTGCCAATCTCAGACCTTATTTAATTTTATGGCTTGTTAGTCTGTGCAATGTAAGGCTCTTATATCGTAGATTTTTTTCCTTTCCAAAGATATCATCCAGATGATATGAAGCCTAAAACAGATCATTTTCAGTCTGTCACATTTTTCTATTAAGTGTTTTATTAAATCAAACAGTGCATGATGAACACACACAGATGTAATTGAAAAAAAGCTAGCTGGAGAACTGCTGGCTGCTTTGTCTTTTACATCTTATTGCTAATAAGGAGCAATTAAAACACTGAATGCAGCAGTTTAAGATTGAAATAAGCAATTAAGGTTGGAGAACCTTAACAAGCGAGACCACTAAAATGAAGCATCAAAATGTCGCTTAAGCAATATGTGCTTCATCAGCAATAATTGAGTTCTCGTTAAGGAACTGGGTTGGAACAAAAACCTGCACATACTGCGGCTCACCAGGACTGACGTTGCCTACCCCTGAGCTAAACTAATCTAATACACGGCTGCGTTTGAAAAACCGACCTATCCCGGATGAGCGTCACCGGCATTAACTTATCCAAGATGAGGCATCTGATCTCGAATGATTTAAGCAACGTATGGAAAATACCCCCCAGGTCTTTATTATCCTGCCACAGCTTTTGCAGCTCCAGCCACAGCTCCTCGTTTGTCTTCTCGCTTTCTTTCTTTATATTTTTCTGAATGTCTTTCTGTTGTGATCATTACCTTCAGTTCGGACAGATTGTTTCGGCTTTCATGCTCTGCGGGTGAAGTGGCAATCCCCGTTACAGCCGATGCTTCCGGCTCGCGAGGAGTAGATGAAAGAGTGGACTGCAAGGCCATCTCCAGTTTCAAGTGATCTTCTGGAATCGGTGAGCTATTGTGACCTGCATCACTTCCACCTTCACTCCCATTTTCGCTCTTGACTGGAGATGACACAGTGGAGCGGGGTCCTGGGAAGTCTGTGCTTTCGCATGCCTGTTCCAGGTCAGTCTCTGAAAGGCCATACCTTGCACTTGGACTTGATATCTGTCTAGACTTGGATGTAGTTTTAGGTTTCTTTTCCGTTTCTTTTTGATCCCCTGTTAAAATACTAATTTGGCATTTAGACCTATTAGGTGAGAGAATGTTTTTTTTTATTCTTTAGATCATGATTGAGACCTTTGACATTCCAATTCACATCATTCACTGTTTAGACAGAGACACTGCTTTTGAACTTTTGAGGACATTTTGTAATCTTAAGCAAAGGTAATACAGTATGTTGTTTCATACAATAGTTTTAAATTTGGTATGAAATAAATTTGTATTATGTTGCCGCTTACAGGTGAAGTAACTTGCTCTCTTCCCAGCACTCCCAAATTGCCTCCCCAAGTGAGGCAAGACAACATTTCATGAAGTCCCAGTCCTCTGACATACCTAGAGACACAGCATGTCCAAAACAAAACAAACCCCAAGCAGTGGTATAAAAAGGATTAAAATTAAGATATCTTATGATAGTACCATCCAAATACAATAAACCCAGGGTATGATGTTAAACAATCCCCTTATCACTATTATGTTATTCTCAAATTTGCTCAAATTATGTTGTATTTTTTCATCAATTCTTGCTAGATTTTTTTTTTAACGTTAACATCAAATGTATTGCTTAAACGTTCTATTTACTTAACTGTGGATATGCTGAAGGTTGGAAAAGGTTTTGATAAGAATTTTATTTTTTTATACTTTAAAATATGTTGTTAAAGGAGAAAAGGACACATTACTAAATTTGTTAATAATCCCATGCATCCCTTTGTGACTCTACTATTTTTTAAACTGATATATCTAGCAGGATAGCATGCCATGCCATAAAGCACATACTATGTAAGCTAGCTCCACAAACACGTCAGTGACTCCAGTTTCTTCCAGTGGTCTCAGATCTCAGTAACATAGCTTCAGGATGAGATGAAACAAGAATTCACAGTATGAATCTGTGAACATAAATCTACAGGATATTTGTGTTGCTATCAAATCATTATAGGTCAAAACTTATTAAAAAATGTTGTACCTTGAAGAATTCAGACTATAGTGGAGGCAAACAGAGGTCCTACCTGGTACTATACAGTTGTACCTACTAAAGCGGCTACTGACAGTCTGATACGTTGTTCTAATTTACGGTACTTTGCTGTCTAACTTACCTTAAGGTGGTGCATGCTGTAAATGTATAAAAAGAACATTAATTCAGTGAAAAGGCAGTTAAACACATTAATGAATGGATGGATGAACAGTTAATTTCTCTGACTTTGGATACACTCAGATCCCTGTATTTATGAATCAAAGGTTGCATAAATATTATGGTAGTGATGAATAATTCTATTTGAAATCCTAATTATTATGATTTGTGCATCAAGCCTCATCATAATACTCTGGCATACTGTTACTAGAGCCAAAAAACAAAATACTTATCCATTATCTATTTATTTGTATAAATCAATAGATATGAATTGTGCCCTTATAAATATAAACAGCTATGCTAATGAAGCCATATGCCATCCTACAACATCTTGCACTCATCACACTTCATTCTTTTTTTCTCATCACTTCATTACAACATTAAAAAGTATAGATGAGAACAGGTTATTTAGCTCAAAAAACAGGAACTGCTGAACACATAGCTAAAACAGAAACTTTTTCCATGTTATACTAATAATGACGTGAAGTAAATAATATATGAAGACTTTAGTCCAAATATCACATAAACGTGCTTCTTTATTCAAGACTATAACCACTAGCTTGGAGAGTTGCTCGTGTAGTAAAGTGACTATAGCTGCAGGTAGAAGTCCCATTTTACTTGTGTTGCCAAGCAGAGTTGTGTTCCCGTGTCCAAAGACGGTACTAACAAAAGGACATTGGCATGGTACATTCTCACAGTTTTTATTACTGTTAAAATTAAATTTTGCATCCAGTTTTGTATAATCCTTTTACCTAAGTATAAGCATATATGTACTTCATATAGAAATAGTTTTACTGTAGTTTTAGATACACACACACACACATATATGTATATATATATTTAGTCATGTACATGCGCATGTCAGGGAGACAGCTTAAGGACTCGGGTGATGGTAATAATATAAAAAATATTAGCACTGGTTCTAACACTGGTATGCTGAAATGTCTGTTTGTTTTGGCAGACATAGGAGACATCGCATTATATAGTTGTTCTTTTGCACTGTGTGTAAGCGAAACATGCTTTTTATATGAGGCCAGGGATGTTCATCTTCATCTTTTTCAGTTATAGCATTGGAGACAGTTGCCTCTGCCATTTTTCATGTATTCTTCATGTATTCTTTCTTTCCCTGTCCGCTGTCTGTGAGGAGTTTGTGCCACTATGCCACCATAGTTTGTGTGTGGTCATGTGATTGCATTGTGTGGTACGCGGCTGGGGGTCAGACCCGGCTGGGATGCCTGGAAGGACTGGGTCATGGCTTATTTATCCTCCGGGCCACGAGGGGGCAACCGCCCTGGAGTAGAAGAGGCCCACGGAAGGGGAGCAGGGAGGCTCAAGACCGTTGGGGCCTCTGGTCACCGCCAGGAGGTGCCCTGAGCCTCATGGAGCCCGGGACTTATTCACTTCTGCCACACCCATGGAGAACGATCCTACCAGGGTCACCCGGAGTGCTTCCGGGTGCTCTCCTGATGCTTCCGCCACACCAGGACGTGACGTCAGGTAGAACACCTGTGAGGATGAGGATAAAGGGAGCCGCCTCCCTCCTGTCAGTGAGCTGGAGTCGGGAGCGGGAGCAGGACGAAGCTCCTGGAGAGAGAGGACAGGTGGCCCAGGAACGAGGAGAGAGAAGGCCCAGGAGAAGGGTGACTGGGGCTAAAGGCACTGTGAGAGTGCGGGACTGAGTAGTGTGTTGTGTGGGGAGAAGAAAATAAAGAAATCATTGATAAAGATGTGGTCTCAGTCTGGTGGTGTCCGGGCAAGTCTCACAATTACTAGGTCTGATTGTTGAAACGGAGTCATGTGATTATTATTGCTATGTCTGATTGGTGAAACAGAGTCATGTGATTATTGTTGCTAAGTCTGATTGGTGAAACAGTCATGCAGTAGATCTACTGGTGGCTTCTCTCTGGCAAAAATATAGCGTATCTAATGTGTAAATTGAAAAAAAAGCAACGAGTCAAGTGTTGCCCAATGTAGCGGAGTAAGAGTAGCGTTTCTTCTTCACAAATGTACTCAAGTAAAACTAAAAAGTATGGTGCAGTAAAAGTACTCTTAGAAGTACATTTTTTTTTTAAGTTACTTAAGTAAATGTAACAGAGTAAATGTGACACTCAGACAGTGGGCTGTATCTGACAACTTCTTTTTTTATTTCGGCACTGTGCGACTTTCTGAACTTGAACTTTCAAGTTTCTCTGACACTTTGTGTCACTTGATCAACTTCCTTTTGTTGTTTATACCACTTTTTAAACCAACAAATAGTATGTTTATCCTTGCCTCCACTTGGTATTCGCTGAAATTCTTCTTTTTTCCCCATGCTTCTGCCATTGTCTTTTCACAGGACACTGAAGTTAATGGCTATTTATATTGATCTGCATATTCAAAGAGGTGAAATTCTGGGAGGAGTCGGGGTGGGGCAGCAGGTGCATGCATGAGCGTTACATTTCTTGCTGACCGGGATTTATATAGTGGAAGAATGTGGAAGTTGCCGTCTTTTATGCATCTGAATTTTTTTGTATGTATGCACATTTCCATTTTTTCTTGTATGTCATGTTTTAGTGTGAATTCTATGCATGGCATTATTTATGAGGCCCCTGGTCACCACAATAGAAGAAAGACACATGGAGCTGTGCAGTGGACAGCAACCAAGTACATCCCAGGACTTTAGGACATGCCCTACTCTGATAGACTCAGAGCATTAAACCCATTTAGTTTTAAGCAGAGGACACTGCTTGGGCACCTAATCCTGGTACTTAACATCCTCAAAGGCATTGATAAAGTAGATCCAGCAACATTTTTTCAGCTTAAGAGTGAATCACCTACTCAAGAAAATCAGTAGAAATTAAGCGGAAATACAATTTAAAACTGGAGCCAGGAAGTGCTTCTTTACACAAAGAGTTGTGGAACTCTGGAACAAACTACTAAGGCATGTAGTTGAAGCAGAAACCTTGACAAACTATTGAAGAATCTGGATGAGATAGTGAGACAGCTTAGCTATTAGCTAAACAAATGGGTCGACGGACTAAATTATCTCCTCTTATTTGTCAAGTTTCTTATGTTCTGAAGTTTTTATTTACCTTCTTCCCTCTGCAGAACAGAAGACTGACAACCACTCCACTGCTGATGTAATTTCTGTTGTCCGCTCTCCTGGACCCGCCACTTCCTGCCGAGTGACTATATAACCTGGAAACTGACCATCTTGTTCTCAGTTCTGTTCTGAACTCACGTCTGGAAAGACATTTCTGCCAATTATTTCATGTGGCATTTTTTTGTATTTCTTCAAATTATAGTGTGTCATCAAGGTGATGCCCCAACTCTTTTCACTTTTTTGAGTCTCCTTTTTACATTATAAATGTGTGCATAGAAGTAGATATATGTAGGAATCAGTGGTATTTTTAGAATGATAATTTTGGTGTGGTTGATACAGAATCTTCCTGCATGTGTGCATGTTTCTTTTACATAAACATTAACTTACCTAATTAATCATGTCTATTCCTCTTTTACTAATGACTAGCATGACATGCAAATTCCTGCCCTTTTCATGTCATAAAAAATTATGAGATTGATAGATCTTTCAAACTACAAAGAATCTATTAAACTACTTTCTTGCTTGGCATCAGATCATTGTGATACTGTCGGACATGTCATTATTTGACAAAATATAGTGAAATGGATTTAAAGGCTAAGTAAAGAGGGAGAGTTGTTATAAACATTTTAATATTAAGCGCAGTCGCTGTGAGAAGATTTTGCCTTATTTTGCACAAAATATGGTGGGTTTGTGCCCTGCTGGACCTTAATGCAGAATTGCTACTGATAAGAGGCATCCCTTAGCTTTTTCTAGTTGCCAATATTAAAAAAAATCTATTGAGAGTTTATTACAGACAAATGCCTTACAACATACCAGAAATCATACAAATATATAACAAATGTGTGGCAGTAAAATTGCAATTCCTTGTTTGAAATAATTTTATTACTCCATGATGTCAGTGTTCAGGAGGCAAATTCCAGCATCACCTCCAGAATTTGCTGAAATATTGTAATGACTCTGTTTAACAGGTTTCACTCAAGAATACTTCCTGAGTAAATTTATTGGTTTAATTACAGTTTGGCATTTCAAAGGAATAATAATGAGGTAAAATCAGAATAATGGTGTAGAAACAACACTCCAATTTTATGTCTCATTTAAAATTAATAATTTTCTATTACCATGTATCTTGCAATCTTGAAGTGGTTCTGAAGATGTAAATCATGTGAAAATAATACAAATGCATGAAAGAAACACTATCATTTCTTATTTATTTGCCTGCCTCTTTCATTCAAGATGACTTACTAAATTCACAGTAAATCAAGGAAATACAAACCACAAGCAAATAAAATGAGACTAAATAATATACGGAGCATCATTTATTTAAATGAAGGTGAAACCCAACATGATTTCTGCACCCAGACAGAAATAAACATGCTGCTAAAGTTTCAAATTTCTAACCAACACTGTAAATCTCTTTGATTATAAATAACGCAAATGTTATTTTAATAAAGCTGCTTTAAAAAGGAAATTGTAAATTAGTTACATTTCCATTTAAATTATTTCTACAGACTGGGGTTCATGTCCTGGGTTTCATTCCACATTCAAAAGACATGCAGGTAAGCTGGACTGGTGATACTAAATTGGCAATGATGTGTGTGTTTACTCTGCGATGGCCTGGTGCCCTATCTAGGGATTGTTCGTGCCTTGTGCCTGATACTTACTGGCATATGCTACTGGCTCTATGTTGGCCTGTATAAGTGATTTTGGAAAATGACCAGCTGGATGGATGGAAATTTCTTTAATTGATTAAGTATGTTTTGGGCTCATTATTAGTTATTGGCTAGGCATCTAGTTTAAAAATATCAAGATATTTTGGTGACCTACTATGCATAATGTAATTGAATATTATATATAATAAAAGTATGAAATAAGTGTAATTGAGCCAATCCTAATAATTAGGTTTATTCTAACTGGCTTATTGGAAATGGTAGCCCCATGGCCCTGGGCTCCCTTGTTTACAGAATTTATAACATATTCTCCACCATCAGTGAGATACACAACAATTCTAATAATGGCAGATACATTTTCCAAGACTGCCAGATTCATTTTGTTAAATAAGTCCCCCTCAGCAGGTAGAAATTTTTATTGAAAATATATTTAGACTTCATCATATTGCTGCATCCAAAGTTTCTGATAGACGCCCACAGTTTTTTCACATTTCTGGAAGGATTTCTGTTCCCAATTACACAATAATACTTACTTCAGTATATCATTCAGAGTGTCATGGATCACAGAGTTATTTTGCATTTCGAAAACTGTTGAAGGTGTAATACACTGAATGCCAATCAAATTGGAATAAAGTTTGACCCTGGGAAGAACATTAATGCAATAGTTTGATGTAATAATTTGACTTTTTGGTAGCTACATTTTAGTTGTACTCTTAATAGACTGTATATCTAAAGAATTATCATATACTTCATGGATCTACAATCAAACTAATCTCTACTTTTCTCTGCTTTCTCGTCCAGTTTTCTGTGGTTGCATTTATGTGCCTGCACTGCCTGATCAAAGCACAGAGCAACCCCCTGTGATGCTCGAATGAAGGCAGGTGGCCCGGCTATCCACAAGACCTACTGTGTTAAATCCTCTGGCTGGAAATAATGATGAATGACTTAAAATCAATTATGCTAGGTAGAATGCCCTTTGGTCCCCTGCAGATTTTGTTTTTTTTTCTCCTCCCAGCCCTCTGACCTTTTCATCATACTCATCTTTAAAAACTTACAATTCAATAATATATATATAGGGACTCTACTGTTCTAATAATATCTTTGTTATATAAGCACATATTGGTTTATTCTTATTACTTATCCATTATTATTCTTAGCTGATTTGATTTGTTTTTCTTTTCTTTCAACTATTTCTTTGACATCTTGCAAAACAATTTGAGCAATTTCCAGTGAATGAAAATGTGCTACAGAAATACATTTTTGTTGAAGAAGTCAGGTGTTGCTGGAAGTTCTCTTTTTAAATGTGTGCAAGATCATTTACATTCCTATTGTCATAATATAGCTCCTTTTAGTGTATCTATTTTTATATGTCTTGTTGGAAACCATTGCTGATTTGCATTTTTTGCTTTGTGTTTAACCCCACCCACCTCTGCTACTGATTTAGCATCATTAATACAGGTGAGAACAAAGACCTCTTTGATTATTGTCATAGATTTTCTGTACTTGTATTTACTCTTTTGAAGGCCAACTATATTTAGGAGAGGGGTTTTGTCAGAACATGGACTGTGCTGTTTTTTCATGTATATAAATTTTGTATTTTCATTTAGGATAAAAGTTTGGGGGTGGCAATGCAACCCTATATATTGTAAATGCAAAAATAATTATTTTCTTTTTAGCAAGGAAACATTTCTGTAGACGCAAGTCTGAAAATAACCTGCCCGAGATGGTGAAACAGGTGATGAAGGTCTGCAGAGGGAGGAAGAGAAGAGGCATTAGTATACAGGGTTCATCGGCAAGGAATTACCACCACTAGAGCCTATATGCTGTCTCCAGTTTGCACGATTGTGACTATGTGTATATACAGTGCATAAAAAATTAAGGGAACACTTAGTCATCACAGTTTCTGGAGACTGTGTTGAGAGACATAGCAAACCTTCTTGTGACGGCATGTATGAATGTGCAATTCTGGAAGTGCTGGACTACCTGTCCAACCTGAATCGGCTGCAGGTACCACATCATGCTACTAGTAGTGACAAGAACACTAGGAAAATACAAAACTACAGAAGAATCAGTAAGGAAGGATAAGGAGAAAGCAATTGTCTGTGGTCACTACTTGCAGAAAAATTCTCTTTTTGGGGGGTTGTCTTGCTGTTGCCTTTCCAGTGCCCCTGATGTCACTTTCGTTTGCACCAAAGCAGGTGAAGTGAATTCACAATCGCTTATGCTTCCTAACTGGATAGACCCATATCCCTGAAGCTTAATTGACTAGGAGTTAGACTGTGATGATTAAGTGTTGCATTTTTTTTACCAGTATACAGTGTGTATACAGTATATATATATATATATATATATATATATATATATATATATATATATATATATATATATATATATATATACTAGCAAAATACCCGGGCTTCACAGCGGAGAAGTAGTATGTTAAAGAGGTTATGTAAACATATATATACATATACATATATATACATATCTACATATACACACATATATATATATATATATATATATATATATATATATATATATATATATATATACATATACACATCCACATATATATACATATATATATATATATATATATATATATATATATATACACATATCAACATAAATATACACATACATATACACACATACATAAACACACACATATACATATATACATACATACATAGTGCGTTGTAACACGGCTGTGATTGTTACATGGGAGGGAGACGACAAATCACAGCTTCCCGCTTTCTAATCGGGCCTGTGATTGGTGCTTTGACGGATGCCCAGATCCCACAGTATCTCCCCTTAGGAGAGGCGTTAGGCAAGTGTAATTGAATAGCGGTGCTGCAAGTTTAGCTTTACACCTGTTTTTAAGGCTTATTGACTGAAAGGGGGCTTTCATGAAAAAAACTTAGGGCTTTGCTACAGGATACACCCTCCACAAGTTAAGGAAGTAAAAATAAAGGTATATATTTCTGTTTTATTTAAACCTTTTAAGTTTGTATGCGGGCGGCATGGTGGCGCAGTGAAAGGTGCCAGTTAGGAGACCCGGGTTCGCTTCCCTGCGTGGAGTTTGAATGTTCTCCCCGTGTCTGTCTGGGTTTCCTCCAGGTACTCCGGTTTCCTCCCACAGTCCAAAGACATGCAGGTTAGGTGCATTGGCGATTCTAAATTGTCCGTGGTGTGTGGGTGTGTGTGGGTGTGTGCGCCCTGCAGTGGGCTGGCACCTTGCCCGGGGTTTGTTTCCTGCCTTGTGCCCTGTGTTGGCAGGGATTGGCTCCTGTATTTAGGATATAGCGGGTTGGATAATGGATGGATGGACATTTGTATGCATAGCCCCATTTGCCCGTTTTCATTTTTTTTCTTACTTCAGTAATATTTCAGCAAACCTGGAGCTTGTCAGTTCAAATCCTGGTACTGACACCACTGTGTGACCCTGAGGAAGTCACTTCACCTGCCTGTGCTGCAAAAAACAAAAGTAATGTAACAAATTGTACCTCAGATGTTGCAAGTTGCTGGAATAAAGGCTTAAGTCAAATAGATAAATATGTATTATACACATAGGAACTATTCATTTATTTTCAGTTAAGTCATCTGCAGCAAACCTTTATAAATGAGGGTTTCTCCTTTTTAGATAGTGCAAACTGTTTCTTCTTCATTGAGGTTTTCTCTTGGAGAGCTTTTTTCATTTCATTGAAAATTTAAGCAGCAGCTGCCAAAATATGTAGCTTTCTTATTAATTTTTCAACATTGTGTAAAATAACTTTATAAAGTAACATAAAAGGTTTAAATACTGGTTATCCTTTTACACTAAAATATTACTAAAGAGATACAAAAAAAGTAAAATGCACATGTTGTTTTTCTTTAAGGAGATTAAATATTACTGAAGAAAGAAAAACAAAAAACTAAAACAGCCAAATGGGGCTATGCATACGAACTTAAAAGGTTTAAATAAAACAGAAATATATACCTTTATTTTTACTTCCTTAACTTGTGGAGGGTGTATCCTGTAGCAAAGCCCTAACTTTTTTCGTGAAAGCCCGTTTCAGTCAATAAGTCTTAAAAACAGGTGTAAAGATATTGACAATAAGCTACACAAACCCACCAAGACATGGAATCGTTTAAATCAAGGCGCTGCTCTACCTTCTTCCAGATCGGCCCCAAGGCGTTCATATTTTTCCAAAGCAGTTCTGGTCTCCATCGGCATCTGTAGCTGAGTCGAAAAACACCATCACATACTATTAGTTAACGATTAACACATTCTATATGTATTGTAAGCATACAATACAACTGATAATATGTTGCGCTTATTTATCTGGTGTACCGACATTTTTGCGCGTTTAACAGCTGAAATCCAACGTGGTTTGTGCCCTTCAGAATGAAAACAGTTTTCGTTTACCTTTTTAATAAAAGGCGAGCTTTTAAGCCTGAGAAATCACCCCGTAAATGCACACGTTTAATTGCACATGTGTTAATATGTATGCTTACACACTGTTTCTTCTTCATTGAGTTTTTCTCTAGCATGCAGATCGGGGTAATTACATTCACGGCATTCGTAGTCTGAATCACAATCTGATTGTATGGGTGGTTACCTACCAGGTAACGCTTATGGTTGGCCAGCAAGTCAGCTAACATCAGCCATGGTGCCTTCAATTGTGAGAAGCAGATCATAGAATGGTTGAAAATAGTTTACTGTCAAATAATGCAAAGAGTACACGACACGTGCTTCGCCCTAATTCTTGGCTCATCAGGCGTACACAGTCACTGCACTCGCTTACGGGAATCGAACCTCGGACGTCAGCGCTAGAGGCGAAGCCCCTAACATTGCGGCACGACGTGTGGTTCGTTTATTTGACAGCATGTAGATCAGGGTAATTACATTCACGGCATTCATAGTCTGAATCACAATCTGATTGTATGGGTGGTTACCTACCAGGTAACGCTTATGGTTGGCCAGCAAGTCAGCTAACATCAGCCACGGTGCCTTCAGTTGTGAGAAGCAGATCATAGAATGGTTGAAAATAGTTTACTGTCAAATAATGCAAAGAGTACGCGACACGTGTTTCGCCCTAATTCTTGGCTCATCAGGCGTACACACTCACTGCACTCCCTTACGGGAATCGAACCTCGGACGTCAGCGCTAGAGGGGCTTCGCAGCGGTGAAGTATTGCTTTTAAATTTTAATTAAGAAGAAAAGAAAACCTTTTTAAATTGAGGGAAAATATACCCATAACAATTTGTTAAGGATCTGTTTTTTTTTTGAAGCTGCCTTTACACAGCCTGTCCGCTGTTTTATAAACGAACGCCATATAAGGCCGTCCTTTCTCCTTCACAGTCAGTTCACGTGATTACATGGGAGGCGTGATGACGCGATACGCAACCCCGCCTCCCACGGCCAGCGAGCTGCAGTCCATTACTGTATATGGACAAAAAAAGAGGTTCCAGTTATGACCGTTACGCTTTGAATTTCGAAATGAAACCTGCCTAACTTTTGTAAGTAAGCTGTAAGGAATGAGCCTGCCAAATTTCAGCCTTCCACCTACACGGGAAGTTGGAGAATTAGTGATGAGTGAGTGAGTGAGGGCTTTGCCTTTTATTAGTATAGATATATATATATATTGTGGAGACTAGCCTCGACACAGACAGGCAGACACCAATGGTTCAAAACACCACCACACGTTTATCCACAATATTTACAATAAATAATGTCCCACACACAACCCAGTGCCCCTGCACCACACACCCTCAGTCCAGGCTTCCCAAATCCTGTCCTCTCTTCACCGCCTCCACGACCCTCCTCTGAGCCTTGTGTCTTCCACCCGACTCCAGCTGACAACTCAAGGGAGGCCCCTTTTATGTCCAGCCAGACATGCTTCAGGTGCCCTCTGATGAGCTTCCTGCGGTACTTCCTGGTGTGGCGCATGAGCATCTGGAAGCACTCCGGGTGACCCTGGTATTCCTTCCGCCAACACCTCCAGGTGTGGCAGAAGTGCTGATGTCCAGGGCTCCATAGTCTTCAGGGCACCCCCTGGCAGTGGCCACAGGCCCTTATAGGGTTGAGATTCCATGCTCAATTCCCGTGGCCCCCATAAAAACCACGGTGGCTGCCCTCGTGGTCCGGGGGAGGCACAATACCTCTCCCGGTCCTTTTCGGCGTCTCGGCTGGGCACACCCCCATCAGCCCGCCACAATATATATATGCTGATCTTTTTGTACCAGGAACTGTTTGCCAATGATATCACCATGCCGCTGTTAGCATAACACATACAGTACATCTGCACACAAAAGCCATAGGATCTGTTTTATAAAAATGTATCAATCAGGTGCACACCTTTGTTTGACCTTTGTTTACACAAATGAAAGGTGAAATTTTGATGATTCAGTTAGAAATTAATATGGGAAATAAATATCATCATTTAAAGGTTAGGATCAGGACTTTTTTTTTGTTTGTTTGTTTGTTTTCTGGGGGCTATCAAGAAACTGAGCCTGTTAAAGCCCATCAAAGCACTCCTTGTGTGATTTTGGGCTATACAAGAAATAAGTCTATACGAGACTCAGACAGCATTTCTGTAATTTATAAAAACGTTTTAAATTCCCTTATTTTCAAAGATCCCAGATCAATGGGAAAAGGGATCTCTTCCTTAGCATTTCAGAAAAGGAGTGGAAGGCAGCCATACACAGAATTCACTCTAGCTCCATATGCACGAAGCATACAATTATTAAAGTTAAAGTCTTTTATCAAACACTATCTATCTCATTTAAAATTGTCCAAAATGTTTTCAGAGCAAGATCCAACCTGAAAACATTGCAATCGAGCTCTAGCCTCACTGGGCCACATGTTTTGGGTGTGCACCAAAGTAATATTCTGGACCAAAGTCTTGCTTTTAATAAATACAATAAAATGTAAAAAATAAATAAATAAATTGTTGTTTTGCCTAATAACGTTATCATCAAGTATCGCTTATCCCGGAAGAAAAGAAATAACGAGACCTGCCTCATTTGCTGAACTTATAACTGGGCTCATAATGTTTTGTGCTTACACTGTGAAAGGAATGAATTCTAGAAAAAAGATTAACTGATTGACCTTCAAAGAATAATTTTGGCTGTTTCCTGCATTCATATTCATCAAATAGTTTGTACAATTTTGAAAACTCACTCTAAGAGGCCTCTGACAGGCCATGTCACCCTTTGGAGACTGAATCCTGTGGCATTTTTCAATGATCGCAATTTTTCAAGTCAGGAAAAATTCTTGTCCACGGCTTTTCTAAAAGCTATACTGAATTAAGTTTCTCCACATTTTAATTAATGCTAGTGAAACATATACTATTCTTTTCGGTTCCTGTCGTACAAATTTATTAATATAGAAAAGAGGTTTGCAACTTGGTGTTCCAGCATTGGTATTTTATTTTGATGGAGGTTCACTGAATTCAACAAAACCTTCAGCTATATTCTGATGGATTACAGTATATCTACCTCTTCCCAAAAGGGGTTAGTCAAAATGGCAAGTTGGTCCTGAATAAATTTCTTCATGTCTTCACAAAAGACAATCAGGGAAGGATTACTGGCCTCTGCACCAGAGGAGGCTTCAATGCAGGCAGCTTTCTTCATAGGACTTGAAATATCAGTATGAGACTTTTTGGATGAGAACATAGCTGATAACCCAGTGAAAGGTAAGAAGCTTAAAAATAATGTTACTGGGAGAAAAGTACAACAAAGGATGGGTAAACAATGAGTGGTCCCCTTGAGCAACTGAATCACACTACCATCTGCCATCTAGGGTTCTGTCCCTTCTGATGTTATTAAAAAAATAATATAAGATGTAATATAATAAAGACCTCAAAAACAAACCTTATTGAAGTTCATCAGGCTCAATACAGTGAATTAAACTTGTTTACTAAATTAGGTTTATCTGAACTTTGAAGAATAAGTGGTTAGCTAAAACCATCCATTTGTATCCTTGACCTAGTACCAGTTTCTGATGTGTTAATTAACACTATACTAGAAATAGTTAACTTTTAGTTAGATCCTGGCATTTTTATATATTCTTTAAGGACTGCTGTAGTTATAACAACTGTTTAAGATAAATAATCTTGACTCTTCTTTTTTCTTCCTTTTTTAGACCTATTTCTAATCTGCTTTTTTAAGCAAAATTCTTGAAAAGTAGTACTGTATTTCAGTAGTTACCTGATTACTTAAATAAAAACTCTACTCTATATAAATTTCCTGTCAGGTTTTAGACCAACACATAGTACAGAAACTGTTTTTTAAAGTAGTTAATGATTTACAGTTTAATACTAACACAAACAAAATATTTGCTTATTTTCACGTAGATTTGAGCAGTGCATTTGATACCATAGATCACAGCATTCTTATTCGCCACTTTGGTCTGTGATTCAGTCCTTCCAGTAGTGCCTTAAGCTGGTTTCAATCTCATGTAATAGAAAGAATTTTCTTTGTAAGTTGGGGGTGATTGTATCTCAAACTTCCATTATATTTCATATGGTGTGATTCAGGGATAAAATCTGCTGTTATTTTAAATTTATATGCTACTGTTATAGTAGGTAAGATTACCACAAAATAGAAGGTGATATACTACATCTATACGGATAACACATAGCTTTACTTATCTACAGTGCCAGATGACTGTGAGGCTCTAAGCCCTCTGATTCAGTGTTTTACTAGCATTACAGAACTTTATATTAGTTATCTAAAATTAAATGTGATCATCTAGCTTTACAATTCAATCCAGAAATAAAGAATCTTGTAGTTATTGTGAACTCAGTATTAAACTTCAAATCACATAATAATGAAACTGCTAAGACTGCATTCTTTAAATTAAAAAACAAGAGATAGCCTTTTATAATACTTTAAGATACTGAAAAAGTGAAAAATGCCTATATTTTTTAATCAACTAGATTACTGCAATGCATTCCAAACAAGACTACTGTACATACGAAATACATATCTAGATCAAAATGCAGCAGCAAGAGACTTACCAAGAAAACGAAATTCTGAGCACAATTTCACAAGTCTTAGTACTGTTAGACATGTTGTTGCCTGTAACTTTGAAACTGATTTAAAGAAAGTCTTAATTGTATAAGAGCAATTTTGCTGCTTCTTATGTTCTACAGTGTTTGTCTCCCACCATTCCTACTTACTCATCCCTAATACTTTCAGTATTGCTGTGTAAAATTTAACGTAATTTTAACCTGAGATGTATTGTAGATGTAGCTTACTTATTGTCCCAGTTTAATGGTGGGCTTCCTATTAGAATTTTTAAACCTATGAGGTTAGGTTGAATGATGGTACTATATTGTGTGTTTGAGTGTGGAGGTTTAGTTAATGCATTTTGCAATGTACTGGGCCTCGTGTACAAAACTTGCTTAAACTTAGACATGTGTGGACGCCATTTCTTACATGAAAGTCAGGATTTATAAAACTTGAATTTATTGTGGAAATTGGCATAAACTTAGATAGTTTTGACCATCCACAAGTCCTACGGACACTTTTTTAGTGTTGGCATTTTAGCAACTCCAGGCAGCAGGGAAATCAAGTGAACAGAAAATCTAATTTCATATGTACTGTATTTCAATGGCATGTCAGTCACATTCTGATGTCTGTCCATCCATCCATCCATGCATCTTTTAAGCCCGATGGTTCTAAACCTGTAACAGAACATGAATCACATCATTTCTACGTAATGATTCCTGTGATGTAGGCTCCAATTCCCACACAACTGAGGACGACTCTAGGACATCTAAATTAGCTTATAAGTCAGTCACTGTCACAAAAAGACTCAAATACCATTAACAATATTTAGATGACAGACAACATTGGTTTTTAAGTTTGCTTCCCCACATTATTTTAATTTAGGCAAAATAAGCGGCTCCTTATTTTAAGTAGTTTGAAAATGTACTTACAGTGTAATATTTGGATGCAACTTTGTTTGAAAGTTGAACGGTTTTCTATTATTTATTTGCTTCATCAACTGACAGCTATCACGTTTTTGCAACAGGGTTAGATGTGACATGTGGTTTAGATTTGCTCAGACTGCCACACCACCGTACAGGCAGCCATAAACTACAGCGCCACGCTCTGCTGTTTCACTCACTCTTTGCTGATTAGAAATAATCTGTTTTGATGACAGCATCTTTTGGACGTGTGAAAAAATTAAAATACTGAATACAACTATTCAAGTGGAAATAACCTCCCTCAAGCTAAATCTGAATCGTTGAACGAACCTGTAATTGAGAGAGTATTTCTGTGAAGATTGGCAATGTACATGTGAAAGTTGCTTTGGTCAGGATAGATTATACTATTTGTTTATCCATCCATCCTTTACACACATTTACCCAGGGCAGGGGTCAGCCGAAGCCTATTCTAGCAAGCAACAGGTACAGGCAGGAACAATCTCTGGACAGAATGCCAGCCCATCGCAGTGTGGACACACACACATACATCAGGGTACAATTTAGCATTGCCAACTCACCTATCCATCTTTAGACTATGGGAAGCAATTGAAGCAAATTCACACAGACCCACATACAAACTCCACACTGCAATCACCTGGAGTATGACCCCTGACTCCTTACTATGAAACATCAAAGCAAAATAATGCATCACAGTATGTCTAATTAATTATTTTAAAATACTTATATTAACTTTGGCCTTGAAAATTGAGGAAAAAGTATCCTTTATGTGAGATTTTTTTTTTAGTAACAGGGTGTAATTTTCCACGCTGATGTGTGTTGGGCCAGTAACAGCATTTTAAGATAGTCCCAGTGAATTAACCAGTTAATGAAAAGGGCATGTTCAGTTATGAGACACACTCTGAACCATCTGGGGTTAGAAGGAAAGGAGAGAATTAAAACAAAACTGAGTGCCATTATGAACAATGCTACACATCCTCTCTCTGACACACTAACACTGAGGACTTTAAGTCAAAGAATTATTCAGCAGATGTGTGTCAGGAAACGCTACTGGGGCTCCTTTATAACAATGGTACGCCTGCATAATACCTCACTGTTACTGCCAAGTCAGAAGTTTTCTTTCTTTTTAAAAGTTTTTCATTGTTCAGACCATAGTGTGTGTGTGTGTCTGTTATATATATTTATTTAAAAAGTTTCTATAAAAAGCCAAATTTCTCTCATGGATAGATAGATCTTATTTGTCAATCTATCTATCTATCTATCTATTCTTTTATAATGCCCCGATCTATCTATCTATCTATCTATCTATCTATCTATCTATCTATCTATCTATCTATCTATCTATCTATCTATCTATCTATCTATCTATCTATCTATCTATCCTTTTATAGTGCCCTTCTCTATCTATCTATCTACCCTTTTATAATGCCCTTCTCTGTCTATGTATCCATCCTTTTATAATGCTCTTCTCTATCTATGTATCTATCCTTTTATAATGCCTTCATCTATCTGTCTATCTAACTAATCTATATGGGGTGAGCAGGCCCCAGTGGCCACTCCTTAAACTCGGCCAAATGTCAGCAATACCACAAGTTCAAATTAATTCAAGTTTCATTTCTTTCTGTTCTCCCATGGGTTTGAAGTAAAGATATCACTCAGGAACATGGTTATATTTATACAATGGTTAGGTCATGAATATTCAAAAAGGGTGTTTTTTAAGCCATATATGGTTATTGGTGGGAGGTGACTGGAAGTAGCTAAAAGCATGTGCACAAGCACATAGTTTTAATAAAAGAACTTGGGGTGGAATCTGCAGTGCATACAGTTTTGCAAATCCAATTTTGCTTTGTACGTACACAATTTTTACATTTCTTATGTAATCAACGTTTTAGTATGGAACGTAAGCAAGGTCTTATATATGAGGGCCCTGGTCCCTAGAAGCACAGGTAAAACATGCCCTCTAACACCCTGTAAAAATGTGCATATTATTTTTAATCAAACATAGCTTCTTGGTCTCTGTCTTAGGTATCGTCCCTGCATGTTATCAAAAGATGTAATGCTTTTATTAAAATAAAATGACAAGCTATGAAAAACACAAATGTGTTACATACTAGCAGCATTAACCAGAAACACATACTAAGAAAATGAGCTCACACAGAGACAAGCTCAGTGCAACCAGCAGTGCATTTTTATTCTAGGCCAACCTCATGCTGTTGCTTGCTAATTTAAATAAAACTGCTTTTACAATTGTTCATTTGGTACAGATAATTTTTGCTTCTGTGAGTTATTAAGCAACACCTGTTTGCTTCCCTGTCTTCAAATTGATTTATTCTGCATGCAGTGCCTAGATTCATTTTTTAATATTCACGGTTTTCTTAAAGTTGGCTTCATTATAACTGGTAAAAGAATTTTCAAAATCCAAACAAATACAATAATGGTCTAACTCCCTTCCAGTTTACAAGGTGGACTGCATTTGTTTTCTCTGTTTTAGCCTATACTGCATATGGCACAATTAAATCAGACGTCTATTGAGATATTCTCTAACAAAATTTTTTTATAGAGTTACAGGGACCCTTGTGCAAACATTGCATAAAAGTTCTTCTTTAGCTTTACAGTTTCATTCCTAATGAGTTTTGGCATTGCTGTTGTGATAAATACAGACTACCTTACATTCAGTACTGAGGTCCTGAACTGAGTCCATTCAGTGTCCATAACTTTGTAGCGAATCCCAGCTTCTGGGAGGAAGCCAAGTTTGCCAACAGATTTACGTAGTAATGAAGCAGCAACACTTGTCAAATGAGGTGACAGATGGAATTAGACCAACACCTAAGCCCTACAGTATTTCCTACCCCAACAACCGAATATTAACAAAACACACCAGAAGAATGTCAAAGTAGATTAAAAAATATAAGCAACAAATATGAATATGACTATTTACAAACACAGCAAAGAAAGGTTATGACAAACACACAAAACAAATACCAAATGATGATATGTACAGTCCCGAAAAAGTCTTTATTCTATGTAATGGTCGTGAATCCTGAAATTCAAACAACAATTAATTGAAGGAAAGATGTGGTGGTATAATAATATTCTTTACTAGGGGGTTTGCCCCCTGCTCACTTCACTCGCCAGTAAAGGCCTGAGCTACGCGCCAGCCACTTCGTGTCTCTGCCACTCGCGTTATGAAGAGGGGGGCTGAACGCACCTCAAGGAGACGCGGTCGCTCCTCCCAAACGGTGATACAATGGGAAACAAATTGTTTTTTTTTTTTACCTCCTCTTCGCTCGATCAGCTGCTGGCTTGCTGCTGCTGCCATGACATGTGATCTGCATCTTGCACGGCGCTTCGAACATTTAAAAGCCTGTACAGCAGCTGTACTACTCTTTGTATTTTATTTCCGGCCCCGGCATGGTTAAATCTCTTGGCACAAAGTCTCGTCTCATGGGATATGGGTTCTTGATATTTTTTAGTTTATAATTTAAAAATGGAATAAGAATCTGAAAATCTAACAACATCACATTAAAGTTCGATAAATTCTAAAAAGAATGATACCAAACATATATATGTAGGTTTTAAAATAAGCCAGATTTAAAGCGTGACAAAAAACATCACATAAAATCATTGCATAAAATCATTGCATAAAATCGTTGCACTTTTAGGCTTAGGATTTTATATATAGAGAGTAGATTAAACTGCTTTCTGAAAAAATTGATAATCAACACAGTCCTACCATCAGAGCTCAGAAGGTGAAGGATTGTCTGAGACTCACCTCTTCCACAAAGAGCAACTGCAGACACAGAGAGAGAGAATAGCACATGCAGCAGACAGGAATGGAAAACAAATTACCCACCGCTGCCCCTATATCTGATATCTGTAAAACCGCTTTCCCTATATCTGTGCAAAATCCTCCTTTGCAGCGGAACTTCAGTACATAAAGAGTTTTTTGGGTCAAAAAGTCCAGCCACAGCCTTCTCTTCTGGATTTATAAGTACAGTACCTTTAACAACATAATACAATTCACACAAGCCCGTCCGTATCCATGCAAACCTGTTTAAAGACACAAACCATCTGAGCTAGTATTGATGTTACCAACATTTAATAATCACCAAACAGGAAATACTATACAAAAATGAAAACCCCTTATGTTGCTACTTAATCTATCCAAGGATGGAGGACAGGCAATTCCTGAGGTGATTGATGATCTAACTCTACCTTGTGGAATTTGATAGCTATTCCAAAGGCACCCTCACTACCTAGGTTAGACCAAAGAAAAATCAAGAAGTGATGGGTCTGTTCTGTCATCAATAGATGCAGTGTAGAATCCAACAATGCCTGTTAATTTGTCACAGTGCATGCTGAGACACGCATCCATCCTCATCTTTACCTGAAGAAATATATAATATTAATATAAGTTTTTATTTTGACTTTGAAATGAATGAAAGCAGTACAATGTGTGGAGTTAAAGTCCAAGGAGGTTATGCTCAGGCTTTATAATGCACTGTTAAACCTCATCTTGAGTATTCTGTGCAGTTTTGGTCTCCAGGCTACAAAAAGGTCATAGCAGCACTAGAAAAGGACCAGAGAGGAGCGACTAGGCTGATTCCAGGGCTAAAGGGAACTAATTATGAAGAAAGATTAAAAGCGCTGAGCCTTTTCAGTTTAAGTAAAAGAAAATTAAGAGATGACATGATTGAAGTGTTTTATGAAGGGAATTAGTACAGTGGATCGAGACTGTTATTTTAAAATGAGTTCATCAAGAACAAGGGGACACAGCTGGAAACTTGTTAAGGGTAAATTTTGCACAAACATTAGGACGTTTTTCTTTACATAGAGAACCATAGACAATTAATAAGCTACCAAGTATCATGGTAGACAGTAGGACTTTAGGGACTTAGGGATAGGACTGGCGAGCTTTGTTGGGCAGAATGGCCTGTTCTCACCTAGATTGGTGTAATGTTCTAATGAAATTTTAAATATCACATATGATATGCTCAAAGCATTATCTGTTTAATTAAAGATATGTGTAAGCATAATTGTAGCATATTCATTCACTTGAAATTGCTAACACACTCATTTGCTGGAACAGAAGCTTCATATCTTGTTTGGACTATTGTGTACTCCTACTTGAGTTTTTTATTGGAACTGCAGAGTCTGAAGGAGTTTCTGTCCAGCACTTATTTAACCTTTGAAAAGCCTGCGTCCTCACATTTCTTAGGTAGGTGGACTTTACATGTACATCTCACAGTCAATATCAAAACCCTTACTTGTTTGGGAAATGCTAACAACTAATTTTGGGTGGTAAGAGATTCTCTTGAGCCATCCTCAAAACCCATATGCATCTAACAGCAGGTGCATCCTCCCTGGAAATGTACTCTTTTAAAGAAGATGTAGTGATACTTGAGATAATATACAATATCCCTCCCAGTAGTCACAGTAGAGAAATTAAAGCAAGCAAATTATGGTATAAAAGAAAGGACATATTTATCTTTATATTTAGCTTTTAAATGTTGAATTTACTCTTATAAAGAAACAACTTAGGAAGCCTATAGGGCAGAGGATGCCTTCCATTATTCCATATGGAAGGACTTCAATGAGTGCATGAGCTGTATGCCTTTTTTTTGTTTTGTTCTTTATTTCGCCTTATACAATTTCTTGTATTAGGAATTTGGTAGTTTTCGCATACCCCTTGGGGTCAGAGCGCAGGGTCAGCCATTGTACAGCGCCCCTGGAGCAATTACAGGTTAAGGGCCTTGCTCAAGGGCCCAGCAGAGTAGGATCTCTTTTGGCAGTGACGGGGATTCGAACCGGCAACCTTCGGGATACCAGCACAGATCCTTAGCCTCAGAGCCACCACTCCGCCCACATTTTATACCTTTACTTGCTGACAGTACATCATCTTGCTTTATGACAATGCCTGTTAGCTCTTATTAACTAGTAGATGCACGACATGTTGAAGACAGGTAATAAAATAATTAAAAAATATCTCTTGCCTTATGTTCTCTTCCAGCAACTTTCCTCAGTATTGGCATGTGTGTAAACATTTTTTTTCATTTACGCCCCCACCCCGTAAAGCTGGCTTTGTCATATCCTGTCGCTTTTATACCTTCCATCTTTGAAGTTGCCTCCCATGATGTTCTACCACCTCGTGTGTCTCACAGTCACAATTCGTCTCTGGTTGCGTCTCGTTGGCTGACCACTTTATAATTAGTTTTAACTCTTTAGAAACCATATACCGACCATTAGGTTTTATTAACTCTTTACAGAATATCCATTAGTTCTCTGTCTTAGCCATATGGCTTACCCATCATTAAGGTCAGTTAATGTTCAGATTTCATTTCTTGCTGGTCACCTACCTTTTAAGACTCCGTTTGCAATGGTCATTCTACAATCTATGGCTTGATTGTGTATTAAGGTAAAATTTAATCTTGTATGTCAATAGAATCTGTCTGCATTAAAAGAGTCAGGCTCACTGAAAACAGTGATGTATAATCTTTGGCCACACTTCAGTTTTTTGGGGTTTATTTTTAAGGAAAACGTTCCACTGTTTGCAGCCTAGATAAACCATGGATAGCCTTCCATTATAAAAGGACTGTCATGTAGTTTTTTAGTTTGACTTTAGTTCTGTACAAACTAAAATCTCTTGTAGTTCTGGCCCTCACAAAATAAAAAAATATATTTTGAAAAATGCTAATTCAAGAACAGGGGCTTATCTACTATGAAACTAATGAAGCTTAAACTTCAGGGCCCCTAATCCTTTTGTCCACATAGCTAAAAATGTTTGGGTGTCTACTGTATGAGAAGAATTTTTTTAAATAATAATATCATTAAGTAATAAATCAGTCATTTAATATTTAATATTAATTCAGTCTGTCCTGTGTAGAGAAAAAAATAATCACCTTATGTATTTAACTGTTATTTATTCTTCAGTATTGGCAATGATGTTAGTAAAGTTCACTTTGAAAGATGATTTAAAATTCTTTCATGTTGCATTACTTCTAAGCCCTGCGGAAGGACTTTGGAAAGATGTCATCCAAGTTGATTATTACATGTTCTACTGTGTGGGGTTTGTGCTTTAGAGTGCAGTCTGGCATTCCTTATCAATATTGTCCAGCATCTGACAAGATATTATATACCTTTCCATGAAGAAGGGATTGTTAACAATATTAGAACAACCTGCATGCATGCTGACAGTTAGCTAAATTATCCGGGACTTGGTAACTGGTTCATTCACCAGCTTTTCTGGATTGTCTACAAAACAGAAAAAATAGTAAAACAAAGGAGACATAGAGGCTTAAGATGCAATTATAGTAAAGTTATTGATCTCTGAATATTAATTTTTGCTTCTTATAAATTCTGTTAATTACTGAAAATAGGATTTCCGATAATCATGGCTCTTTCAAAGCAGTGACTTCAAAATTTAGGACCTGCTGGTTGACGCTGTTTCACTTACAATTGCGAACAGACTAATACATCCAGATTCAATATTTTCAAGGTGATGTTTGTGAAAGGTAATGATATGAGAATTTCAAAGCTTTTTGGAAGCCCCAAGGTGAGTAATATTATAATAATTTTACAGTATGCCTGGCAACAGCATTCATTTTGATATAATTTAATGTAGTGTTTCCAAGATTGTGTGATGAGGATGAAAGTTTAATTGTAATGTTTCCAAGTATGTTTCATGAGGCTGAACAAAAAGAGTTTTGTTTTTTATGCTTTACCCCATTATAACTGTGTTCACGTGCATAGAGGTAAGTCTTCAATTACCAGGGTACCCCAGTTAACATGCCATCAGGTATTCAGCTAACCACACTGAAAACCCACCAGGCCACTACAGGACTAGCTTTGAGTCTGCATCTCATTGTTAACTGGCAGCCAGTTAAGAAAACATGACGTTATTAAAAACAAAGAATACAGCTCTTTATGACTAAAAGAAAAAACTAACGGTTGTCAGTCTTAATAAGTGAGTTAACAGAAATGAGGCACACAAATGTTGTTTAATCCATGATTGCTTCAGCAGCCATAATTGGCTTTTAATTAAGAAACTAGGTTGGAACAAAAACTTGCAGCCACCACAGCCTTCCCGGATTGGACCCCTACTCTGCATTTCTTCAAAAACTATTTAGAGGTGATTGACAAATTGTGAAGACTTATTAGGTTCCACAGCTCATAATACATAAAAGCCATTTATTTTGAGAAGTATAAAAATGATTTAAAGTCAACATACAGTATATTAAGGACTGACTTTTAAGTGAAGCTGTAATTTGTATTTCTGTCATATCTAACATATATAGCCATGCATGATCTCTTCCCCTGTCACTCATACTTTAAAAATGAATGAAGCCCTCCTGATTAATTTAGGTGGAATGAATGAAAAATATACACTAAGTTGGCTGGTGTACAGAATGGATCAGGCAGTGGTGACTAGGATATTTTTCACTTTCTATCATGGGACATGACTTCTGCCCCTGTCTTTCCATTATCTAAACCTTCAGAGTGCGAGGGCCAGGGTAATAAAGTCTCTTTTAAGGTAAACTGACATTATCTGAGTGAGATGCTACAGGAACTTGGACGTAAACAGGAAAACACAAATGAACAAAAACGGTGGCAGAATTTTCAGAACTAAGCTGAAATGTTTAAATTGCCTAGTTTTTGGCACAATGTCTGCACACATCCACAGGGGATAAGATGAGTGACACAAGTGATAAGAAGGCAACAAGGTAGGGAGAAGGACAGGGGCATGTTGAGAAACGGAAGTGTTGCTCAGAGCTTAAATCCCTCTGGTAAAGAGTAAACTTCACATTTGGAGATACCTTGAACAGAAAATTTAAGTGGCAAGTGAGATGTAGATAAAAATAGGTCTTCTTTAGAGAACTAAATCTTCTAACCAAACTAATACCAGGAGTGTTTACTGTTGACAGAGTGTTGACAGTCAGCAAACTATTTATATTGATAGTAGAATATCACCTTAACTACTTATTAATGTTGGACAGTGGTGACATTTTGCATTTTGATTAGCACATTGAAGAATGAATTTTGCTGTACTCTGTATACATGACAATAATGACCCTGTAAGTCAATAAAACCTACTAGGAATTTACTTACTTAAATTATTCCTAACATCTCTTACAGGTGGTCAATTTCCACCTGTCATCTCAATTAAAGACACTAAAACATAAATGGGTTTTACCTGAAAACAACCTCAAAATGGCACCGTGGCTGTAGATCTATAAGAATTTATTAAGCACTCTTCTTACAGCAAATATTTTGACCAGTCTGTCTGAAGTTCAGATGTGGGATATTGTAAATACTGCTTGCAATCTTTGATCTTCATAAAAATTGGAGGGAGTTAGGCAACTCCTGTCATGGATATTAGAGACTGGCAACCTTCCATCCATCCATCCATTCTCTTCCGCTTATCCGAGGTCGGGTCGCGGGGGCAGCAGCTTGAGCAGAGATACCCAGACCTCCCTCTCCCCAGCCACTACTTCTAGCTCTTCCGGGGGAATCCCGAGGCGTTCCCAGGCCAGCCGAGAGACATAGTCTCTCCAGCGTGTCCTGGGTCTTCCCCTGGGCCTCCTCCCGGTTAGACGTGCCCGAAACACCTCACCAGGGAGGCGTCCAGGAGGCATCCTGATCAGATGCCCGAGCCACCTCATCTGACTTCTTTCGATGCGGAGGAGCAGCGGCTCTACTCTGAGCCCCTCCTGGATGACTGAGCTTCTCACCCTATCTTTAAGGGAAAGCCCAGACACCCTACGGAGGAAACTCATTTCAGCCGCTTGTATTCGCGATCTCGTTCTTTCGGTCTATACCCATAGCTCATGACCATAGGTGAGAGTAGGAACATAGATCGACTGGTAAATTGAGAGCTTCGCCTTGCGGCTCAGCTCCTTTTTCACCACGACAGACTGATGCAGAGCCCGCATTACTGCGGATGCCGCACCGATCCGCCTGTCGATCTCACACTCCATTCTTCCCTCACTCGTGAACAAGATCCCGAGATACTTGAACTCCTCCACTTGGGGCAGGATCTTGCTACCAACCCTGAGAGGGCACTCCACCCTTTTCCGGCTGAGGACCATGGTCTCGGATTTGGAGGTACTGATTCCCATCCCAGCCGCTTCACACTCAGCTGCGAACCGATCCAGAGAGAGCTGAAGATCACGGCCTGATGAAGCAAACAGGACAACATCATCTGCAAAAACAGTGACCCAATCCTGAGTCCGCCAAACCGGACCCTGTCAACGCCCTGGCTGCGCCTAGAAATTCTGTCCATAAAAGTTATGAACAGAATCGGTGACAAAGGGCAGCCCTGGCGGAGTCCAACTCTCACTGGAAACGGGTTCGACTTACTGCCGGCAATGCGGGCCAAGCTCTGGCACCGATCGTACAAGGACCGAACAGCCCTTATCAGGGGGTCCGGTACCCCATACTCTCGGAGTACCCCCCACAGGATTCCACGAGGGACACTGTCGAATGCCTTTTCCCAGTCCACAAAACACATGTAGACTGGTTGGGCAAACTCCCATACACCCGCCAGGATTCTGCTAAGGGTGTAGAGCTCGGAGGTGGGCTCCCCCATCTCTGGGACTGAGGTCATCGAGGTGGTCAAAAAACTCCTTGGTGGCAGGGCCCCGGGGGTGGATGAGATACACCCGGAGTTCCTCAAGGCTCTGGATGTTGTAGGGCTATCTTGGTTGACACATCTCTGCAACATCGCATGGACATCATGGACAGTGCCTCTGGATTGGCAGACCGGGGTGGTGGTCCCCCTCTTTAAGAAGGGGGACCGGAGGGTGTGTTCCAACTACAGAGGGATCACACTCCTCAGCCTCCCTGGAAAAGTCTATTCGGGGGTTCTGGAGAGGAGGGTCCGTCGGATAGTCGAGCCTCGGATTCAGGAGGAACAGTGTGGTTTTCGTCCTGGTCGCGGAACAGTGGACTGGCAACCTGCACAAATAAAATAAAATCAGTTTTTGTTAGAACAAAGCAAGCTGCCTTTGAGAAGCAAACAATAACTTACTGCACTTTTCTAATATCTCTGGAAAGGTGCAGATTTACAGTATATGACAAATTCAGTAAATGGGTGTGTTCATGGCTATTCTGGGCATCAGCATTGTCATTTGTTGGAAAAAGGAAACAGGATCCTCATATGTCATGGCGCTGCAACAAATGATGAACTTATGGCAAGGTTCAGCCGAAATGTGAAGCACATGTTTTTAATACTGCCGGAAAAGTTTTTGTTCTTTTCGCTTACCCCTTCTGCAAGAGAAAGTTAACATCCATGATTTTTATCAAATACTATGCAAAATGGTCTTTTGCTTTGTTAAAATTGATTCTTTTTGAACTTCTTGTTTTTTGTTACAAGCTTATACAGTAATCCCTCCTCCATCGCGGGGGTTGCGTTCCAGAGCCACCCGCGAAATAAGAAAATCCGCGAAGTAGAAACCAAATGTTTATATGGTTATTTTTATATATTTTAAGCCCTTATAAACTCTCCCACACTATTATAAACATTTCACGCACAATTATACAGCATAAACCCTTTGTATTCTCTTAGATATTAGGTAAGATTCGTTGAAATTATGTATGTAAACACAGTTTACATACAGTAAAACCTAAATATTATTTTAAAGATATCGAGCGTCTCCGATATCACATATGTTACAGCCATTACGACAGACAGGCCACCAGCAATAAATACATACAATGCAAGAAAAATTGTATACAGTAAAATGTGTGTACAGTGACACTAAACAATGTACATGTAATAAGTACTGTACGTAAATAATTAATTATGGTTACTCACCAACAATGACACGACGACTTGTCCGATAACGATGAGTTTAATTTTACTGCACAACAAAGGATAGCGTTACAGCTCTTCTAAAGGAGCACCACCGTTTTTCTTCTTCCATCACTCTTCAATCCAAATCCCTAAAGCAGATTCCATCCAGACTACTGCCTTAAAACGTCCACTTGCAACTCATTTTGCGCCCTGGTTAAAAGACACTGCGGCCGTAGATCTTATATGCTTTTCCTCCTTTTTAAATAAAAAGAATTGTGGACTCATTTATGCTGTAATGGTGTCCTGCAGCGGTGTAGCTGTTTCCTTCCTTCAACATATCCAAAACTTTTACCTTTTCTGCAATCATTTGCATCTTCTGTTGGCGCTTGTGCACGTTAATGCAAAATGAGTGAGATTAGACTTCCTGGTTAATACAGCACTCCGTTGCTGAGCCAATCAGCAGCACACAGGAACTTAAAAGCGTGCTCTGATTGGGTAGCTTCTCAGCCATCCGCCAATAGCGTCCCTTGTTTCAATTCAAATGCGTCCCTTGTTTGAATTCAAATGGGCAAATCAACTGAGGAAGCACACGTACTGTAGACCGCAGACATCCGTGAAGCAGTGAAAAATCCGCGATATATATTCACATATGCTTACATTTAAAATCCGCGATGGAGTGAAGCCGCGAAAGACGAAGCGCGATATAGCGAGGGATCACTGTATGCCAGACAGCTACTGCCATGCTTTGCAAAATTTATATAAATAAAATCAGTCTTTTTGTTTGTTCAATCACACAAAAACAGCTGAACAAATTTTTCGCAAATTGTTGCATGTATGTTGCGATTTATCCATCTTAAAATATAAGCTGTATGGAAAATCAGAGAGAGGTATTGTAATGGGGGAGCAAACCAAAAAGCAGTTGCAACGTGTGGAATAAAATTCCCTTCTGGCAGCAGGAGTGCACTGGGGTTAATGGATGACAAGAAAGTTTTGCATCAACCAAAGCAGGAATCCTGTAGATATAGCACTTCCTTCTTAACTAATTTGGATAACAATTTAATTGCCTTGTTGGATTACACCTTTTGTCTAAAAACATGTTTTTTGTCTAATTGTGGGTTGTGTTTAACCAAGTTAAATTTCTATAAAAATGTTTTTTTCTATTTATTTCCATCTAGACCCTTTTCTAAGAAATAAAATGGTATGCAATGTTGCTAAATCTATCTGGAGCAATGTTTATTTTCTTTCCAGCTCTTCAAAAGCTTTTAATACTCCAAAACACAAAGCCAAGTTTTGTAGTTGCCAAATCGCATGTGAATCCAAGTTCAGGGCAATTTTGCAAACATACATGTGAAAGGAAACTGTTTTGCTCATCACTACCTCTTATTTTTAGGCTGTATTTTCCTTAGTCTATGGCGGGATATCCATGTCCTTAGACAAGACAGCATGGTACGTATTGCATTGTTTACACGTGACAGTAGCTCTGAAATGAACTGATTACACTACAATTTATCAAATCAAAACTTTATATTTTTTAAAAAGACAGCACTAATATACACTGTGGCAGGTGGCCGGGTCCCATGCCTAGCCAGGACACCCTTTCTACACATGTTCTGGGGGAGCAATCATGGACTGCGCAATACCTCCCCCGGGACACTTGGTGGCAGCGTGCCTGGTTGAGGATGGTGCCTCAATTTCCCACAGGGCTCCATGGGAGATGGAGTTCTCCACAGCCCTGTTGGGATCTGGGGTGGCCGCCAGGGGGTGCTGCATGGGTCCCTGAGCCGGCCTGGACAACTCTACAGTCCTGCCCGGAAGTGCAGTCAGAAGCAGGTGATCAAGCACCTGGAGCACTTCCGGGTGGGCTATAAAAAGGCAACCACCACTCAGCCAGAATCAGGAGGAAAAGGACGAGGTTGCCAGGGAGGAGTGGTGGTTCGAAATGGGAGTGTTATTGTGGTTTGCTGAAAGTGCTTTGGGACTGTGTTATGGCCCAGGGGTTTACAGGGAAGACGTGCCCTCCAGCTGAAGAAAAATAAAAGTCTTTGTGTTTTTTACACATGCCTCTGAGTGAGTCTGTGCTGGGTTGGGCGCTATACAGCAGCCAATTCACAACACCTACTGTAAGTGCGATAGAGATAATCCTCAATTAAACAAAATGAGACACAGTTTCTTTGCCTGTGGTGAGTTGTTGTTTGAAATAATGTAGAAAGAAAAAGGCAGAGGATTGTGTCAGTAAATTGTACTGTTTCTTGATGGTAAACATTGGTTGAAATCCATCATATGATGAGGTAGTTATAATTGTAGGGTCTGATGTCAATAAAATGTCACGATTTGCTGCAATTTTAAATCCACATTGAATGAATAAACTTTGAATGATCTTTATAGCATTATTGTCACTGGTGCTGTGTCCTTTAATAATATGGAGACCAGCAGAGATATCTGTAAACCACTATCCCCCCTAATCCCCTCTACTGTAAATGCTTACTACAGTCCTTGGATTCAGGAGCCACTTTATTAATATGTAGTTATACATTTGTTCTTGAAACCACACTGGCAAACACAAAGAAGTAGCATTCATGGTTTTAACCCAGCAAACTCAATGTCTGAATCCAATCATACACCAAAAGAACAAGTTCTTGATTCATGAGAGCAGGGATAATGATAGTTACAAGAGAGGTAGTGCACATGATGGATGGGACACTAGCATTTTATCCAGCAATGGCAACAGGGTCAATGTTTAAAAAACACAAAACTATGTGCCATCTTACCTTAATCCATTATGTAAGTTTACCAGGGCAACTCAACCTACTTTCACTGGGTTTTAAATAAGAAGCCTATTATGTATAATTTTCTGTTTTACAGGTGATCACTTTATTATTGATATTTTTAAAGAAATGGTGTATTGTTCTGCACTACAAGAACCAAATGAAAATAAAGTTCTTACTGGAACCACAGTTACATTACACATACACCAACTGAATTTGGATTTATACACACTATGAAATGTCCATTAAGAAGATTTTGCACAGCACTGCCAGGGTGGTCATCCAACCCATGTTCACACTGTGTCTTCAACTGGGACTCATGACAGAATAAAAAATTCTGATTGCCTTGTGCTGGAAAACGTCCATGGAGTAAAAATAACTGATTTCCTTGCTTCCTTGAGTTTATTTACAGGTTCCTTGAATTTGTTTTGGCAAGGCATATGCTCCATAGTCATCTGTCCTAACATGATGGAGAATCGGAGAGTCTTTACCTGGCCTACCTAGTATATAATTTGCTGCCTATGTACTGTGGGGAACTGAGGGTCCTGGCAGGCCGCACACAATCACTGACAAATGATCTCTAGCTCATACAAAACAGACTGTGTTGCATGGAATTTAGCCTCCAAAAAAACAGGGTTTTTTCCCACCTCACTTTGATTTTAGCATCATTAAAATTTTGGTGCTGAACTACTCATTTCCTCTTCTTCCATTGACCAATTGAGCACAAGTTTGATTATCCATAGTTGGTATTTTGTTCTTGTAGTCTTTTCTTCTGTTAGGTATTTTACATATAGATCTGTGCATTGTGAAGCTGATTCTGAAGTGCTCAGGCATTTACAGTAATATTGGTGTTTTTCCATCTTTCATTAATTCCTAAATGACAATCCACAAATGCTGCATCTGCTGTTAATGGCAGCCATAAAATACTACTGCATATTTTTTCAGTCTCCTTTTAACTAACTTTCTTTAATTTGAGCTTTTAGGAATACACATTTTTGGAAAAATGTAGGTGCAGTTATTGTTTTTTTTAGGCAAATGTTTGGAAAATTGAAAATATAAGATAACAAACTCAATTGTTACATGTAAGGTTCATACTATACTGTTGATTGAGCCTTCAGTGACACGATTTGTGATGATGGAGATCTGTTCTTCCCTGTATAAAATTTTCAACCCACTTGCAACCCATTTTGCCTACATCTGATTCAGTTTTTGCTTCAAGGCAGGAAAAATCCATTGTTCCTTGAATAGGTACCACCTTTTCACCAGCCTAAGCTGGAACAGCAAGTTTGAAAAATGAATGCAAGATATGAAGAATAGCTGAAAAATGAAATCATGGTCAAACTGGACCATGATTGTTTCAGTGATTTTCAGTCATAGACTTCATTTACGTAATCTTAGCAAGTCAGAGACAGTCTGTGATCACCACTTGTGTAGTTTAACATACCCAGTGACTCAGTCCAATTAGTTTGTTTGACAAGTTTGATTTTTTTCTTTAGTTGTAGGTGCAGAGTTGTATGTGTGAGCTGACAATCAATGAGAGCTCCTCTGGAAATACAGGTTGAGGCAGAAAGGACGGACGTCTTTGAAATGGCTAGAACTCACCACTAGGTGGAGTGACAGATGTGCGGTAGGTGGCGTTAGGTTTGCGAAGTCTTAGCATTTTTTTATTTTCTTTTTAGTTGAAGCCATGGAGCCGTGGACGATAGAACACCGCGTTTTTGCGTACAACTGTTTTGTCAAGAACAACAACATCTATTACCGCAGTTCAGCGTGAGTTTCGTTGCCATTTCAATATCCACAGAAATAAAGCTGTTCCCGCTTGTAACACTATCCTACATTGGGTTAAAGCACTTCGTACACGAGGTACACTAATGAACAAAAGACTTCCGGGGGCTACACGAATGGCACGTACCCCTGAAAATGTGGAAAGCGTACGAATAGCCCTGCTGCGCAGTCCAAGTCGATCTGCTTGGAAGCATTCTTCTGAACTTGGCCTCAGTAATCGTTTGGAGTGCTATGTCAAGATGATAAACAACTTCTTTTTACCTGAATTACGATGAAAACGTATTCCCATCCGGCGTGTGTGGTTTCAACAGGATGGGGGGACAGCCCACACAGCAAGAGCATCAATAGATGTTATTTACCCTCTCTTCCCTGGTCACCGCATTTCCAGGTTTGGTGACATTCATTGGCCTCCTCAGTCCCCTGACTTATCCATGTGCAATTATTTCTTGTGGGGTCACCTCAAGGCACATGTATACGAGCATAAGCCCTGTACATTGGAGGAACTGAAGGAAGCCATTCGCATGGAAGTTCCCTAAATTGACAGAGCGATGTTGAAAAGAGTGGAGGCCAACTTCCATGAACGCCTTTAGAAATGCATCAGTGATAACGGACACCACATGGGAGATGTTGTTTTCCACACTTGATTTTGTCAAATGCTATTTCAATATGAACTCAAATCTTTCAATAAATTTCTTTGTAAGAAAAAATTAAAAATTTTGTGATTTTGTAAAAAAACGTCCGTCCTTTCTGCCTCACCCTGTACAATGCACATAATGCATCTATGGGGAATAAGTAACACGATTGCTTTGGACCTGACAAACAGAAGAGAGACTTGTCTGATTTTATATGTTTTATCTGGCATAATAGAAAGGAGAAAAATAACAAAATAGGGTTGAGATTGCAGTTGAACTTGTACCTGTGAAGCTTTCACACGGGCACCAGATCCATCAGGCAACATGTTATTGGCAGACAGAAGAAAGGGTTGAGCTCAGGATACTGTAGAAATGTGAAACAGCGCAGGAAAGTCACCACATGGTAGTCTAACTTAACATACCCTGCGATTTCTAGTTACATAATCTGACTTACTCAGCCCATTAGTTCAGCAACTGCAGTGTTCAAGTTTGACTGGAAGTCAGGCAATGAGGGCACAACAAAAGGCTGGTCAGTAAGCCAAGGTGAGAAGCTTGACACAAATATTGTAAGTTTTCTTAAGAATAGTGGTTTATTTCAAAGCCAGACAAGGTGTGTGATCGAGACGCATACCCTTCAACAAGAAACTAAATTAAAAAGTCACATGCAGAGCAGACTGACTAGCTAAGAAAATCTGAAACCTACTCTGCATATAACAATAAACAATATTAAATTGAAAAAATCACTTATAAGATTATGATAACGTCACACAGAAAATTAAAAGGTATTTTAAATTCTTTTTACTCTACTGTGCTAATGCCGCTACAGATATAATTGATCACTTTACCAAAGTGGTATTGAAGTATTCACGTGAAATGACAGAATGGATATGAAAAAGTTTGGGAGCCCCTCTTAATTCTTTGGATTTTTGTTTATCATTGGCTGAGCTTTCAAAGTAGCAACTTCCTTTTAATATATGACATGCCTTATGGAAACAGTAGTATTTCAGCAATGACATTAAGTTTATTAGATTAACAGAAAATATGCAATATGCATCATAACAAAATTAGACAGGTGCATAAATTTGGACACCCAAACAGAGATATTACATCAATACGTAGTTGAGCCTCCTTTTGCAAATATAACAGCCTCTAGACACTGTCCTCTTATAGCCTTTGATGAGTGTCTGGATTCTGGATGGAGGTATTTTTGACCATTCTTCCATACAAAATCTCTCCAGTTCAGTTAAATTTGATGGCTGCCGAGCATGGACAGCCTGCTTCAAATCATCCCATAGATTTTTGATGATATTCAAGTCAGGGGACTGTGACGGCCATTCCAGAACATTGTACTTCTCCCTCTGCATGAATGCCCTTGTAGATTTCGAACTGTGTTTTGGGTCATTGTCTTGTTGGAATATCCAACCCCTGCGTAACTTCAACTTTGTGACTGATGCTTGATCATTATCCTGAAGAATTTGTTGATATTGGGTTGAATTCATCCGACCCTCGACTTTAACAAAAGCCCCAGTCCCTGAACTAGCCACACAGCCCCACAGCATGATGGAACCTCCACCAAATTTGACAGTAGGTAGCAGGTGCTTTTCTTGGAATGCTGTGTTCTTCTTCTGCCATGCAAAGCACTTTTTGCTATGACCAAATAACTCATTTTTTCTTTTATCAGTCCAAAGCACTTGAAAGGGCTTCTTTCTCATCACTCTGCCATACAGATATTCTTTGTGCAAATTGCGCTGAATTGTAGAACAATGTACAGATACACCATCTGCAGCAAGATGTTCTTGCAGGTCTTTGGAGATGTTCTGTGGGTTGTCTGTAACCAATGTCACAATCCTGTGCAAATGCCGCTCCTGTATTTTTCTTGGCCTGCCAGACCTGGGTTTAACAGCAACTGTGCCTGTGGCCTTCCATTTCCTGATTACATTCCTGACAGTTTAAACCTCTGAGATAGCTTTTTGTAGCCTTCCCCTAAACCATGAGACTGAACAATCTTTGTTTTCAGATCTTTTGAGAGTTGCTTTGTGGATCCCATGCTGTCACTCTTCAGAGGAGAGTCAAAGGGAAGCACAACTTGCAATTGACCACCTTAAATACCTTTTCTCATGATTGGACACACCTGTCTATGAAGTTCAAGGCTTAACGGGCTAATCCAACCAATTTGGTGTTGCAGGTAATCAGTATTGAGCAGTTACATGCATTTAAATCTGCAAAATTACAAGTGGACCCAAATTTTTGCACAGCCAGTTTTTCACATTTGATTTAATTTCATACAACTAAATACTGCTTCACTAAAAATCGTTGTTCAAAAAAACCCCCAGTACTCAGATGTTCCTAGGAAATGAAAGACATCCCACTGTTATCTTTTTTGTTGAAAGTAGAGTAAATTATTATGCAGGCTGAGAGGGGTTCCCAAACATTTTCATATGACTGTAAGGTATAAAGTGGAATTAATGGCACTGTATTCAGAATATTATTAAACTTTTTAAAGATTTTTTGAGTGGCAAAATAAATTATGCATTGATGCTAAAGGAGGAAGATTTATGTTCCAGTTAATTAGATAATGGAATGTAATGAAGTTTGAATCTGCAGTGGAGGTAGGGAGGATGTCAGTTTCAACACAAAGATATTTCATCTAAAAATCTTTTTAGCAGTTTATTATTAAAACCACCTGTATTTATTGTGGCTGCACTCTTCAGCTTACTAGTTTGACATTGAGAATAGTAGATATTCAAAAGTTGAGTACTGTTGTTCACATTTATTTAGAATTATTGCTCAGTTTGGCAGTTGAGACTTTATCAAAATATTTATCAGAAAGCTAATTTAGTCATATGTCAAACGCTAGTCATTAAAACTGAAAGATCTAATGAACTGTAATGAATCCCTGAAGTGCAAAAATGCTGTTTTGATGAGGTCTCAATGGAAAGCTCTAGCACTCTGTCTTTTTTCCCATATACAACTGTTATCCCCAAGCATTTATTATATTGATTAGCAATGGTGATTACAATGCTATTTTTCATCAGTTAAAAAACAAGCACTTATGATGGGAAGTGCTAAAAAGAACACAGAAATCAAATGGAACAGCTGGCAGCTGGCTGGTGCGTATGTGTGATTCATTAAAGTCCACTGTAAACAACTTAATTGGAAAACAGACATGTGCATTTCTTATATAAAACAGGTGACATGTCAACAGTTGCCACTGCAGTCTTTTAGCATTAAAATAAGTCTGTATACATACTATTCTAACAAAACATCTCTGTAACTTTAGAAATATTTCAGGATGAATAATCTTATAGATTGCATTGCAAAATTCAAATACAGTCGATTCATAATTATTCAGACTCCTTCACTTTTGACACACTTGACATGTTTGGTGGTTAGAATTCCCTCTTCTGAACTGGCAATCTACCTATGGAGTCCGAAATTTTTCAGACCCCTTCACTTTCTGCACACTTATTCGTGTCATAGATTTAATTTCAAATGGGTACATTTGCCACTTTTGACCATCAATCAACACTCAATAACCCATAATGACAAAGTGAAAACATGTTTTCAGAAATGTTTTTGAATTTATTACAAATGACAACCTGAATTCCTACAATTAAGTAAATATTCAGACTCTTTGCTGTGGCACTCCAAATTGTGGTCAGGTGCATTCTGTATGCTTTAATTATCCTTGACATGAGTCCTGAACTTGATTGGACTCCAGCTATGGCAAAATGAATTGTCTGGACATCGTCCAGAAAGCCATATATCTGTATATAAAAGGTCCCACAATTCACACTGCATGTTAGGACAAAAATGAAGCCATGAAGTCCAAGGAGCTCTCTGTAGACCTTTGTGATCAAATTGTGGTGAAGCATACTGTAGGTCAAGATAAGGAGATAAAACCATGTATAAAGCTTTGAGTGTTTCCTGGAGCACAGCAGCCTCAACAATTGTGAAAAGTTTGAAACCACCAGAACTCTTCGTTGATTTGGCTGTACAGCCAGACTAGGTAACTGGACAAGAAGGGTCTTGGTCAGAGAGGTGGCCAAGAACCCAATTGGTCACTCTAACAGAGCTTCAGAAGCCCTCTGCTGAGGTAGGAGAGCATTTCAGAAGGACGACCATCTCAGCAGCACTCCATCAATCAGGCGTTTATGTTAGAGTGGCTAACTCCTGCTTGGAGTTTGCCAAATGACATTTGAAGCAATCTGAGAGTAGGAGGAAAAAGATTCTCTGATCTGACAAAAACTGTACTCATTGTGCAAAACTCCTAGCATTACGTCTGGCAAAGACTGGGCCATGTTCATCACCTACTTAATATACAGTGTGTGACGGACGGCTGAGGCTCTTGCCCAGTCGGGGACGCCTGGAGGATGGAAGGACTGGGAGAGAGACAGTACCTTCCCCGGGACACGAAAGGGCAGTCCCTTTGGTTTGCATCAGCCCATGGGATTGTGGAGCCCATGTAGCACTTTCGCCACACCTGGGAGTGCTGCCGGAAGCTAATGGAGGCGCACCTGGAGCATTTCCAGTTGTAGTATAAAAGGGGCCACCTCACTCCATTCAGGGAACCGGAATCGGGAGACAAAGGACAGAGCTTGAGAGTGGAGGAGTGAGGGCAGCAAAAGAATAGAAAGGAAGAGAGAAAGAAGGGACTGATCAATAGTAATTGTGGCTGATTTGAGTATTTAGTGCTGTATAAAAGAAAAGAAATAAAAAGAGTGTGTTTTTGGGACTCATGAGTCTGCGTGTCTGTCTGTGGCGGGGCTGATTTTACCACAATAGATAAGGTAAAAACAAGGTGGTGGCAGCATAACTCTATGAAGGTACTTCTCAGTGACAGGGACAGGGAGACTGGTCAGAACTGAAGGAAGATGAATACAGCCAAATAAAGAGTGGTCTTTGAAGAAAACCTGCTCCAGAGTGAAGGCAGCCACAGAATGGAGCAACGGTTCATCTTCCAGCATGACAATGACCTGAAGCCTAGAGTCAAGACAACAATGGAGTGGCTTTATGACAAATCTCTGACTGTTCTAAACTCACCCAGCCAAAACCCAAACTGAATCCCCATAGAACACCTTTGGAGAGACCTGTAGATGACAGTTTACAAACACTTCCCATCCAGTCTAACAGAGCTTAAGAGGATCTGCTAGGAAGAATGGAGTAAACTGCTCCAATTTCAGTTCTGCAAATCTTGTAGAGATTTATCCAAGTAAATATTAAGCTGTAACTGCTTCCAAAGAGGCTTCTAAAAAGTGCTGAATAAAGAGTCTTAATATTTATATGGATGAGATTTTTTCATTTTTTAATACATTTCCAAATTTATAAGAAAACATGTTTTCACTTTTTTCTGTATGGACTATAGAGTGTAGATTGATAGGCAAAAAAATGTGAATTAATCTATTTAAAATTAAATCTACAACACAATAAAGTGTGCAGACAGTGAAGGGGTCTGAAAACTTTTGAAATCCACGGTTAGATCCCTGAATTTAGTCAGCAGACATCTGAAGCAGGTTAATTGCTTACTTAATTAAACACATTGTTTTCCTGTCACTGTATTTGCTCTCATTTTGAGCCCAGTATGTATGTTTTACTTGAGTATAACATTTAGCAAAGGTGTGCCATGCATGCATTGGTTCTGCAAAGCTTGCATGTAAAGGTTGTGCTCTCAGATGTCTTTCTTCACATTTTTAAAGTTGCTCTCAATGAACAAAGTGTTTGCTCTTCTTTTTAATACAGTGGTTTTGGTGCTTGCATCCTATGAATTTCATTTAGCACTTATAAGAACATAAATTAACAAAAAAGTCCTAACAAATGAGTCAACTCTGCTTATTTGTATTTTTTGTCTGTTTTTAGACAGCCCTGTCACTTCCTGGTGTAAAGATCCATATTAATAATACAGAAAAAAATATATGTGATTTGAAATAGCAAAAAAAAACAAAACATCTGTCAAGTGGTTGTTTAGAAGTTACGTCAAACAGCTAATGGGAAGTCCTATCGATAGAGCATAATGAGACTTTCTTATCCTGTTTATATGAGGAAGGCTACTCTGAAAAGATGTTTAAATGTAATCTAGCAGGCAGTTCTGAATGTGCTATCAATCCACTACATTTTAAATAACACGTGTCATTCTACTCTGTACTATACTTTTAAAATACAACTTTGTCACTCTTGATGGCACGGTGGTAGTGCTGCTGGGTCTCATTAAGGAGACCAACGTTTGCATCCTGGGTCTTCCCTGTGTGGAGTTTGCCATGTTCTCCCCGTGTCTGTGAGGGTTTGCTGAGTGTTCCAGCTTCCTTCCACAGTTCAAAGACATGCAGGTTAGGTGGAATGGCAATATTACATTGGCCTTAGTGTGTTGGTGTGTGTGGGTGTGTGTGTGCGTGTGCTTGTGTGTGTGTGTTCACACTGCAATGGACTGGCACCCTGCCAAGGGTTTGTTCCTGCCTTGCGCTCTATGCTCATTGGAATAGGCTCCAGCAGACCCCCGTGACCCCGTTCAAGACTAAGCAGGTTGGAAAATGACTGACTTTGTCACTCTTTCTTCTTCACTTGGCATCTTGAAATATTTTGGTTCTTTACGTTGTGATTCCTTCCTCATAAAAATAGTGAAACAAAAGTGCAGGCTACAAAAACCACAAGCCAAAGCAGCACTTCACCCAAGTCTGGCTCCATGGAGTAGGCCTCACCAGTGGCATCCTGGTCCGAAGCTCAAAAAAGCAAGCTCCTGGCCTATACAGGTCAGAAATCAGGCTAAGGCATTTACATTTCAAAATGTCCTTTAAGAAAGAGTGGGGAATGGTTTAAAAACCTCAGGTTCAAATTAAAAACAAAACAAAGATATTTATATTCAGGATAGCATTAAATAATTTAAAATAGAATTAAAATAATCAAGGCTGGAATAAAAAAGGTTTTGCCTTAAAATAAATAAATCAAAAAAATGTCCAAGCCAACAAAAGTAACTTAAATAATAGCAGAGGTCTCAAGCCAGGAAATCCAATCACGGAAAATCAAAAATGAGGAATCCAAAAAAAAGTTTAAGGGAATATTGTAGACAAAATGAAATAAATAAAATAAAATATTGTAAAATGAGGCAACAAATAAAGAAAAGGAGAATGAAATATAAGCATAAATAAATAAATGTGTCACAAAGTATGTTTTTTGTTGCCTATTTATTTATTTGTGTCTGTAATAGTCCTCCAAATGCATCATGAAATACAGCTTGAATTTAAAACTGTTACTTTGAAACTTAGAGGGTGGGCTCTAGCGAGTGCAGTTTTTTAGGGGGAATTGAATCCAAGTCAGTGCTATAAGTTTTTGGCTTTTTGATCTTTTTCTGTCTTGACTAAGTTCTGCTTTTTGAGGTTCAATTTTTGTCACTCAGTTTTCTTGACTTTTCCTGGTAATCGACTATTTCAGCTGTCCCCAGGCTACGCCACTGCCTGGCCCTAATAACAACATTTATTTATATAGCACGCTTTCATACAAATGATGTAGCTCAAAGTGCTCTACAAGATGAAGAACGAAAAGTTTATATGAAACAAAAATAAGATTAGGCAATACTAAGTAACAAAGAATAAAGTAAGGTTAGATGACCGGGAGAACAGAAAAAGCAGAACAAAGAAAAAAACTCCAGATGTGCCACAGAAAAAAAAATCTGCGGGGTTTCCAAGGCCACGAGACCACCCAGCCCCCACTGGGCATTCTACCTAGCAGAAATGATCTAAATCAGTCTTCATGGCTTTCAGGCTCCACGTGAAAGAATATAATGATGATGGTCATGTGGGCATCAGAGGGTCTTCAATCCATCAATGTTGGGACAGCATGGTGCCTTGATCAGGTGGTGATGGCACAGAACTCCACCAAAGAAAACCTGAAAAAGAACAGCAGAGAATTGTAGGGATTAGTACAAATTGTGGAGCCATGATAAACATGATAATTCAATGCATATATAGCTTAACAGGGATACACTAAAATGTAGCTATGACAAAGCCATGTTAAAGTTTCACTTTCATTTCACTGATTGTAAGATTTTGACCTCATTTTATTTCCTGACACATTATCTCTGTTTCAAATGAGTCCAATATTTAGTTTCAAAAGTCATCATTTATATGACTGCAAAAGAAAATTTTAGATACTTTGTGAATGCAGATACACTGAGAACTACGTACACTCAAGACACGACTGCCTAAACTGGTGAGAAAGTCAAAACATTTTTAGAACAAGGCATTTTAAATTCCATGTTTATGGCAGTGGCGGGCCGTCAGGGCCTACAAGGCCTTCTCTGCTGGCCTAAAAAAATATCTGAATCACAAACTGATGTTAATTACTGTATATATTGTCCATGAATACTTATTAAATAATTCCAAATAGTCTGTCTGCTTCCTTTCATAGCTTTTCCGATGGTTGTGTTGTGCCTGCTTCCAGACATGTATTTTCGTATTAAAGCATTTAACCAATCACATTTCAGCCATCATTTGTTGCCAGGCAGGGTCAACGTCAAAGAAGTCTGCCAGGAGGCCTTCACAATCCGTTCTGCAGGCCCTCTAACACAAAATAAATGTCAATTAAACTGTTGCTTCAACCAGTCAGATTTTGAGTTGGTTTCACTAGGGCCCTCTAGCAGGCGTACGGCAATGTCACCGTATTCAGACCCATTGATTGGATAGGATGGTGTAATATAAAAATCTGAATGAGAGCATTATGGGGCAGCTGTACACATTGGTATGTCTGGCGGTGGCCATTCCCATGTCCACTGCTTCTGTCGAGCGGACATTTTCAGCCCTAAATCGAATTAAAACTTATGCCAGAAATACGACAGGGCAGGTTCGACTGTCAGCATTAGCTTCGATGGAGATAGAAAGGGACTTCGTGATGGAACTGAAGCGCATGGATAATCTGTACGACAGAGTAATTGAACTGTTTTTGAGGAAAGAGAGGAGGATGGTTTTTGTTTACAAATAATCCAAATTTTTGGTGAGTAAAATGTTGCGATTATCCTAAATAATATTGCAAGTTTATGAGTCATTATTGATGTTTTTTATGTGTGTCGCGGGCTGTAGCTGCAGTAGAAAAGCACTTGTTCACCCCTGGTTTGTCTATTCAATAAAGGGATTTATTGTGGCTACTGTGGCTATTGTGAAACGCACGGTCCGCCACTGGTTTATGGTAACCCATGTGAAACTCACACAAACTCTTCTTAATAATGTGGAGACCTGGTAATACACTGAGAGTACCGTACAACATGCAACTTTATATCTGAGGCTTAATTGCTCTTATATGCTTAATAAGTTTTTGAAACAAACAAAACAGAGTTATCAAAGAGAAGGGGGTCAAAATGACCTCTTCTGGGATAAATTAGCTAAATAAACATGCTTTATTTGGTAAAATTCCAAATGATTAAATGTCAGCAATTCTACCTTTTATTTTTACTTACAGAGTATAAAATTCAGTAGTATGTGTACTCTATCTTATTTGTATAACTTTCCAAACAATCAAACATTAAATGTGTTCTCCTCAGAAATTCAACAGTATTCTACTATTGCCGAGCCATGGGAGTGAATAATAAATCAAATTTATACTTTGAAAACAAAGTGCAAAGTTAGACTTAAATTTCAAAAAGAGAGAATAGCTGAAAGGTAAATTCAGATATCCTAAAACAGGCACCATTCCTCATTAAATTGTATCGATTGTACAGTTATAAAAGTAACTTGTTAAAAAAAAGCAAGTTAGACTAGGGAATACTTTGCTGCATTATTAATGTAACAACAGCATGGCAAAGGGAAAGGACAATAGTTATAGCCAGCAAGGTCACTGACAAATTAATTTAAAATGCATTCCCTTTGGACCTCTCTGAAACTTGAATTTCTGATAAAGTGTGATGTCTTTGTTTCATAAACTCCGCAGTGATGACAGAGTTAAAAATATATTAAAACATGTTTCAGTTAACTGTAATAAAGTCTCATATAAATTCATGCAATAAATGTTATCATTCAATCATTTTCCAAAGCTGCTTATTCCATTTCAGTGTTCTTGAGACTACAACATTACATACAAAATTAACATTAGGGTACTTCAGTTTAGAAAAGCCCACCTTCTTGGATTTTATTGTTCCCAAGTTCAAACTAGAGACTTTACTTCTTCTTCCTCCTCCTCTTCACCTTTTCCCACTTATATGTGGGGTCGATGTGCCTGATCAACCTTCTCTATACAGCTTGGTCCCGCACCTCCTCCTCAGTCAAGGCTTTTTCCTTCAGATTTTAACTATAGACATTTACTGAATTTTATTTTTTTCCACCTGAATGTATTCACATTGTCTTCATTCTCTGCTTATCTATAATAGAAATTTCCACCCAACCCATATTATGTCATATATTTAAGGAATTTGTTACTCCATCACTCATGTATTTAGTTATTCATTTTTCCTCTTTCTTTTTAAAGTTCAGCTGCTGTTAAGACTGCTTAAATTTAGGTTCAGGACAATTTAATTGTCAGCTGTTTATCTCCCTTTTATTCCTTTTCAAAGAAACTGGCTTATGCTAAAGTCATAAAGTCATCCTGTGTAATATTGAGTAGGTTCTCATGTGGAAGAAACCAGCTGCACTGTCACGTAGACAGATGAATCAGGGAGCACTTTAGTATTCAATCAACTTAGCAACAAGAAGAGCAGAATAAATGCTTTGGGGATTTAGGGCTGGAACTGAGCATCTTTCTACATTCGCCTCCACTGTTCCTTTCCTTAACAAGCTCTCTCTGTTGTCCACATTTTTTTTTTCTTGTGGCACACTTTACACCACTGGTAACCATTAAAGTTGCAGATAATACCAAGCAAAGTGGATTGGCAGATAATCTTGAATCCATTGAATCATTACAGATGGACTTGGACAGCATACAAGCTTGGGCAGACTTGTGGCAGATGAAATTTAATATACTGTAAGCAAAAGTAAAGCATTACATGTAGGAAGTAAAAATGATAGATTTGAATACACAATGCGAGGTCTAATAATTGAAAGTACAGGTAGTCGTCGACTTATGACCACGTTCGGTTCATACGGATCAGTCGTAAGTAGATCTAGATGTAAAATGGACCAGTATATGTGTTCAACCCTGACTGTATGTATAGTATTGAATAGTAAGTTCCTTAAGTCATATTGTTTGTTTTACAGTAATCCCTCCTCCATCGCGGGGGTTGCGTTCCAGAGCCACCCGCGAAATAAGAAAATCCGCGAAGTAGAAACCATATGTTTATATGGTTATTTTTATATTGTCATGCTTGGGTCACAGATTTGCGCAGAAACACAGGAGGTTGTAGAGAGACAGGAACGTTATTCAAACACTGCAAACAAACATTTGTCTCTTTTTCAAAAGTTTAAACTGTGCTCCATGACAAGACAGAGATGACAGTTCAGTCTCACAATTAAAAGAATGCAAACATATCTTCCTCTTCAAAGGAGCAAACAAATCAATAGGACTGTTTGGCTTTTAAGTATGCGAAGCACCGCGGCACAAAGCTGTTGAAGGCGGCAGCTCACACCCCCTCCGTCAGGAGCAGAGAAAGAGAGAGAGAGAGAGACAGATAAAAAAATCAATACGTGCCCTTCGTGCTTTTAAGTATGCGAAGCACCGTGCAGCATGTCGCTTCACAAAGCAGCTGCACAGAAGGTAGCCAACGTGAAGATAATCTTTCAGCATTTTTAGACGAGCGTCCGTATCGTCTAGGTGTGCGAACAGCCCCCCTGCTCAATCCCCCTACGTCAGGATCAGAAAAACTCAGCGAAGAGAGAGAGAGAGAGAAAAGTAAGTTGGGTAGCTTCTCAGCCATCTGCCAATAGCGTCCCTTGTATGAAATCAACTGGGCAAACCAACTGAGGAAGCATGTACCAGAAATTAAAAGACCCATTGTCCGCAGAAACCCGCGAAGCAGCGAAAAATCCGCGATATATATTTAAATATGCTTACATATAAAATCCGCGATGGAGTGAAGCCGCGAAAGGCGAAGCGCGATATATCGAGGGAATACTGTATATCCTTTTTTTTCGTGTGAATTATTTTTTTATTCTTGTGTTTTGTTTTGTTATTACTTTAACAGCTTCATGAATTCCTTCTTTGCCTGTACTATTTTATGTCATGTCGAGATCAACTGCCTTTTTTCCTGCAATTGTAAGACAAATGTAACTGAACATACTCAAAACCATTGCAGGTAATAAACTGAGATCGAGATGAATGAGTCACGGCATATGAGGCTGGCGTGGCAAAAACTGTCATTTGCCAAATAGACGCTGTAGCGGTCGTAATTCGAATGGTTGTAAGACACACAGGTCATAAGTCGACAACTACCTGTACACCTTATGAGAATGATTTACACTATCAACTTCCAGTGTTCAGAAGCTATTAAGAAGTCTAACTGAATGTTAGGTTATATAGCGCCCTGATGTGTAGAGTTCATAACCAAGGAGGTTATGCTCAAAATGTATAATGCACTGGTGAGGCCTCATTTGGAGTACTGTATGCAGTTTTGGTCTCCAGTCTACAAAACAAGACAAAGCGGCACTGGAAAAAGTCCAGAGAAGAATGACTAGGCTGATTCTAGGGCTACAGTAGATGAATTATGAGCAAAATTAGCTCTTCAAGAACACAGGGACACCGCTGAAAATTTTTTAAGAGTTTTAGTGATGAGGGAACTCCACTGTCATCACTTTGCCTCGAGTTCAGAGAAATCATGGAAATGTCCGCGAATATAGCCAAACTCAGCAAAATGCATTGAAGTCAATGGGAAAGGACTAACTGAACTAGATTTGATTGGATTATAATGAAGCATCCCTGATAGCTAGGGAAACGTCTGCCAACTATACTGGACCAATTATTGTGGACAAAAAAATGTCTGGCTATTACAGTTCTGGGGGATGTCGTGCTGGCCTCAGAAAGCATTATGGGGCACTGGGGAAAAAAATTCTCTTAAACCAGATGAATTATCAGTAAATAATTCAAAGAACAAGGGTGAACGCTAATGCAGCAGATTTGCTGCAAATAACGCTTTGGTGAAATTCGCCGATCAATACTGTTAAGGGTAACTTTCGCACACAAGCATAAGGATTTTTTTTTTTTTTACACAGAGAACTACAGACACTTTGAATAAGCTACCAAGTAGAGTGGTAGACAGCAGGGCTTAAGGGTCTTTTAAAACTCGACTTGATGTTATTTTAGAACAATTAAGTGGATGGGACTGGCAAGCTTGTAGGGATGAATGACCTGTTCTCGTCTAGATTGCTATAATGTTCTAATGTTAGTAATGCATGTGAATCACAATTAAATCCATTAATGGATGTGAGTACTTATCTGACACTTTTTAACTTGTTTTCCAGAACATTTGATTTTCCCATATTGGATATGTATTAGAGTGAAAAATGAAGGTACAGTATATTGTTTTAAAAAGTGTGAATGTTTCTAAAGGAGTGCATAATTTCTACAGGACTTGCAAATCTTTCTAATTCTTGCTTGTTTCAAGTACCGTGCTACACTTTCCTGCATGATTCTTCATTTGCATTTTATTGTGCATCCTGTTTACATTCTCCTGTTTTCATTTCCTTGCATCTAAAGCCCCTGCTAACCTGACTGTTACAGCTTTAGCTAATCATTTATATCAACTGATATCACCTACTTCAGCTGGAATTCCCATGAGACTTAACTTATTATAATGTCTCCAAAAACAGAAGTAAATATTCAAGCCTTTTGTTAGAGTTACAGATCCATGTGACTGCATAGTCATGTTACGAGATGTGAAGCTTTTAGCTCACTGTTGATTTACAAAGCAATTTGATTTCAATTGTCATAATTATAATGGGATGTGTTATTATGAATGAAGTGTACAGTTTAGTAGTAATTGGCTGCTTCCCAATCCCAAACCTTTTTTTTATGTGTAAAGCAGCATTTTTGGTAACATTTAGAGAACCATAATTGCACAGTTAGAGTAACAAGCACATAAATTACTGTATATATGGGATCCTCATAAAAAGTAAACACATGGCAAAATAATTTAATAATGCTGCAGTGTGCAAATCAAAAAGATAGAAGTTCGGAATAGTTTAGAAAGTTTGGTTTCGGTGAAATTGAGGGTATTGTTAGTTTATATTTGACTCTTCATTCATGTTCAGTACTAGCTGTTGATGCAATTTTTACATGGTCTAGCAGTCCAGAAACACTGGGGAGGTACAGTAATCCCAAGATAGTGTATGGTTCAGAGCACAATGACAGTGAAAATACATTTGATGAGAAAACACCATTCAGTATAACAAGGTCATCTCTTCCTATTCACCAAAATTTGTAAGCTTACTGAGGAGTTAGGATTTGAATGTCTCCAAAGTGCAAAACGCAACTGTGTTGTATGGTAACTTCTTCCATGCATCAGCAGTAAGATTGAAAAGGATTGTAGGATTGTGTAGTAGAATACCTGGAATGAAGCAGACAAAAAAGAAGCCTAAAGGAACTGGAAGGAAACTGTTGTAAGATTTACAGAAAAGTAATTAGGCAGACCCAATATTATTTCTTAATAACAACAAGAACAACTACAGTTTATTTCTTGTATAGCCCAAAATCACATATGGAATGCCTTAATGGGCTTTAACAGGCTCTGATTTTTGACAGTTCCACAACCTTGACTCCCAATTCTGAGAGAAATGACTTTCCAGGTAGGTTGAGCGTGCAATGGGTGTCAGATATGGGGTAAATACAACACATAAAACAGAATACAACAGATTACATCTTGCCTGAAGAAGGGGCCTGAGTTGCCTCGAAAGCTTGCATATTGTAATCTTTTTAGTTAGCCAATAAAAGGTGCCATTTTGCTTGGCTTTTCTCAACAGAATACAAGTAATCCTCTTCATAGAGCTACTAGCGTCACATTAGAAATACAACACAGCAGTACAAACCACTCTGTTCTTGCACAGTGCTCGTCACCAAGTGCAGGCAAAGAGCACCCTAAAAACTCTAAATGTAAAATGCAAGAACAGATTATACCATTCACTAAATACAGAACTGTCTCATATAAAGATTTGTTCAAACACCTAAAAACAGAAACTAATTTTAAAAACTAATAAACCACAATATTTGTCCAGCAACTAAATACAGAAACACGGTCAGATTGTAGAAAAGGAGTCAGACAAGCCAGACACAGACAGAACAAGCCGCCTCCCCCCATTGGCCATTCAACACCTGAGTCGGTGCTAGGCCAGCCAATCTGATACATTTTCATTGATAATACAATTCCTAACCTAAGTTTGTTTACTAAATCGTTATTTTATTTAATTTTCCCCAATGTGTGCTCTTTACATATGTCTTAAACAACTATTATCATACACTGATAATTTCTGTATTATCTATATCTATTATTTATTTATTATATTACATATTTATTGACTATATTTATGATTGCATAATACCATACATTGCATCAATGTTCATATTGCTTACTACACATCAATATTGCTGCTACTTCTTTGTCTTGTCTTTGCACGATGTCTTGTCTTGTTTGTGTTTTAATTTTAAATTTAAATCCCTTCGCCTTCGGGTGGGGGGACGGGTCCTAACTGTTGTTTGTGCGTATGCACCAAACAGCAGTTCGGAGTACCCACCCTTTTTTGGAGTCCCTGGAGGGGGTGCTAGAGGGCATACCTTCTGGGGACTCCCTCGTTCTGCTGGGAGACTTCAATGCTCACGTGGGCAATGACAGTGAGACCTGGAAGGGCGTGATTGGGAGGAATGGCCCTCCCCGATCTGAACCCGAGCGGTGTTTTGTTATTGGACTCATCACGGATTGTCCATAACGAACACCATGTTCAAGCATAGGGGTGTTCATATGTGCACTTGGCACCAGGACACCCTAGGCCTCAGTTCGATGATCGACTTTGTGGTCGTGTCGTCGGACTTGCGGCCACATGTCTTGGACACTCGGGTGAAGAGGGGGCGGAGCTGTCAACTGATCACCACCTGGTGGTGAGTTGGCTTCGATGGTGGGGGAGGATGCCGGTCAGGCATGGTAGGCCCAAACGTGTTGTGAGGGTCTGCTGGGAACGTCTGGCAGAGGCCCCTGTCAGAAGTAGCTTCAACTCCCACCTCCGGCAGAACTTCGACCGCATCCCGAGGGAGGTGGGGGACATTGAGTCCGAATGGGCCATGTTCCGTGCCTCTATTGTTGAGGCAGCTGACCGGAGCTGTGGCCATAAGGTGGTCGGTGCCTGTCGTGGCGGCAATCCCCGAACCCGTTGGTGGACACCGGCGGTGAAGGATGCCGTCAAGCTGAAGAAGGAGTCCTACAGGACCCTTTTGTCCTGTGGGACCCTGGAGGCAGCTGATAGGTACCGGCAGGCCAAGCGGAATGCGGCTTTGGTGGTTGCTGAGGCAAAAACTCGGGCATGGGAGGAGTTTGGGGAGGCCATGGAGAACGACTTTTGGACGGCTTTGAGGAGATTCTGGTCCACCATCCGGCGTCTCAGGAGGGGGAAGCAGTGCAGTGTCAACACTGTATATGGTGGGGATGGTGCGCTGCTGACCTCGACTCGGGACGTTGTGGGTCGGTGGGGGGAGTACTTCGAAGACCTCCTCAATCCCATTAACATGCCTTCCAATGAGGAAGCAGAGCCTGGGGACTCAGAGGTGGGCTCCCCCATCTCTGGGACTGAGGTCACCGAGGTGGTCAAAAAACTCCTTGGTGGCAGGGCCCCGGAGGTGGATGAGATACGCCCGGAGTTCCTCAAGGCTCTGGATGTTGTACGACTGTCTTGGTTGACACGCCTCTGCAACATCGCATGGACATCAGGGACAGTGCCTCTGGATTGGCAGACCGGGGTGGTGGTCCCCCTCTTTAAGAAGTGGGATCGGAGGGTGTGTTCCAACTATAGAGGGATCACACTCCTCAGCCTCCCTGGAAAAGTCTATTCAGGGGTCCTGGAGAGGAGGGTCCGTCGGATAGTTGAGCCTCGGATTCAGGAGGAACAGTGTGGTTTTCGTCCTGGTCGCGGAACAGAGGACCAGCTCTATACCCTTAGCAGGGTCCTGGAGGGTGCATGGGAGTTTGCCCAACCAGTCTACATGTGTTTTGTGGACTTGGAAAAGGCATTCGACCGTATCCCTCGGGGAATCCTGTGGGGGGTACTCCAAGAGTATGGGGTACCGGCCCCCCTGATAAGGGCTGTTCGGTCCCTGTACGATCGGTGCCAGAGCTTGGTCCACATTGCCGGCAGTAAGTCGAACCCGTTTCCAGTGAGAGTTGGACTCCGCCAGGGCTGCCCTTTGTCACCGATTCTGTTCATAACTTTTATGGACAGAATTTCTAGGCGCAGTCAGGGCGTTGAGGGGGTCCGGTTTGGTGGGCTCAGGATTGGGTCACTGCTTTTTGCAGATGATGTTGTCCTGTTTGCTTCATCAGGCCGTGATCTTCAGCTCTCTCTGGATCGGTTCGCAGTCGAGTGTGAAGCAGCTGGGATGAGAATCAGCACCTCCAAATCCGAGACCTGGTCCTCAGCCTGAAAAGGGTGGAGTGCCCTCTCAGGGTTGGTAGTGAGATCCTGCCCCAAGTGGAGGAGTTCAAGTATCTCTGGGTCTTGTTCACGAGTGAGGGAAGAATGGATCGTGAGATCGACAGGCGGATCGGTGCGGCATCCGCAGTAATGCGGGCTCTGCATCGGTCTGTCATGGTGAAAAAGGAGCTGAGCCGCAAGGCGAAGCTCTCAATTTACCAGTCGATCTATGTTCCTACCCTCACCTATGGTCATGAGCTATGGGTAGTGACCGAAAGAACGAGATCGCGAATACAAGCGGCTGAAATGAGTTTCCTCCGCAGGGTGTCTGGGCTTTCCCTTAAAGATAGGGTGAGAAGCTCAGTCATCCGGGAGGGGCTCAGAGTAGAGCCGCTGCTCCTCCGCATCGAGAGGAGTCAGATGAGGTGGCTCGGGCTTCTGATCAGGATGCCTCCTGGATGCCTCCCTGGTGAGGTGTTCCGGGCACGTCTAACCGGGAGGAGGCCCCGGGGAAGACCCAGGACACGCTGGAGGGACTATGTCTCTCGACTGGCCTGGGAACGCCTTGGGATTCTCCCGGAAGAGTTAGAATAAGTGGCCGGGAGAGGGAAGTCTGGGCATCTCTGCTCAAGCTGCTGCCCCCGCGACCCGACCTCGGATAAGCGGGAGACAATGGATGGATGGATTTTAATTCTATTTTTAATTAAATTTTTTTTTATTTGCACTTCATGTTGTTACACTGTGGACCCTGAGCTTTGCAATTTTGTCTATCTGTATACTTGTATATGGTTGAGATGACAATAAAGTTCGCTTTGACTTTGACTTGACTTATATGTTTAAAAAGTGCAGTAAAATGAGACAGTATTAAGAAGAGTATTTCCAGGGTATCTTCAAAAGCATTGCTTACTGCAGCAGTTCTCAAACTGTGGGGCGTGGGAAGTAACAAAAAGGGGGCGCGAATGTTGCCATACTGTATGTGGCATCATTTCGCTATTCGTAGGGAAATTTTAAAATTGTAGCGGTGTATCGGCAGCAAAAAATATAGGAATAAATTTTATTAGGGTTTCAAAAAAATGTTAGGGGGGCGTGATTAAAACTGTTATGAAAACTCGGGTTGCAAATACTTAAAGGTTGAGAAATGCTGGCCTACTGTTTGTGCCCCATTTAGTTTTCTGTATGTATAACAACATTTTGTGAGCTTGTTGCTATGATGTGGGTCCCAGTTGCCAGGGGCATGGTCACATTAGTTGTGACATCTGACATTAGTGTTCTATCTCAAAGAGACAGGAATCTATTTTTAAAAAGGTCTTGGACTAGACTTGGAGATAAAAACGAATGCCATGACAAGTTCAGTACCTGGAAATTAACCTTATTGTTTGTGTAACCAAGGAACAAATCAAAAATCAAAGTCAAAATTCAGAAAGCAAAAGTATTTGCCAGAAGCACACTAAAGAAATGGTTAGCAATAATTTGTAGGGTTTTATCCAATAAAGCACTCGTGTTGACCTTTATGCAATCGCATAGTTGACATCATACATTGTGCAGTGTATTCTGGGAAACATCATCATGGCAATGAACCATGCAGGTGTATGAACATGGTGTTTAATGTGATCAAATCAGAAAAATAAACAATGTTTAAACTAAGCAAAATAAAAATAAAACAATGTAAAAATGAATTCTCTGAGGTGGAAATGAGCACAAACATTGATCCATACAACCACAGAAGAGAAATAAGAAATTAATAAAAACTGTTGATCATGACAGTCAGTAGCACAATGTCTTAAAAAGTCACCATTGATGTTTAATTCCCATCCACATTTTTGGATATTCCCTTAAAATATTTCAGTTGTGATTCTGTTTAGTTTCTCTTTGGTTCTCAACATTTTTGTTTTTTATTTTTTGATTTAAGATTTTTGAGTTTCATTTCGGGTATGATGATAGTGCTATCTGACTTGACCTTCCTATGAAGTTTGTGAAAATTTTAACCATGTCTTATTTTCCTGATCCTCATTACTAAAATACTGTCTGTCTTTGTTTGAGTCAATATACTCTGGTCTTTTGCTTTGTAATGAAATGAAGTTTCCTTTACAGATTATATGCTGACTTGTTAAGTCAAGCTCTTCTTCATTTTAGGTTCCAAGGTTAACTTACCCACTTTGACCCACACAATACTTATCCTACAGTACACTTAAATAAGGTGAAGATTAAATATATTATTGAGTGACAATCAAAAAGGACTTACAAACATATGAACACCCCTCTTGCTGCAGCAAACCTAAAATCCTTTATCTACGCAATATTAGATACTTGATTAGGACATACAACAATAGAAACACATGTAATTCAGATATAAACACAAGTCCAATAGAATGCTTTGACTGTGTACTGGTGAAATAATTGCATTAAAAATATATAAGAGGATGACAACTATATAACTTGAATAAACCTAAGTCTGATTGGGCTCCCTTGTTTCCAGTTCTTCTGCCTGGCCAGGCTTTCCTTTTCATCTGCCTAAATGGTGAAGTAAAGGCCTGAATAAAAGAACAATGAAGACAGTTTTGACAAGACCTCTATGACCAGAAATCTAATGCTATACCCCATCTGACACCAACCTTGTGGATCACCTCTTTTACTCTTTCTTCATAATTCATCCTATGTAACCCTGGAGTCAGCCTTGTCACTCATCTCTGGACTTTTTCTAGTGCTGCTATCTCCTTTCTGTGGCATGGAGACCAAAACTGCACACAGTACTCCAGATTAGGCCTCACCGATGCATTGTAAAGGTTGAGCATAATCTCCTTGGAGTTGTACATTACATGTCGTACTGTAAAACCTAACATTCTGTTAGGCTTCTTAATGGCAGTTTATAGTGTTGCATGCACTATGAATCCTAAATCCTACAAATAAGGTTTTATTATTTCTTCTCATAATTCCTTCTCATAAACCTTCTCATAACATTTTCAGATCTCCCATTGTGCATTCCCATTGGGACATTCATCTGTGCGTCACTCCCTAATCATGTCATTGCTCTCTATTTCTCCCATTCACATTCCGTCCTGCCCTCAAATGTCGCTCGTCCATTCCTATGGTAAGAAAGTCTATGAATTCCTTTCACTCTGTTGTGAACTTTATCTGTGGATGCCAGCAACTCAAATAAACAGCATGCAATGGTGAATACAAAGTGGTGGCGCATGAAGCAAACAGTCACACAAAATGGCCCCAGATGACAATACTGCTATAAAAATAAACTAACAAAATAACATGACATTAACAGAAAATCCAAAATGCTGCAAATTGCATCAGAAATGCAGAAAATGTGGATTTAAAAATCAAATCACATTATAAAGTATACAGTAATCCCTCACTTATCGCGGGAGATAGGTTCCAAGGCCGACTGCGATAACTGAATTTCCGCGAAGTAGGGACACCATATTTATTTAATTATTTAACGTGTATTTGGACGTTTTTAAACCCTCCTTGTATTGTTTACAACCCACCCTTTACTCTATTAATAACAGGGACAACTGCTAAGCAATATGAAATCGGTAGATAAGTTTACACTTACTGTATAGCGAAGTACACGTAGCTATATATGACGTGATGATGGTGATGAATATGCTGCGCAGTAAAAATGATGACGATGAAGGTGATGATGACTTTTACTGCGCAGCCGATGACTGTATTTAACGTCTCTTCAGACGGCGGTGCCATTTCCTGGGGCACCTCCTCCACGGTTTCCGAAGGTGTATCCATAGTAGTAGTAGTAGTAGTAGGAACTGGCTCTTTTTTGCGAGGCTGCAAAAACATTGTGATCGGCAGTTGCTGCCGCCGCTTCTTTTTCCGGTCGAAGAGCAGCTTGTAGGCGGTCATGACGTCGTCGACCTTGCTGCAAAGATTCCTAAAGCAGATTCCATCCAGACTACTGCCTTATCACGTCCACTTGCAACTCGTGTTGCGTCCTGGTTAAAGGACACTGCGGCTGTAGATCTTATATGCTTTTCCTCCTTTTTAAATAAAAAGAATTGTGGACTCATTGATGCTGTAATGGTGTCCTGCAGTGGTGTAGCTGTTCCCTTCCTTCAACATATCCAAAACTTTTACCTTTTCTGCAATCATTTGCATCTTCTGTTGGCGCTTGGACACTGCCCCTGAAGCAGGAGTAAGTTAATGCTGAATGAGTGAGATGAGACTTCCTGGTTAATGCAGCACTCCGTTGCTGAGCCAATCAGCAGCACACAGGAACTTAACTGTGTGCTCTGATTGGGTAGCTTTTCAGCCATCCGCCAGTAGCATCTCTTGTATGAAATCAACTGGGCAAACCAACTGAGGAAGCAAATCCAGAAGTAAAAAGACCCATTGTCCGCAGAAACCCGCGAAGCAGTGAAAAATCCGCGTTATATATTTAGATATGCTTACATATAAAATCCGCGAAGTCGTGAATCCGCGAAAAGTGAACTGCGAAGTAGCGAGGGATTACTGTACTTTCAAATCACATACCATTGATTGAATAATTCCTATTTGTCCAGTTTGTTCTGCAGAGATTTTGCTGATTCTAGAATATCTACCTTAGTCACCCAATTTAGGGTTATGTGCAAATATCACTAAAAAGTTGCTTACATCTCTATTTAAATCACATAAATTTTAAAAAGGAATGAATTTCATATCATTCCTCATATCCCTGCCTGTTGTAATTTGATGATCAGCTTCCCACAGGCTACCTTTTCCAAAGCTTTCTGAAGGTGCAGTTCATTATTGTTAAATGCATTTGTTGTGTGCGCCAAAAAAAACAAAAACATTTAAACTCTTATTAGCTGTGAGCTTACTGTATTTGATTGCTAGTTTTCTAAATTGTATTTTAAAACTTTTCTTTAGTTTGCCTAAGCATTGTAAACAACCTGACCATCACTTACCAGGATCAGTCTGGTCACCTTCTTTATATGAAGATATATTTTTTGTTGTGCATTTCTTCAGCGCTGGTGACTCTAAACTGACTGACTGTATGTGTCAGTGTAAGTGTGTGGTTATGTGAGCCTAGCAGTAAAAGGTCGCCTGCTCCAGGGTTGGCTCCTGGCTATGCGATCCTAAATTGAATTAAATGGATTCAGTAACAAGAGTTTGAATGTAGTTATTTATGTGGAATAGATGTGAATGGCGTGTTTATATTATTACTTGCTTCTTTTAACACTTTTAGTTAAATATCATTTGGTAAATTTAACCTAAAACCTTTTTATTATGAAATGTTTTACGTGGAGATGTCTAAAGCTACACGTATTCATCAAGAATGTTAGATGTAATCAAAACACTTAAATGAGGCTCAGTGGCATGAATTCTTGTTTCTCTATGGTAGGCTGGCATTTTCTGTGCTGTAATGATTGCGCCCAACTGTTAGTGTGTTGACAGTCTACCATCCTATTGAAAGCAAATTGTTAAAGAATCACTCCTTTTATTGTACGTCAGGGATGACTCATTACAAAACCAGAGACTTTTTGAAAACAAACAAGAATTTAAAAATTGGTATATCATTCATTCTCTGAGTTAATAAAAGTGTTACTGCATACAAAATTTATTTGACTGCAGAAAGCAGCCCTGCAGTCATTCACAATATTTGGACAGAACAATCACCGTGGTATATTTAAGGGTACTAAAATGTATCCAATATTTATAAACCATAGTCAGTGCTGTTCTTGGATAAGATAACTGGTACTTTCAATTTTATTGTTTCAACAAACAATAAAATTGTCCAGATGACTAGTATAATTAAATAATAATAAAGACCCACAACAGATCTCTTAGCAATACTTTCTGTTTACTTTTTTGCATCATCTAATATTTAAGTGCTATGCTCTTCATGCTGCTGTTTCAAAGTTACCTTATGTTTCCTTTGATTAGAAAAAAAACTTTCTGAAGAGTAATTAGAAACTATAGCAAATAAACTGATTAGAAACTATTTGTACACCTAGCTAACAAGGTGTAAATGGATGGCATTCTGTGTTAATTCCAGTGTGTGCTATAGTTGTTATAGATGAGCTAGTGGTTGTTTTCTATTCTAAAGAACATGTTTTATACCACAGATAATGCAATGGTTTAAGATATGGTAATTGGGTAGGCAACTAAATTAAGCCTAATCCACAACAATGTCCCAGAATCATTCTTGGGCTTCCAGGGATTTGTGGCATGGATTCTGCAGAAAATATGAGACTTTAATTGTGTTTTAAATCCAGACCTGGATAGATCCTTGGCTACAGCGTTTATAACATCTAATACTGCAAATATAATTACACAGTTTGTAACGGATCATAACCTATCAGACTAATGGAGGTTTTTAAAACCTAACCTAGGAGCATACTTCTTCTTCTCAAGAATTGACTATTTCCTTGTAGTCAATAATTTTTGCCCTCTATCAAATCTTGTAAGTACAATGCTATTGTTATCTCTGACCATGCCCCTTTGATCATGGAGCTTAAATTACTGCATGTTACTCACTAATTTTATAGATGAATACATCGCTGGTTTAAAGGGATATGACCAATTGTCAGTGCATCTAGTTCATCTAAAACTGTCAAGGTGTCCTACTCTATGTGCGTCATGAAAATAGACCTCTTATAATTGTATTGCCATCTGTAGTCTGCATTGTTGACATCAGTCATATAGATGTATGGACTCTTGGAATATTTACTGTTTTTTTCATTAAATTGAATCAACAGGAGTCAGGATTTATCAGATCCAATGATATTTTCCCAAGCCTTCAGTGTCCTCTGTTTGTTTCGCTTAGCTCACTGGAATTCACCCTTCTGTTGTCCAAAATAAGGTTCAGTTGGTTGACTTGTTGCCATAGTCTGATGAACTGTGTCTTCCGAAATGCCTTGTAATGCAGGCCGTAATTATCCAAAGTAGTTTCTTCGGCTGGACCACAACATAGACCAGGTCCACCTGCTTTTTTAGCTCCAGCCAAAATCTCTGAATTGCCTGCTGGCAATAGAGTTAGTGAGTACCCATGAGAATGGTGTTAAACAGACCAATAGATTCATGTGTATTCAAGAAACAACATTTATTTCTTTAGCACATTTTCATAGAAACGATATATCTCAAAGTGCTTTGATAGATGTCGTACAAGATAGAAGTAGTTGCAACTGTAATGAGAACTAATATCTACAGTTCTGAAATCCTTTTGTCTAATAGCCAGTCTAAAAAACATGAGCAAAGTCTAAAAGAGAATTGTCAAAAGCCATTAACCAAAGGACAAGTAGTCATTAGAACCAAGTCATTAAAACCATAAATCAAGCTGAGAAGGGTAATGCTATGAGTCATTAACGACAAAGCTTTAAACAATATGAACACAAGAATAAGTTTGTTTGAGGTTTAAATCCATAATCTCGGACCTTATAGTGGCTGCTGTAGTGCCTCTTTGTTGTGCTGTTGCAAGAAGGCACCCGACAAAGGCAAGAGAAGCAGGACTGGGACATCGATGGAATTTAAAAGTGAAACAAAAAGGTTACAACCAGAAAGTCAATAATAGCTAGATCCAAAGCCAAAACATAATCCTAATCCAAAATTATAACCCAGAAACTAAAAAAAAATGTTGAATTTTAAAAACACACTTGATTTGAGACTTCACAAACTCAGACAATCAAGAAATGCAAGAGGCTGGCCCTTAGAACATCAACCCAGCTGCTGTCGTGGAACCCTCAGGTGCTTACGTCCGATGTTTGATCCCCACAAGAGGAATCAAAAAGGGAGTACAACTGATGAGCCCCAGATAGGGCGAAACACGTGTCATGTAGTCTATTTTTTTTTGTTTTTGAGCGCTTTAAGTAGTGAGAAACGTTCTATAAAAATGTAAAGAATTATTATTAAATTTGAAAAACGACAGGAGACCATTCAGGCCATCAAGCCCATCTGTTTAGCTGCTGTCCCAATATTTAATCCAGATACTTCTTAAAGGTTGTCAAGGTTTATGCTTCAACTACATGTCTCGGTACTTTGCTCCAGAGTTACACAGCTCATTGTGCTTCCTGACTTCAGTCTTAACTACACTTCCCCTTAATTTCCCCTGATATCTTTCAAGTATGTGATTCACCCTTAGGCTGAGTGAATGTTGCTGGATCTACTTTTTCAATTCCTTTATACCCCCTTGACCCACGGGTCATGCAAGTGGCAGTCACGGATTTCTTTCCCTGGAAACCACCAAGCAACCGATACACAATCCTGCACAAAACAGTGATGCCATAAGCAAACAAAATGGCATTGTGGGGAAAAAGATAAAGTATTTCAACTATTCTATAATCTATTCTATTTATAAACTATTTCAACAATGATAGTAATAAAAAAAACTAACATGAATTCACTGGCCCAGAAGTGGTATAAACAGAAATAAATTTCAAAAAACAATTGCTCTTAATACTGCAGAAAAACACAGATCATAACACTGTTGTGAGTCAGCATGTCCTAGCAACCCAGTAACAAAATGACACACTTAAAATTAAATTACAAAAATATTTAAATATATCAGAAACTAAACCTTTGATATAAAGCACATATGTAGAAACACTGTTTGAGGTTATAACTATGAAATGATCTACAACAAGGGAATGCTAAAAATATATTTGACATAAAAAAGAAATTCAAACTAGTTGTCCTAATTTGCAATTCATCAGTGGGCTGTTTATGACCATATGGCTATCATTGGCTGAATATTTCTTTTGTGGTGGTCCATTCTTTTTACACCTCTGACATTGTCTTGTGTGAAACACCTTAAAAGGACTGCCCTCCTTCATACACTCATGCCATCATATGGCTCATTACAATGCCACACTCAAAGCCACTTAAATGTCTACTTTTGCACATTCTGTACATACAATCCTTTAATACCGGTCTACTTGTTTTAAATGCAATTATCTAACAATCCAATTGGGAAATTATGTGGATGGGTCAGGAGTACTTTATATAAAGAACACAGTGCTAATATCTAACAGAAGTGAGGACATGCCTACAGATTTTAAAGTGGTGCAATGTATTGTCACTGTTAATTCCATCTCATACTTACTACTTTTAGAAAGCTCAGGAGGACAACTTAAAAGGGGGTTGAGAACTATGGATACCTCAGATCTTGTTCCACTCCTTTTATAGGATGGAAGGCTTGTTATCCCATCATGGTCAACGGATATACTGTTCATGTCAGTTTCACACATGAGGAGGAAATCAGGCTCTGCCAGGCATCCAAGAAAAAGATTCAAGCACCTCATTGGTATTCGCCAGGATTAAGGAGCCAAATAACCCGACTTTCCAGTTATTACTAACAGGCCAGAGCAGGTGTTTAAAATCATATCTGTTGTCCTGTCTCTTGGTTTGTAGAACACTTCACAGCACTCAAAATAAGTGGTAGAGATGCACTTGTTTTAACTACAGCTAACATAAAAGATCTCTTAAATGTTCATGACCTTTCATGACAATGATTCTTTTTAAAGTTGCAGTGCAATTCCTATAAATTTTACAGGCAAAACATTAAGCTGTTTTTTGAATCACTTATTTATCATATAGGTGAATATGTCATCATATAACAACTTAAAGGCAAACATTGATGTACAAGAGCAAAGCCCTTGCACAAAGTAGGGTTTATGAATGCACATGAGAGCAACAGTTAAAAAGCAGTTATTAAAGGATAAGCAAAACCTCATCCTAAGTGGCTCTTTTAGTTATTTAGTAGTAAAAGAACAGGCAAGGAGAGGATGAAGTGTATTACTCTTTCTAAGTAAGGGCAAAATAAACTGTGCAGAAAAAAATAGCAAATGGCCTATCTTTTAAGTTTTCAAGTGTGAAGTAGTTGATAACCTCCCACAAGCTACATGGCCCACTTGATTTGGAAATTGCAGAGAAAGCTGTGTTGATTGAAGATAGATAGATAGATAGATAGATAGATAGATAGATAGATAGATAGATAGATAGATAGATAGATAGATAGATAGATAGATAGATAGATAGATAGATAGATAGATAGATAGATAGATAGATAGATAGATACTTTATTAATCCCAGGGGGAAATTCACATACTCCTTACTGATACAAAAAACAATATTAAATTAAAGTTTGATAATAATGCAGGTAAAAAACAGACAATAACTTTATATAATGTTAACGATTTCCCCCCCGGGTGGAATTGAAGAATCGCATAGTTTGGGGAAGGAACGATCTCCTCAGTCTGTCAGTGGAGCAGGACAGTGACAGCAGTCTGTCGCTGAAGCTGCTCCTCTGTCTAGAGATGATACTATTTAGTGGATGCAGTGGATTTTCCATAATTGATAGGAGCCTGCTGAGCGCCCGTTGCTCTGCCACAGATGTCAAACTGTCCAGCTCCATGCCTACAATAGAGCCTGCCTTCCTCACCAGTTTGTCCAGTCGTGCGGCGTCTTTCTTCTTAATGCTGCCTCCCCAGCACACCACCGTGTAGAAGAGGGCACTCGCCACAACTGTCTGATAGAACATCTGCAGCATCTTATTGCAGATGTTGAAGGACGCCAGCCTTCTAAGGAAGTATAGCCGGCTCTGTCCTTTCTTACACAGAGCATCAGTATTGGCAGTCCAGTCCAATTTATCATCCAGCTGCACTCCCAGGTATTTATAGGTCTGCACCATCTGCACACAGTCACCTCTGATGATCACGGGGTCCATGAGGGGTCTGGGCCTCCTAAAACCCACCACCAGCTCCTTGGTTTTGCTGGTGTTCAGGTGTAGGTGGTTTGAGTCGCACCATTTAACAAAGTCATTGATTAGGTCCCTATACTCCTCCTCCTGCCCACTCCTGATGCAGCCCACGATAGCAGTGTCAATTGGATAATTAGCAAACATTGTCCCATTATACAAAAAGGTGATCTTAAGTAATTATTGGCCAGTGAGATTAAAATGGTTCATGGACATATTATTAAAAAAAGCAACTTAAAGAAAAGTTTAAGCAATAAACTGCATGAGAGACTAGAATTTAAATTCATAGAAGTGATACTTCAACTTTAAGTTTATCATGATGTACATGGTCTGCGGCACCTTGATTATGGCCACAAGTAGGAGACAAAAATGTTAACATAGCAATAAACCTCAAAGGCCTTATCAATACACTGTAAAACATACAGTATATTAAAGTCTTACACAGCTTTAATATATGTGCTATGTGTGATATGTTTTGAAATAGTCACCAATGCACATAGGCACTGTTTGAGCAAATGTTAAAAGATTTTTTAGTAATATTTTTTTCTGTTGCTTGGGCATAGCAGGGTAGAATGTAAGTGCCTGACCCACATGATCGACACCACCTATTGTGTTTTTGTAGCCTTCCGCAGCATAAGGCATAGTGAGTTCCATGTTTCCTGTGGCACAAACATTGACTGCATTGTGAACAGTGCTTAGAAAGTTAACATCTTTCTTGTCCTTCCACTTGATCACAATCATTTTGACTTTTTATTACGTGGCTACTGCACCATGCTGCAGCTTGACGGGTTCATGCGACTGGAGTCACCAGGCATATCATGATGGTTAGGTTGCATAGTACAGTATGCAGTACTTTTCCTTTGATGTAAAATCTCAAACAGTTCAGGTGAGGTATAGAAGTTGGCCATTATTATACAGTAATGTTGGTCAAGCAAAGGGTCCACCAGTGACAACACAGATGATGAAGTAATGGCATATTGACTGTACTTGCCATTGCACTTGGTCCGCTTACTGTTGTAAACCATCGAGTTTCAGTTGTACCCAGGGCTTTCTTTGGACAACGTGTACAACATGATATCGAATTGTGCCCATTCAGATGCAATGTACTGTATCCACGACAGCCTTCCTTTGTAACCCATGCATCTTTTGTCAATACATACTACATGTCACAATCTGAAACATACAACTTCTGTATATGTTTGGTGATCAGCTGATACACATCCCACAGTTTGTACAGTTTCAATGCTGGGTGATTGGCTTCATCATAGTCATAATGAGTGAAAAGCTGTACTAATTAGTAACTTCACCAAATATGGGTGTCTGCAACTACTATTTTGGGGACCATTGCCCTCTCTGGACTGGATTATCCACTATGCCCTGGAGTATGAGGAGACTGAAAAACGCCCACGTTATCTGCAGCAAAAGGCTGTCAGTGAAATTCTTTACTGTGAGTTTTGTGACACTTCTTAGCATAGCGGTTTGCTTCAACACCTATTTTCTCCACCAGACTATTATCAACAAATCATAAATAGTCGAGATAATAACAGACATCTGTAGACCAGGACTACCTGTAAATAGGCAATGAGAAGGTACAGGATTGTCAATAGTAATGTGAAGCTGACATCAAACATGAACATCACTGAAACTTGGCAGGTCAGAATCTACCGAACAGGTGGCAGTTTTACTGTCTGTGTCAATATGTGATGACCAATTCACATTGTCATCACTTTCACCCAATCTGAGCTGTTGTTCAGTTTCAGTATTTTCAGTAAACTTTTTTCATGTTGTCATTATGGGGTGTTGTGTGTAGAATTCTGAGGAAAAAAATTAATTTAATCCATTTTGGAATAAGGCTGTAACATAACAAAATGTGGAAAAAGTGATGCGCTGTGAATACTTTCCAGATGCACTGTATATACTGTATATATATATATATATATATATATATATATATATATATATATATATATATATACAGTACAATCCCTCTTAATTGGCCTCGCTTTAACCGGCCGACGGATTAACCGGCCTGTTAAAATAAAATTTAAAAAAAAAATTTTAATCCTGAGTTCTTCTTTATATTATTATATGTATGCACTTCCTTCTTTCCTGGAAGGTGAGAGGGCTCCTACTTTAAGAGTGATTTCCATTTACATATTCCTTTATGAATTTTCCACGGTGCCTTCTTCTTTCTACCTGGCAGCTCCCCTGTTTCTCCCATCGGGCTTCGCAACAGGGAAGTCACCCTACCTGCAGGTGCAGCTGCCTTCCACAATGGTCTGGTAGCCCTCCAATCCCTGGATACGTCGGGCTCCATCCGGATCGAGACTTGGGTTCTTTCCACAGCGGCCAGGGTGCTCACGCTGGGGCTAAACCAACCCAAAGCCTTTACGACTGCCACTGCCTTTCGACGGCCAGTCATCTTTAATACTGGTCACTCCAGCTCCCTGATCACTCAGCTGGAGCGACTGCTTTCTTCAGCCCCACCGAGTGTTGGCCAAACACTCATCTGCAGGGGTTCACCTCCCAGCTGCTTGCCTTTGCTCCAATCGAATCTGCTCTTGCTCTCCTGCACCGGCTTTCCTCTGTCTGCTTCCTTCTCTATTAACCTCCCATTCTTTCCTGTTCTCCCTCTAGCTGCCTCGCGCTTCTATTTATCACGGGGAAAATTACAGATGCGGACGACTCCTCACCTGTGCACTTAAGCTAGGATCGCCCACATCACAAATTCCCCAGGAACCAATCGGCCACACATACTTGGTAAGCCGCGAGTGCGGTGATTATTTATTTAAAAAGTGGCCTTTTTGACTTGAGCTGTGGTCCCGCTACACCACACTGTCCAGTTGTTGTATGAGAAAAAAACCTGTGTGCGAAATCGTGGATGAAGCCTTGTGGATATGGTTTCTTCAGGAACGTCAAAGAGGTACAGTACATACCTTAGAAATAGTTTTCTACATGAAAATAGGTATGCGTCGGATTAACCGGCCAATACGGCAACCGGCCATGGGTCTAGTCCCGAGGTGGCTGGTTAAGAGGGATTGCACTGTATTTGTAACACATATATATATAATTTTGTGACAAAGGCACTATATTGCACTCGACCTGACACAAATTGGACACGGGAGGCATGTATTAAAATAAATAAACTTTTATTTTCTTCAGCTGGAGGGTACATCTTCCCCATGTCCCCCAGCCACAATACAGTCCCAAACACAAGCACTAAAACCAAAACACTCCTCTCTTCTACCACCACTCCTCCACAAGCTTTGTCCTCCTCCTCCCAACTGTTGCCCTTGAATGATGTTTGCTGGCTCTTTTTATGGTCCTTCCGGAAGTGCTCCAGGTCCTTGATCACCTGTTTCTGGTTGTACTCCCAGGTGGGGCTGAAGAGTCATCTACTGGAGCTCAGGAGCCCATGCAGCTCTCCCTGGCGGCCACCCAAGATCCCAAAAGAGCTGTGGAGAACTCCATCTCCCATGGAGTCCTGCGGAAGGCTGAGGCACCGCTCCAACCCAGGGGGGCAGCCATCCAGCGTCTAGGGGGAGGTATTGCACCGTCCAGGGCTGCTCCCCCTCAACATATAATGGACCCGGCCATCCGCTACAATATATATATATATATATATATATATATATACATATACAGTATATATATATATATATATATATATATATATATATTGTCACACACGTGCGCATGGGAGGCAGCTAAAGGGCTTGAGTGATGGCAGTTCTGAGATATGCCGGGAGGTGGCAGAGTACACTGACTCTTTTTCTTTCTTGCCTGCAGACCATTCCTGTGAGATTCCACCTGGCTCTCGTGACATCATTTCCGGGACCGAGCCAATGGAGGGAGTCCTTACTGGCTCCGGCCCCTCTGACATCACGTCCGGGTCCAAACCAATGGAGAACGAACACGTCCCTGATCCTTATGACCTCACTTCCTGTCTTCACCTTTAAAACCCTGCCCTTTGTCCTAATTCCTCAGTCTTGCTTTGGACTCAAATGTATGCACATCAGTGCTGTTTATTTACAGAAAACGACTTTTGCAGCCAGGATACCAGATTATACGGGTGGCTGCCCCAAACCTTTATTTGAGTATGTCTTGTCATTTTGATACTGGCGTAGTCGGCAGGATGAAGAAGTCCTGGAAGAGAAGGGGACAGGACCTGCAACACATCCAGGTGAGAGCGTACCGGGACCGAGTTTCCAGGCGAGGAGGGTGTCCCGTGGTTCTTTGTGACCCGGTGCAGGCTCTGCCTCCAGCAGGCTCCATTAGGCAACCTAGGCAGGCCGGGGAGTGTGCGGAAGGGGCTCACAGAATTGGGCTGCTTCAGAAGCGGGAGGCAAAGAGGGCTGTTTGTGCTCTCTCAGGAGAGAGTGCCCACCTCCCTGTAAAGCCAGAGCCCCGATTTCCACCTAGGGGTGCCCCAGACTGGCAGGTGAATAGAGTGAAAGCCTGGAGGTTCGACCCAGAGAGGCCGACCCCTCAACAAGCCTTGAACTTATGGACAAAGGTAGGGCTGTGGCTACGGCCACACGAAAACACGCCCTACCAAATAATTGAACAGGTGAATTGATATCTGTTGCTAGACTCACTACCCCAGCGCTTCACCCAGCCGGTTTGGGGTAGAGAATTTATAAATATGGCAGAGCTCATAGTGCTCGTGGAACAACAAAGGAGGGCCTCCCAACCTGGGAGAGCTGAGCCGTCCCTGGGCCAACCTCAACTGGAGTACGTCCCAAACCCTAGCCTCCCTCTGTACAAACCAGAGCTTGCACCGACGTCCCCAGGGCCACGGGCGCACAAACCGCTTGGGAATGAGGAGGAATGCAGGTGGAGGGGGAGGAGGGGTTGGTGTGCTCTGACAAACCCGTTGGCGGTCCCAACATACAGGCGTGGTGATCGTTAACGGGTATAAAACGTCTGTATTACTAGATACCGGCAGCAACATGTCCATTGTTGCCCGCCGATTAACAGTGGTTAAAGTTTAAGACTGGTGTAACCTGTGTCCACGGAGACACCTGCTGGTACAGGACCGCCGTTTGTGTGATCAGTTACGGAGGTTCAGTTCGGAAGTTAACTGTGGCCATCCATCCTGAGCCTTCACACCCGGTGATACTAAGGCGGGACTGGTCTAAAATAAAAAGCGGTGAGTCACATACCACTCCTGGGGATAACTTAGGCCTAGTTATAGACGGGGATGAGCCGTCTCAAGCTGCCTCCATGCCGTGTAATCAGCTGGCAGAGAGAGATGAAGCAGTCGGCCTGAGTGACGTGGCAACTCCCGGGCCGTCGTGTGCCAACATGTCATCCACCAGTGCCGCGGCGGAGCGGGAGGAAACCACGCCCCTTGAGGTCGGCACCGACCCTCTCTCCCTTTTACGGTTTCAATTTAGAGAGACGCCGGCTTCCTTTAAAAGGGAGCAGTGGAGTGACGATTCCCTGAAATTTGCAAAAAATGCAGTAGTCCTTGCCAACGGCCAACGCACAAACCAGTCCATGCCACAGGGTCCTCACTTTTTGTTGGAAAATGACCTTCTATATCGTGTAGCAGTGCATGACGGGCAGGAGAGAAAGCAACTGTTAATCCCACGGACCTTCCGGCGGCAGGTCTGTGAGTTAGCACACGCCCATCTCCTAGGTGGCCACTTGGGCACCGAAAAAACCTTGGAGCGGATTAAGTTCCGTTTCTACTGGCCGGGAGTCAATGAGGAGGTTCGTCGCTTTTGCGCTTCCTGTCCGGAGTGTCAACTGCGACAAATTCCAAGAAAGGACCGTGCTCCTCTCATTCCTATTCCCCTGATTGATGTTCCCTTCCAGAGAATTGGGGTCGATATAGTTGGACCTCTAGAGCCCTCAGCCCAAGGACACAAATACATTTTAGTCCTCGTGGATTATGCTACAAAATACCCCGAAGCTGTTCCTTTGCGCTCAGCCACTTCTAAAGCAATCGCACAGGAATTACTAGGGGTCTTTTCACGCGTGGGTATCCCCAAGGAAGTCTTGACAGACCAGGGGACACCTTTCACCTCGGAGACGTTCAAGGAGACTGCCAAGTTACTGAGAATAAAGCATTTAAAGACCGCCGTGTACCATCCTCAAACCGACGGCTTAGTGGAGAGGTTCAATCAGACTCTCAAACAGATGCTACGTAATATATATATGTATATATTTATTTTTACAGTCATATGAAAAAGTATGGGAACCCCTCTTAATTCTTTGGATTTTTGTTTATCATTGGCTGAGCTTTCAGCAACTTCCTTTTAATATATGACATGCCTTATGGAAATAGTAGTATTTCAGCAGTGACATTAAGTTTATTGGATTAACAGAAAATATGCAGTATGCATCATAACAAAATTAGGCAGGTGCATAAATTTGGACACCCCAACAGAGCTATTACATCAATACTTAGTTGAGCCTCATTTTGCAAATATAACAGCCTCTAGACACCTCCTATAGCCTATGATGAGTGTCTGGATTCAGGATGGAGGTATTTTTGACCATTCTTCCGTACAAAATCTCTCCAGTTCAGTTAAATTTGATGGCTGCCGAGCATGGACAGCCTGCTTCAAATCATCCCATAGATTTTCGATGATATTCAAGTCAGGGGACTTGTTATAGCCATTCCAGAACATTGTACTTCTCCCTCTGCATGAATGCCTTTGTATATTTCGAACTGTGTTTTGGGTCATTGTCTTGTTGGAATATCCAACCCCTGCATAACTTCAACTTTGTGACTGATGTTTGAACATTATCCTGAAGAATTTGTTGATATTGGTTTGAATTCATCCGACCCTCGACTTTAACAAAGGCCTCAGTCCCTGAACTAGCCACACAGCCCCACAGCATGATGGAACCTCCACCAAATTTGACATTAGATAGCAGGTGATTTTCTTGGAATGCGGTGTTCTTCTTCTGCCATGCAAAGCACTTTTTGCTATGACCAAATAACTCAATTTTTCTCTTATCAGTCCAAAGCACTTTGTTCCAAAATGAATCTAGCTTGTCTAAATGAGTATTTGCATACAACAAGCGACTCTGTTTGTGGTGTGAGTGCAGAAAGGGCCTCTTTCTCATCACCCTGCCATACAGATGTTCTTTGTGCAAATTGCACTGAATTGCAGAACGATGTACAGATATACCATCTGCAGCAAGATGTTCTTGCAGGTCTTTGGAGGTGATCTGTGGGTTGTCTGTAACCATTCTCACAATCCTGCGCATATGCCTCTCCTGTATTTTTCTTGGCCTGCCAGACCTGGGTTTAACAGCAACTGTGCCTGTGGCCTTCCATTTCCTAATTACATTCCTTACAGTTGAAACTGACAGTTTAAACCTCTGAGATAGCTTTCTGTAGCTTTTCCCTAAACCATGATACTGAACAATCTTTGTTTTCAGATCTTTTGAGAGTTGCTTTGAGGATCCCATGCTGTCACTCTTCAGAGGAGAGTCAAAGGGAAGCACAACTACCAGTTGACCACCTTAAATACTTTTACTCATGATTGGACACACCTGTCTATGAAGTTCAAGGCTTAACGAGCTAATCCTACCAATTTGGTGTTGCAAGTAATCAGTATTGAGCAGTTACATGCGTTCAAATCAGCGAAATTACAAGGGGACCCAAATTTTTGCACAGCCAGTTTTTCACATTTGATTTAATTTCATACTAAATACTGCTTCACTGAAAATCTTTGTTCAGAAAACACCTCAGTACTCAGATGTTCCTAGGAAATGAAAGACATACCACTGTTATCTTTTTTGTTGAAAGTAGAGTAAATTATTATGCAGGCTGAGAGGGGTTCCCAAACTTTTTCATTTGACTGTATATATATATATACATATATATATATGTATATATATATTGTGACAGATGTCCGGGGACATTGCCCCACCAGGATGCAGGGAGATGGGAAGGACCGGGAGAGGGGCTGTATTTTCCCCAGAACACGAGAGGGCAGCCTTCCTAGGTTGCATGGGGGCCACGGAGCCAGGATGCTCAACCCTGTGGGAGGACGTGGCCACTGCCAGGGGGCGTCTGGACAGCTCCAGAATGGTGGTCAACAGCACTGCCAGAAGAGGAGCCGAGTCTGTGTTTAGTGCTTTCGCCACACCCGGAAGTGCTGCTGGATGTTAATCAAGAAACACCTGGAGCACTTCCGGGTGCTGTATAAAGGAGGCCACCACACTCCACTTGAGGCTAGAGTTGGGAGGGAGAAGACGGGAGCCGGAGTAAGGAGGAGGAGGAGGTGGCTGAAGAGGTGAAAGAAAGAAAAAGTTGGCCGGTTTAGGCATTGCGGTACTGTGTTGATCTGCTGAAAATAAAGCGTGTGTATAATCGGGACATTCGGTGTCTGTCTGTGGCCGGGCCGGTTTCTCACAATGTATATATACATATATAGAGAAAACAAGGAAAAGTAGCCTTTTCAGGGCACTATATCCCCCAGGATGCTAGATGGCAGATTCCCTGGATGGAAATGGTTCCCCGGATTCCCTCAGGGCATCATGGGACATGGAGTCCATTTCGTCAGCCCTGTTGGATGCCGTGGGTGCCGCCAGGGGGAGCTCATCAAGAACCTGGGGACTATTATTGTTACAACAACCCGGAAGTACTTGAAGATAGGAGAATATGGCCTTTGACCCGGAGAAGGAATACTTCCGGGTCATGGACTATAAAAGGACTCGGTGAATACCAGTAAGAGAGCCGGAGTTGGGTGGTAGAGTGACGGAGCTACTGTGAGGAGTGGAGGATTGATTATTGTATTGATTATTGTTTATTATTATTGATTTGAGAATTGCAGAGTGTGTGGTGCTTTGTGCACTTTATTGAAGAATATTAAAGAAAGTATTCTTGGTGCTTTTAAACGTGTATCCTGGACGTCTGTCTGGTGGGTTCAACGGGGCAACAGTGACCCCTAGCGTCCACAATATATATATTATATATATATATATATATATATATAATGTATAATTTCCATCCAATCATTCCCAAACCTACTTAATCAAATTATAGGTTCTATGCTAACCCAGCAACAAACTCCATATCTGTACAGAAAATAATTAATAAGAATTAACCACCAGTGGAAAACATAGATACTACTTATGCATGGCCACATTCACCCATATTGGGCCATTTTGTAGTCACAAATTAACCTAATGTATGTGACTTTCACTCTCATACGGCCCTTGACTTGACTCCGCTTTCTTTTTTCTTGTGCTTCTTGCTGATGTTTTGCTGTTTGTTTGATTCATTCTTCCAACAAGTTGCTTTCACAATCACGTGATCTCACAGGAATTATTTCAACACAGGGTTGTGTGGTGTAGGAGCTTTTTCTAGCAATAATTAGAAACAAGAAAACCACAACTGACTGAAAATTAATCCATCACAGAGCACATTCATTCACTCTAAGTTGCTAATCAACCAAAAGTGGACATTTGTGGAATGTCAAAGAAAACAGAAATACCAACAGAAGACAGAAAAACACATAATGAGAGGGCTAGGATATGAACCCCATTCTTTGGATCACCGTGCTTTCCTTTATCACATGGCCGTGATAATATTAGTAAACAGGCATTTAACTGTACTATTTATTTTACAAAATTCACCCTGCATACAACTGGGAATCATCTTAATTTTAATTTAAATTTCATTTTTTAATTGATTCTCTCAAATATTTTTAGCTAAATAATTGCAAGCTTTATGCAACATCTTTTAACCCAGAGGGAATGATAAACATTTTATAGAAACCAGCAAGTCACCTCTGCCTTGCTGCTGCTGAGTCACTTTTATTAAGTGTATTGTATGTCACGATCATCTAAACTATGGGGTAAAAATCAATTTAAAGGAGAAGAGGTTTCAAATGCTAATGTCAGTGTTAATTAAGAATGCAACAGATAATACGAGTTACAAAAAGGTTTATTTACACAATTATGATAATTAATGTACTAATGAGCACTGATTCCTGTAATTATTTACTTTGTTTCCATAGAAATTTAAAAATGAAAACATTACTAATTATAATAATTTTTCAGTAGTTTATTTCCACCTGGAAAAAAGGAGAATTTTAATCAACCTAAAAGAATAAGCATGATGTTATTCAAAACAAAGTACTTTGGTTGTAATAGAAAGGCAGCCTTAGGTAATCAGAACTTTGAATTTGATTTGAAACCAGATTGCTTTAACTCTAATTTTAAGAAGACCCTCACCGCATGCACTCTATGTTAGATTTTAGATAATGCAAGACCTTTATTTACTGTGTGGTTAATTAGGATGTAACTTGCTTGTCAACTGAAGAAGTCATTTAAAATGTCATACACTATGTTTTATACTTAAAAAGCTATAAAAGTTGATATAACATAAAAGCAATACATAAAACCGTCCAGGGTTAACTCTGCCAAAACAAGCTTGCAGAGATACATATTGATGGAATTATAATGTCTCTGGGTTAGATGACCCCGCTAGATCCACAGAGAGAATCAGTGCAGGAATATGAAACATCCGCTTTGTTAATTCAAGCCGAGCTCCTTTATCACCAAAGTGCACTGCCTACCCATGTAATGAGAGGTACTTACATATGTATGTATTCAAATACCTTTACTTTTTATAACAATATAGATAATATAATCCATTTTATGTAGTCAGTATTCTATTCACGAACCATTCTGATCACAATCTGATAAGCTATTCTGACCATAAGTAGACACAGTGAACCTGCTTTTTTCTCCATAGTGCAACGTCAGCACAACAGACCTTCGAACAAAGAACACAACAGATACCTATCCCATCTATATATAAAAGAAGAAAAGAAAAACATTGAAAAACAATACAAATGTATAAATATAGGCATATTTACTGTACAAATGATAGCACACAAACATTTGCAAAATGTATCTCAAAAGAGCCAATGCATGAGAATCTCACAAAGCTCAGATTCTATACCAGTCAATCAGACCAAGCCTAGCAGTTGTACCTTCCCCTCTCATAATGTGTAAAGAAGACTCTTCTTATATTCACACATGCTTCGTAAAGCTTAGAATTTTGGATTATCTGCACTGTATAGGCAAAAGTATGTGGACTCCCTTCCCCTCCAAATTATTAAGTTCAGGAGTTTCATCCACACTCACTCTTAACAGGTGTATAAACTCAAGCACATAGCCATGCTACCTCCATTGGCAAATGTTGGCAGTAGAATAAGTCATACTGAAGAGCTCAGCAGCACCACAATAGAATGCCACCATTGCCTCAAGTCAGTATGTAGAATTTCTTTGCAGGTCAACTATAAGTGCTGTTATTGTGAAGTGGAAGAGTTAAGTAGCTACAACAGCTCAGACACGAAGTGAAAAATCACACAAACACACAGAGTGGGGCCAACAAGTGCTAAACAGTTTGGGGAAGGGCTCTTTTCTGTCTTAGCATGACTGTGCACCTGTACAGGAAGCAGGGTCCATAAAGCTATGTTTTACAAGTTTTGTGAAGAGGAACTCAAGGGGCCTGCATAGAGCCCTGACGTCAACCCTATTAAACACCTTTGGGATAAAATGTAATGCTGATTGTGAGCCACATCTTCTTGTCCAATATCAGCATCTGACCTCACAAATTCCCCCTTTTGACTGAATGGGTTCAAATTCCCACAGACACTTTGCAAATGTCTATAGAAAGACTTCCCAGAAAAATGGAGGCTTTTATAGCTGCAAAGTGGGGTGTCAATTCCATTTTCTGCCAGTTGGTACTTCTGTGCCTGCTGTTGGAACCTTTCGGTCTTTTGAGTATCTGTATTGGAGAGCTTCCCTGTATTGGAGACTCCTCTGCATGGCCACTGAAGGCAAGCTGCAGAATGTTGCTTCTCCAATACCCCAGTGTGCTACTGAGGCTGTCTGAAAGTCCAAAACCACCTGTGGAGGAAGCTGCTAATCCTCCTCTGAAGGGATTCAACTGGTGGTAATGGGACTGAATGCACCAGGAGTGGCCACAGGACTAAAGGCAGGATGATAAGTTGATAGGTCTAAGTGTCAGATCTACTTGGAAGGCCAGATTTCTCCACCGTAGTAAGCCACATCTTCTTGTTGGTCTTTTCAATTATGGCAGTGTCTCTCATGCTTGAATCAAACATCTTCTGGCTCTTTACTGGCTGCTCCATGATGGACAGGTTGGTTGATCCAGCTGGTGGAAAACCAGAGCATTTTCTCAACTTTCCCTTTCTTGTATATCACTAGGGACCTTATCTTATCCAGGTACTGTATGAAACTCATTCTTGCCCATATTAAAAAATGTTCAAAGCCTTTGGGAATCCATCTGCTTCCTGGTACAGTGTGGTAATGTGCCTTACTGGCATTACCAGCGATTAAAGAAAATTAGTTTAGTGTCCTCTGCAGTGTTATGAGAGAGGCATTTGTTTGGAAATAAAAGGAAAAAAAAGTATAAAGAAAGGAAACTTGCTTTTTTCTTTTTCTTTAGTGTAGAGAGACGTCTTCGCTGACGATATGATCGCCTTTTGGGGAGCATCGCGGCGGGTCTCGTGTAGACTGGAGAGACGGCCCTGCCATTGACCAGCCGCGATGGCACTGTTGGTCCTCCACTCATGCGCATGCTTCACGCGACCCCATAACTCTATACGTGCAAAAGAAAGTGCGAAGCACCTTAATATTAGTTTGCTGCTGTTTAGAAAAGGGATCCCGTGTTTGCAGTTGTCTGGGTTATAGCTCAGGGGAAGGAGAAAAAAAGACGCAGTTCGTGTCTCAAAAGCCGGCACAGCCCTGCGTGCACAAGCCAGCCGCTCAACTTTTTTATAGTATTATGCGGGGAAGGAGACGGCACTTTTCGAAGACGCGTTCACGTCATCGCGTACCCATGGAGGGATGATGTAGAACAGCTTAATTGGTCGGCGCGAGGGCGCCGAATACAAAAAAGAATTACGGCCTCTAGAGGGGGTTCTTCTGACTAGATCTTGCTAGAGGAAGGTACTTGGTAGAACAGCTATTTCAGTTTTCCAAGCACTACTGCTTGTGCCGTGATTATTGTAAATATTCTTTTTTTTCTTGTATATATAAATATCTATGGATTAACTTTGGTGGAGGTATTTATTGGGTTGTGGTTATTGGTGCACTGTTTATTTTTGTTTATACATTTTTTTTCTGTATTTTGAATATTTTTGGGTGAATCCTGTATTATACACTGTTTGGAGGAGCAGCTCCTGACTTGGATCAATGTGGAGTAAGACAGCTTCACATTTTGCTTTTGTATATACTGTATATGGGTTTCACTAGTTTGTGTGTATTTTACTTTTCATTTGGGACTTTCAGGAAGCACTGTAAATACAGTATATAGTCATTTCTGGGCTCCATTTAATTACTGTTTTTGTGCGTCCTTTGTGGTATTGGACTGTGGATCGATATATATAAAATCCGCAGGACATTATTTTTGTTTTCTTTAAGTGCACCTATAAATAAAACCTCACTTTATTTTTCAAAAAACCCAACCCTTTTTTTGTCTGTGTCTCCCTGTCTTACACCATCATCCTGGTCACGCTCAGTCCCACATACTAGACACCTAGAGTGTAGGCTGGTGACCCCAATTCCCACTACACGGGGTATCACATACAGATGTTGTAATTATGAGATCATTCATGATTGCTCTGATTGAGGATTGCCCAAACACTAGTCTTGGTCTGGAGGCCTATACACACTACCTTGGCTGCTTTTGCTGAGCCCAACTCCACCATCCCACTACCTCTCGCTCACTATGGAGCCATCTCCCAACTGCCAAGCCTCCTGCCCATCGCACTGGCTCACTTGCCTGATTGCACACTCACTCTCTCCTCTGTCAACTAAAATCTTGAATTTGCTTATTTTGTCTTCTGTTCTCTTGTTCTAATTCTCTTCCTTTCCAATCTCCCCATCTACTGTTCCCTTTGTCGCTCTCCTTAGGCTCTCGTTATACTTCCATGAGTGCAGGTGCCTTAATAACAATCCACTTATTGCCAATGGGAAACAGCTGAACTAATCACACATACATGTTACCAAGCAGTCAGCTCCCCTCCTCACAGAACACCCCATTGCTATACAGCTCAGCAGCAGCATGCACCTGCAGAGCTTGAGCCACACCATTTTTATTTTAAAACTCACACCACAGACTTGAAACATGCTTTACCACATTCTACACCCCATAAACCACCAGCTGCACAGGAGGAATACACAGCCAGACTGAACCTTACAACTGGTGCTCAAGGTCCATTGGATGAGCCTTGTACATCCGCAATAAAACACAACAAATCCACACACTAAAAGAAACCCATGCCCCCATGCTTCCTAAGATCCAGAAAGAATGGAATCCAGGAAGGCCTAAGGAATTAGTTCACTTACAGAAAATTTTTCAGGATGGGTAGAGAACATTCTTAAACCCTTCACCCACAATGCAAGCAGCTACATCCAAGACACCACTGAGTTCCTAAAAAAACTGCTACTGTTTAGGCCCCTTACCTAAAGGAACCTAACTGGTCACAATGAATGCTGAGGCACTTTATACCATCATCATGGGGGACGTTTGTGTATTGGCATGTGAAACATACCTAAAACAACAAGATTTACCCACAGAGTCAGTTATACAAATGATAAAATTCACTCTGACATACAATATTCTCATTTGGACAGGACTTCTACTTGCAAGAAATGGGGACTGCAATGGGCTGTCGATTCACACCTCACTATGCGAAAGTATTTATGGCAAAATTGGAGGAAGATTTTATGTAAACGTTCATCCTAAAACCACAGATGACATCTTCATAATCTGGACAGCCAGTGAGAAGGACCTCCTTCATTTTCATAACCAAATTAACTCTATCCACTCCAACATAAAGCTAAAGCTTAATTACTCAAAAACAGAAGTCAGCTTCCTTGACACCACCATTCAAATGAAAGTCAACACCCTTGTAACTTCAGTTTTTCACAAACCAACAGATAGACAGACATACCTGAGAAGTGATAGATTCCACCCTAACCATATAAGGTGCTCCATCATTTTTAGCCAACCAATACGTTACAACCATATTTGTTCAGATCCTGTATTATCGTAGTATTTCCCTCTACTTACCCTTTACCTGTTTTCTCAAGTGTAAATGTTCTCATCAATTTCGTTATCGGGTTGGTCTACTGTTGCACTTTAAAATGAACATTCACACACATAGATAAATATACACACACAGACCCTAACCACAACAGTGCCCCACGAATGACACACACACGCTGATTAACCCTTAGCACTTTAAACCACATATCATCCTGTCACTCAGCACTTCAAGAGACTTACTTATTATCGGCACAAACAACATACGATGTTTTAGTGATATCTCAGACCTAAATATTACTTTTGGTCTACAAGAATACATTTAAACATACAAAGACTCAGCACTCTTGACTACAGGCCATTTATCAGCCAAGAATACCTTCTTTTTATTGTACTGTCCCTTCTATTGAGCCCTCACTCTCAGCCTTATAAACCTCGCAGCACAGATATAATGGCAAAAAATCTGGCTACACCAGGTGCTCAAAGAAATCTAACTTATTAATTCAATCACTCTAGACATTAAGACAAAGCATAGAAAGTTAAAAGCAGCATGGTATTTATTACGAGAATAATAATAATACCACTGGAACAAAGAATAATAGAAAATAGGTACTGATAGGAAAGTCTGAATATATATAGTCTTTAGGAATAGCTTACGAAAAAGTTACAGATGACAAGGATGAATGTCCCAGGGAGGCGTTTGATTTAGCAATCGATGTTCATGATGCCTTTCTGACGACCAGTGCCGTCTTCGTCTGTTCCTGTTCTTCTCCTACTTCTCTTTGTTCTCCTCTTTCTGCTCCTTTCCTGTTTCTCAGGGTAAAAAGACCCTGAAATCAAAGCACACACTTTAACACTGAGCGATCGTTGCTTAATCTGTATGGCATTCTCCTTATACATCGCTAAGGGTACTGCTAGCTGCTCACGACTTTTTAGCCAGGTATTACTCATCTCTCTTGCTTTCCCATCTATTTGCTTTATAATAATTAACCATACACAATCTGTCTGACCAACAGACAAGTGTAGGTTTTCTATTTTAGCCGCCTTTGCCTCCACTTTATGTAGAGACGCCTTATCTGCGTCTTTGACTAGCGCAGCTACTGCGGCTGACTCCGCCCTCCTCGAGGAAAGCATAACAGCCTCCGATTCGACTCTCTCTATTGCTACTGCTACGTTTAAAGTTGCCATTAAAGTTTCTGTTGCAACTACTGCTGCCTCCGTTTTTAGCAGAGAAAACACAGCTGTAACAGCTGATTCTACCGTACACCTAAAAAACTTTAGAAATGCTGTTGATGCACGCTGACATGTGCCGGCTGTATGCCAGCATGTGATTACAGCATATTTGCCACCTGTGGACGATCCATCCCTGTCTTTGAAAAATGAAACCAAACACACAAAAATGCAACACATGATTACTCCGTTAATCCTGCTCGCAGCGCCAAAATGTATTATCGTAGTATTTCCCTCTACTTACCCCTTACCTGTTTTCTCAAGGGTAAATGTTCTCGTCAAGTTCATTATCGGGTTGGTCTACTGTTGCACTTTAAAATGAACACACACACACATACATAAACACACATATACATCAACAGTATTTGCAAACAGGGTGCAAAACATGGTTACCCCAAAATCCTGCCCGACTACGCCAATTGTTTTGTCTTGGTAGAGTAATATATATATTGCTGTACTTTCCCCTATTGTATTATTAATATGTAGCCTTAGAATGCCTAATCTCACAGACTTACCACTGTTTATAAGGTATTATTGTACATATATAACTTATCCCCATCTTCCCTTCTATATCTATAACCTCAGGCAATTAGATGTAGTAAAAAAGACAAGCAGAAGTTAAGTTACACATAAAATAATGTATTATTGATAATATTCATAAATAATAACAAAATGCAAAGTATATTTGAATATTGGCAACCATCCAACCTGATTAAATGGTGATATGTAGTTCAGGCGACACACAGACTTGTAGTTACTTAAATGTCTCTAGTTAAGGCATCATTGGTGCTCAGCTTTCAGCCACATGTCTGTTCAAAATGGCTGCTAAACTGTGCTCTTCATTGTGTTGTCTTCATCATCACAGGTTATCAAGAGAGATGCTTCTTTCAGATGTTGGTTAGTAAGAGAGAGAGATTGTGAGGTTAAGCACGTACATTTATAAATGTTCTGTCCAACCCCTAGAGCCAATAGGACATCATGGTACTTAAAAGCTTCTGATCCAAGCCAATTCCAAACAGCCATACTTCACACCAATGGGGGAAATAGAACATCTTAACACCTGCCCCCAAACCATATGTTAAGGTAACCTAGGTTTCTTGCGGGGGATGAAAGACTTTAGCAAAGAAACACTCCCCAAACTGGTTTAAGGCATATCCTCTCCCAACTCTGTCGTAAAATTCAAAGAGGCTCAGTCGTAAAGTGTGTGTTTGGGGGGTTTGGGGGTTGTGGTAAACACTAAATCACACTGCTTTGCCTAAATTACAAATAAAGACATACAAAATATTTATCAAGTTATATGTAAAATCTCACATCACAACAGACCCTACAGACCAGGATGAACAATTGAATGAGCTTAGACAAGATTTCATTAGACAAGGATATACAAATAAGAAGAGCTACTGCCATAACCAGAGACAACCTTCTGGAATATAAAAACAAAGAAAACAAGAACTGCAGCCCCCTTGTTGTCACATATAACCCACATCTTGATGCACTTCGAAAAATTATAAAAGAGTTTCAGCCAATACTAAATAATGATGAAACGCTGTGAGATGTATTGCCAGAACTTCCCCTCCTGGCATACAGACAACCACCAAATTTGCAGCAACTAATTGTCCAAAGCTGAACCAAAAGGTGTGCTCACATTTATAATACAGATTGTGTAGTTATACCACACTGCCGACTAGAACATCGCATAAAGGGATCATTTTCCTGCATATCATCTAATGTGGTCTACCAAACTTTTTGAATGAAATGTCCCAACACTGCACTTTATGTGGGGGAAGCTGAACAAACACTCAGCCAAAGATGAATTTACCCAGGTTCTACATTAAACATGGCAACAGAGATGATCCGGTAGCAGATCACTTCAGCAGCCATGGACACTGTGAGGAGGACTTAAAAGTCATAGTACTTATGAGCAACTTCAAAACACAGCAACAGAGAAATGAATGGGAATTTAAACTGGAGCTAAAATTGAACACATTACAACACGGTTTAAATAGAGACAAGAGTTTTATGAGCAGATATGAGGAACTTCAAAAGGCTTTGCTGGACAGTTATGTTATCAAAAGATCTTGACTACTCTTTGTTCTCCTTTCCTGCTAAATGAATCTTAGCCTGAAGAGGTCTATTATTTTTTTACATTTAAGATGTTTTACTTAAAGATTTTCCAATATTCTATCTGTCCTAGTATCTATATAAACACAGGGAATTCCAGTTTCTGTATTAGATCTTGCCTGAAGAAGGGGCCTGAGCTGCCTTGAAAGCTTGCATATTGTTATCTTTTTAGTTAGGTGATAAAAGGTGTCATTTTGCTTGTCTTCTCATTGCAAAGCAGAATGTTTAAAGAGTAACAACTTTTAAAAACACAGTTAAAACAGACAACTTTAAACAGTACTTTAAAAGTCCATTAGTCAAAGTTCTTTCCGCTTCAGTACGTCCGCTACAGTCCTCAGTCAGACACCAAATCCTTCTGCCGCTGTTCTCTTCCGTCTTTGTTCCTCACTGCCACTAGTCCTTCACACAGCTGCACCGCTCCACAGCAGCATGCTCCTACACCCACAGTACCTGATGGACACCATTTTTATTTTAAAGCTCACCAAAAACATCATGGACCCCTACTGAAGGCTACTGAAGCACCCAAAGCTTGTGATGCATATCGGTGTCACATCCATCTCATGATTGCTAGAGCTTATCCAAATTGCATCAGTCACAAGGAAAAACTGAACCCTAAATCTAAATGTTAGTTCTCAAAAAATGCAAAACATTTCAAGTATAGAACCACTGTGAGCAACAATTTGTAATGGCAGTTAGCTAAAGTAAAGAATAGGTATAGACCTTACACAGAGACACTATTACATTTTATGTTGAGATTCCTGTACATCCACAGGAGACAGACCACAAAAAAAGACATAAAAGGTACTCCATCCCAGTTCTACCCATGCTCTCTGCCCCAATCCGGCACTGTTACAAATCTCACTAATAAAAGGTAACATCAACATAAAACTCAGAATAGTAAGTAACATAACACAAGGCACATTTAACTATAATAATAGTAATAATAGCTTACAGAACTCTACATTAGTAACAGATTTCACATCAGCACAGCATGTGAATTAAGGAAGTAGCAGGACCCTAACGCATCTGCAGCTGCTGGAGCCACCTATGGATTTGTGAAGTCTTTTCAGGTAAGACATGAGATTTAATTTGTTTTGCTACTGTGTAGGGTCATTTTTCATAATAAAACTGGGAACTGCATGCTGTTTTGGTTGTGTAATGTTTCAAAATATCTTATTTTGTGAGGCTTCTAAAAATTGTAGCCAATACCTACACCAGAAAGGCATATATTTCAAGTTTGTTTTGCTAGGAGGCTCATTGCGTAGTGGTAGGCTCTTTCCAGGGGCAGAGCTGAATGCTGTGGTTAACTAAAATAAACGTTCAAGATTTAATATGCTGATTTTTACAACTGGGTATTTATATGAGTGTGGGCCTATATGTGAGTGTTCCATACCATGAACTGGTGTCTTCGTCCAAGTTTAATCCACCTTGCATCCTAGGCTGCCCTGTAAGTCTGAAAATGATGGATTGATAATCTGTAGTGAAGTTTGTTCTTTTTATTGAATTCTGTCACTTATTTGTTTGTGTAAGATATATAACTGTACTTTGTAGGCTATGTCAATTATATGTAAATGACTCATGTGTGAGAAACATGATACATAATTAATGTAGGCGATGCTTAAGTATAGTTGTTGAAAACACACAACATCAAGTAAGACATGTGATGACATCCCAAATTTACTTTCTATTGGCAGCACTATGCTTAAAACATCTTAATGCGCCTCTAATCACTTCTGGATTTTTGAAGTGATTTGACAATAATGATGGATGGATAAGTCTAATTCACATCTTATATATTTAACTGTCCTGACTTTTAGCCTTTTAACCTTTCTGATAATTCAAGGTTGTTGAAGTCAAAAGACAATTGTCTTGTTGAATGAAGTCTGCCTCCATGAATAGACAATTTCCTCTGAGTAAGTAATTACCTTAGGAATTCTTCCTATAATTATATTAATATTCAGCTACTACACTTACACTTCAAGAGAAAATGTCACCTGTCTTAAGGAGTAAAGAACAACCCATCAGCAATCATGAAAAAAATTATTATCCATAATTCAGAAAAAGAAATAACTGTGCATTTAGGCGTGTCTGTATCATGTAGGAATATTTGAAAGTGTTTCTTTTCTAGAAATTTTCAATGTTTCTTCAACTGTTCAGGAATTTTGTTACACTTAACAAAATCAATAAGTTATAATCTCTTGGTTTATGAAACCCAAAAAACAGGAATTAAACTTAAAGTCAGCTCTCAAAAGCACTAAATAAGCCTGGGCATCAAAACTTAAGAAACAAGCTTGCAGCCTGAAAACCCAAGAAGTGGCTAAATCTGATAAATTCCTAAAGAGAGAAGGAAACCACACAAACCCCTGGTGCAAACAATAACATTTTTAGGTGTGTCAAATTGAATAAGCACAATAAATAAAATTTGGCCTCCAATGACAACCCAAAAGGAACAAAGACAAAGTTCACAAAACTATAATCTAAGCAAGAACAAAAATTTTTACAAAGTTTGAACATGAAAGCACTAAGAAAAAAAAGAAAATCCAAATGAGTCAAAAAAACCTACCCAAGTAAGCTAATGTCTCGCTATTAGTACTGCGATATCATAGGACTTATCTAGCCTTAGGACAGTCCCTCAGCTGCAATGTCAACGGGCCCCACCCTCTTGGGCTGCACATGAAGAAAACAAGGAAGATAACTTTGAGAATTGACTTAAAATATACGCCAATTGATACGCAATACAATATTAAAAGGATTATGCAGTGCAAAAAGCAAGAAAGCTAAAATATTTATAAACTTAAAATACAAAAGAACCCATAAAAATCACTATATAGATAGGTGAACAGGAAAAGAAACCAAAGCTAGGAATGGAGTCTTGGCCAAAACATAACAACAACAACAAGCTAAGCAATACCAAAACAGATAACACTGATTTGACATTAGCTTCCTTGGGTGGCAAGGTAATGCAGTGGTAGCACTGCTGCTTCGTGGTAAGGAGACCAGGGTTCATTTCCCAGGTCCTCCCTGCATGGAGTTTACATGTTCTCCTTATGTCTGCATGGGTTTCCTCTCACAGTCCATAAACATGGCGGTTAGATGTATTGGTGATACTGCATTGGCCCCTGTGTGTGGTTCACCAATAACTAACAGCATATTTTTCTCTGGTTTCTTTAAACATGAATGGATAACTGAAGAGAAAGACGTCCATTCATTATTTAAATAGACAACAACTGCAGGCAATTTTTGCAGAAATGGGTTGCAGGAATGAAAAAACTAACATTATTGTCATGTTTATTACTTATAAAAGAAATTATAAGTATAATGTAGACTGCATATTATTATTCATTAAATAAGTTATAAAGCAAAATATAAAATGAACAAATCAATATCACTTACTCTTCAAGCAGGCTAAACAAAAAAAAATTTACAAACCAAAACATTGTCACCTTTTAACTTGTACAAGTAATGTAACCCTAATAGGTTTAATTGCTGAAAATCTATGTGTTTTAAATGAATTTACTTTGATAACCACACATAGACTAAGAGCACTGCAGTGCTAACTGCACCTAAGTGTCACACTTTTTATTCTGATCCCAAACCATGATCCTGTAGCATGACTTTAAGTTTATTTCTTCACTTGATGACTTAGTGTGAACTCTTTGAATGGTGTTTGTAGCTGGAGGTAGAGGTGAAGAACTGGAACAGTGTAAAGGTGGCTGCACACGTTCTTGCCAATTGTCTTAAAGCTCAGTTAGAATCCAAGAGGTGAGAAATACAGACATTAATGAAGTTCAGCCAAACTTTATTTTATATTGCAGCTTTTTCATTAGAAAAGAGCTCAAAAATTATGCTTAAAATGGTAGTGAAGTTAAAAGCATAACATAATTTAACATACGTTAAAGCATACAAATATAGTTATCAGGAAAACTTGACAAATGTACCAGTTTCATATTAAGACAAACATACGTTTTTAAGGGCTGCATAAAGGAGTCTCACAGTAGAAAATTGCATAAGACATAACTACAGCAAGCCAGAAATTTTTAATTCTGAACGTGAAATGACAGTTATCATTAAGAACTTACAACCAAATCTCTTAGAATAAAAGAAATGCAGACTGACGATGTGAATGGTTATACCAAGCTGGAATTTTCCCAGTTTTACCACCGAACTTGGAAGTGTGACAGATTCCTTTTATAGCTCTGGTTTCCAGGTCTGCATGAAAGTCAGTTTACTACAAAATAGAAATTCAGAGCATACCAAAAACATAAAATAAGATTTTAAACTTCAAGCTAAGAAGCATTGGCTGGTTTCTTTTTTTTTTTCTTAGGCAACAAACCATGTAAGTATTATATTTAAAAGACAGTAGATGAAGGAGAAATAGGCACCCATTGTTGGGACTGGGGTGATAAGTTTAAAGGTACATTTCCTGAATAATCCTGTTAAATGTTATTGTGATGTCTGTCTACAGGATATAGGTATTTGCTATCTTTCAAAAGAGTGACCCACTTTGAAGTTTGAACTGCTTAAACATACAAACAATACAAAATTGTGATAACAGAGCTGCACCTTCCTTGGAAAATGTTTGTATTTACTGTACCTGACTTGGAAATTAACATCTCTGGGGTTGGTTTCTAATCAGCATATGTGTACTCATTGATAGTTGGTAAAAACACTTTTTCTTAACCTGTGTTTATAGTATTTGTTAAGCCTAGGAAATTTGGTATGTGCCATTGTGTAATCCATCGTCATGTTGATCTAGGCACGGACTAAAGCGGATTGATACTTCTGGGCAGCAGAAGGCAGGCGGCTGAGAACGCTGTCAAGACGACTTGCACAGAGCACAGGGGCTCACTGGCACATAAGGGTACATGGCTGGTACGACGTGAGGCACAAGGACAGCAACATTTACCTCCAGGGAGGAAAAAACAGCTCCACAAGAAGACACCGGTTGTGGGTCCAGCGAGAGAGGGAAGCCACATAGAAGGACCAAGCGAAGCTGGCGAACGAGAAGCGAGGCGTGTCTAGGTTGCAGCAACACAAGGAGCCCAGAGTGGAAAAAAAAGAATGAGGAAGAGACGCTGACAGGGATTCAACGATTTGACAAAATGTCTGTTGGGAAACGAGAATCCAGTGAATAGAGTGCATCCATGGACAGTTGGACGATTAATTGTTGGGGTAGCACAGTGCGCAAATTGGACTCTGCACCACTAAAGGTTGTATCCTCCACTTCATGTTTTTAATGGACTTTTAGGGAGTGGACTGTGTGCTTTCCTTTTTAAAAAAGGGGTTTTCGTTTCTATTATTGTCAGATTCTTATGTTCCTTTATCTTTTTGGTATACTTTATATTGTCTTGTGTAATACAAGTTACTGTTGCTTTTCCTGAAATTGCTGCCATGTCTTTCACCGTGTGTTTACTCACCACCCAATTTAAAGAAACCTGTGCGCTATTATTGGTAAATCTCAAGAGTTCCCAGTCTCTTAATGAAACTGGGAGGCGTAGTCGGATATTTTAATGATGTCTAGGTTATATTACCAGCAAGTGTGACCAGACACCTGTCATACAGATTTTTGCATTTTTAGATGTTGTAACTGCAAAGGACTAACAATATTTATTTATTTTGCACAAATAAAAATACGCTTGGGAAACAAATTGAGGTCTTCTCTAATGGTAATTCCACCCTGAGTCCAGGGTTGGCGCTGTTACTTAATGCTTCTTCTCCTCTCTCTATCACAGATCAGATGATCGGCAGCACCAATGACATCACTTCCTGGTCACAGTTCCCTGGACCCGCCCCTTCTGGTCTGGCTCTACTTGTTAGCAAGAGTGTGAAAGGACATACAGTACTTGTGATTTATAATCTTTTTGTTATTTTTTTCCATCAAATATATGTGGTTCACCTACCAAGTGCCCCAACTCTTCATCTTATTTCTGTGCTTTTGCTTTACAGTACAATGCTTAAATTATAACCTTTCTGTCCTTTTAAACTTTCTGTTTAAAGTGCCCTTTTAAATAGTTATAAAGCATTTAGCAGTCGTTTTCTTGCTATAGGAATTTAATAAAATACTTTTCATACATTCAGGCTGTCATCAATATTTCAGAACCTTAGCAAGTATCCTCAGGAGTGATGTGCACGGTGTAATTAACTTTTATGTGACACTACAGGAGAAATGTGCGCGGCATAATTGAGTTAACAAACTGTTGCTTTGTTGTTCGTTGTGCACTGAGCATTGTTGCAGGTTCTACTGGCTGACCCGCACCACTGAGGTAGCAGCACACTAATTATTATTTACTAGTAAACAAATAATTATTGCATTGATTTATTTTAACATGCTGTGCACCTTTTTCATAATGACAGTTAAGTGAGTGCACAATTAATCAGGTCACAGTTAATCAAGTCTGCTACACATCTAAATACAGTATAAGCAATATGAATGTAAAAGAAAATTTAAAAAAAAACATGGCTGTAGGTAAAGCAGCATGCACTGCTCAGGTGAAGTCAGAATGCAAAGCAAATGAAAAAAGTGAGACAACAAATTATTAGAGCAATGCAACAAAGGGGAAAAATGCTGTCATTTACTTTGTAGTTCATCATGGCAGTCATATCTAATAATTATTTGCAATAACACTGTTATATGAAAAGTATGCTCCTTTCATTTTTTCCACGTGTCCTGAAGATCATGGCATTAACTTAATTGGTCTACAATTGCTTCTTTCCGTTATTTCTGTGTTTGACAGGTTGCCAAATGGTTATGATTGTAATTTACTTCAGGGATCTATTCTTTCATGCATGCGGTATAGATTTACCAGGATTTATCTGTATTCATTTGCGCTGTTCTCAAATCCCTCTTGTAATTACTGGTGTATTTGAAATACATTTTCACATAATCAGTGTACACAACTAAATCATGCAGGAAGCTACAAATATTGCACTAAGCTAATGTCAGTGAATAAACACAGGTGAAAAAATGTGATGTGAAACCAGAGCAAAATGTTTGCTGTTAGACGGTAGGCCATCTAGCTAGCCTGCAAAACAAACAAGAGTGCTATCTCTACACACACACACACACACACATACACACATAACATATACAATGTTTTCTTCAAATCTGTTCATGTTTAACATACTTCAAATGGCATAGTTTTGTTGAAATATAAAGCCCTGTTAAAATTAAAAAACAAATCAACATCCATCCATCCATTTTCCAACCCGCTGAATCCGAACACAGGGTCACGGGCAAATCAACATGCAACATATATAAATACAGAAACCTTTACATGAATATATATTTTTGCACTTTATATTTTCATCAATAATACTTTTTGTCCTCCAGTTAGTTTAACTTATCCTGTGATGGTTTACTTACATCATTGGGCACAGAGGTCTGATGGTGTCACTATGTGTTGGCAGCACTGCATTATTTTTAGGTTTAGGGATATAAAGGACATCTTTTAAATAAAAGCTAACATAATGAAAGACAATACTTTCACCCAAATTTAACTACAAAGCTGCTATTATAGCCTCATAGCGGAAGAATTAATTTGGGAATATTTGTTTAGATGTAGGAGGTTGTCAAACCACTGATAGCAATTTTCCTGCATCACATAATGTAAATAAAGTGATCACTTGCTGTGCTTTTATCTGTTTTATCTGCACGCAGAGTATTAAGTTTCATTTAAAATGTCCTTAATTCTGAATAATGTTTATTTTATTAATTACTGCTCTGAATCATTTATTTTGCTTATGTTAAGTGTTTGCTGTTGAAGCTGTTATATGTATTTAATTTATTTGTTTGCTTTACTCTCGGCAAATGTGACGAAAAGAATTGAACTGCCTTCGTGATACGACCTTTAAAAAACTAATCCGAACAATGTTTTTAAAATGAGAGGTTTATGTTGTCCTTAATTATTAAAAATATGTTTAAATTTGTTGTAGAAGTAGTTTTCTTCCTTTTAATGTTGTTAGTTATTTTAAATAATGGCACCTAGGAGTTTCAGAATGAAAATAAAAAATAAATCAATTTTTGTTGTGTAGTGTTTAAAATTAATAGTATGAATAAAATAGAAGCAAATGGCAAAAATGTGCATGAAGTGTGTTTTATTACTAGATACAGTATACAATATTGATAATGTGGAAGAATAATTTTAGGGTAACATAGCATTCATCTTAAAGAAATAGCATAAAGAGTTAATAAATATGGGAAACCAAATAAAGGTCAAGTGAACAACAAAATGTACACTAAAATATAAGAATTGGCTTAGGAAAAATACTGAGATGATCAAGTAAATAAAGAATGTACCAGAAGAAAGGTTGATGTAATATACAAAATGTACTGAAGGATGACTAAGAGATGACTAAGACATCAGCAGATGTTCTATAAACGAGAATGGACAATTATTATATGCACAGAAATTTCAAGGGTGGTGTCTCATCTCAAAAGGTATAAGAAGAACCAGAATATAATATAATAGACTTTTATTTTATATAAATCATTTGGGTGTAAACCAATGAACCAACCAGAGTAAAATGTATGCATTGATTGACACCATATGTAAATTCAACAGTTTATAAAATGAACCTCTATCCTTTGTTTCTCTGACCGTTCTGATCGTTTTTGCCATGCTGTAACAGACCGCTTTTGAAGAATGCTCCCTCCAAGGCATTTTGCTGAGGAGTCATTAAAAGATATAATGAACAGCTTTTCTCTTGCCTGATTACTGAATTGTCCTGTTAGAGGACGTTTCTTTCCTGATGTTAGAAAGATGTTAAATTTCGACCACAATAAGTGTATATTTTACATTCTTATTTCATGTGTAATTGTTTGCATATTGTAAGAATAATGACAAAGAAAATTAAAAAGTGTTGAAGTTGCAATTGGGAAGCATCCTGCTTAATTGCAATATTATGTGAGGGGAGACATGAGTCTTAAGAAGGATGTTGTGTTTTCGCTCTTTCCTTCAGAAAGAACTTCCCTTGGTCAAATGATGCTAATTTTCTGGGAAGAGGTGGAGTGTGGGAGGAACGGAAGTGACGTTGGTCTTCTCTGGAGCGGAACATCAGTAACACTTTAGTTTAGGTACTGCAAAAATTCATCTATTATTCATGTACTGTTATGAAAAAAACACCTCAACAAACACTTCTTTGGGTCTTCATAACACTTAGAAAAAAACATCAGTGGAAGGATTATTCATTTATGTGCAGTGCAGAATATTGACGTGATGATAAAAAAAATTAGTTGTTAATTTGAAAAGATTCTCAGGTCTTATACTAAATATGTAACATGAAGAGAAATTTATCTCAGTTGGGCCACCTCAGACCACTGCAAAATGAAGTTTTGTTAGTTGGCCACAGTAAAGTTAGTAGTGTCAGTAAAGAGTTTATTGAAGAGTTCATTCATACTAACAAAATGGACCCAGAAGGAGCAGGATCTCAAAGTCTATCTTGTGACTCAATGACAGCGAGTGTGAAGATACTAAAAGTAGGAGTCACGTTCCATTTATGCTTATTTTCCAGTTAGCCTATCACAGATATCAATGAACAGTTCTTTGCAATAGCGTCATTAAGTCGCCTACATATCAAAACTTCATAATGGAAAGAATAATTTGACTGAGGTTTTTAAGCATGCTTATTTGCATTAAGACCAAGTTATGAACAGCAGCACAGTAAGTGATTTTTTTTACATCACTTATACTGAAGTGATGTATCTACTGAAAGTTATATGCTGGGTGACTTACTATTACAAATGTAAAATTAATGACTATCATTTGCAAAAAGATGACATGGAGTGAACAGCTTAATAGCATATGTGAGTCAGTGTATTCAAAAATTTTAATTTATCTGAGTAAAGATCATTCACAACATTAGTAGAAAAAACCCAATAGAATAAGAAGTTAAAAAAGAAGTTATTTAAAAAAATATATAAAGATCTTAACAATACAATACTGCAAGTACACAAAATAAAATCAGCACATATACTCCAGTCTGCCCATCCCCGTATGTAACATGTTTAAAATAAATCTGGCGATGAGAAATTCAGCTGAGAACCTTATTATTATTGTTATCCAACCCCCATAGAAAACAGCCAGAAGTCCCCCTTTTTAGCATCTTCCTTTTTTTGTCCTTGTGGATAAAAGGCTGCCTACTATGATACATTAGAGAGCAGCTCAAAATGAGGATTTGGATACTAGACAGGGAGGAAAGGATAATTAATCTGTTTTCCTCTTCAGTACATCTTCACGGAGGGCTAATGAGAGGAGGATGCAAATTTTAACTGAAATAGCCAAGATTGTTTTTAAGAAGATATTAAAATATATCTGAATAGAAGCATAGTGAGAGACGCTGAACAACTTGGACTTTACATTTAAGACAGTAACATCTATTTGGAACAATAAATTCTGTAAAATGGATGAAATCTGAAAACGTTAGACACATTCAACACATTTACGATGAGCAGTGGATAATTATTTTAACATATGAAAACTTAACATGTACAGTAATGGTATTATAAGTTTGGATTTAATTAGTCTAACATGCATTTTGGCATGTAGTCAGCAAGTAGTCAACAGAAGCAGGTAACTTAAATGATAAGTTTGGTATTTTTCAAGTCAATGTAAATGTAATTTCTTCACATTCATGGCATATGTTAATTTGCCACTTGAAACTGCATTCTTTAGTGAAGCAATTTTTATAAATTCAACTAGCTCTTGCATTTTATAATGAATGTGAAGGTCACTGGGGTCCAAAGTAAAAGCAAAGCTTTATAACTTACCAAACGTGCCTACTTGGAAGCAGCAAAGATTTCAATTAAATAAAACTTGCCTTCCGCATTTCTAAGGTGTGCTTGTGACAATAAAAGTAAACCTAAAATAACACATTTTATCACAGACTCTTGGTACTATTTTCTTCAGGTAAGGATACGTTTCCTATTTGGTGGTCTGCTCGGAGCAGGTGTCATGGGAGGAGTACTGACACTACCAAACCCCACCAAACAGTAAATTCCAAAGTTTCCAGGATTTGTCACTAATAATAAGAATAAATCACTCAGAAAACTGCAAAAAGAGTTGGGGAATTGCCCCCATGTAATATCAGTGGAAAAGCAGCAAAATTGAGTCAGTATTTGATGAAAAAGCCAAAACATTTGACAGAGTACAGAGGTGGAGTGATCATTTATATACAAAATGGCTGCAGGAAATGAGTTGCGAGAAAATGATGATGAAACCGGAAGTGACGTCATCACGATGAGCCAGAAAGTGACATCTTCAGAGATGGATCAAAAAATTGAATCAATCCCAGGAGCTGGAAGTGATGTCATCACAAATGGAGTTGCCTGGAGGGAGCCATTTTCAGACTCTAGAAGTGTTGTCGGTGAGTGTGTGTATTTACTGTTTATCTTCTTTTGTTCTGTAGAGACAGACAGAGAGGCATCAGTACCCCAAATCAACCCCTTATCTTGTATTATATCACTCACCTCAGGACTTGTTGACTGCCTCCTAAGCACACATGTGTGACACACTGCAGTTCTGTTTTTTCAGTGGTTATGTTTTGCCATGGATTGTAACAATAGACAGAAGCTTGCTCAAATTATATTATTTTTTCCCAAATGTCACCTGTTTTTCACATATTACTTTCTGTGTTGTTATTTTACAGAGATTCACACCGAGTGACAGCGTGGTGCTGAAGAATCCGCATTGTAATCTGTACACATGACACAAAATCTTTACTGAACTGAACTGTATTTCTTTAAAAAAGCCTTAGATTTTTGAAAGAGCCAAGCCACCTGCATGCCATTCCAAGTTGACAGGGCCAATCATCACTCACCAGTTTTTGTGATGCATCGTGTGCATGCATGATAATAAAGTATTGAGAAGTAAAAAATGCAGAGTACAATAGAGCCTTACCACAAAGAAACAAATGAAAGCTCCACAAACCAGTTATCTAATTTTATAGGCCATGCCGAGTTGCTCTTGCTGAGGATCTATATAATAAAAGCCCAGCGCGGTGTCCATGTCCGTGTCCGGGTCCGGGTTCCTTTTGGCTGTATAGCCGCCCACATAGAAAAGCCCCAGTCTTTCCCCTCTCAGAATTCCTGCTTACCCCCCTCCGTTCTTTCCCCTTTGTGCACGTGAGTATTTCGAGCCCTGCGTCTGAGTCGGATGGTTCCCCTGGTCACCAATTCGTGTGTTTCAAGCCGCGATTTTCTATTTTCTCCCTTCCGGCCCACTATGCCTTTCTGTCTTCAGATACCCATGTGCACTTGTACGGTGGAGACCTTACGGAACAATGCCGAAACGAAAGGCAACTGAACCTGCTGCTGCGAGAGAGGACACATTACAGCGTGATCACGAAGCAAAGAGGCAAAGGCATGCCAGTCGCTCGCAAAAAACGGACACTCAGCATTCACACAGATTAGCTCAACGACGCGTCTCTGCCGCACAACGAAAGGCAACTGAAACCCCTACAGAGAGAGAAGACAGATTACGCCGTGATCGCGAAAGAAACAGGCAAAAGCGTGCCAATGAGACACCCGACGACAGATCCTTACGATTGCAAAACAACCATAATAGACAAACCCCTACAGAGAGAGAGGACACATTACGCCTTGATCGCGAAAGAAAGAGGCAAAAGCGTGCCAATGAGACACCCGACGAGAAGTCCTTACAATTGCAAAACAACCGTAATAGACAAACTCCTACAGAGAGAAAGGACACATTACGCATGACCACTTACTTGAAGCAAACATAATCACTGGTAAACACTGTGGTCAACACGTCTTCATCCCCAGGATAGGTCTCGATACTATGGATGACTCTGACCTGCCTTTTGACATGCACACAAGGCAATTCCCACTCCGATTGGCATACGCTATTACAATAAATAAGGCGCAGGGTCAAACACTAGATCTTGTAGGTATATTCCTACCTGAGCCTGTCTTCACACATGGCCAGCTCTATGTCGCCTTCTCCAGAGGAAAACGTTTTCCAAAAGTGAAAGTCAAAATATTGCCTTGCAAAAGTCAAGGGAAATTACCACAAGATACTAATAAATACTTCACACAGAATGTTGTTTACCAAGAAGTACTCGACTCTGTCCACTCGAATGCCACGGGATTGTGTGACTCCAAAGACATTACTATGTGCAATGAAGGTGACGGACGCTATGACACAGTGCTGCATGTCACTGACGAAGTTAATGAAGACCACTCAAATGACCTACATCGCTTTGCTCTTCATAATGAAGTACCACTACATGCCCCCTCGACAAGCACAGGACGTCCTCAACGGTATGATTCTCCACTTCCTTACAACCATTTACACAACGTATACGATTCTGATTAGTCTGCGTCCCACACTTCGTGAATCATGGGTTTTGTTTTGAAATTTTGTTTCCCATGCAAAAATCAAATGCGGTGCGATAAAGGACCCAGTTCACGACTGGCAGCCACGTTTAAACAGGGAGTCCTTCAACTGTGGTCATCCAACGCGCAGCGTAGTACGCGCCAAGTCGCTAGTATGGTAATAACTGAGAACAACATTTTTGAGTGAGTAAATTCACTGACACTCACTGATACCAATCAATCCATAAATATGTGGGGAGAATGTTTAAACTGTTTTAAAAAGTAGATCCTAGCACTGTAAAGCAGGAATAACAGATCTGCAGTACCACTCATCCTATGCTAAAACATTTGCACTAAACTTTCTAAACTTCGATGCAATTAAAAATAAAATTTATGCCAATAATGTCTGTTCATTATTTGTCACTTTAGTGCATGCTACGCACATGCTCAATCTTTATCTTACTAGACCACTGAAGTACAAGTGTGCATGATACCAGGTAGCAGTATGCAGTATCTTTGCAAAAATAATTAAATAAACTTCTGTAGAGTGAAAGACTATAAGCGATCATAACTGCAACATTTTTGTTATTATTATTTAGTTGTCTAGAGAACACAAATAGCAATTCAAATCTGGGTATCAACATTAAATTATGTCAGAGGACAGCAACAAAGTGTGTTTCAGGACTTAAGGACACATCATACTCTGACAGCCTCGGAGAATTAAACCTGTTCCATCTCAAGCAGACTACACGGGAACCTTACCCAGGACTTCAAAATTTTTAAAAGCATTGATAAAATAGATCAACCAGAACTCTTTTTAACTTAATGGTGATTTACATACTCGAGGACACCACTGGAAATTAAGAGGAAGTGCATATATTACTGAAACCAGGCAGCACTTCTTAATGCAAAGAGTTGTGAGAAACTGGAACAAATTACCAAGATATGTGACTGAAGCTGAAACTTTGACAACATTTAGGAAATATGAGATATTGAGAGAGCTTAGCTATTAGCTAAACAAACAAGCTTGTTGGACCAAATTGTCTCCTCTTACTTGGCAAATTTCTTCTTTTTCCATGATCTTACATACAATAACAGTGCTTGGAAATGACTTTTTGAAGTGAAAATATGCTGGAAGAAACCACACTCCTAATGCTGAAAAGTTGCTGTGGAGGACAATAAACACTGAAGGTACTGCCTACCTACATATTCGTGCCACTGTTTCTGCTTTTTACTCAGTTGTACTCAGAAGTACCATCATCTGTGCCCACGTTCCCTAACTTTGTAAGCTAATGCAAGCCAGGACCTTTCTAGAGTCTCACTGTCAGCCACATTCACAGGCCAATGGAGAACCTCAAAATGCTTGTAGGTAAGTGCTCTCTAGCCGCACCCCATTTACATAACCTGCACCAGTATAAACTTTGCCATGGTTTTCCACATAGAGGAAAAGGTTTCAGACAAAATGAAAATAAGTTTTAGTGGTGTGAAATTCCCTGGAAACAAAACACCACTTGTTTCAAAAAATTTTTTAAAGTTAACTCTGAGTTTCGCTCATCGCTAAACACAAACTTCTATCTGAATTCTAACTAAATTATTACATGGATCTTAAACTATTTAGTTTTGGATTGTTGCCATACAAAACGACTAACATCCTACAGCTAACATCAATATCTTCGAGTCAGCTAACATCAATGACTTCGAGTCTGCTGTTTAATTCGTATTGGAAACAAAACCTTAAGTAATTATTGGAATCTTTATTGAGATAAATAAGAAACATACATGTTATGGTTAATTAATTATCTCTCAACTAATCATCCATGGTGTCTGCATGAGTATGACTAGAGATGGATTAGAATTTCATTTAGGTACAGTATATCACTTGCTATGAGGAAATGCTGCCAGGATAGGCTCTGTGGCCATAATTGGACTAAGTGGGTTGATATAAGGGATGGTTCGCTATATGGATGGACATTGTGAATATGGGACAGGTAACAGTAGATTTATTACCTTTGTTTATGGCCTCCAGTCCACTAGAGGACACTGAAAATTAGATCTGCAGAAGTATTAGAGAGAACAGACAGTCCTGAACAGGTCTTCCATCTGAAGCCAAGCTTGTTTGGGTCCAGCCAGTACTTGGATGGGAGACCATCACAGAAAAGCTATGGTTGCTGCTAGAAGAGGTGTTGGTGAGACCAGCAGGGGGTGCTTATCCCGTGGTTTGTACATGGATCCAAATGCCCCAGTGCAGTGATGGGGGACATTGTACTTTATATATGGCACCGTGCTTTGGATTTGACATAAACTGAAGTCCTGACTCTCTCTGCTCATTAAAGATTCCCTGGGCATCTTTTGAAAAGAGTAGGGTTTATCCCAATGCCCTGGCTAAAATTGCCCATCCCGGTCTTGTCCTTCTGGCCCCCTAACCATCCCCTGTCTCTAAATGGCTATATCTCTCACTCCTTCACCACATAGTAGTTAATGTGTGGTTAGCGTACTGACGTAATAATGAATGCAATCATATCATCCAGGTGGGTGCTATAGACTGGTTGAGGTGTTTCTCCTTTGGCTATGTAAAGCATTTTGAGTAGTGAAAAAGGCGCCATATAAATGTATTTTTTATTATTAGCCCTCCCCAATCACTTTCTGTGGTATGGGGTGCCTGCAAGGAAACCTGATGCCACTAAGTGGAGCTCCTCAGATGTCCCTGGAGACCTTTAGTAGCTGGCCAGGTAACCTGGAAGTACTGGTAAAGACTTGCCTGGGAGCCTAAAAGGCCACTGTATTCAGTATATGGGTGGCTTGGAGTTGGAAGGAAGCTATTGCTAATGGCTTGACAAGTAAAGAGGCTAGAGGTAAACTAAGCAAGGGGTAAATGGAAATTTCAGAAGGTTCATTTATGTGTTTTGATTGTTCACCTTGTTTGTTAATAAAACCCTTTTCTTTTGTTATCTTTGTTTTTCAGATCGGGCACGAAAAATGAGCACCTCATTTGGTCCACAATATTCAAAAGCATAATGACACAATTTCATCAACCACAAGTACCCAATATGAAGGCTACTAGCCAATAGATCTAGATGCATTGCCCAATATTGTAAAATGTTGCTAACAGTGAAACATTTATATTACAAAAGGTCTATGCCAATAAATTGACAATTAACAGTAATCTACAACTGCAGTTTGAATCATGGGGAATGGACAATAGTTACAGTATTTCTAATCCCTAGAGACATAACTTCTGATCTTCAAGCTCCATCACAATGAAAGCAGGATTGTCACACTACCACCACAGTCCTCTTCTAAGAAAACATCACAAAAAAGCAAGCTTTGCTGAAATGACTATATTTATTTTGGATATCAGACAACTGATTTGCTAATAAGTAAATCTTCTTCCATCTTAGTCAGAACAAAAAGATTAGAAAACTTCAAAGACATTCTTGACACCATCAAAAAACAATGTTACACAATTCGGTTCAATCGGTTGGGAATGTTGTCAGTTAGTGGTGATGGCACTATGCAGGCCTAGGGTCACAAAATGTTTATGATATTAACACTGAATTAAATTATAGTGGTGCTACATGATTAATGTCGTCGTAAATGTATTGGGTGCCGAGTCCCGTCTTTGGTAGAGTTGTCCTGTTTACATGGTCTGCGTGTATGTAAATATGCTCCCCTGAAAACAATGGGGGGAAGAATAACACTGTGGAACCGTGGCCCCTCACGATAATTGGTCCTGTCAATTCCATCACCTGCATTTAATCATTTGCTATTTAAACGGAAGGACAGAAAGATGAAAAAAAAAAAAACACCGCCAATCTGCTACAGAGACAGGAGAAAGCACAGATTCAAATCATTCACACCTTTGTCTACCTGCCACTTTCAACGCCCGACAACAACAGCTTTGCACCGCAAAACCTCGGGTTCTGGATCACACCACGTACCGAGGATAAATACGGTGACACTGTTTCTTGTTGTTTGGGGAGAGGAGCAAGCCATCATTTTCATCTGTGTACTTTCCATAGGACTATTTTTCCAGCTGAACCAGGTTCACAAACATTATCCATTTTCCATTACATCTTCTAGAGTTTCATATGCATTTTGTGCTTTCTGTGTGTCTTACTGAGTTCGTGTTCAGTGTGGGATCAAGGGATGGTTTGTATTGTATATTAACTTTGTGCTGCACTTTTTCTTTATATTATTACTTTCCAACCAACACTTTTGGGGTTAAATGTTATGTCGGGGTTGGTTGGGGTATGATATATATATATTGTTTGGAGTTTCTTCATTTCTTTCTTTATTAATATATACTCACTTTATTATTTTACATACTGTTTCTTTGTTGGCTTATTTTTGATCGTTGATAGGGGGAAGTTTGTTTGGAAGAAATACGGCTTGTCGGGTCTGTCGTCCTCAGCTTGCCAGGCCACGGGTCTTGGTGGTGTAGCTCCCGGTTTGGGAGAGTGAGTCGGGCGTTATAAAATGAATGTATTTTTTTAGTTTGAAATACATAAATCTTTTATTTTTGTTTCAAGCAACTAAACATGCTGAGGAATGTTGTTGTTGTTATAATGCTAAATTCACCATGGAGTAGAGCTTGTTCCTATGCCCAGAGAAAATGAGGTGATGAGAAAATCACAACATCTAAAATTAATGTAACATTAAATTTTTTTTCATTTTAAATTTTTGATTTAGGTCTAAATTGTGAAGTGGTATATTAAAAATTTGAAATTGCTTTAGTTTATTGAAAATGAACAATAATCCATTTTATTATAGTAAAAAAAAAAAAAAACAATTAAAATGCACTTCGCCAACACAATGGTCTATTTCTCAATAGCTTTAAAAATATGATGTACAAGGATTTAGGGGTTTAAGAAAAAATAAATATAAGCAAACAGTTAAAAAATCTGTAAGCAGATAAAAATGAAAAGACGAACTACATCTACTTAGAGAAGTGCTGTGGCACCTTGAAGCATTAAAGCCTTAATCTTAGGTGACTATGGTGAATAAGCCAATGGTTCAGTTATATTCAGTGCATAATAAAGTACAAAGAAAAGAAGAGCAAGGAACAGAGGACAGTGGCAATTGTTAGATATGTGGTTGAGAACAAAGCCATTGTCATTATTTTCTTCTGTCTGTAATTGTAAAGCTGTAAAATTTTTAAATATCTGCTGTAATTTGTATTATTTGAATAAGAATGGGCAGCATAATATTGTGTTTATATTTGCCATTAAGATTTATTGTCGTGTTAATTGGTGGTAAAATAATTAGACTATCAATTATCCATTCCAAACCAAAAACCAGTGATCCACAGATTAACTTTCATTTAAAGTTAATGAGTGTAGCTAGCTTATAATTCTAAATCCTCCTGAGGTTAGCTGTAAAGCTGCATTCTTTATGTAGCTAAATTCAGTGCATTTATGGAGAATAAAATAGTATATTTCACCCAATGCCCTTAGAATTTATGGGTAGGAAACAAAATGTTTAAAATAATAAGTAGGCCTTTACAAAAATACTGCTAAGAAATCTAGTCATTTCTTGAGTTACCGTGTCTTCAACTTACATTCTTTCCAGATGAGATTCAACTTCTGTACACTAAAATAAAGAATAACATAAGATAACAACACTTTATTCAGTTCTGTGCCATGCAGAGGCGAAAACATCCTGGCACCATTGGGCTCAAGGCAAGGAAACAGCATGAAGTAGCAAAAGATAGTGAAGGCCTATGGAGCTTAATATTCCCAAAATGATTCACACGTGCTGTAAAGCAGGGGAGAACATCGTCAGTCCAGGAGGGCCGCAGAGGCAGCAGATTTTTGTTCCAATCCATTTGCTTAATTAGAAAACAACCCTTGCCAATAACAGATCTTATTTAATTTCATGGCTTGTTAGTGCTTTAACTCTTGCCATGTCAGGTCATTCTTATATTGCAGATTTTTTTCTTTCCAAGGATATTACTCTAATGGTTTATACCCTGAAGCTGATGAGTAATTCTCAGTCCTTCACTTTTTGCTCTTCGGTTTCCTATTACCCTAATGGTTTATACCCTGAAGCTGATGAGTAATTCTCAGTCCTTCACTTTTTGCTCTTCAGTTTCTTTCCAAAATTTTTTTTAAACCAGAGAGTTTAAGATGAATGCACACATGTTTAAGTAGAAACAAGTTAGATGAAGAACTGCTTGTTTCTTTGTCACTTATTGCTAATAAGGAGTGTAGTGGTGAACTCCCCACTAAGTGCTTCTTCAAGCAGGACCGAAGATTCTGAGGCATTAGACCACTAGCAACTTGTTTCAGAAATTTTAAAGAATTTAGGCAAAAATAAATAGGTTCTTTGAATATAAATTTGGAAGGTAACCTTAAGCAGGTGGAAGAGTTTATTCTCATTGGAAAAAAGGCCAGGATTATATGTGCCAAAGAGAGGGTGAAGAGGATATGGAGAGTGAAAATGGAGGCCAAGGAGACAATGCATTTGTGGTACTGGAGAAATGGGCAAGAGGATAAGCCCCCTCATCTATGTGAAGACCCAATTAAGAAGGCAGAGTAAGGTTTAGTTTGTGTTATGTTTACTCTGTTCATAGTCTTGTACCTGTGTTTATCCCTCCCATGTGTGTTATGGCTATTAGCACACCGTTTTATATACTTTGGGCCACCTTGACACATTTCTGAATGTAGAGTGTTGCTACAAAGATAATCTCTCCTTTTACAGCAAGAAATGAAGAACAGTTGAAGATCAAATAAACAGATAAATAAACAAACAACATCAACACATAATTCTGAAGAGTTTAAAGAATGGCATGTTGTTCTGTCTACTCAAGCACTCTGTTTTCCTTCTTTTTACTGTCTTCAAAAGTTTGTGAACAGCCTTCTGGATTCAAGACATCTCTTCCCTTCCTTGCATTTAATTTTCTCTGAATTCATAAACAAGCAGAGTGGTGTAATCACATGTTAATAACTCATGCCATAGCCCCCAAGCCTCTCCTTACATAAAGTACATCTGGCATACCAGCACTGCATAATCCATAGTCAAAATTGTCTACTTGAGTTACTGTGTCACATTTTAGATCTTTCACAGAAAAAGTATTCAGTAAACTACAAAAACAGAGTGGCCAGCTCAGGGGTCAAATAAAGTGAGTCCTAAATCATATTAGTTTAAGTCTCCTGGACATTATCAAAAGACATAAACTGTGCAGAAAATAATAATAAAAGACACAACACATAAGAGTTCTAGAAAAGAAAATCAAAACAGGTTATTGTTGAAGATGCCCTGCTTTGGACAAATATATCATTTGACAAGTTGTCAGAGCTGTAAAAGATAAACGTCCGTCTGACTCCTTCATGGACTGTGCCTCACAATTGAAGAGGTAAACTACGCTGATGATAGCTGACACAGATCTGGCAGAAAGTAATGTCAAATGTCTGGTATGCTAAACAGAAAAATATTTTTTTCTCCCTGTATACATTTTTATGAATAATGAATGAGATTACATACTGCAGTTTGTCGTGCTCTGATGTTTGTTTTTTTTTTGTGCTCTTTTTCACCCCGACATTAAAGTAGCAGGTGAGTAGAGCTGTTTAAATGAACTTGCCCCTCTGATATAGTTCTCAAGAAAATGGTCAACAATTGTGAAGCCTATTTTGCTGAAGCCCACAGCTTTAAACCTGATTTGCTTTTTGATTATTACAGAGGGCGGCCAGACACAGTGAGGGGCCACAATGGAGGGAGTTCAGCTAATGCAATGCTGCAGACTCCATTAATGAAGGACACCTGAAAGGACACTTGATCACAGTAGCTAGCTCAAGTTTTTGGTTTTCAGCAGGCTCTGCGGGGTCTAATGATTATTTTGTTCTTGTGAAACCAGCTCCATGTTTCTTTTCCCAAAAACATCCCTGCTTTATATTTTATTAACAGTATTTAGTTCTGAAAGAAAAAGAAAGAAAACATGTTTGGTTACTATGCAGGCTGCAGCTGTCATTAGGCTAGAGAATTTTGTTTGATTTATCACTTGCCTGCAATATTTTTTTTTTTTTGCTAAGCTCAGTGTCGTGTAGAAAGGAATGATTTTTTTAAAAAATTACTTTTACAAGGTGCAAATGACATGTAATTAAGTTGAAACACCTCAAACAGCAAAACACCACAGCTAAAACAGTAATCAGGAAAACATGAGTGCTGAAATGTTTGATTGCAAAAAAAAAAATCTCATTCACACTTAAGCATATATAGCCTTTTCCTATGAATTTATTCAATTCAATTTATTTTAACATAGTACATTTCCAGTTGAACATTGTAGCACATGTTTATTAATATAATACACCTAGCCACTCATCCAAACATCAATTTTTAAACTTGCTTAATTCTGTTTAACATCACATGCAAGGCAGGAACCAATCCCTGTAATAGAAATAAAATCTCCATTAACTGGCCCATATATTCACTGGAACACAATACTAATACTGGGCAGGACCGTTTTTGCTCTCAAAACAGCCTCATTATTTCATGGCATGGAATCCGTAAGATCCTTTCAGATTCTGGTCCATGATGACATGATTGCCTCATGATATTTCTGCAGATTTATGCTGTGAATCTCCCGTTCTACCACATCCCAAAGGTGTCCTATTAAATTCAGATCTAGGGCCTCATGCATAACGCAGTGCGTAGAATTCACAGTAAAACATGGCGTATGGACAAAAGCGGAAATGTGTGTACGCAGAAAAAAATCCAGATGCATAAATCTGTGTGAACACCAACTTCCACATTCTTCCACTCCATAAATCCCGATCAGTGTGAAAAGTAATGCACGTGCACGTACCTGCTGCCCCAATCCCAACTCCTCCCAGAATTACGCCTCTTTGAATATGCAAATCAATATAAATAGCTCTTAAGCTCAGCGTTGTGTGAAAAGACAATGGCAAAAGCACAGGGAAAATAGAAGAATTTCAGCAAATACCAAGTGGAGGCAAGGAAAAACTTAATATTTGTTGGTTTAAATAGTAGTGTAAACAACAAAAGGAAGTTGATTGAGTGACATAGAGCGTCAGAGAAACTTGAAAGCTCAAGTTCACAAAGTCGCACAGTGCCTGAAATAAAAAAGAAGTTGTCAGATATCAAGGTCGCCATGAAAAGGCAGGTCGTAGCCCACTGTCTGGGTGTCATATCAAAGCTTATTAGGGTACAGAGAAAAGAACAAAAAAATAGGGACACAGTGAGAAAAAAGATCAAAATGCCAACTTTAATCTCGAAATTTCCACTTTAATCACGTAGTTTATTTTGTCATTAAAGTAGAATATCATAAACATCATCTTTAAATCGTTTAATTTACTAGTTTCTCAAATCCCATCATAAATAAAGTAGCACATTAAATGCTTTGTTTTGTATGTGTTCTTCTATGTGCTGTATGTGTGTGAATCACTACGTGTTTCTTAAACGGGCTTTCTCTTCCTCTGACAGGACCCAGAATCCATTACATTCGTGATATTACAGCTCTCTGAATAATTAAAATACTGAGATGTATACTTGATATCATTTTCATGATGATAGGAGTTAAAGTACGTTACTAAACATGGGAACATGGTGGCGCAGTGATAGTGACAAGTTGGTGCCCTGTCCAGAGATTGTTCCTGCCTCCTGCAAGATGCTTGCTGAGCCGTGTGTGACCTTCAATGAAATTATTTATTGGAGCAGTACTGTCTCTTTCAAACGTACTAACCCCCAATTCCTTTCTCCAAGTAACCAATCGCCATACAATCAGCTCTGTAATAGATGTTAAGATGCGCCTTCAACACAATCCAACCTCTGCTCCTTAGGGACAAGCTGAAAGAGATGGGATTAGATCTTAAAGACAGACCTCAGTATGTGCGTCTTGGGAACTGCACGTCTGACATTGTGGTCAGCAACACAAGAGCGCCACAAGGGACTGTACTTTCTCCGGTCCTGTTCAGCCTATATACATCGGACTTCCAATACAACTCAGAGTCCTGCCATGTGCAAAAATTCGCTGATCACACTGCTATCGTGGGCTGCATCAGGAATGGGCTGGAGGATGAGTATAGGGACCTAATCAATGACTTTGTTAAATTGTGCGACTCAAACCACCTACAACTGAACACCAGCAAAACCAAAGAGTTGGTGGTGGATTTTAGGAGGCCCAGGCCCCTCATAGACCCCGTGATCATCAAAGGTGACTGTGTGCAGATGGTGCAGACCTATAAATATCTAGGAGTGCAGCTGGATGATAAATTAGACTGGACTGCCAATACTGATGCGCTGTGCAAGAAAGGACAGAGCCGACTATACTTCCTTAGAAGGCTGGCGTCCTTCAACATCTGCAATAAGATGCTGCAGATGTTCTATCAGACAGTTGTGGCGAGTGCCCTCTTCTATGCGGTGGTGTGCTGGGGAGGCAGAATTAAGAGGAAAGACGCCTCACGCCTGGACAAACTGGTGAGGAAGGCAGGCTCTATTGTTGGCATGGAGCTGGACAGTTTAACATCTGTGGCAGAGCGAAGGGCACTCAGCAGGCTCCTATCAATTATGGAGAATCCACTGCATCCACTAAATAGTATCATCTCCAGACAGAGGAGCAGCTTCAGCGCCAGACTGCTGTCACTGTCCTGCTCCACTGACAGATTGAGGAGATCGTTCCTCCCCCAAACTATGCAACTCTTCAATTCCACCCGGGGGTGTAAACGTTAACATTTAACATTATACAAAGTTATTGTCTGTTTTTCACCTGCATTATTATCATTCTTTAATTTAATATTATTTATTGTATCATTATGCTGCTGCTGGAGAATGTGCATTTCCCATTGGGATTAATAAAGTATCTATCTATCTATCTATCTATCTATCTATCTATCTATCTATCTATCTATCTATCTATCTATCTATCTATCTATCTATCTATCTATCTATCTATCTATCTAAGCCATCTGTAAGCTTAGAATGCTGATTCTTCAAAACTTTTAAGGAACATTAAAATATCTTCTTAGTACATGTTTAATTATTCTATCCATCTATCCTTCCAGTGTTGCGCCAGCCCCAGCAAGAATACAGTGCGAGGCAGGAACAATCCCTGAACAAGCTAGCGCTGCGACACCATGTCCTCACATGTTTAATTATTAACAATATAGATTATTTAAATTATGTTAACATTTCATTTGTATAATGTAATAAACATATTTTGCTGCATTTCATCTTAAAAATTATATCGTCATCATTTGTAAATATGCAGTTTATAAAGTGGCTCAGGTTGTTTAATATTATAACTTTATCGCAAGTTTACAGTGAAGTAATTGTACTAATAAGTACAAATAGTTCTACAAGGAGCACTTGATGGACTGATTGAGTGCGTTTATAACTCTTGGGATGAAACTGTTTCTGAACCACGAGGTCCATACAGCTCTGAAGCATTTGTCGCATGAGAGCAGTTCAAATAGCGCATAGCTGAGGCAGCATGTGCTTGATGCTGTATACCGATAATTCTCTCGGATACAGTGGGATAAATACTTCAGAGTAACAACGCTAAAGCAGCTATTTGGAATAGTTTGGCCATTCCATGAACCATTATATTGTTACAGGTTAATTACAATCAGATGCCTTAAACTAATAAACAATATGTGGTTAATTTCAGTGTATTTGATTAAGTAGCGTCAGGGATGTGAATCTAAAAAAGAAAGGGAAACCACACTGGAACAAAAAGCACTGCTTTGATGCTGGGTGCATCCAGTTAGAAAAACCGAGCAGAGAACTTGCATACGCCAAGCATTTAGCTGGCGTGAAAATGTGCGTGGCTTTACACCAAGATTTAGGTTTTATACATCGAGATTTCAGTATAGAAACGGGAGCGCGTAACATCTTTGCGCGTACACACCGTTTATACATGAGGCCCCTGGTAACTGGGAAGGCCAGTAAAGAACATTGAACTCATTGTCATGTCCCTGAATCCCATTGGAAACAACTTTTGCTTTGTGACATGGGTGCATTATGATGGAACTAGCTATTAGAAGTAGGGTGAATTGTGGCCATGAAGGGTTGCAAATGGTCATCAACAATACTCAAACTGGCTGTGGCACTCAAGTCATGATTAATAGGTATTAATAAGCCCCCACCACTACCACTACTGGTAACTCAAAGGCAGTTTGAGTTCATGGAATTTCTGCATTTGGTGCCAAATTTTGTTCTTACATTTACATTTACATTTACATCATTTAGCAGACGCTCTTATCCAGAGCGACTTACAACAGTGCTTAGTAGTCTACGACTGTTCTTCAGTCTTTAACCCTTTAACCGCCAACTCCCTAAATATTCCCCACGCCAGGCGAAATCTGAACAATTTTTGTTTTTTTAATTTTTTACATTTTTTTTATATTTTTTACAGTTATTCAAGCAGTATTGACCACTAAATGTTGTGCAATTTGCCAGTGTATACACGAAATCTATAAATGTAACCTGAATTCTCAGCTAAGCAAAACATCTTGATACCAAACCGTGCCCTTTTCAATGGTAGATACTGTCGAAACTGTAAGCGGCCCTTCCACAACAATAAACTTTCATCAACTGCAACTGACGGTCCTGGCATGTAGGGCAACTGAAATGCTTCAAATAAATGATCAATCAAAGGACGTAGCTTGAAGAAGTGGTCGCGGTTTGGATCTTTCTTATCTGGCTCGTTTCTGTTGTCATTCAAATGAAAGAATTTCAGCAGCAAAGAGAATCGGTTACGTGTCATGACAGCTGCAAAAATAGGTGTTGCATACATAGGATCTGTAGACCAGTACATCTCAATATCTGGTTTTCTGATTATTACCATCAACATCAAAATCCCAATGAATTTTTTCATTTCGTTTTCATCAGTGTCAAACCAAGCACGAACACGGGAATGTGGAGGTAAATTGGGATTTTTCTCAATAAACTGTGCTGCATACAGATTTGTCTGATGAACAAAATGTCTGATCAAATCAGGTGACACAAAGAGCTCATAAAACTGCTCAGCAGTGTAATTGTTTACATCAACAATAAAGCCACACGTTCCCTCAAACGAATGCAGAAAAGGTAGTTCACCACGGGCAGCAGCCCAGCTGAGATGCTGGGGATACACCCACTCAGCGCCGTCATCTGATGCGTCTTCATTCACAGTATCATGCAGCGCACGTTGCTGCTCATCACTGTCGCTAAAATCTTCTTCAGAACTGCTACAATCATGATCAGAACTGTCCAAAATCGCCTGCAAAGCCTCACTTGAAGTCAGTTTACGTTTCGCCATATTCACAGCTGTTACATGCGAATCACGTCACATGACCGGCCAAAACAACCACAGACATGTCGAAATACAACGTAGTAATAATACCCACGCCAAACCGTCAGTTATACTACTTGCCAGGCATTCATATAACCACAGGCAAATGTGCCGGATAATTCCGGCAGTATGGCGTTAGCAATAAAACAACGGTGCCGGATATATCCGGCAGAGGGAGGTTAAGGGGTTAAGGCTAGGATTAAATCTACTGTCATTAAACAAGTTACCACTGACCAAGTTGTATACAAAACCCTGCTAGAAGAAAATAGTAAGTTAGTACAAAATTTTTTTTTTTTTTTTTTGAAAAAAAGGGTAGAAAAAAAAGTATGGGGACTTTAGTCCAAGTGCTGTTGAAAGAAGTGTGTCTTCAGGCGACGTTTGAAGACAGTGAGGGTCTCCGCTGTTCGTACAGCAAGAGGAAGTTCGTTCCACCACTGAGGAGCCAACACTGCAAAGAGTCTTGATGCATGTCGTCCTCTTCTTTTAAGTAAGGGTGGTTCGAGACGTGCAGTGCTTGATGTTCTGAGACAGCGAGAAGTGACATGCTGCTTGACCAGTGCTGATATGTAAGGTGGTGCAGCTCCAGTTTTGGCCTTAAAGGCAAGTGTTAGGGTTTTGAACCTGACGCGGGCAGCCACAGGGAGCCAGTGCAGGTTCCGCAGCAGAGGTGTAGTGTGCGAGAATTTGGGAATATCAAAAACGAGTCTTGCAGCTGCATTCTGGATCAGTTGAAGTGGTCGTGTTGCCTTTAGTGAAAGTCCAGACAGCAGAGAGTTGCAGTAGTCCAGCTTAGAGATGACCAAGGTCTGGACGAGAAGCTGAGTAGCCTCTGTAGTGAGAAAGGGGCGGATTCTCCTAATGTTGTAAAGGAGATATCTGCAGGACCTGGAGAGGTTGCTGATGTGTGGAGAGAAAGACAATTCTTCGTCTAGAGTGACACCAAGACTTCTTGCCGTTTTTGAGGGGACGATAACCGAGTTGTCAAGAGAGATTGCAAGGTCAAGATTCGGAGATGAGTTGCCTCTGATATACAAGAGTTCAGTCTTGCTGGGATTCAACTTGAGGTGGTGGGAAGTCATCCAAGAGGAGATATCAGCAAGGCAGTTTGAGATGCGGGTTGAGACCTGCTGGTCATCGGGTGGAAAGGAGAGAATGAGTTGACTGTCATCCGCATAGTACCATCTCATTGCCTCAGCAGAAATCGAGATTCATCAAACCAGGTTATGTTTTTCCAGTCTTCAGCTGTCCAGTTTTGGTGACCCTGTGCCCACTTCAGCCTAATCTCTCTGTTCTTGGCTGACAAGAGTGGAACCCGACATGGCCTTCTGCTGTTGTAGCCCATCCACTTCAAGGTTTGACATGTTGTGCCTTCTAATATGTGATTCTGCTCATAGCAATTGTAAAGAGTGGTCATATGAGATATCACAGCCTGTCAGTTTGAACCATTTTGGTCATTCTCCTCTGACCTTACTCATCAACAAGGTGTTTCAATCCACACAACTGCCACTTACTGGATGCTTTTTGTTTTTCACAATTCTAGTGACTGTTGCGCATGAAAATCACAGGAGATCATAAGTTCAGAAATACTCAAACCAGCACATGTGGCACCAATAATCATGCCACGGTCAAAATCACTGAGATCACATTTTTACCCCATTCTTTTGTTTAACATGATCATCAACTGAAGCTGACCTGTATCTATATGGTTTTAGGTATCACGCTGCTGCCACATAATGATCGCTTTAGACAGTTGCATGGATAAGTAGGTGTACAGGTGTTAAAAATTTCCTCAGTGAATGTACATATAATATATTCAATTTATTGTATATGTTGAACAAGCCAGGAGTCTATGGCATCTAAGAAAAGCCAGAGTCGATGTTTTTGTCAAACACAGAAAATGTTTACAACTGAAGAACTTGAAAATCTCTTGCTCTTCATAGCATTAATTTTATTAAAATTAAACTTATGGTCAAATTGAACAGAGAACATTTAGTCCATGTTTTTGTCAAATGGGATTTTTTGGACAAGTTAACTTCAGCAAATTCAGAATTGCACAGAGGTTAGTATTGATTTATTGCAAATCCAGCATCCTGTGTTTAAATTCTGCATCTGATCTTTGTCTTTGTGAAGTTTGCAAGTCCACCCTATTTCTATGTTTTTTTTTCTCTATGTACTCTAGTTTTTCTCCCACATCTTAAAGATGTTAATTGAGGTTAACTGGTAATTCCCAGTTCTGTGTTATTGTGGGTGTAGTCATGAGTTATACCCCATGATAGATCACTGACCTGTCCATGCCCTCAGTGCTGTCTAGATAGGCCTTATTCTCCTTGACACTCAAGTGGATTTACCAGGTTTGAAAAAGTCTTTGCTCATCATGAAAGGAAAGAAAATAAAACCATCTCAGCCACCAATGCATCTGTCACATGTGTTTTATCACATCTTTGTTGTCACATTTTAATGTGTTGCTGGTGTCTTGAGAAATTCCACCACTGAGACAGATGGAAGTGGAAGGACTTGTGTAGCTGGGATTAGCATTACTTTAGAGTGATAAACTTAAATAATCAGTACAAGACACATATGCATCCTTGTAGGGACCCTGGTTTTTATATAGTAACTTACACCTACTGTAAGGTGATATCCCATTTCTTTCAGAATGTCACACTGTACAATTGTTTAAGTATGTATGCAACAAAGAACTGAAAGTGTGACTGGGTTGCTGGATTACACCAGCTGTGCCCCATGCGCATTGTCTCCAGCCTGTTGTATTGTGGTTGAATGTTAACTAGTTGTTATTCTATATATTTATGCTATGTCACCCAGAGTTGCATGCTAGATTGGGATCTGCCGACTGGGAACTGTACTTAGCTGAACCATTCCAGGACATTGGCATGGAGTGCTATGATGCTGAAAATCCTAACCACAGACATTGCCAACCACATTGCTGCTATAAATAATCCACCTGGTAATTAATGATGTTCAATAATATCCAAAACATTGCTCTATTTGTACATAGAGAATCAGTATGTATCACTACATCACCACTGTTCAGTTGTACATCTGCTAGATTTTCTACTAGAATTCTACACAAAGCAGATAGTCTGATTGTATTACTTTGATCAGTAAGGAGTGCAGTAGCATCTTGTATCATACTTGAATGGTTTGCTTTTTAGTTTCCAAACAGATTGTTGAAGTAAATAAATTTATGGCTTCTATCATTCTTCTTTATTTCTGGTATCTCCCAAGGCTCAATTGTAGGTTCCATTTTGTTTCTCATATACTTACTTCCCTTAAGCAACATTATTTATGTACAAGCTTACATCTTAACTTTCATATCTATTTATGAATGACATTCAGCCCTATGTGGCTCCAAGCCATGACCTTCCAGAGCTCCGTCACTCCTCAGAGTTTCCACAAATGATAGCGAGATTCAAAGCTAACTCATCCCCATTTGCACCAGTTTGTCCATCGTGCACTGTTTCTATTTTGATAAAATATCTGGAAAGAAAAAAAGTGAAGGTCTGAGAAATATTGATCTGTTCTAGGTATCAAAATATGAACTGAATTAGAGACGTGTGAGTTAGCTGGTCATCCACAGTGTACTTAAATATTGTTTTGTTTCTGGTTAAAGGAAAAAAGAAAACATTTCGTATTGTTAATTTTAAAAAGCAGGCTAATTGAAATTAAGGCAAAAGAAGGATGTTTCATTAGCAGCCATTTGTTCTGTCAAAAGAAAGCAACAAAGCAGATTTGGAGAATGACGGATGGCTGAACTGGACCAGAAGATGAGAGGCAGACAATAAGACAGAGTAATGGCCAAAGCTATAAAGCCAGAAATCTAACAGTAAAAATAAAAACACTAATTGCTAAACAAATAGAAAACAAAATGGTGATACTGGTAAAAATAAAGTAAAATGACACTCAATGACAATAAGTCATAAGAAAATATTAACTTTTCAAAACAAAAGTAAAAAATAATAAAATAAATCTCCATATAATGAAACCTCTAAATGGAGCAAAATGTGTAAAAAAAATAGGCAGAAAAAATATCAAAGAAAGTGGAAACTACATAAAATTAAACATTTAAAGTGGTTAGAATGAAAATGTGCAGCCACTGTGGTTCTCTGGGAAATGATTTTGACACCTCTGTTGTAAATATTTCCAACCAAGATAATTAATTGTGCATGTAAAGACTTGTATTGACTGGCAACATTTGCCATAGTGTTTTTCACAGTGAATCTGCTGGTGACCTTGTTCACCAAATATTTTCCTGCAGCTGGCTTAGACAACTTTTTTTTCCCAGCACCCCATAATGCTTTGTGAGGCCTGCATGACATTTCAGAGCTGTAGCAGAAAATGATGCACGCATGGGACAGCCCAGTGAGTATATAATGCTGTTTACTAGTAGTGGGCTAAAAATTAGCGGACAACTTACAAATACATTTAAATACAAAACACCAATGCGGAAGAAAATTGGAAATGTGTCAGTGTATGTATCAGTCACATCTTAAAGGTAATGTCTTTCTGTATAGACCAATATGTGACCTGTATGTAATACGTGAGCACTCCCTTTTAGTAGCATTACCCAGAGTAATGTGCAGTTGATGCAAACAGGAAGGAGGATATATTTTAGTGTTGCATCTGGCAGCAGCAGCAGTGAAAGAGTAAAAATGTCAGGGCAAAAAAAACCTAAACTGTACTTTTTGGTTTAAGAGAGATCATTAGCTGCTACTGAATGTGTCTGTGTGTGTGTGTGGGGGGGGGGGGGTGGCTTTGGGGGGGGGGGAGTAAAGCCTTAATGAATTCATGTTTCCTGTCTTCAATTTTATTGTTCTGATATTTAATTCTATTAATTTTATCTTAAGGAGGCACAGTGGTGAGCAATGCTGTCTCACAGCTCAGGTCACATTTTTAGCCACAATAATCGGTCCAGCATAGTTGGCAGATATTTCCCTAGCCATTCGGAACACTTGCTATTGCTGTGCCAGGACATGATAATTGTTTAATAAAATCTTCCATAAAAGTGCACAACATTAATACTCTAATAACCAATCTCAATACACGTAGAAAATCTAGGCAATACAGCATAAACACCAATAATTTAATTACAATTTCTACTTTAGATGAACAATGTATTAAAACTATAAAAACAGACTATAGATTAAAGAAAAAATACACACACAGCGGCGCTAACAAAAATAACTTAGTTCCTGTACCAAATATCAATAAAGCACATAGTATTCATCTCTGCCCCTCCGAAACATTAAATATGGCACTATTAAATGTTAGAGCTTTAACTAACAAGACATTTTTTTTCTACGATCTTATTAGTGATAGAAAAATTTATTTTATTGCACTAAGTGAAACGTGGCTTAGCTCAGATGGCGCAGTTGTTTTAATCGAATCTGCGCCTCCGGATTATAGTTTTACTCATGCAGATTGCCAAGGAAAAAGAGGCGGCGGCCTAGCAAACAATTACTCAACTCGGTTAAAATGTAAAGATGTCAGTTTTGGTAAATTCAAGTCCTTTGAGTATCTCGCCGTTGTTATTCATGGAGATTTTCACATTCTAGTATTATCCGTGTATAGACCTCCTAAATTTAACGCGTATTTCTTTGAGGAATTCTCTGACTTAATGTCAATTTTAATTACGAACTATGACACACTCTTAATAGTCAGCGACTTTAACTTTCATATAGATAATCAGTGTGACCAAAAAGTAAAAGAATTCATGAACCTCCTGGACTCTTTTGATTTGAGACAGCTCGTTAATCAGCCTACACATAAAGCAGGTCATACGTTAGACTTAGTAATTACTAAAGGACTAAAGGTAGATGTAAAGCAGATTATTGATATTGGTCTATCAGACCATTTTCTTCTACTATTTAATATAGAAATATTCATAGAAAACATTCATGAGAAGCATATTGTTAAAAAACACTTCTTTGACTCATCAGCAGCTTTAAAACTCACAAACATTCTAAGCAATCAGTCCATTTATAGTGCCAACTATAATAGCGAGGATAATGTAAATAATAAGGTGGAAAGATTTAATACTAAGGTGAGAGCTGCTGTTGAGATACAGTGGTGTGAAAAACTATTTGCCCCCTTCCTGATTTCTTATTCTTTTGCATGTTTGTCACACAAAATGTTTCTGATCATCAAACTCATTTAACCATTAGTCAAATATAACACAAGTAAACACAAAATGCAGTTTGTAAATGATGGTTTTTATTATTTAGGGAGAAAAAAAATCCAAACCTACATGGCCCTGTGTGAAAAAGTAATTGCCCCCTTGTTAAAAAATAACCTAACTGTGGTGTATCACACCTGAGTTCAATTTCCGTAGCCACCCCCAGGCCTGATTACTGCCACACCTGTTTCAATCAAGAAATCACTTAAATAGGAGCTGCCTGACACAGAGAAGTAGACCAAAAGCACCTCAAAAGCTAGACATCATGCCAAGATCCAAAGAAATTCAGGAACAAATGAGAACAGAAGTAATTGAGATCTATCAGTCTGGTAAAGGTTATAAAGCCATTTCTAAAGCTTTGGGACTCCAGCGAACCACAGTGAGAGCCATTATCCACAAATGGCAAAAACATGGAACAGTGGTGAACCTTCCCAGGAGTGGCCGGCCGACCAAAATTACCCCAAGAGCGCAGAGACGACTCATCCGAGAGGTCACAAAAGACCCCAGGACAACGTCTAAAGAACTGCAGGCCTCACTTGCCTCAATTAAGGTCAGTGTTCACGACTCCACCATAAGAAAGAGACTGGGCAAAAACAGCCTGCATGGCAGATTTCCAAGACGCAAACCACTGTTAAGCAAAAAGAACATTAGGGCTCGTCTCAATTTTGCTAAGAAGCATCTCAATGATTGCCAAGACTTTTGGGAAAATACCTTGTGGACTGATGAGACAAAAGTTGAACTTTTTGGAAGGCAAATGTCCCGTTACATCTGGCGTAAAAGGAACACAGCATTTCAGAAAAAGAACATCATACCAACAGTAAAATATGGTGGTGGTAGTGTGATGGTCTGGGGTTGTTTTGCTGCTTCAGGACCTGGAAGGCTTGCTGTGATAGATGGAACCATGAATTCTACTGTCTACCAAAAATCCTGAAGGAGAATGTCCGGCCATCTGTTCGTCAACTCAAGCTGAAGCGATCTTGGGTGCTGCAACAGGACAATGACCCAAAACACACCAGCAAATCCACCTCTGAATGGCTGAAGAAAAACAAAATGAAGACTTTGGAGTGGCCTAGTCAAAGTCCTGACCTGAATCCAATTGAGATGCTATGGCATGACCTTAAAAAGGCGGTTCATGCTAGAAAACCCTCAAATAAAGCTGAATTACAACAATTTTGCAAAGATGAGTGGGCCAAAATTCCTCCAGAGCGCTGTAAAAGACTCATTGCAAGTTATCGCAAACGCTTGATTGCAGTTATTGCTGCTAAGGGTGGCCCAACCAGTTATTAGGTTCAGGGGGCAATTACTTTTTCACACAGGGCCATGTAGGTTTGGATTTTTTTTTCTCCCTAAATAATAAAAACCACCATTTACAAACTGCATTTTGTGTTTACTTGTGTTATATTTGACTAATGGTTAAATGTGTTTGATGATCAGAAACATTTTGTGTGACAAACATGCAAAAGAATAAGAAATCAGGAAGGGGGCAAATAGTTTTTCACACCACTGTAGTTGCACCTGAAAAGACAGTTAAAAAATCTTCTAGCATTGTTATACCATGGAAGACCCAAAGAGTGTCTGATTTAAAGAGAACATGCCGTAGAGCTGAGCGTAAATGGAGGAAGACTAAACTAACTATCCACTATGAAATATTAAAAGGTAAAATAACAGAATACAATAACACAGTCCGTCTTGAGAGGCGCTGCTATTTCTCTAAGATTATAAATAACAATGCCAGTAATCCCAGAGTCTTATTCTCGACGATTAATCGTCTGCTAAACCAGGTAACTCAAAGGAATGCCTCCTAAGTACTTCCAGTAAAACCTGTGAGGCTATTGCTGTATTTTTCATTCAAAAAATTAATGATATTAGAAATAACATAGTATATCTCCCCAACACTGAGGATCCTCCTAAACCCCAGTACTCCGTTATAAACAAATTAAACTCTTTCACCAGGATAGATTTACCTGATTTACATAAAATAATTTCTCAACTGAAACTCTCCACCTGCGTCCTTGACCCAATACCAACAAATTTTTTCAAAGAAGTATCGGGCGTGCTAAGTGGTAATATTCTTTACATAGTAAATTCGTCATTAGATACGGGGGTCTTCCCAGACTGTCTTAAGACTGCTGTAGTTAAACCACTACTTAAGAAAAATAATCTTGACCCCTCTGCTCTTGAAAATTTTAGACCCATCTCTAACTTGCCTTTCTTAAGTAAAATTCTAGAGAAGGCAGTCATTATGCAGTTAAATGAGCACCTCAATAAACATGCTATTCTTGATAAATTTCAGTCAGGTTTTAGAACAAATCACAACACAGAAATTGCACTCATTAAAGTAGTAAATAACCTGCGGGTAAATGCAGATAGAGGCCATTTATCTGTTCTCATTCTCTTAGATCTGAGTGCCGCATTTGACACCATTGATCATAATATTCTTAGAAATCGCCTTAGTCAGTGGGTGGGCCTCTCTGGCAGTGTCTTAAATTGGTTTGAATCCTACCTGGTAGGGAGAAAATTCTTTGTTAGTTGTGATAATTACAACTTAAAGACACATGATATCCTATATGGTGTTCCACAAGGCTCTATCCTGGGTCCGCTGCTCTTCTCAATCTACATACTTCCATTAGGTCAGATTATCTCAGGGCACAACGTGAGCTACCACAGCTATACTGATGACACACAGCTGTATTTATCAATAGCACCTGATGACCCCGATTCTCTTGATTCACTAACACAATGTCTTACTTGTATTTCTGAATGGATAAATAGTAACTTTCTCAAGCTAAATAAAGGGAAAACTGAAATTTTAGTGATTGTCAATAATGGATACAATAAGGCTATTAGAAATAAACTGGATACATTAGGATTAAAAGTCAAGAGGGAGGTAAAAAGCTTAGGGGTAACTGTTGACTGTAATCTGAATTTTAAATCGCATATTAATCAGATCACTAGGACAGCATTTTTTTACTTACGAAACATAGCAAAAGTTAGACCTCTTATATCATTGAAAGATGCTGAGAAATTAGTTCACACATTTGTTTTCAGTCGACTAGATTACTGTAACGCACTCCTCTCAGGACTACCCAAAAAAGACATAAATCGTTTGCAACTAGTGCAGAATGCAGCTGCTAGAATCCTAACCAGGAAAAGAAAATCCGAGCACATCTCTCCAGTTTTGATGTCACTACACTGGTTACCTGAGTCATTCAGGATTGACTTTAAAATTCTGCTTATGATTTATAAAGCCTTAAATAATCTCGCCCCATCTTATATATCGGAATGTCTGACATCTTATATTCCAAATCGTAACCTCAGATCCTCAAACGAGTGTCTCCTTAGAATTCCAAGAGCAAAACTTAAAAGAAGTGGTGAGGCGGCCTTCTGCTGTTATGCACCTAAAATCTGGAATAGCCTGCCAATAGGAATTCGCCAGGCTAATACAGGGGAGCACTTCAAAAAACTGCTGAAAACACATTACTTTAACATGGCCTTCTCATAACTTCACTTTAATTTATCCTGATACTCTGTATATCCAATTCATTATAATAACTATTCATGGTGGCTCTAAAATCTGTACTAACCCCTACTCTCTTCTGTTTCTTTTTCCGGTTTCCTTTTGGTGGTGGCGCAAAGCACCGTAATGTTCCAACAGTGATGAATTAAAAGCCAGAAGTCTGCATGACCATCATCATCAAGTCCTTCCGTGAGAACCCTAAATACAAAGAGGACTATTTCATTTATGTTGGGTAGAATGCCCAGAGGGGACTGGGCGATCTCGTGGCCTGGAACCCCTGCAGATTTTATTTTTTTCTCCAGCCGTCTGGAGTTTTTATTTTTGTCCTCCCTGGCCATCAGACCTTACTCTTATTCTATGTTAATTAATGCTGTCTTATTTTAATTTCTTATTTTGTCCTTTTTTTTCTTTTCTTCATTATGGAAAGCACTTTGAGCTACTTTTTTGTATGAAAATGTGCTATATAAATAAATGTTGTTGTTGTTGTTGTTAAAACACCATTATAATCTACTCAAAACTAGTTCAGTTTCTTCTTTCCCATTGACTTCTATGCATTTTGCTGTTCCCAAACATCTCTGTGATTCTGCCAAACTCGAGGTGTAATGAATTCAGTGGGGTTCACTGATCACAAGTGAGGACTACTGCATTGTTCTTTTTAGCAGAATTTTGAAATGTTCCATATATACACTTTAACTCTTTCAGGGCTGATGTCGACTTTTGTCAAAAGGAGGAGTTGATGATGGTAATCAACTGTAAACTGTGACAAAACCAACTGTTATGTTTTAGTTGGACTCTCGCTGTCTGAAGGAACGTTAGATTCATTGGTTTGACCGAGATTTCCTGCGCTCGCATGAGTAGCAAGGCCGCAAACAACGGCAAAAATGGGACTGAGATCTGGCGAGAGATCAAAGCGAATGCGTAAAGCAAAATACTCCGCAGATGACATTTTGCCTATTATCTCTGAACTGGACTATGACTTGTTGGACTTGTTGGATTTTGATACAAGTGATCGAAAACGAATGTGAGGCTTCAGCTTCAGCTGATTGGTCCCCAGCTAATCGTGGTACTGACAATATTCACCAGGTAGAACCGCCACTTAACAATTATAAGAGGTAGAAACCACCGTGATCGCTGCTGCTGCTGCCCCAGCCACATGAAAGCCTGGCAGCGAACCTGCTGCACATTCTTCACAAACTGGCAGCCACAGCATGCAGCAACAGACATTTTATGTTGATTTCTGTGTGAAACCATTGCTTTTCAGAAACTTTTTTGGAAAAAAATACTCAGCCCTCAAAGAGTTAAATGGTACTTTCTGACATATGCAAGTGTTTCTATCTCATAGTAACTCAGTTTTAGGTCATCTGCATTAACTTCCTGTTGAACTGTTCATCCAATTATTTTTTTTTTACTTTTGAAGCTCTACATGAATTTCCTTTTTAATGAAATTTTTATAAACTAAATATTTTACTCTGCAAATCTTATCCACCTTACAAATACAAAACACCTGAGGTGAATGCTTTTTGTTACCATATTCCTAAACAAATTACAGAGACCTGTGGAAATCAAATCTTAATGACTTTTGTTTAATTAATCTTTTGGGTTTGGTTAAATAATTTATTTTTTCTAAATATTAGCTTGCAATTATTCAGAATATGTGCAGTACCAGTTAACTTAAGTGGCATCTCTAAATTGGTCAAAGTGTGGAGTCGGAATAAGTGGAACCAGTAATGGACTGCAGACTCATCTACAGCCGGTTTCTGCATTGACGCTGATGTTGCCACCACAGGTCCAAGTTCTCCAAAAACACTGAAATTAATTTGACGAGAACATCTAATAGGCCAGGTTAAATGTATATGAAAATGATATTAATATATAATGAACAAATATATAGCCTGTATAACTTTTGTACTCAGAATTGCACATTTATTATTCACATGCTTTGAGTGTAAAGGCAACAAGGGAAATAATTTCTAAATAATATGTTAAGAAATAAGCTAAGAAACATGCAGGAATTCTGATATTAAGGGATTAGCCTTTTTCAATTTATAGCAGATTCTACTGGAAAGAAAAATACTTATTTGTTTGAAGGCAGAATAGTGTGTATGATTCTAAACAATATTATAAGAAAATGTAATTTGCTATTCACCCCCTTTCGGATTTTCTCAATCTTTGCATTTTTTGTCCCTGAATGTTATCAGTGCTTCATTCAAATTCCAATAATAGATTAAAAATAGCCTGGATGAATAAATAATACCACATTGTGATGCTTACTATGTTCATTTCATAAACAAAGCCATCCAACACTTAGTCTCCTAGTGTGAAAAAGTAATTGCTGCCTTAAATTCAGAAACTGCTTAAAAGTTGCTTTCAGGTTATTTGTGACTTTGAAGATTAGCCTATGCTTCACTACCAGAATGATCCTGGCAAATGGCCAGTCTTGGAAAGAGTCGCATTATTTCAGAAGTTTGTCTTCGACTAAGGTTAACTCAGTACTTTAGAAACAGGCAGCCATCAATGACTTTGTTCTAGAACTCGAGACTGTGAATCACAGGGCTTCTCTGTATCCCAGAGTGGGAAGACATCTAGAGCCCAATAGATGTTTAGATTAGGGTCTGTCCCAAAACGCAATTCACATGGAACATCGTAGAATGAAACTGGAAAGATTTGGCAGTACAGAATATGAGTGAGCTGATAGAACCCTAGCCACTAATTGAAGGCAGAGGTGGGCAGAGCTACAAAAGTTTTTATTTATTTATTTATTTGATAAAAAAAAGATCAATTTGATTTTTACTTAAATACTGTTGTTTACAAGATCTTGTTCAAAGTGAAAAGGTTCTTTCATAATTGTTTTGATTTCAGCCTTTACATCAATAAAAGGTGACATATACATATGGGTTTGTAGACTTGATATCCAGCGTACCTTGTCACTGCATGTAATTGGTTTTTAAAAAATATCTGGGTGTAAGAATTGATAACAGGTTAGATAATGTATAGCATTTGACAAGAGAATACAGTTTTTCATGCTGATTAAAGTTTTAAAGTTGTTGAAAAGAAAAAAGGCATGGAATTGCTATTTCCCAGTCCAACCACAGTCTTTTGGTGCATGCATATTCTGCATGTGTTTATATGGGATTTCTCCAGATATTATATTTTCTTCAGAAATCTCAAATACTGTAAGTGCATGTTCTGAAATAAGTGCACTGAATGACGATTGTCCGTTGAGTAAGTGGCTCTAAGAATGAAGCTTCTGGATTGTTTCAGTATATAGTGTTGTTTTAAATACCGTTTGAGTTAGACGTGTGCATAGTCATTCGGTGCAATGTCGCAGCTCGAACGACGCGCTAACATCAAGTTCATGTGCAAATTGGGCAAATCAGCTTCAGATACGCTAGCAGCACTCTAAAGTTCTGCAGCATTGTGACTGCATATGTATGAGGTTGACTGGCATAGTTGATATACGGCTGTTTCACACATTTTCAAGATGATTTGTGATTTATAAAAGGTAAATTGTGGAGAAATGTGCTTACAGCAGGTTTTATAAGTCGTTTTTTTTTTTGCCATATGCATTTTTCTGTTTTTTGCCATATGCATGCTTTCATGCTGAAATCCACCTAAAGTTTTATAAATGAGGCCCCAGCTCTGTTAAATGAGGCCTACTACTTGTAAACTGGATCCTATACATAGAACGTTATTTGTCCCCAGGGGTAAATTTGACTGTTTATAGAAGCTCTTTAAAGAAATAAACACATTTACACACACATATATATACAGTGGAACCTCGTTTTGCGAGCATAATTCGTTCCGGAAACATGCTCGCAGTCCAAAGCACTCATATATCAAAGTGAATTTCCCTATAAGAAATAATGGAAACTCAGATGATTCGTTCCACAACCCAAAACTATTCATATAAAAATGATTAATACAAAATATAAAGTAAAAATACATAAAACAAATTAACCTGCACTTTACCTTTGAAAAGAATCATGGCTGGTGTGAGTGAGTTTCTAAACTCTTTTGGGATTCCACCCAACGGGACGACACGCGGAAAAGCGTCCCAAAGCAATCGCAGTCTCCCAGCGCTGTAGCAGTTCACAATAAAAGCGAATCCAAAAAGATCGTGGACATGCTATAAGCGCCTGCTGTCAATGGGTGATACAAGGAACAAGGAACATTATAAATGCGCAGGGCACAGTATTACTTGGCCACAACCCTGCCTGACTGCTGTGTCTGTGTATAGGAGATCCCGCTACAATAAATAACCGCGCTGTTGCTGTTTCAAGCTGAATAAAGCTGGTGTTGCTAAAGTACTGAGACTCAGCTTCTTGTTTTGGGGTGCAAGACGGGGACTCGCACATCACAGCACACACGCGCACACACACACACACAGTCACAATGCTGTAGTAAACGGTATACGCTTGTATGGATGTTGATTATATGAGTGAGGTACGCCGACTCAGACGGAGAATAGGAGACGATTGCCCACAATCCCGCAGCGAGAGAGAGAGAGAAGAACGATGAGCTCAGTTGTGAACACATGACGCTCAGCAGGCAAAGCGTATACATACTACTTGAATTGCAAATCCTCGCTCATTTATCAAGTCAAAATTTATTTAAAATTTTAGCTTGTCTTACAAAACACTCGTAAACCAAGTTACTCGCAAACCAAGGTTCCACTGTATATATATAATATATATATATATATATATATATACACACACACACATACACATGAATAACAGAAAAGGAAGATTTAAGAAGAGAGAAGAGAGACTGACTGCCTCAGTTACAGTGAGGGATTATGTAGACATATTGCTGTTGGTATAAAGCACCCCCAATAGCATTTCTTGACACGCTTCTGCTGAATAATTTGCCCTCAGTGTTAGTCTGTCAGAGAGAGGATGTGCAGCATTACTCATAATGACATTAAGTTTTGCTTTAATTCTCTCCTCTGCTATGACCTCTAGGGAGTCCAGAGTGCATCCTGTAACTGAGCAAATCCTTTTAGTTAGGTTGTTGATTCGGTGGACCTCTCTTGAAGTGATGTTACCAGCCCAGAACAACACAGCATAAAAAAAACACACTGGCCATCACAGAGTTATAGAAGATGTGAAGGATGTTACTTCCCACAACAAAGGAACACAGTTTCCTAAGAAAAAAAGAGCCTGTTTTTCCCTTTCTTATATAGTTACTGTGTGTCACAAGACCAGTTTAACCAGTCATTGCTGTGACCCTCCAAGTACTTGTAGTAGTGCACCACTCCTTGAGTGACCAGACATAGAGGCCCTTTGGTGCAGTGAGAATCAATAACCAGTTACCTTGGTTTTGCTGATGTTATAAAGTAGACAATTCTGTTTGCACCAAGAAACAAAGTTCTCCATCGGACTGTTATACCCTGTCTCATTTAATAGTCTTGGCTGTCACAGCAATAATAAAGAGATACTGGTTCTTTGCCAGAACAATTGAACATCACATCTGTAACCAAATAATAAAAGAGCATGCTAACCATGTGAACAACGTTTGCTCTGTCCCTCACTCCTCCTTTCTGTCTAAAGTTCTTGAGCATGTTGTGGCATCCTGACTGCCAGTAACTAATTATTTACTTGTGGCAGCAGACTGGAAGAACAAAGAGGACTTAATTAGCAATGCCTGGTTCTAATTATGTTCTTGACTGATATGGTAGCAGTAAGAGTGCACTTACTTTTTCACACATAGGTTTTGCAAGTTGGCTTTTTTGTTCCTTCTTACTAGGTAAAACCTGTTACATGTTGTTTGTCACCTGATATTATATATATCAAATTTTAAGAACTGGAGCAGGACAAGATGATTGTTAGTTATGCCCTGATGTGAAAAACCACAGAATAAAAAGAATATACTTTCTTTTTTGCAGTATTACATGTGATTTTGTAATTTTTAAAGAATATGCTTGTAAGTGTGATACAGTATATATTGTTTTTATTTTAGACATAAACTTGTCCATTCAGCCCTACTTACCTTTGAACTTAATAATTGTAATGTGACAGTTAATAAAGATTAGTAGACATATTTGGAGTATATTTTTGATGGTAAAGGAATATGTCCTACATCAACAACTTAACTAAGCATTATTGAACTCTCATAGTTATCCTATGAGTGATATTCAAAGAGGTAAAAATGTTAGTTCTGTGCAAAATATGAAAAAACACAGAATCACCAGGAAAACAGCTACTGTTGTTGGGTTATTTTATTCACACTGAAAGTACCGAATCCTGTAGGGTATGGTATAATTAAAGTATGTACTCATTGGCACCCTATAGCAGTAATCACACTCCAATAAATTGTTTTTATGGGCCAACAGTAGGAGCCAGAAGCCAAGCTTTGCTTTATTGATTCTGTTGATTGTTTTAGTCTGTTTCTTTGCTCTTTTACTTCATTGTTTAATTATGTGGAACAGGTATGCTCTGTGAAACCACTGGATCGATGCTTCTGTTACAAATGCTGCCTATGTCTGCTAGTTTTTGTACTAAATAAAGTCAATCAGTGAATAATTCATTAAAACTAGAAAGACCTATTGCAGGCGGGCTTTGCACCACTAAATGACAATGAATTACTGCAGTTTTTGAAATAGTATGCTATAACAATTGGTTGAAAATAGCCATGGCAGGAGTTGTTTCCTCAAGCCACTATTGCAGGCCTTAACTGTCAGGGTACAAGTAGCCTTCATATGTGAAGATCCTATTTTCCTGCTTTCAAGTTTGCACACTATTTGTGCTTTTGACACACACAGCTTTTTAGAATCCCTGGAGTGATGGCTACAGCTATAGGCTTTCAGACTTTATATCATTCTGTCTTTGCCTTTTGCCTTACTTTTGTTAATATAGTAAAATTCCCAGGGATGGTGTCACATTTGTTCTAGTTCTGAATCAAGATTTGTTTTTTCATTAAGTTGTGGCATGTTGTTAATGAAATGGAGAATGCTTCATCTGTAAAAGGAAGGGTTACATGTGATATGATTACAGGACAAATAGTTGCTTTCCTTTAGCCAAATGTTGCAATAAGTTAAAGCGACAACATCAGAAGCATCAACACAGTTGTTAGATGGATTTATTATAATTACACTCATCTACTATTTACATCTATAAAAAGGTAAACCCTATTATAATAAATTATGTATTATTCTGTATCATTCATATGAATAATAACATCAAAAAATAAAATACAGTGTAGTGAAAAAGACATAAAAACAGTTGGGACTATAGGTGGGAAAGCACATTTATTACAGTTGTGGCAAAGGGAAATGCAAAACGTTTGTTCTGATCCCACTGGTTTTGTTTTCAGCACTCATCTGTGATGGTCATTTAGAAAATGCAACCATGACATTAGTTCTTTATTTGTCTTAATTCCTTTCCTTGAGGCAGCACCAAATGGTTTTACATTCGTTCATAAGTTAAGACAAGGAGATGACCTTGTATTAATTCTGTGTGATGAACTGCATATCGATTGAAAAAGTTAGCTGAATTCATATTATTTCAAGCACTCAAATTAGATATTAACACTGAATTCTGAGCAATTATTAGGACAGAATTCAGCACAACTGTAGTAATGATATACAGGCCACCTGGGTAATATTCATCATCTGTTATCTAACTTAGCTATAAATTATGATAATGTAGTGGTAATCAGTGATTTTAATATTCACGTATAGTTGTTGAGAACTGGGAGTCCCAAAAGAATATAAGTCCCATAAATACTTCAAAATTTCCAACCATGATTACTGTCAAAGGTCTGACAAGACACAAAAATGGCTTTGAAGAATCTTTAAAATATAAAAGATTTATTTTTAACAAAGTGCTCTGTAGCACAAGAAGCATCATGGAGCACAAAAAGAAATTGCCTGGTAAGGCAGGGCAAATATGGTCCCAATACAAATATCAAAAAGTTATCAAATGACGGAGCAAAGTTTTAAAAATTTAGGTAATCAAAATAAATACAAGGCATAGCAAAAAATGAAGGACTCAATAAAAACTCCCCAGCACATTTGAAATGAACTGCCAGGAACTATGGGAGACTCTACACATTTAATTCCTAGCAGGTTAACCTCTTCCTACCCCCTTCTCTCTTGACATATGTTCTACTCACGTGCAAAGCTCGGTAAGGATTGTTAAAGGCCCAACTCATTGTCATAATCGCACATTGGCTCTAAATACTACTGGTATTCCAGTACAGTTCAGAACAGATGGTGAAATCTTCAATCTTAGCCGCTTACGGGCCAAGTCCAAAGTCCATAATGCTATCATACATGACCTCCTATTTGCCGATGATTGTGCTCTCATGGCTCATTCTCTGGATGACCTACAGGGCTTGATGAATCGCTTAGCCAGTGCCGCCAAACGTTTTGGTCTCACTGCCAGTCTCAAGAAGACAGAAGTCATGGTTCAGGCCTCTTCCAGTAGTCATCTCCAACAACAAGCAGTTACTGTTGATGGGACAGCACTTGAATATGTAGACAAGTTTACTTACCTAGGCAGTGTCGTGAGCAGTTCTGCGGGCAATGACCACAATATTTCTGCAAGACTCGCCAAAGTTAGCGCATCTTTTAGTAAACTTCAGAATCGCCTCTGGAATGAACATGGAGTTACACTGTCCACTAAACTGGCAGTATATAGAGCCGTTGTCCTAAAGACTTTATTATATGGATGTGAAACATGGACACTGTATTGCCACAATCAGTTCCATCTACGCTGTCTCAGCAGAATCATTCATGTGAAGTGGCAAGACATGGTCCCAAATACAGAGGTGCTGCGTAAAAGTGGTATGCATGGCATCGAGGCAGTCATCAAAGCTGCACAGCTGCAGTGGGCAGGACATGTGGTGCGCATGGCAGATACTCGGATCCCAAAACAAATCTTCTTTGGACAGTTGTCAAATAGCCATCGCTCAGTCGGGTGTCCTTTACTCCGATATAAGGACACTCTCAAAGACAACCTGAAGACATGTGGTCTTACAATACAATTTTATCAACTCGCTCTGAACCAGTCCACCTGGCGACGAATCTGTCATGAAGGTGTCCAGCACTTTGAGATGAGCAGAACTTGCACAGCTGGAAGCAAGGAGGATGCAAAGGAAAGAAGCAGCAAGACAGCTATCCAGTGGTGTTTTTACCTGTGACGTCTGCAGCAAAATTTGCAAATCCCGAATTGGCTAACACTCCCACAAAACTACACACCAATGACGAGATCCATCATATCGATGGCTCAGTCCATGATGTTACAATAATTATGAACTGTTATTAACACTTCTTGGTATCCTCCAGTGGCAAAAACTCACAACAAGCTCACTGAAGCTGTGAATGGGGAGTTGGACAAATTGACAGAGGAGGATTTTGTGTCAAGCTATGACCGGATTAAGCACCTGAAAAAATGACTTGAATTTGACGGCGACTATGTTGAAAATTTGTGAATAATTGAGCTTTCTTGTGTTGAAAATGTGCCAATCTCAAATTATTTTTTCTGTTAAAGGCTCAGAATTTTTTGAATAACCCTCCACAAGAGAATGTCCAAGATGGAGTCTCCAGAGCTATGTCATTGTGTAGCTATGTCCATGAACTTCTGTTACAACCAACCATGGACTCCTGGGTTTAATTTCTTCAGATAGCAACTGACTGAAGTTTTTGTTTTCCTCTTCTCTGTTGTTAGCCAGCCATATCTCAACCATAATCATAATGGATATGTATTGTTAGGATACCTTTATGTTAATTACTTCAAAATGGCTTTATTTTACTGTATGCTTAAACTAATTTATATTTGATATGAGTGTGCATTACATAGTTTGTAAAGTATTTAATTTGTCTTTTACTCATACAGTTGTTACACTGTTATGAGCCTGTACGCAGTGAAAAGAGTTATAAAAAAATTAATTAAATCAAATTTAAATTAATGGGCGTTTTATTCTGTAGATACCAGAAGGCATGAAGTGGTGAACAGCACTTGTCTAAAGTTATTGATCTACTTGAGGCCATTGGCTTCCATAGTGAAGAGAGAAATTGCAGACATGTGAGTCATTGTGTGTCTTCCATTTCTTTTCTATCTCCTCTTAAAACCAGTCCCCAGAAACGCTGTCATAGAATCTCATACATGACCCCATATAATATATTGGTTTATTTTTAAAATGTCTATCTTACTTAATTATACTTTTAAAAGTCCTCTACCTTTTTTATAATATTTACTTATTACATGCTTTGACAAAATTTTTAATCCCCTTTTCTTGGTGAGGGTCTAATCCATGTGTCAAATTTAAAAACTGATTTTAATATAACTTGTTACCAAGATTTTAGAGCACCTAAATACCCCCTCTTGTAGTAAATGAACCATCACCTGCAAAATGTAAATCAAACTTTTTCCAGACAAAGACTATAACCACAAATTACTGTTCTCCAAGCTATCTTTATTTTAGCCCTGATATCCTGACCATTAAATCTCAGACAGAGAAAACAATTCAAAATTAATCTTCCACACTGATTCTCAGATAAACTAATTAGCTCACATGCAGAACCAGAAGACTATTATGGTGACCAAAATGGTAATTTTCCAACATACTTAATTTTGATTACATGGAAAGTAGGTTAAATTTCTCCATTTTGCAGCCACACACACAGATGCAGCCTTTCTCTCAAGCAATTTTGTTTGCCATCACTAATTTATCAAGCGGTCTTGGTTTCACAAAAATTCCTAACCCTCTAACAGCCCTTTTCAGAGCAGCACCTAATGGGCCATGACTGTGTAATGAACAATCTACTGTGGAGACTTACATTACATTGCTAGCACATCACCTTATCTCACTCAGCTGGAAAACACCCAACCCACCTTCCCTAACTGAGAGGGAAAATGATGTCCTGTTTTACTTAAACGTAGAACAAAATCAAATTCACTCATGAGGAACAGCCCTAAACGTCTGAAATTGAATAAGCATTGTATGTCTGACTGCCTTGTAATTCATTCATTGTATCTACCTTATAAACAAAAAACAAATTACAAAAAATAGAAGCTACTTTCTAAAAGATGAGTGTTAACGGTATTATTATTAACCACATTTCAGCATCGATTACATCATAGAATAATAACCTGAAGGAGGTTTTAACAGCCAAGCTCTAAATTTGCTTATTGTGGGCAACGAAAAAAATAGTTGAATAGTCAAATCCTGAAAACAGTGAGATAACTGTGAAATGTGCCAATATTATAAAATGCACTGTTTGATTTGTGGCATTGAGTAAGCACAGAAGTTTACTATTTAAGATTTTACTTATGACTGAGAAAGGCATCTATTTGAGTGCGTAGAACTCTGTTATAAATTTTCGTGATGCATGATCTTATGTTAACATATTCATGCAATCTGTTATGCATGTTTAGTAATTTGTACAGTATGTGAAGTCACTGTTGTCTGAGCTAATTCTTCAAAGATGTAACAATGAATTGGTTGGTAGGTTACATTCAATAACTGAGCAGAGATGGAAACTATAAATGCACAACAAAGTATTCCATTCAGCAGTTTGTTCAATCGAACTCATATTCATTTAATTAAAGCAGAGGTAAAGAAATTAATGAGAGATGAAGAGGTTGTTAGCCAAATGTTTATACCAGTGGTTCCCAACCCTTTCTATGACCTGCCACCCTATAAAATGTTTGATTTATGTTCGCACCCCCTACAAAATTAATATCACATTTGAAATTTCTGATTTTTGAACCATAAATTGAACCACATACAGTACTGTGGGTGAGCAAGATGAACTAAAAAAATAAGCCTTTAACTTAGTGTATAATATTTAAATATAAATTGAGTAATTTAACTTATAAATCTCCATAATCTTGTTAATGTGTACCTCATGAAGCTTAGACACTCAAATGATGATCCAAAGGTTGAGTTATCCTGTGAAGCATCAAAGAACACGAGGAAATGACACACAGTGAAAGGTTTTGGGGGATTGGAGACCCCTGTGAAGTAACAGGTGCTGGTACACCACTAAACAATGAAACACAGTTGACGAGCTTTGTTCCCCCTGTAGCACCTGCACTGCAGTTTAAAAACAGATGTGGCGTACAGTTAAAACTGCTCTGCTACTTGCTAGAATCGCCAGCAGCAGAGATGGGCTGAGTGTAAACAGCAGATGTTGCCTCCAATTCAGCCCCCCTTATACCCCCAGCATAATATGTCAATCAAACTTTGAAATCCCTTCTCTACTGATCATTGCAATGCCCAAATTCCATTCTCTTAAAAAAAGTTATTCAACTTTATGCTCTGCCCGCAGCAAGGAACCTCGAAAGAAAGTGCATTTCTGCATCTCATTCACCATTGACAAATGCGCACAAAATGATTAAACCTTTTCAAATCATAGAAAAGGAGTACTGACTAATAAATGACCTATAAATGACAGCACACTGCAAGACACCAATTATACCACGACAAAGTCAGACAATGCACCTTACTCAGTTTTGGTGAATTGCAATGTAGCCTTACTCTTTGTTGCACCCCCTGAAATTGGAACCTCTGGTTTATATCATAAACGATCAAGTTTTTCAATTTGTTTTGTGGAGGAAAAAAAAAACAACTTCAAAATATATATTGTGCAATTGTTCTGGGCCTAAAACCTTGTATGTTGCTAACAGGGTGGAGTGGTGGCTCTGAGGCTAAGGATCTGTGCTGGTATCCAGAAGGTTGCTGCCAAAAGAGATCCTACTCTGCTGGGTCCTTAACCTGTAATTGCTCCAGGGGTGCTGTACAATGGCTGACCCTGCGCTCTGACCCCAAGGGGTATGTGAAAACTACCAAATTCCTAATACAAGAAATTGTATAAGATGAAATAAAGAACAAAAAAAAAATTCCAGTTCATTACTATCAAAACTAATTGAAAAGCAAACTTAATTTGTTTTGATTTGAGGGACTGTTTTGTTGTGGAATCACACCATGATCCATCTCAGGATCATTTTGCACTGTGGTAACTGCCAGAGGTCAGATACAAACCTGTGATGTCTGGATTACAAAGGGCCTCAGATGCATCTCCTTCTATCCCATGAGCCATAAGAGAACTCTTATCGTCAGGTAAGCAGAGACGTCCCGTAAGTGCATACGGCTTTTTTTGCCTCAGCTTCTGTGCAGAGTACAACTTTATCAACCCTCAAATGTTGACTTGATGTTATTTTTGACCATCTAGGTCAGGGGTACTCAACTCCAGTCCCGGAGGTCTGCAGTGGGCGCAGGTTTTCATTATAACCAGTTTTGCAATTAGAAGCCAGGCCTAGCAGATAATTAAACTTGTCTTCCAAGACAAATCTTTATCAAGCTGTATGTTTTTTTTTTGTTTTCTGAGTTTACATGTCAGCTGGAGAGCTGGAGGTTCCTTTGTCATTTGCACCTCTTTACTAGAAGCAACATGATCATTTTTTCAATGCTCTTCAATAGCTTCTAACATTTTTGTGAGATCTGCCCTTGACAAGTTTCCAACTTTGTCTCTGTGTTCTTGTTGGAGAATTAACAACTGGGATCCACTGCACTAATTCCTTTCATAATTTTAAACTCTTTAATCATTTCTCCTCTTATGCTCCATTATCTTAAAAAACTGAGAAGGTTCAGCTCTTTCACTTTCTCCAAATACCTCATTCCTCTTAACCCTGGAATCAGCCTAGTCTCGCTTCTTTGAACTTTCTCTTGTGCTGCTATGTCTCATTACTAATATTTAGACCAAAAATGAAGGCAGTACACCAGAAGAGGCCTCACTAGTGCGTTATATGACTTATCCTTTGACTTATACTCCACACATCATGATACATAACCTAACATCCTATTAGCCTTCTTAAATGCTTCTGTACACAATCTGGATGTAGAGCATGATGAGTCCATTATGTCTCCTTGGTTCTTTTCCTACAGTGCACTTCAAAGTTTCAGACCTCCCATTGTTCCCACATCCTACATTAATGTGACATTGGCATATCATATTAATTAGCTACTCTAAATTATCTGTGCTTAAACAACAGTAGTTGTGCAAATTAAATTTTCTTGTGATGGACCAATGTCTTATCCAAAGTTGGTCCTGTCTTGTGCCTTTTGCTGACTTAATAAGCTCATGCTCCCCATACCCTTTCTTGCACATGATCAAATCAGGGGCATCCCCATGGCATAGTTGAGGTAAGGATACAGACACAAAACATGGTTGCTAATGGAATCTATTCATTCGTCTGCAGCCTGGAGGACGCAACCCACTGACATCACTTATGCTTCGACGCTGGAGAATCCGCCTCTACCACCCCGCAGGATATTTACACAACAGGATTGCTGCAAGTCGGCATTCAGACACCTAACCTGAGACTGATGAGTACAAAGCTCTGCTGCAACAAAGCAAATCACTGAGCCTGGGAGGAGGCATGGAAGAATGTGCATCAATCTCCCCAGAACTTTTCTTTCTTGCCAGTTTAAAAAAAAAGCAAACCCTTTATTTTATTCCTCTTGTCTATTTATTTTATACCTTGTAGCAGAAGAAGTGGGTTAAACAAATAAATGGATGAAAGATTCCTTAATATGTATGTGTGTGTGTGTTTTGAGTTATAAATAAAGGTAGGGAATATGGTCTGCTGCAAACTGAAACGTGCCCTCTTTCAACCCTTTATCAAAAGCTAAAGACGCATCTGCTTTTATATATTTTTTAGTTTTTAACAATGTAATTGCATTGCAGCCTCTCTATGTTATCCTTAGTTTTGCATGAAATTTTAGGATCACTGTTGAAGACATAATATTATGCAGACTTAACAAAAACAAATTTCTGCTGTGATGTGTACTGAAGACTGAAGAGAAAAAGAACAACTTGGAATGTAGTCAGCAGCCATCTGTGCAGAGCTGTCTGTTATCCAAAAATATTTCTGTGTTTTTGACAAACAGTTTGCCTTGCTGACCCATGGGTCTCATGTAAATAGATAACTGTCTCAGTCATTTGGTTTAGAGTATTTTAGAAATTGCGGTGTAATGATGTCAACCTTTTAAATGACCACTGCAATTTCAGACAGGTGTTTAATGTTTTTTTTTTTTCTTCATAATTTACCTTGTCATGCTGTGTCAGCATTTGACCGTGCTCTATCAAAGATTCTCTAATGGTGTTAAGGGTTCCCATTTCCACAGTCAATATCTCAAGGGCAGGAATATTGATTGTGCGTGGTGAACCGCCTCGATTTCATTGTAGGATTCCAGTTCTCACCTCTGATAAGAATGTGCTTAATAGCTGTATAGATCCCAAGGCTTCTGGTTTTTTAGGTAGCTTTTTTCAGTTACATCAAATACCTTTTAACTTATTTCTGATTCAGCTGTTGTTTATGGGGACCTGAAACTGTTCATCCTCTTCTGACTATGTTCACTTCAAATTTGCTTTCCTATCAGACCTACCTCATTTTTTTGTTTTTCGTTTTGCATCTACCAACACGATGTTTCATGCAGGAGGTGTGTGAAATAATCTATTTATTATTTAAGTGTATTTATCATCTCTGGTTATGGTTATCAGTGAGCCTCTGAAGTGTCCTAGTGTTCGACAGTGTCAGTTCAACATTGTCTTACACTGGCTAAATATTAGGGCTGCAACTAATGACTATTTTGATAATCAATTAATCTGGGGATTAGTTTGTCAATTAATCAATTGTTTGGATTGTTTAAAAAAAATTTCATTTGAAATTAAACACATAGAGTGCATTAAACGGAACCTTTGACCAAATAAGAAGGATTGTGTAAAATTTTTTAGAAATTTACTTTTTAAAAAACAAAATACTTATAGTTTAAACAAGATACAGGTTTTCATACAACATTTACATAATAATACATTGAAAATAGATAGTGATAAAAGTTTAAGTATATAGTAGTAGTAGTAATAATACTATAATAAGAAGACATAGTAATAAAGAGAAATAAAACAGTTAGTAGAACTTATGGCTCTGTTTGTTCAATAAGTGTAACTTCTTTAATTAGTCTTTCCACCTAGATGTTAAAGAGAACTGGCAATAGTGAGTGTCCCCTTCCATTAACATGGAACAAAGATCAATGTAAAGATATCAAAAGTTATGTGCATAACAAAGGAAAGAACAACAAAACTGGTATTAATTAAAATTGAAGAACGTATATTGGAAAAAGTGGACAACTTATAATATTTGGGAATTATGTTGTCAAGGGAAGAACTGAAAAAGAAATAAAAATCCATATAGTAATTCGAAAAGCCTTCCATGTGAAATGAAAATTGCTAACAAATACAATGAAAGAAAAATATAATTAAAAACAGTAATGTGGAGTGTTGCATTGTATGGAGCATTTAAACTGTGACAATGAGGAAGGATGGAAAAGATCAGATGGAAAAATAAGTAATCTAATGAAAAAGTGCTGGAATTGTTGAAGAAAAGAACATGCTGGAAACCTGAGGAGACGGATTTCAGATACTGTTATAGTATTGGAATGTAAACTGAAAGAATAGAAATCATGAGGAAGGACAAGGCAAGGTGTTATTTTACCTGACATGTGGCAAATCATACCAAGAAATTAAAAGAAGACAGAATGCAATGAAGGAAATGGTGCTCAAAAGACCTGGAGCCTCATGTATAAATGGTGTGTAAGACTGTTTCCACGCTTAAATCGCGATGTATAAAAATTAAACTTGGCATAAAGCCACGCACATTTTCACGCCAGCTAAATGCTTGGCGTATACAAGTTCTCCTCCCGGTTTTGCAAACTGGCGGCACCCATCGTCAAAGCAGTACTTTTGTTCCAGTGTGGTTTCCCCTTTTTTAGATCCACATCTGTGACACGGCTTTATCAATTACACTGAAATTAACTGCATATTGTTTATTAGTTTAAGGCATCTGATTCTAATTAACCTGTAACAATATAATGGTCCACGGAATGGCCAAACTATTCCAAATGCCATAGCTGCTTTAGCGTTGTTACTCTTAGTGCACCACTCAGAGTATTTAAATCACTGTATCTGAGTGTGGAATCACAGCTCTACAGCAGCTGATCGGAAAGAGAATTATCAGTATACAGCACCAAGCACGTGCTGCCTCAGCCATGCTGTTTATTTGAACAGCTCTCATATGACAAACGCTTCAGAGCCTTTCCTGTACGAACCTCGTGGTTCAGAGACAGTTTCATCCCAAGAACTTTAAACGCACTCAATCAGTCCATCAAATGCTCCTTGTAGAACTGTTTGTACTTATTAGTACAATTACCTCACTGTAAACTTGCGATACAGTAATAATATTGCACAACCTGAGCCACTTTATAAAGCGCGTATTTACATATGATGACGATATCATTTTTAAGATGAAATGCAGCAAAATATGTTTATTACATTATACAGATAAAATGTTAACATCATTTAAATAATATTGATTGTTAATAATTAAAATGTGAGGACACGGTGTCGCAGCGCTTGCTAGTTCAGGGATTGTTCCTGCCTCGCACTGTATTCATGCTGGGGCTAGCGTGACACTGGATGGATAGATGGATAGAATAATTAAACATGTACTACAAAGATATTTCAATGTTCTTTAAAAGTTTTGAAGAATCTGCGTTCTAAGCTTACAAATGGCTTAACATCTATTACAGAGCTGATTGTGTGGTGATTGGTTACTTGGAGTAAGAAAATGAAGGACAGGAATTGGAGATTAGTACATTTGAAAGAGACAATACTGCTGCAATAAATTATTTCATCGAAGGTCGCGCTTGGTACAGCAAGCATCTTACAGGAGGCAGGAACAATCTCTGGACAGGGTGCCAACTCGTCACTATCATTGCGCCACCATGTTCCCATGTTTAATAACATGCTTTAACTCCTATCATCAAGAAAATGATATCAAGTATACATCTCAGTATTTTAATTATTCAGGGAGCTGTAATATCACGAATATAATGGATTCTGTGTCCTGTCGGAGGAAGAGAAAGCCCGTTTAAGAAGCACATAGTGATTTACACACATAGAACACATTGAAGAACACATACAAAACAAAGCATTTAACGTGCTACTTTAGTTACGATGGTATTTGAGAAACTAGTAAATTAAATGATTTAAGGATGGAGTTTATGATGTTCTACTTTAATGACAAAATAAACTATGTGATTAAAGTGAAAATTTTGAGATTAAAGTTGACATTTTGAGCTTTTTTCGCACTGTCTCCCTATTTTTTTTCTTTTCTCTGTACCCTAATAAGCTTTCATGTGACAGTGGGCTACGACTCACCTTTACACGGCGACTTTGATATCTGACAACTTCTTTTTTATTTTGGGCACTGTGCGACTTTGTGAACTTGAACTTTCGAGTTTCTCCAACACTCTATGTCACTCGATCAACTTCTTTTTGTTGTTTATACCACTGTTTAAACCAACAAATAGTAAGTTTTTCCTTGCCTCCACATGGTATTCGCTAAAATTCTTCCATTTTCCCCCGTGCTTTTGCCATTGTCTTTTCACAGAATGCTGAGCTTAAGGGCTATTTATATTGATTTGCATATTCAAAGAAGCGTAATTCCGGGAGGAGTTGAGGAGTGGCAGCAGACGCGTGCACGTGCGTTACTTTTCTCGCTGACCAGGATTTATGGAGCGGAAGAATGTGGAAGTTGGCAAATACAGAGATTTATGCATCTGGATTTTTTTTGTGCGTATAAACATTTTTTCTTTTGTCCGTACGCCATGTTTTAGTGTGAATTCTATGCACGGTGTTATACATGAGGTCCCAGGTGGTGGTGACGCAGATCACCACCATAGAAAAATGGAAAAAGAACAGCAGAGAAAGTAGGGGTTAGTATAGATTTCTGAGCCATGAAAATGAAAAAAAAAAGATAATTAAATGCATATACAGGATATCAGGATTAAACTAAAATGAAGCTATGAGAAAGACAAGTTAAAATAATGGGTTTTTAGCAGTTTTTTAAAGTGCTCCACCGATATGCCTGGCAAATTTCTTTTGGTAAGCTATACCAGATTTTAGGTGCATAACAGCAGAAGGCTGCCTCACCACTCCTTTTAAGTTTCGCTCTTGGAATTATAAACAGACACTCATTTGAAGATCTAAGGTTATAATTTGGAGTGTAAGGTGAAAGGCATTCTGAAAGATAGGATGGAGCGAGAGTATTTAAGGCTTTGTAAACCATAAGCAGTATTTTAAAGTCAATTCTAAATGACACAGGTAACCAATGTAGTGACATCCAAACTGGAGAGATGTGCTCAGATTTTCTTTTTCTAGTTAAGATTCTAGCAGCTGCATTCTGCACTAGTTGCAATCAATTGATGTCTTTTTTGGGTATCTAAGAGGAGTGCACTACAGTAATCTAGTCAACTAAAAACAGAAGTGTGAACTAATCTTTCAGCATCTTGCAAAGTTATAAGAGATCTAACTTTTGCTATATTTCTTAAGTAAACAATGCTGTCCTAGTAATCTCTGTGATTTAATATTTAGACTCAATAATTATCCCTAAATTCTTTACCTCTGTCTTGACTTTTAATCCTAATGCATCAAGTTTATTTCTAATACCCTCATTATATCCATTTTTGCCAATTACTAAGATTTCCGATTTCTCTTTATTTAGTTAGAGAAAATTACTACTTATCCACTCAGAAACACAAGTAAGACATTGTGTCAGTGAAACAAAATAGTCGAGTCATCAGGTGCTATTGATAAATACAGTTGTGTGTCATCATTATAGCAGTGGTAGCTCACATTATGCCTTGAGATAATCTGACCTAATGGAAGCATGTAGATCGAAAAGAGCAGAGACCCAGAATAGAAACCTTGTGGAACACCATATAACATATCATCTGTCTTTGAAGTATAATTACCACAACTAACAAAGAATTTTTTACCTGTCAAGTAGGACTCAAACCAATTTAAGACACTGCCAGAGAGGCCCACCCACTGACTAAGGCGATTTATAAGAATATTGTGATCAATGGCATCAAATGCGGCCATCAGTTCTATGAGGATGAGAATAGATAAACGGCCTCTGTCTACATTTACTACTTTAACGAGTGCAGTTTCTCTACTGTGATTTGTTCTAAAACCTTACTGAAACTTGTCAAGAAAAGCATGTTTATTCAGGTGATCATTTAGTTGCATAATGATAGCCTTTTCTAGGATATTACTTAAGAAAGACAGGTTAGAAATATAGTGGAACCTCGGTTCACGACCATAATTTGTTCCAAAACTCTGGTTGTAAACCGATTTGGTCATGAACCAAAGCAATTTCCCCCATAGGATTGTATGTAAATACAATGAATCCATTCCAGACCATACGAACTGTATGTAAATATATATTTTTTTTAAGTTTTTAAGCACAAATATAGTTGATTAAACCATAGAATGCACAGTGTAATAGTAAAATAAATGTAAAAACATTGAATAACACTGAGAAAACCTTGAACAACAGAGAAAACTAACACTGCAATAGTTCGCATAGCGCTACCAACCGCTGGCTAAAACACTTTTTTTTAATGAGTTTTAAGCACAGGGGAAAAAATGAACATTTGAAAAAATCCGTAATTTAATAAACCACCAAGAAAAGTAACATTGCAACAATGCACGCTACGAACCAATCGCTGTAAACAGAAGTGAAAACAAAATCAAGACCCAGTGCATTATTTAACTGCCTGCCTACCTTATGCGTCCAGCTCTCTCTCTCGCGCTGCCTGTGTGTGTGTGCGCGTCTCTCTCTCGAGCTGCCTGTGTGTGTGCGCGTCTCTCTCTCTCGCGCTGCCTGTGTGTGTGCGCGTCTCTCTCTCGTGCTGCCTGTGTGTGTGCGCGTCTCTCTCTCTCACACTGCCTGTGTGTGTGCGCGTCTCTCTCTCTCACACTGCCTGTGTGTGTGCGTCTGTCTCTCTCTCGCGCTGCCTGTGTATGTGTGCTCTCTCGTGCTGCCTGTGTGTGTGTGTGTGTGTGTGTGTGTGTCGCACTCTCTCGCGCTCTCTCTCTTGCTCGCTGCACAGGAAATGCACAGGGAGAGACTGAACACGTACAAACTGAAAGGGAAACTGGCTTGTTCGTATACCGAGTGTGTGGTCGTGAACCGAGGCAAAAGTTTGGCAAACTTTTTGGTCGTAAACCGATTTGTACGTGTACCGAGACATTCGTGAACCAAGGTTCCACTGTAGGTCTAAAATTTTTAAAAACAGAGGAGTTGAGATTATTTTTCTTGAGCAGGGGTTTAACAACAGTACAGTCTGGGAAGACCCCCATATCTAATGATGAATTTACTATATCAAGAACACTCTCAGTTAGCCCATCAGATATTTTTTTGAAAAATCTTGTTGGTATTGGGTCAAGGACGCAAGTGGAGGGTCTCAGTTGAGAAATTATTTTATATAACTTGGGTAAATCTATCCTGCTGAAAGAATTTAATTAGCTTAAAATAGAATATTGGTTTTAAGAGGATAAGTGTTGGGGGAATGTAATATATTATTTCTAATTTCCTTAATTTTGTGATTAATAAATATAGCAAAAGCCTCACAAGTTTCACTGGAAGTTTTTTGGGGTCATTCCATTGAGTGACCTGGGTTTAGCAGATGATCAATTGTAGAGAATAAAACTCTCAGATTACTAGCATTGTTATTTTTAATTTTAGAGAAATAGCACCGCCTCTCAAGACAGACTATGTTGTTGTATTCTGTTATTTTAGTCTTCAATATTTCATTGTGGATAATCAACTTAGTTTTTCTCCATTTACTCTCAGCTCTCCGGCATGTTTTCTATAAATCAAACACTCTTTGGGTCTTCCATGGTATAATAGTGCTGGAGGATTTTTTAACTGTCTTTCCAGGATCAGCTAAGTCATTGGCAGCTCTCACTTTAGTATTAAAATTTTCCACCTTGCTATTTAAATTATTATCACAATTGTAGTAAGTATTACAAACGAACTGGTTGTTTAAAATGTTTGTAAACTTTGAAGCTGCAGATGAATCAGAGAAGCATTTTTACAATATGCTTCTCCTTAATTTTATCCATCAGTATTTCTATATTAAATAGTAAGAGAAAATGGTCTGATAAACCGAAATCCATGATCTGACTCACATCAACTTTTAGTCCTTTAGTAATTACTAAATCCAATGTTTGACCTCCTTTGTGTGTTGGCTGGCTAACGTGCTTGCTCAGATCAAATCAGTGCAGGAGGTTCATGAATTCTTTTGCTTTCAGATAGCACTGATTATCAATATGAAAATTAAAGTTGTCAACAATTAAGAATCTATTATAGTTGGTAATTATAATTGATACTAAGTCTGAGAATTCCTCAAAGAAAGATGCATTGTATTGAGGTTTATACACGGAAAGTACTAGAGACTGAGAAACTCCATGAATAACAACGGCAAGATACTCAAAAGACTTGAATGTACCAAAGCCGTCATCTTTACACGTTAACTGGCTTGAGTAAATATTTCCTAAACTGCCAACTTTCTTACCTTGGCGATCTGCATGAGTAAAGCTGTAATTTGGAGGTGTAGATTCGATTAAAACAGCTGCACTATCAGAGCTAAGCCACGTTTCACTTAATGTAATAAAATTGATTTTCCTATCACTAATAAGATCGTTGATGGAAAATATCTTGTTGGTTAATGCTCTAACATTCAATAAAGCCATATTTAAGGTCTTGAAAAGAGCAGAACTGAAATGGCGAAGCGTTATGGCTGTTTGAAATGGTAATTAAGTTATTCATATTAGCATCACTTTGTATGGATTTTTTATTTAATCCATAGTCTGTTTTATAATTTTAATAAAGTGTACACCTAGAGGTGAAATGGTAATTAAATTATCCGCATTTATGCACCACTATCTGGATTTTTTACATGAACCGAGGTTGGTTGTTAAAGTATTGCTGCAGTGTACTTTTTAGGAAGAATTCACTACAGAGTTATTATGTCCTAGCAAGGCATTTTGGAAAGAATTAGGATTAAAAGTACATAGTCAAGAGAGATGACTTACCTTAGAGATATTCTCGGAGAGGACCCGGGTGCCAAATCTATTAGGATGCAGACCATCCTGCCTGAAGAAATGTGGACTCTCCCAGAAGAGATCCCAGTTGTCCACGAACCCGATGTTTTGTCCCTCGCAGAAGCCTTTCAACCAGATGTTTAATGCCAGCGGACGACTGTAGTGCTCATTTGATCTTCTAACTAGAGGTAAGGGACCTAAGATGAAGATTCTCACAGCTGGGGTCCTCTCTTTCGTGGCATTAATAAGTGCTACGAATTCTACTTTATCTCACATTGTTTACCCCAGCATGTATAATGATGGATCCCACTAACCTGTTCCTCTGTGCCTCTCAAAGACTGTCGGCACTCTTCTCATAACATCTTGAACACGAGCACCGGGAAAACAAGAAACAAAAGAATTCTGTTAAGGGCAAGAAATGTTTAAGTCTCATATGACAGAATCTCCAATCACAAATAAATTACCCAGGGTTTCCAGCACAGTAAGGGAGTGGAGAAGGTCGTACTGGTTCTGGGTGGAGATTCTTGCCTGGGCCGATGGAGGTGATCTAGCCTTAAACCCCTGCCTGCATAGCTGAAACTGGCTGATTCCCTCAACGTTGATGCGATTGCTCCAGCGAGGTGCAGGGGTAAAATTCACTTTGCCCTGAAAGTGAGTGGCACGGCATGGATTTGAAGTTGCTGATTTGCGATTAGCTACAATGATCTCAGATGTCGGGGAGGACTCTTTCAGTAGGCAAGCCTTCAGTTTCCTCAGGTGCCTCTGTCTAGACAGGAGTTTCTGGATCTGGTTATTGAGGGCCTGGTGTTCTTCGAAAAAGCGCTCCATCTCACCGTTGGCCATTGTCTGCTTTCGCTTCCGCTTTGTGTCCTGGCTATTTTCTGAGAAATTTTTGCAATTATTAAGTCCTTGCCCTTTGTACTCACTGCCCATCACTACTACTGTTTGGACAGTTTAGTGAGGTTCTGCCCTGTTGCAGTTGTTCACAGATTCTGTTGGTGTTGTTTGAAGACAGTTTAAACTTGACTGCCTACAGGAAGTAAAAGTTGTAATAAGGTTTCCTTAGGTGAATCTATGGAAGGATCATTACTGAGCCTCAAGAGGCAAGAGCAGGAGGCTGGCAAGTCTATTTGACCCTGTCGCTCCCTTCTGGTCCTCCTCCTCCAGTGTCCCACTTGAACCTAACATCATTTTCCCCCTAGGAACAATGCTTCACAATTCATGATTTCCATAGCCGTGGGGTTTTTCAGGAATATAACCCCCACGGACAACAAGAATTGACTGTTAATATAATATTCTCATTATGGTTATATAATATTCTGTTAATATTCTCATTTTGATCAGCTAATGTAACTCTCAAATAAGAATACTTCACTTTTTTTGAGGCAGCATGCAATCTGGCTGGAGTACTGATCATGTAGTGACAGCATACATGCATGTATACACCGTAAATTATTCCAGCATGCACAAAACAGATTGGGCAGCGCTGTAACGTGTGTGGTGGAGTACACTTACAGCACACATGCATGAAAGTTCTGTGTGAAATCTGATGGGTAGCACAGATCAGGAAGTGACATCCCCATCCAACATGGCTGCTACAGCTCTGTTTAATCACACTGGCCTCACAAAGCATCATGGAAAAAAAGTTTGTCTAAGGCAGTCACACAGCAAATTTTTAAGGAAACATTTCGCATACAAGGTCACCACTAAACCCAGAAAAATTGCTATAAAAACACTTTGGTTAATTTTGCTGTTCAGTGCTACTCCCCAAGTTTCTTCCGTTAAATAAATAGCCATCTTTGGTTTCCACAGTCAAGTCTACTCATGGGGGGGTTCTTTGCCAGGTTATGCTCTCAGTTTATTGCAGGAAGAAAATTACACACTTTAAGACTCACTTCACCACTTTTCCCCATAACTGACATAGTGTACTATTGTATTGTCCTACTTTGCTTCAGGTGTACATTGTTACTTCTTACTGCATACTTCAAGAGGAAATTCTATTTTAAAAAGCAATTTCTTCACATAGTGCAGTGTATAATGTCAAATGTTATAAATCATCCTCATTCTATACAAAATGACCATAAAGTATGGCCATCACAAAACTGGATTAGCAACTGCAGTTTTTTTTTGCCTAATACCTTTATTTTAAAACAGCACAATGTATGCAGCAGACTAGTTACTTGTTATATTTCATCTAATAGTGAATCTTCAAAGTAAGCAAAGCTGCTGCAGTGCTTGTATTCTGCATCTGCTTGCTAATAAATGAACAATTTAGAGGCTAAAGACACCCTTGACTCTGAAATCTAAGAGCTAAGTATGTTCAACTGCCAAAATTTATGATTTAGCTGCTCATGACTTCAAAAAGGAACTAGGATGTTTTCCCCTTCCTTGGTGTAGCATTTTTCTTTAATGTTTAAAGCAAATTTCTTAATTGCTGCTTGGCAAAGCCATGGGAGCCATCAGCCCTAATTAAAGGGAACATGTGTACACTTAAACATAAGCAAGGACAAGGAGTTCTATAGATGCAGACAGTCTCTCATTGCCTTTAGTGTATCAAAGCCTGTAGGATGATCCTTTAAGATGAGAGGAGTCTGAAAGATATCTGAGCACCCAGCATGAAATTCTGTAGTGCAAAGCAGGTCAACAATGGATTAAGTAGGCTAACTGACCCTTTATTTAATGTGCACTACTGGGAAAAATATTTTCTCCTGTATGTTAATCTTCACTCTCACCATTTCTTAGAGTGAATATTGTCAGACGTTTGGTAGTTGGCAGTAGCATATACAGTATAGAAGAGTCTGAAAAAGCTGCAGTAAAGTTTGGTGCTTCTTTGACATGTTTGTGTGCACTTTAACCAAATATGCAATACTTAGGTATGTAAAGGTGCTGCCCCTGTACTGAAACAAAGCCAGCTGAAGGGATCATTAAAGTTGGCTGGTTAGGTACTTTGAGTAACAATCACACTTCATTTTGATCAATTCTTCCCCTTTAGACTCTGTACACATCAGTACACAGTCAGTCAGTCATGTTCCAACCTGCTATATCCTAACACAGGGTCACGGGGGTCTGCTGGAGCCAATTCCAGCCAGCACAGGGCACAAGGCAGGAACAAATCCTGGGCAGGGCACTAGCCCACCGCAGATCAGTACACATTTTAAATTTAATTCAACAGTAAAGTATTATTATAATTTTAAAGTATCACTTCATAATTTGATATAATATAGTGAACCAAATACAATGGCCATTATACTTGTGCATCTGACAGCTCTCTGCATCACGTAACAGACAGCAATAACAGACAAGGATTTATTTAAAAGATTTTATGGTAAAATGTATCCTAAGATTCTTAAATCTACTTAATCAAACTAAAAGAATTGGGAGTTCATGGTGTTGTTTGTAGACAGGGGCAGAATTGGCTCAGACACAGGAAGCAGAGCAAGGAACCTTATTAGAAGTGGCTGACTTTAATAGTGGTGTTTCACAGCGGTCAATGCTAAGGATTTTAAATCCAAAATCTCAGACACCAAGTGGTCTTAAATAGCTTTGGGAAGATGACGTCACAACGCACAACTTTCTGGCATTGTGTTGTAGCAACAGGGAAGCATGCTATACACAAAATAGCCACAAAATCCAAAGGGGCCGCTTAATAGGGGTAACCTGTGACACATAAAACATAATATAAATATTTAAATAAAATGAAAGAAATAAAAAATAATTAGAATTGGTACAGAAAGGTACAAAAATAGGAATAACTAAACAAAAGACATCCCAAAGATCATTACACCACTGAGCTGCACTTTGACATGCTACCATCTGCTCAGTTCTGTAACCACTATAGACGAACACCAAATATTAAATGGAACACGCCATTGTCTGGTTTTCTCTGATTTTCCTGTGATAACATCAACTGTTCTGTGAGTGTGAATTTTTCTGGGCCTCAGAAGCATCAGGTTGATTCATTAGCGGATAACATGCTTATCTGCAAATAGCCAGAAATTTCTAACCAGTCAGTCAGTGAGTCAATGAAGAACATTTAGCTTTACATCGTAAAAGAGCTACATTTATGTATGGTGCATGTTGACATTTGCTTTCCTTTTATAATGCTGTTAAAATATTATAATGGAAAGCAGTTAAGAAAATAATGTTACTAAGAGGCCTCCGTAGCTGTATCTGTGCTAACAGGAAATAAATGGTAAAAAAACAGGAAGTACATATAATGGAGGGTTTTTTTAACTGAACCAGAGAAAAGCTAAAAACTTTTAAAAGATTTAGTATATTTTCATTCTATCAGACATTTCTTATGTTACTTACTTTCATTTTTTTGGAAATTCGAGGAACAATCACTGTAGCGGACACAATTGGAAATATAGGATTAAGCCAGTGAGGCATAAAGTGTGTGTCCTTTGGGGTCCATGTTTGAGTTCAGCTCGAGTTTCTTTAAAGGATTCTAAATCCAGCTTTTTTTGAGACTATAAACTAAAGGTGGTGGGATGGAGTATTAAATCCTTAATTGCTCTTGTAAATATCTGTATTTTTTATTTTTTATGTTTAATGTTGTAGAGTTGTTTGTGGAAGTGAAACAAGAGGTTATGTGGCCTGGGATAGTGGGTTATCTTAAAGTTTGGGATTGGGAAGAATTATACCCCATAAATAGTAACTGTAGATAGATTAATAATCTCAGACCAATACAATATATAGATATATAGAATATAATGTGGCATTTGTGTCAGAAAGCAGGCTAAACTGCAGAAGTAAAAGCCAGCCTCTTAAGCTCCAGGAGCATTTATATCTGCATTATTAGGATGTGCTGCTGTCAGGTCTGTTGTGAATACCTGCCTCCATTTTGCTCCGTGTTTCTTTCAGTCGTTTGCTATGCACAAACTTTTCCCCAAAGTAAACTTACACTACACTATGAATGCTTTGTAAATGGTACCAGCCACCAGTCTGACTCTGCCAATAACCTTTATACTGTCACTATAGAATTCTTCAGTTTGAAATGCACATAAACCTGTTTGCCAAAGAAACAGGATGAGCCACCTGAAAAGGGACATTTAATTTGTTTGCACGCTAAGGTGTTTTTATCAGATTGATACAGGACAGAATAGGTTGATACAAATTAGATGTTGATAGATTTGAGTGAAAAGACGGTATATTGCTTCCATTTCTCAATGGTACTTCAGCTGTGCTCCTGTTACATGAAGTTTTCTGCCATTCAGTTTCTTTTATTCGATTTTCCATTTGCAAACACATTTCCTCTGAGACAGAAGTAGGGTTGCTTTAGACATGGTTTTTCATTTTACTTGAAGACAAGTGAGGAAAGCAAAGCAGGTTCCACTGTGCACTTGCACTACGTAATTCCATTTAATTTCTTCCTTGCAGCCACTGTCATTAGTGTTTGTCAAAGTACATATTACTTAAGGGAAATATCCCAAAGTTCTGAATCTTCTGCCCTTGACCTTAGCAATTCTGAAATTCTGCAAATACTTGCTGAGTTTTATCGGAAGAGAGACATGAACTGTACAGTATAATTTCCCAAGGGTCAAAGTATTAAAATTACGTTAACCCCAATTATTAATATTATTTATTCATTTTGAATGTTGTATTTGTATAGAACATCTCAGATTGATTCTATTTATTATCCATTCATTTTTCTCAACCCCCTTTTTATTTTAGGAGTCCTTGTGGACAACATAATACTCAAAAGCTGCACTGAAACAATTTATTTCCAACCTTGATTTATTGTCTTAAGAAAGTGAGACATCTTTTGTGAAACATGGAGTTTGGCTGCTCTGAAGCACACTATACTGTAAAGTTAAGAATTTTGTTTTATTTTTGTCTGTTGACATACTGTATGCTGTTCAGGGAGACTAAAAGGACTAAGGAGAAGATACCAAAATAGATTAATTGTGTAACTACACTCTTAAAAATAAAGCTGCCAGAGCGGTTCTCCAGAACGATGCCATTGGAGAACCATTTTTGGTTCCCAAAAGACCCATCCAAATGAAAGTTCCCAGAAATATCATTTATGTATTTAGATCCATAACCGGCTTCATACAATAAATAAGCATCAACAGATGGTGACAGGTTTGTGAAATACCAGTGGGTCATGATTTTTAAATGGGCTCTTACTGCCTACAACAACACAGTCTAAGTCCACACATTAAACATTACATATTTCACTTTTTTCTACATATTAGGAAGCTTTTCAAAGCACAAACAGCCAACTTCATATGAAAAGAATCCTTCCTAGAATGAAAGGGTGCTTTGTCAAGTAATAGTTCTACAAGGAACCATGTAACCCAGTAAAGAACCATAAAGTGTCTTTAAAGAAAAATTATTTAAGAGAGTATAACAAAAGATTCTGCAGAATTTCTGCAAATGGTTTTCTGAGTTTCAAATGACCTAATCTCATCATTCCCGTTGATGGTTTTACTGATCATTGAAGTTTCATTGGAAATCTTTGGACAAAACTTGTGGGTCTGCTCTTCAAGTCAGAGTCAGGGAGTACAGTTAAATATATCCTGGCAATAGTAGACCTAGCTCCTTGGTATTTCGAGATAATTCTCATTTGTAAAGCAAATTCAACAACTGACTTATGTAATGTTAAGCATGTGAAAAATTAAGAATGACTGAATACCATCTACAGACACATGATTTAATGGGACATTTTAACAAAATTCTAACAAGCTGACTTGCTCAGAAAGCTACTGTTCTTGATAAGATACAGCATCTGCTGGAATTCTGGCTAGGGTTTGCTTGATGTCTTATTTAGTGCCTTGAATAAGAAAACACAGTGCTTGTTTTAGAAATGGAGCAGAAGATAGGACATGAAACGTGGGACAGGCAAGATTCGTAACCAGGAAGCCAGTAGCATGATTGTTAAAACGAAAGACAGAACCTTAAATTGAAGTCAAAAGCCATTACACTAGAATTGTTAACCAAGAACACTCTCACAAAATAAACGCACACTAACAAACTGAAATAAAAAGCAAGTTTTCATTTTGACTCTTATGTTTACAGATTCGGTGATGTCACCAACTGTGCCCTTTTGGGTTGATACCCTAGGAACATGAAAACAATCACCACAAAATTGCAGTGCCTGTGGTAAATAAAATATCATCAGAAAAGACAATAATTCAATTAAGAAATTCAAAATCCTCTCATTCTAAACCTAATATAAGAGTCAAAAAGTATTCCAAAAACAGTACAAAAACAGAAACCAAAATTAATAACAATCACACCATAACAGAGTCCCACTTCAATGGTGTGGTCTATGAATGCGGCGATTCAGGTTTTGGGGAAAACATGCATGGAAACAGGACAACAGGTTATGGGCATGTATCCCAGAGGAACAAACCCATAAACAATCCTGTGGACCATAACTTTTCCAGTGAATTAGTTACTCCACCTCCACACCACACCAGTGGGAATCCAAAATGGGTTGTATCTCAAATTCCTCAGAGTTTTCCATATCAACACTGGAGGCAGAGAAGAATGAACATAACACCTAAATGTATGGGTTTAAGTTCTAATATAAGAGTCAAAAGACCCACTAAAAGCAATATGAAAACAGTACTTACAGGAAGAATGGAAGAAGGTTTGCAAGATGACAAATTGGTTGCTAAGGAGTGTCCCTTCTGTGCATTTTCATTGACTCTCATAAATTCCAAGAAAGAGTCAGACCTGACAACTTAATGACAGTAGAGATTTCTATACATTTTAAATATACATTTTATACATTTTAAATTTGTTAATAGAGTGAAATAAAATGAACACTCATTACAGTAAAACAGACTTCCTTGTGGGCAATAACACAAGGTTTAACAATTGGAGAAAAATACGATGATGTTTTCCTCCTTAACTGATAAGACTCTTCTTTCGAAACATAAGATAATAACACAGGTAGTCCCCAGGTTACGGACATCCGACCTATGACATGTGAACGGGGCCGCAGCTGCGACGCATGCACCTCAGTAACTGCCCCTCCATCATCTTTGGCCCGGGGACACTGCAAGAGGTGTATGAAACGGAGGCTGGAGGGGGTCGATTTCGCTGCTCGCGCAGTGTAATGTCCGTCGGGCGGCTCCCGGGGGCAAGTGGTTACACTGCCCGCCCACCACACACGGCTGCCCCGTTCGTTCTAGGTGGGCAGCTGGTAATGCTGCAAGTGGTGACCCTGTTGTGGCTGAACGGAAGCTATTGAGTGTGAATGGGGAGGCCGGGGGGTAGTATTGTAGTGTGCCTCGGAGAGCTGCATGTTGAATGGGGGCCGACACTGCAGGCAGCATACTGTAGTGGAGGTGACTGTGATGTGGGCTGGTGATGAACCACCCCTCGCTGCCCCCATTTATTCTCAATAGCAAGCCTGCTTGTACTGTTACGCACATAGCAGGAAATTGTCTCTTGTCAGTACAGGGTGGTCCAGATCTAATTCTGCAGATCCAGATCGCCTGGATGACTTTGATTTATGTGGGGACGATTCCAGTTCGGCGCGAAGACGATTCTTCGTGTCGTCAGTTCGCACACTTCTCGATGGTCCGGGATTTTTCGGGTAATTTTCTATGTAATAAACTGAATAAGTTATAGAGTAATGAAAATTGCATAATTAGATCTGAACCACCCTGTTCATCAGACGTGTTGACGACTGGTGCCTAATCTGCTGTGATAGCGTGGATAGTGCTGTGCAGAACAGCTCATCTTAACCTTTTGTCTTCACCCTTCAAGAATGTCTCTGAAACACAAATCTGATGTAAGTGCTGGTGCTACAGTAAAGAAGAGAAAAACCATCACCATTGAAAATAAAGTAGAAATAATAAAAAGGTCAGAAAGAGGCGAAATTCCATCATTCATTGGCAGAGCACTTGGTTACAGTCGGCCAACAATAACATTTATTAAAATAATGTACCTCCCATTGGGATTAATAAAGTATCTATCTATCTATCTATCTATCTATCTATCTATCTATCTATCTATCTATCTGTTCCGACATACATACAAATTCAACAATTCAACTTAAGTACAAACCTACAGTCCCTATCTCGTACGTAACCCGGGGACTGCCTGTAATAATTGAGCCAGGTGTAAAAGACCGTGTTCATTTGGCATACCACAATTAAGGATGGGGTTAAAGAAATAACAGGGAATCTTGCAGAGACTGATGCAGCCCAGTTGTTATTGTTCCCAACCTTCATGGCAGTATCAGGTTTTATATTGATGTTGGGCAGTTAAGTTTCAACTTTTGATGCAGTTGCAATGTCTTTTGTTAATATGCATCAGAATAAATACATACAGCCAAGTTAAAACAGTGCTCTAGATCTGTCCTAACAATATTGGTAGGAGCCATTAGTATAGGTACTGTAGGTTGTAGGAAGGAAGCCCTCTTTACCCCAGAAGTATTGCCTGATTTTTCATACATCCATTTGGGCTCCTCTAACATTTCAAAATATGATGAAATTAAATTAAGGCTACATTCATTGTTTTCCGGTGCACATGCAGCAATAATTTTGATTATTTCGCCACCTTGACTGGCATGGCCACAGAAGGGAAAGCAGGCACCATATCAGGGAGGGGTGAATTGGCTGGCTACATGGAGCACCCTTAACAATCTTAACTTGAATTCCTTGAAAACAGTAGAAATGATTGTGAATTTTAGGATCACTGATGGTACACATTCATAGAACTGTTATTAAAAGCATCCACACTTTCTCCATAGCAGTCCAGTATGGCTCACTCGAACTGTAAACTGCTGCATGTTATTAGGACAGCAGAAAAAATTGTAGGCCTCATATTAGACTCCATTAAGGTCCTGTATACATCACATTTCGGGAAATGCGCTGGAAATATAATCAAACGCTACATTCACCCAGGCAACCATCTCTTTCTGTTTTTAGCATTGATGAAATGCTACTGGTTACGTAAAAACAAGAATTAATAGACATATAAACAGTTTCTTTCCTACTGCGGTCACAATGGTTAAACACAGTCCCTGATTCATCTCAGTCTTCTGCTGATTTCTAAAAGCCTCCATCCAATCTAAATTATGTTTATTTTGTTCTTATTTTGTAATGACTTACTTGATGCATGTATTATACTCAATTCCACTTTACTATGTTGTTTTATACAGTGTCCTCCATAATGTTTGGGACAAAGACACATTTTTCCTTGATTTACCCCTTTGCTCCACGTTTAAAATTACAAATCAAATAATTCAGACGTGATTAAAGTGCAATTGGCGTCACATGTGTTTGTGACTATTCAAGTGTTTCATTGCTTCATTAGTGCAGGTATCAGATACTTAAGGCTTGCGTTTAGCCTTTGTGTCTATAGCTGCCATAGTTCAACATGAGGATAAGAGCTGTACCAATGAAAGCCAAAGAAGCCACTATGAGGCTGAAAAGCAAGAATAAAACAATTAGAGACATTGGTAAAATCTTAGGATTAGGTAAGGTTTTAGGAATATCTATGTGGAATACCAGTAAAAAGAAAGAACACACTGGTGAGCTCAGTAATGGCAAAAGGACTGGTAGGTCAACGAAGACCTCCACTGCTGATGACAGAAGAATCCTCACTAAGGTAAAGAAAAAGCCCCTAACACTGGATCAGTAGGCAGATGTGGATGTGTCAGAGGCGACTATCTGCAGAAGTCTTCATGAACAGAAAGACAGAGGCCACACTGCAAGATGTGAACCACTAGTTAGCCCACAAAAGCAGGATGGGCACATTACAGCTTGCAAAAAAGGGCTTAAAAGAGCCTGCAGAATTCTGAAAAAGGCCTTTGTGGACAGACGAGACAAAGATGAACCTGTATCAGTGTGATGGCAAGAGCAAAGTGTGGTTACGAGAAGGAATCGCCCAAGATCCAAAGCAGACCATGTCATCTGTTACAAATGGTGGGGTGGGGGTGTTATAGTTTGGGTGTGTATGGCTGCTACGTGTACTGGCACATTAAGTACCTTCATTGATAATGGAACTATTGACGACAGTCGCAAAAGGAATTCTCAGGTGTATAGAAACATCTTATCTGTTCAAGTTCTAGTAAATGCCTTCAAACTCTTTGGATGGTAATTCATCATATAACAAGGTAATGATCCCAAACATACTGCATGGCTTAGGCAACACAGGAGATAAAAAATGGAAAACCCTTGAATGGCCCAGCCAGTTATCTGATTTAAATCCAATTCAGCTTGCCTTACATCTATTATAAAAAAAAAAATCTTGCAACGATTTTTCCAGAGACGAGACGTGATCTTTGGCAGAGAGATCTTTTGAAGAGAGACAGAGAGACACTTTCACATCCCACGAGACAGACAAGTCATGTCATACTTACAACCTTTGGGAGCAAGTCCCGTACTACACATGCAGAGCAGGTTAGAGATAATGGAAGTAGGAAAATTTGAAAGTCTCAAAAAAATGAGAGTAAAGATCGCATTAGCACAAAACAAACAAAAAATATTACTCGTGAAATAGTGGAACAGCAAAAAGAGATTGCATAGTGTTTGTGCTGTACAGGCTTTTAAATGTTTGAAGCGCTGCACGAAATGCAGATCACGCAGCATGACAGCAGCAGCAAGCCAGCAGCTGATTGAGCAAAGAGGAGGTAAGAAAAACAACTGTTATTTGTTTCCCATTGTATCACCGTTTAAGAGGGGTTTCAGAGGAGCGACTGCTACTCCCTGGAGTGTGTTCAGCCCCCCTCTTCACAACTGTGGGGGTGGGGGGCGAGGGATTGGCGAGCGAATGAAGTAGGGGGGCAAAGTCCCCTAGTATTCTATAAAGAAAACTTAAGGTGACATACCAGCAAAATAAGCAGGAGCTTAAGATGGCTGCATTAGAGGCTTGGCAGAGCATTCCTGGAGAAGATACTCAGTGCCTGGTGATGTCTAGGAATCGCAGCTTTCAAGCGGTCACTGCATGCAAGGAATATGCAGCAAAGTATTAAATATAACTGCTCTAATATACCCACCATTGCCACATCCCAAACATTATGATGCTCTGAAATGGGGAGACCATGCAGAAAAAATGCCATTTCTACACAGTGTGACCGAAACGCATGTAAATATCCTTATGTGAAAGACTGCAATGCGCACTTTAATCACACCTGAATTGCTTGATTTATAATTTTAAACTGGGGAGTGGGGTGGGGGGAAATCAAGGAACAACATGTCTTTGCCCCAAACATCATGGAGAGTACTGTTTATTTGTGTTTTGTGCAATATTCTTTTCACTACTAATGTACATAAGATATTGATAGTGTCATGTATTGTATATTGTATTGTTTAATTGTACTTATCTTTTTACATGTATGGATTACAACACCAAGGAAAATCCTAGAAGCTATGTCGAATGGCAATGAAGTTCAAATTCAAAGGGAATGTTTGTAGTACTAGGGTGTTGTACCGTGTTAGCCATTATGAATGTAGAGAAAAGCCAAGCAAAATGACACCTTTTATCGGCTAACTAAAAAAATTACAGCATGCAAGCTTTCGAGGCAACTCAGGCCCCTTCGTCAGGCAAGAAAATTAAGTGGGAGATTGAAGCGTTGTGCTACTATTTCTGGAAGTGGAAGTTCAACCTGGTAACTGATCATGCGCCCTTGCAGGGATAGGGTGAAAATAAGGAAGTGGATGTCTCTATCATCTGTCCATTTCTGTTTCTATAATCCTAAACTTTTCATCATGTTTCATGGGCTGGCAAGTGCTGTACATGTCACATCTAATCCGATTGAGCACTAGGGAACAATTGTGAATCCCACCCACTTGTTGCTCTCTGAGGCTTGCGGGTAGTGTAAGCATGGGAGTTTTAATTTATTATAGACAGTGCCACTGTTAATGTCTCTGTGGCTTCTTTCAACACCAGCAGCATTAGCTTGGGCAGCAGTGATGGCTGACAATCTGACTAGAGATGCAGCTTGAGAAAGACCCTGTTATCCCTGCAAGTTAACACAGGGAGACAATGAAAGTCCACACAGAAAGTGGGAAATTTGGAAATTTAGTTATGAGCTCAAACATGATGAGGTGGAAATGCTTCACTTTAAAACTCTCTTTATTACTTTTCTATTTGCCTTATAATGGAGTGAGGGGACTCATTGTAATGGTAAGCTGATAAAAAATATCAGACTAAAATAATTAAAATAGTGTGATTTTATTGTTATTTAAACGCTAAGGCTTTTATTTCTAACAGGTACAGTATATACTGTTCCTTGTGTATTAAAAACAGAATCTGCTCATGATGCCCCTGGTAAGGATTTCATTTGTTTTTGGTACTTTAAAGCTTAAACCTCATGCTTAGGTTTGAATGTGCTTTAGAAAACCTCATCATGTGTTAGTTTCCTGCTCTGACAGCCGCAGGGTTCTCTTTCATGTTCTGCTCATATTAGTCTCATTGCGTCTTCTTTTTTGCTGCCTCTCCAACACATATGACTGGTTCAATTAGATCATCTCACCTGCAGATGTTTGTGTTTTATCCTGTAAAACCTTTCAGCCATCTAAAACACTTCACCTCTGGAATTCAGTACATAAAAAGGCTTTTTGTTTCTCATAACCGCTAGAGATTTGACTTCTCTCAGGCTATCCTTGCCATTTTACTACACGGCATACATAATTTGACACTAAAAGATGTTTTAGGGTAATATAACCATGTTAACATTAACTGGCAGCTTTTTCTGGGTTAAATCGCAATCTTAAGAATTCATGCCAGCAGCGAGATTACATTCACTGATTTGAGGGGAGGCGAAATGAGAAGGACTTCAACATCTGTTTGCTTGTTGTTCTACTTTTTTAATTTATATGATAGACATGTTGCACTTTCGTAAACATGGCATGGGAAATGTGCAAGGATCATAGAAAAATCTAGAAACTCTAAGGTTTATCACTTAGAGGAGCCCAGCAGCAAATGCACTGTAGCTCAGTAATGATAGCCCCTGCTAAATATTGCAGGATTACTTATTGTAAGTCCCATTTTGCATATAATAATTAAAGCGATTCATTTTGCTGGGCTTCACGATTCTGTTAGTTATGAACATAATACCTTGTTAATTCATGGTTAATTATAACACCATAACAGTACAATCTATCATTTTTCTGAATATGCTAATCATTCACACAAAGTCAACAGATTCTGCATGCCTACTGCAGTAATCTCGCCTTAATATGCTGCATTTTGACAGCATGCTAATGTACAGCTGCCAAACATTAATGATTCTTTTTTTTTTTTTAAACATTTTTCTTTTGGATAATATGCCAGCTATTTTCTTATGCGCAAAAGAAGCTGCAGTTTTATTTGATCTAAATTATTCAATTAGTATATCAACCAAACAAATGCAGCCAGTTCTGCTTACATGGATTATTAGATTTAATTGACGACTATATGAATTACTCTCAGAGAGACAGCAATCGCCCAGCCAGAGCCGGAAATATTCCTCTGTGTCCGAAGCCATCGGTGGACTTGGCTCACCAGCATGCAAATGACATCCGTGTGCTGGAAGTGGATGTGGGAACATTATGTAAAGAATTACAGCAGGACTCTCCCGGTAGTGTCCAGAGTTTCGTGTCCTTTGTCTATTAATCATCATGGCTGCACTGCTGTCACAAAGAGCATTGTAGCTCTGCCAGCTTGTACACGTAGCTCTGCAGATTCTACAGAAGATGACATCAGCTCTCTAGCTGCGCTGACCTTCTACATTTGTGTTGTTGACTTGGTGTTGGAGAAAACTTGGGGAGTCAAAGACTAGCATCTCTTCTGTAATTTAATACTGTAAAACCCAACTAAGTTATTCATCACAAATGATGTATTGTGAGATTGGTGATGTGTCTGTTCAGTTATTTTATTAGCTGTGCCATCTTTGAACTGCAAAACGAAATCTCATTTGAAGAGCATACTGTAACGCTATATGTTGGCACTATACAGTATAATCAATGTATTCTCAGGTTTAGAACACCTACACAAATTTACAACTATTATACAGTGTAGATGCCATATTGGAATGACAGGCGTCTTGTCAAGAATGATGAACGTTACCTTACCTGGCTGGGAGGCCATAATGGATGGATTGCATAAAAGGAGCTGCAACCTGGTCAGGATAGTTCCTATTCCACTTGGGGGTGATCAAATAATGGATGGACTGGGGGAGATTGGTTGTTGAGGACAGTTTATCCCCCAAACTCTTGTATGATCCCATTTTGGACCCCCGTAGGGTTCCATGGGACACCAGTAGTTCGTAAGAGAAACTCTATTGGGGTCCCTGAGTGTTGCCAGAAGGTCTCCGTACTCCACGGGTGCTTCCTCCATGCTATGTCGTGACATTGGAAGTATTCCTGGGTCCATCATAAAAGGAGCCATCTCGCCTCACTTAGGTGAGCCAGAGTCGGGAGGAAGAGGACGACACTCATTATGGTGGTGGGAGAAAACAGAAAGGCATTTGAGTTATTGGATTATACTGTGTGGACTGACCTAAAAGTTGTCAAGATGCATGCATCCATTATCCAACCCGCTTTATCCTAACTACAGGGTCACGGGGTCTGCTGGAGCCAATCCCAGCCAGCGCAGGGCGCAAAGCAGGAAACAAACCCCGGGCAGGGCGCCAGCCCACCGCAAAAGTTGTCAAAATATTGTTAAAAATAAAAAAATAATAACTTTGTTTTAACATGGAACTGTGTCTGTGGTAGTTGCGTCTGTAGTTTAGGGCTCACTGGTGCCCCCCAGAGTTCACAACAGTAACAGCAAAGGAGCAAACCTTACACTATTTACATGCATAAATACATGCATACATTATTAAACGGGGCGGCACAGTGGTGCAGTGGGTAGCGCTGTTGCCTTGCAGTTAGGAGACCCAGGTTCACTTCCCGGGTCCTCCCTGCGTGGAGTTTGCATGTTCTCCCTGTGTCTGTGTGGGTTTCCTTCGGGTGCTCCGGTTTCCTCCCACAGTACAAAGACATGCATGTTAGGTGGATTGGCGATCCTAAATTGTCCCTGGTGTGTGTGTGTGTGTGCCCTGCGATGGGCTGGCGCCCTGCCCGAGGTTTGTTTCCTGCCTTGCGCCCTGTGTTGGCTGGGAGTGGCTCCAGCAGACCCCCTTGACTTTGTGTTAGGATATAGCGGGTTGGATAATGGATGGATGGATGGACAATATTAAACCCACTTAATCATTTAACAGAAGGATGTAAAGGGGGCTTTGTTTGTACTACTGTTTGATTCTTTTGTTTCCATTTGTTTCTGCTGCTAATCATCAATGGGGTTAGGGAAACAAATTTAAAAAATATTCATCCAGGCAAAGGAGTACTGAAGTGAAATGGTTTTAAACAAAAGCCTTATTTGCAACGTAATATTTGAGGCAAATAATAATAATAATGATGCATTTTATTTATAAGCACCTTTCATGACATACAAGGACACTATACATAAGTTAAACAAAAGCATAAGAATAAGACAACTGAGATTAAAAACAGATTACACTCAGCACATAAAGGCTTGTTTAAAGAGATTCGTCTTTAAATTGGATTTAAAAGCAGCAACCGAGGAAGGCTGTGTAAGACGTAAAGGCAGAGAGGTCCATTATCTGGCCACTGCAGTACTAAAAGTTTGATCACCTAGTGTGTGGGACAACAAGAAATTCAACATCAGATGGCGTTTAACTGTGACAGGGTGTATAGTATTGTCAGATGTTTGAAATACAGAATGGACTATTGCTATGAAGAGTTTAGCATGGCAACAGAAGCATCTTGTAAGAGATCTGATATTTAACAAGCAAGCAGTGCAAGGAAATCAGTAAAGTGGAAATCATGGATGCTGCATCCTTTGGGCTAAAGAAGATAGGCACCATCCAGCTTGTTATCAGCAAATAGTTCATAAGCCATCATCCGTGATGGTATGGGGGTGCATTAGTGGACATGGCATGTGCAGCTTGCACATCTGAGGAAGCTCCATTAATGCTGAATGATATATACAGGCTTTGGAGTAACATATGATGCCATCCAGATGACGTCTTTGTCAAGGAAGGCCTTGCTTATTTCTGTAAGACAATGGCAAACATCATTCAGCATGTAGTACAACAGCTTGGCTCCACAGTAAAAGAGTCCAGGTGCTAAACTGGCCCACCTGCAGTCCAGACCTGTCACCCAATGAAAACATTTGGAGCATTATGACACGAAAAATACGAAGAGACCCCAAGCTGTTGAGCAGCTGAAATCAGGCAAGTAAAGGGCATTTCATTTTCAAAACTACACCGATTGGTCTCCTCAGTTCTCAGACATTTACAGAGCGTTGTTAAAAGGAAAGGTGATGCAACACAGTGATATACATGCCCCCGTCTCAGCTTTTTAAAAACAAGTTCAAAATGAGCATATATTGAAGACAAAAAGAATACTCAGTTGTACCATTTGATATGTTCTCTTGATACTATTTTCAATTAAATATTGGGTTTACATGATTTTCAAATTATTGCATTCTGCTTTTATTTACATTTAACACAGCGTCCCTACTTTTTTAGGAATTGCGGTTGTGTGTTCCCAAGGTTTAAAATTCTAGCCGCAGAATTCTCTACATGTTATAATCGATTTGAAGCACCAAAGAGCAGAGCAAGCCAAGAGGTGGCAAAAGTATTAGTAAGTATTTGAGCAGCATGATCAGTGAGAGAAGACTTGATTCATGAAATGTTCTTTAGCCGAAAGAACACAAATCTGGTAACATTCTCAACATGAGGCAGAAACATAGGCTGGAGTGGTGGCTCTGAGGCTAAGGATCTGTGCTGGTATCCAGAAGGTTGCCCTTTCGAATCCCCGTCACTGCCAATAAGAGATCCTACTCTGCTGGGCCCCTGAGCAAGACCCTTAACCTGTAATTGCTCCAGGGGCGCTGTACAATGACTGACCCTGCACTCTGACCCCAAGGGGTATGCGAAAACTAACAAATTCCTAATACAAGAAATTGTATAAGGCGAAATAAAGAACAGAAAAAAAATGACAGATTGGAATTGAAAACAACTCCCAAATTCCTGGCTTCTGAGGAAGGAGAGATAGTGCAACCATTAACCATTCATTGACTATAGTCCCCCACAGGTTGGCCACCAAGCTCAGGGATATGGGCAGGAAAACTTTCCTTTGTGACTATGTCTTTAATTTCCAGACTGGAAGACCACTGAGGATGAGAGCTGGCTGCATCATCTCCAACACCCTCATCCTTAACATCAGTTCTCCACAAGGTTGTCCCCTGAATCCCTGGCTGTATTCCCTGTACGCTGACAATTATACATCTCTGTGCAGCTCTAACACCATTGTGAACTTTGCAGATGACACGATGGTGGTCAGCTCAGTCTCCAATGAGGATGAGTCTTCCTACCAGGACAAGGTGGAGGCACTCTCTGGATGGTGGCAGTCTAACAACTTGGACCTGAATGTCTACAAAACCAAGGAGGTGATTGTGGACATCAGGTGGAAGCAGCTGAGAAACAACACCTCACTTAGGATGAGTGTTTCATTCAAGCCATAAAGTCTTCCAGTGGCCGCATTCAGGCAAATGTTTCTATAGGCTGATGGCGAGGACTTAGAAGATGAAGAGAAGTTTTTTTTTTTTTTTCAGGCCATACGAATTTTAATCTTTGCTTAATCATTCTCTATACAGACTTTAAATTATGCTAATTATGTCACTTTATGGTGTATCTCCACTTTATTTTTGCTATACTGTGACTAAGGTTTTGGTATTTAGCTTGTACAATAGTCTCAAAAGATATGGCAGTAGACAACAAAAAGGTCTGGGGATGGCCACCCCATTTACTTGAAAAATGATATGAAAAAGAAACAGGTCTTTACAGATTGGAGTCCAAAACAGAACTGAGCTAACAGGATGACACTGGTCTATAAATATGGCCAAAACAGGAAGAGGTAGGATCAGGGAATCTGGAACAGGAAGTGATGTTGTCTGTAATTGGGTTCTGGATACCAGAAGTGATTTCATCAGTGGGTGGATCGGAGGTCATTGAGGGACTCAATGGTCTTTGGCTAGTCCGACTGTCTGACTGAGAATCAACACAACCTGTGACGATTACATATATAACTGCATTTTGTTTTATAATGCGTGATGGAGCTGTTTTGCTACAATAACATTTCACGGCCAATGTATTGTACAATTGTTTATGTGACAAATAACTAAAATCCTGAAATCTATCAAATCTCACAAAGACGTCATGATGGCACAGTGGTTAGTGTCCACAGTATGGACACTAGGTGGCAATTGCAGGGCCTGCCCATGTCCATGTACGTTTTCTCTGGGTACTCTAAACGTGTGAGTATGTGTGTTTGAGCGTAACCCATGATAGGCTACACTGCCTCCAGGTTTGCTTCCTTTCTTGTGTGCTTGTACTTCAAAGACTGGCTGTGGCCTTCCAACATCTGAGTTGTGGACTTTAAGCAGGTTTTGGAAAGAAATGATTGACTAAATGCAGCTTTGAATGTGTAGGTTAAATATATAAACATATAGAAATCTCTTTATAAAATGTGTTTGTAACCTTCAGTTGCTGTTACTCAAATCGCTTACATCAGCTTTTCTCTTTGTTGCCTTCTTTTTCCATTAACTTCTTAGATGTTTATGATATGTGATGATTTAGCTTGTCTGGCGCCTACAGAAATACAATGCACATATTTCTATAAATTTTCTGCACAGTTTTTTTTTTTTTTGCTTTATCTGGTCAGCTTTTGCAGCACAGCTTAAACACATATCATTGTAGCACAGCTTAAAATTATTGTGCTAAAGTAAAGGATTCACAGTAACTACAAAAAGGTTTTCTCTTTTGTGACAAGTTCACATCATCCAATTCAGGGATCTGGGTAGGTGAAGCCTGTAGCATCAGCATTGGCACTACACGAGAAATGAACCAGGTCAGGGTACCAATCTATTGCGGAGCCCCCCCCCCCCCAAACACACACACACACACACAGGACCATTTAGAATCACCAGCTAACTTAATACACATCCTTGAGATGTTGGAAGAAAACCCATTTAAACTAGAGAGTGACAGGACAGAAGATTCCAACACAGGACACTGAATACATGGAGCGGCATTGATAACACTGTACCACTTGTACTGAAAAATACAAGCAAGGTTAAGAATATAACACAAACCTAGTGGAAAAAAAACTTAGATATCAGAAAAATGTATAATGAAAAGAAAGATAAACAATAGTCAAAAAAACAAAATGTGAGTAAAAGTATGTAGGACTAAAGCAGGGGTGCCCAATGCGTTGATCGCAATCGGCCGGTAGATCACAAAGGTAGTGCAGGTAGATCGTATTGCATTCAAAAAAAAGTTTTTTAAACTTTAGTCAATCATATATCCTCCCTATGGCATTTGCCACTTGATTGACATACAGGGCGGCCAGTCTGAGATCTCTTTTCTTCTAACACACTGGTCATCCCGCACGCATGATCAAACGCGCGAGCTACTGCAAAACTCCGGCTGTGATCTAGTTAGCCTTCCAATTTATATCGACTAAAGAAGGGATTTAAAAAAAAATTTGTTTGGGGAGGGTATGGGCTGGATGTGAAATTGGAAGAGGATTTTTTTTCTCACAATGTCACAATCGAAATGCGTTTGCCTGATCTGTCAATCTATCATTGATATTCCAAAGAAGGAAAATGTGGAAAGGCACTTTTGAACTGTTCATAAAAACTACGAAACTGACTTCCTTCCGAAAAGTGATCTGAGAAAGAGAAAGGAGAGGGAACTAAAATCGCAGTTAATCGGACAGCCGTCATTTTTCACTTGGCTAAATTCAAAAGCAAAAGCAGACACACCAAAGCATCGTTCCGGGTGAGTCACTCGATCATTAAGCATAAAAAGTCCTTCCAAGATGGAGAGATGATAAAAGAGGTCTTCGTTGAGACAGATGGCTAGGGAGAAATTCCTGCTGAGATTTCAAGACCTCTGGCTGGAGAAAATGGAGTTTCTCTTGTCATTAAACATGCAGAATACAAGCAACTTAATAACGATCAATGGCCGCTAGACTTGGCATTATTTTTCAGATCTGACCAACATGTTGAATGAGCTTAATTTACAGCTGCAAGGAAAAAAGAACTCCATGGTCAATATGATTAGCTTAGTTAATGCTTTCAAACGAAAAATGCAACATCTGTCCTCAAAGCTGCAGCGTCTTGATTTGGGGAACATCCAAAACAGCATACGCTACACAAAGCAGATTGAAAATTGCCTGACAGACGGTTTCAAGACTCAGCTTTACTTGAGCCAATTGCTACATTTAAGTGCTATCCATTTAGGGAAAATGTTGAGGGTGATTCACCCGCGTCAAAAATTGCAACACTGTTTCACCTAAAACTCCTCTACAGTGGAGGATGAGATTTTGACATTACAGGATGACATTCAGCTGAAGTCTGGGGCTCTTGGGCAGTTTTGGAACTTACTCACAGAGAAAAAGTACCCAAACGTGAAGAAATGTGCTGCCTCCTTGACAGCATTATTCAGCTGTACTTATTTATGCGAGTCAGCCTTTTCCCACATGAAGATTATTAAATCCAAATAGTGTAGTGACCATAAATGTATTGAATTGTTATCTATATATATAAAATCCCTATGTGCGTCCAGGTGTCCATGTGTGGGTGTCTTCTGATAAAGTGCGCATGCGCGGGGCACGGTGCGACGCGCAATATTACTGTCAGAGAAAGTTAGAGGCGTTTTACGGAAATGCAAACCAGTATTACTGCGAGAGGAAATTAAAGGTACACAATACAGTGATGCATATTACAGTCACATACAAGCCAGTATTACTGTCAGAGAAAATTAAAGGCATATTACCGCCAGAGAAAATTAAAGGTATATTACGGACGTACAAGCCAGCGGACGTACAAGACGGTATCCTTCAATAAGGGCGCGCACAGGCATCCTTCAATAAGGGTGCGCACAAAAAGGTGAGCCTCAAAAGGGTGACCTCAATTGGGCGCAGCGAATAAAGGCACGCATAAATAAAGATCTGCACCTTTGTTGCTCTTCACATATTCCAGAGCCATTTGAACTAAATTATCTACGAACGCCTTTATTCGCCGCGCTCAATTGAGGTCGCCCTTTTGAAGCTCGCCTTTTTGTGTGCGCCCTTATTGAATAGAGCCGTACAAGACAGTATTACTGTCACAGAAAATTAAAGACACACAATACACGGCGGCAGCCCACGAAGAACGGTCAGCTCAGCAAGTAAACATCAACAAAAGAAAGGCTGAAAGAAAGAAAAATAAGACCAACAAAAAGAATGAGGTCAAAGTCCCTTGCCATTTAATATAGACTGTTCCTACTAATGTTTATGCACTACTGTTCTAGCGCCCGTTATTGTAATGGGCTTAATGACTAGTTGTGCCATAAAGGTTATTCAGTTATGCAAGGTATGACAACATATATTTTATGAATAAAAGTATATACAGTATATATATATATATATATATATATATATATATATATATATATATATATACAGTGGAACCTCGGGTCATGACCGTAATTCGTTCCAAAACTCTGGCCGCAACCCGGTTTGGTCATGACCCGAAGTAATTTCCCCCATAGGATTGTATGTAAATACAATTAATCCGTTCTGTACGAGCTGTATGTAAATACTGTATATATACGCTCACTTGCGCTCTCTCTCTCTCTCGCTCGCTCGCTGGCTGCATAGGGAATGCACAGGGAGAGATCTGAACACGTGAGGAAATCATCGGCACGTACGAACTGGAAGGGAAACTGGCTTGTTTGTCACGCAAGTGTGTGGTTGTGAACAGATGCAAAAGTTTGGCGAACATTTTGGTTGTAACCCAGTTTGTACGTGGTTCGAGACATTTGTGAATATATCTCATTTTTAATGTAGGTAGATCATTTCGACCTGGTCATTTTAAAAGTAGCTCGCAAGCCGAAAAAGTGTGGGCACCCCTGCACTAAAGTTTCCTGAAGATTCCTTTTCACTTTTACTTGTTTGCACTCTCTTTGGGGAATCCCAGGAAATGCAATCTCTTTAGAAGGCATTAGATGACAGCGCCCACCATCTGGTTCAGCAGAAAAATTACTATCATCAGAGCCCTTAAGCTGCCAAGCACACACGCATGACACGGTGAAGTTGATGAGATTTTTGGCAGCTGTTCCTCTATCCACAAAGCTAAAGACTGGCTGCTCGGCCTTATTCAATCTGTTTTTAAGTATGTCCATTTTGTTAGCAATATTTTTGTTAACAAAGGTGGTGTTAAAAGGTGCATTTGCATATAATGCAAAAAGAGCCTACTACAATCTCCATTTCTGTCTGACTGCGTGAAATAAATCAGCTCCCAGTGGACCAGTTCTTTTAAACATTAGCCACACTTTACCTTTCTAACCTCTACTTCACGACCTGTGGCTTCTCTACATGCTGGTATGTGCCTCCTATCAACATTTACCAATTCTCTCTGTTTGGCAGCAGGACACTTCCCTTAACACCCTCACTTTCTTGGAATTCTATTATTTGTAGTAATTTATTTTTATCTATGAATCCCAATCTTTAAAACATTCAATTTAGGATTGTTCATCGCACTTATTTTATTCCCCCGAGAGTGTTTGGCCCTGTCCACTGATCCCTGTTGTCCCTTCTGTTAGGCAAACACCTCAGGTCAGTTTTTGCATAGATTTTAGGGGTGTCACCAAGTTTCGGCTTTGTGGTTGTCTATTGCTAAATTTTTCTCAACTGCTTTTCACATTGTGGCAAACGGTTGGGGGTGATACCCAGCCAGGACGCCTGGAAGGACCGGAGTAGGGATTACGCCTTCTCCAGACCACGAGGGGGTGACTGCCCTGGTGGCTATGGAGACCATGGGAAAGGAGCTTGGAAGCTGTACCCTATAGGGCCCCGTAGTCACCGCCAGGGGGTGCCCCGATGCCTGAGGAGCCCTAGCCCTCAGCACTTCCGCCACACCCGGAAGTGCTGTGGGGAAGAAGACCAGGGACACCCGGAGTGTTTCTGGGTGCTCATCCGGCATTTCTGCCACACTGGGGAGTGCCGGCAGGCGCTCATTGGGAGGTACCTGGAGCACATCTGGGTGGGGATAAAAGGGGCCGCCTCCCTCCATTTGATGGCTGGAGTCAGGAGGAAGAGAGACAGAGCTCGAGAGGAGAGGAGTGGAGGCAGACCTGAAGAGAGGCATTGAGAGAGGCCTGGACTTTGGGGGAATATTGGATTGTGTGCTGTGCTTCACTGTAAATAGTATTGTATAAATAAACGTGTGTGGTGCATTTAAACAATGTCTACCTGTCTGTGTCTGGGCCATCTTCCACAACATGAACCTTCTGTCTCTTCTTTAAACTTTTTTCTTACTGGACCTTTTGTCTCTCTCTGTCACTTCTATCCAGAGGAGGCGGTTTTGTCTTGGAACAGTTGCTGCAAAGACATCCTTAGCTTCTCGCTGGAAATGTTTCTTACTCCTTTGCATCTTGGTGAGCCTCATTTTTAATCTTACTCTCCTAGAACTCCCAGTGGTTCTGATCAATGGTTCATGTACTTCATCTCTCTCTCTCTATATATATATAATCCAATGTCTGTCTGTCTGCATGTCTGTCTGCTTTTCACGAGAGAACAACTTAACAGATTTAGATTGGGGTTTTTTCTATAATTTGCTTGAACATTTGGGTTGATTTTGTGACTTCTGTCATCGCACTAAGTATCATAGTTCACTTGTAGTAGCAATATATTCATGCTAATCTGAGACAGGGGCTGCGGGCTGAGCGGTGCTGGGGTGTTGAAGCGTGACATCAGGAGTGGGGAGCCAGGCGGGGCCCTCCTCACTCACTCATCAACTTCCATTTGAATTGCTCTTCCTCTGGCTGCGTTTTGGAGTGTACCTTGCCTCCGCTTAACTAGCAATACATGTTTGTTTATTGATTTTGAAAGATTGTCCTGTTTCATTACTATGCGGGTGGAGCTGGGGAGGACAGCTAGTATAGTGAAGTTTCTAGTGAAATTCCGAAGAGTTGGCTGGCCAGTGGTTGCCGTTACCGTACTTTTCTTGCTTCTTAAATCCTGTCTTAATGGGGTCTGGAGTTTGGATTGCGTTTCTCTCCTGGGTTTTCTCAGATCATTTTTATCTTTTTAATGGCAGATTTTGAGGGTGGAGGGGTGTTGTACTTTTACTTTTTTATTATCTTTACAATTGTTTTCTTTTAACAGTTATATTTACGAGAAACCTGTTATTGTTATCCTTTCCATATCTCATAAATGACATGAATGGCAATAAATATTTGATCACAATAAAATGTCATACTTATTCTTCAAGTAATTTTGTTGGGAAAGTTGAGCATTGATGAATTTGCCAACTCATCAAACTTATACAGAAACATTCTAAGTGACTTCAATTATGGATCACTTTACTGTTTCAGATTTCCTCCGATAAAGTTCACTTCAGCATGCATATTTTATATTATATACTTTTGTCTTTTACTCGTCTGACAGAAGTTTCTGACAGGAAACCATATTCCAAACGCAAGTTAGTCAGACGTTAAACACCGGCAGAAATGCGCGCACAAGTCGCTTGTACAGCAGTTCACTTCTCCTGCTGCTTGTGGTAAGTTATCTGTAAAAGAAAAAAATGAATGTAGTAGGAAAGGGATTACATAAGTGGCACTCTGTAAACACAAATATATACACAGTAATTGTGCTACACCAAAAACAACCTCACAGCTACATTATCTGCACATTATAGTGAATCAATATTTCTCTGACACTGTAATTTATCGACTGAGTATTAGTCCTGCTCTCCATCGTGATGCAGAGCAGCCAACAATCTTACCTTGTGATTTCAACAGAGATTTGAAATCTCCATCAGATACAGCAGGTCTTTCAAAAATGTTATGTTTAAGAAATTTCAACTACAGCTAGTCAAACAATCTCTGCAAACAACTGTAAATATACATCTGCCTGTCTGTCTGGACACATCATCAATAATGTTCCTGGGATCACCGGGTGTTTAGGGTCTTTCAACATCATACAGGTGATCAACCTCCAGGTGACCCAAACGGGGTTGATCAGACCCCAGCGTGTGTTCAGATGGTTAGCTACTCTGAGCCCATGGCTGTCCTCTCCTTAGCCATTGCCATCTTGAGGCACTCTCTGCTGCTTCAATGGTGCTGCAGATGACTCTCATCTTCCTTTCTCCTTTGATGCCCAAACTACTAAAGTCTCTGACTAGAGAACAGGCCGTGAATCCCCTGCACCTAACCTTCCCTGGGAGACACCCAGCTCTGCATCTTGACTGCTGACAGATGCTGACTAGATTCGCGTACTTGGAGAGCTTCCTTTCAAAGGCTTGATCCAAGTGATTTTCCCACAGGACTGTTAGCTCCAGTTACAAGGACTGTATCTGGACACAGGGTGGTGGCTGCAATGTGGCTGGTTAACTTCAGTTCCCATCAGAGGTCCACCAATAACTGCCAGTCTCTTGCTGATGCCAGGATGCCTGCAGTTTATGCTCTTGGTGGGATTTGGCTGCTCTTCAGATCCTCTTGGATGGTTGGCACTGCTTCACCCACTCAAGTCCTGCGCTGAATGCTTCATTGGTGGCCGTCATGTCCTGATTTTGCCTCCATTAATACCTTCCCTTTCCAAATACCTGCATATAGCTGTTGAGGATGTGTTATAGAGTTCCTCACTTGGAACACAATGGTCATGCTGATGACTCAGCTATGCCCCAAGTGTGCAGATTTGACACGCTTAGAAACACATCGTATACTGCCTGGATGAGAAATCCAATGCAGTGATGATCGGCTTCCCAGAGCTCAGAACAAGATACTTCCCTCTCCCCCATCTAGTCCAGGCCCCCTGGTGTATCATTTCCATGGCCTTACAGGATCTCCTCTCCTCTCCTCCACTGCTGCTCTCACCTCCTCCTGAAGTAGACGGTGCCCTTCAGTGCCCTTCATTCCCTTCCCTTCCCTCCTTGGGGAATTGGAAAGGATTTTAACCTGACTCAGCCTCAAGTGGTCACTTCAACGAGCCTTCTGTGACACAGCCTTGACTTTGCTTCCTGAACTGCATCCTCTGCCTTTCATTTCATGCCAGTCCTCAATTGGATCCCTGCATTGACCACCATCAGATCACTTGAGTCTCTGTACTGTACCACTTCTCTGCCTCTTGATATGTTGAATTATTCCTCCAAGGACTTGAAGGGCAGTTGCAGTTTATTATTATGTGTGTAGAATACAATGGTGCTCAGTATCTTTGGCAGCCCCAGCCATCTCCTGAGGTGGCTACTGACCTTCCTCTTCAAGGTCTCATTAGAGTAGGACTGCATAGACGAGGAAGGGCCACAGGATTCTGGTTAGAATGCTGTGTGGTGGATCCAGGCCTTAAACGTCCCTGGTAGGCCAGACTTGTCCACAGATTTCAGCCAGCCATCTAACTCAGCATAACTAACAGCAGGATATTAATGGATGGCATTTTTACATCAGTTGAACTGGAGTCTGCTGTCAGTGCAAGGCTATCTGAGGCACATTTTTAGCTACATGACATTGTAAAGGGCTGTGAAAAAGCATGTATTTAATGTAGTCTACTAAAGCAATATCTTTTGGAATATGACTCATGTGATACGCAGCCCGGACACAGACAGACGGACGCCATATTATAGTCCACCACACGTTTATTATTTATCATATTTACAGTAAAGTGCACAACCCAGTGCACAAAGCACCAATCACCCTTTCACAAGTCCTGGCCACAACAATGCCTTTCACAGTCTCTGGTCCGCCTCCACTCCTCTCCAGCACGCTTCGTCTTCTTCCTCCCGACTCTCGCTCCTGACTGGAGGGAGGCGGCCCCTTTTATGTGCCCCGGATGGGCTCCAGGTGCATCCTCAGGACTTCCGTAGCCACACCCCTGTGTGGCGGAAGCTCCCAAGGAGAAGCCGGAAGTCCACCGGGTGCCCTCAAGTCTCTTCCCCCCTGCACTTCCCGGTGTGGCAGAAGTACTGAGGGCCAATGTTCCCAAGGCATCGGGGCGCCCCCTGGCGGTGACCACGGGCCCCTACAGGGTTGAGCTTCTAAGCTCCGTACACGTGGTCCCCAAAGCCACCAGGGAGGACGCCCCCCTCGTGTCCTGGAGGAGGCACAAGCCCTCCTCCACTCCTCCTAGGCGTCCCGGCCGGGCATGGACGCCCGCCAGGCACCATACTCACTGTTACAAAACATTTCATACACAAAAATGTGATAACTGACTCTTTTATGAAGTAACTAACAAAATTAAAATGCTCCACCTTTCAAACCAGTTTACTGCTTTCCCAAAAGCGCCTGAATGGTACACCAGGCATACATTTACTAACTTATTTAATTTACTTATTAACATGTACTTGTTGAAATAAGAGATTTACTATAAAGATTGTAAGACAGTTTTCAAAAGTAATCACTAGTCCTAAAAGCTTGTTGTAACATTTAAGGCAAATAAAGACTAAAATTAAGAATGTTTGAATCAAGTTTAGGAGCTCAACTATTCAAATTTCAGTGCATCATGGCCAACCCACCATTAAATATATGCTGTGAATAATGCAGTCTTTTATTAATTTAGGGTTAACTTCAATAAAAATACTGAATAAAAAAGGCTTTGAAAAGTAGAAATTAATCAGTGATTTTTTTAGCTGAGATATTCTGGCAAAGACTTGTTAGTCTGGTTGTCTGTGAATAATGTTGTATAAAGAGATTGGCTGTCTTTACAAAATGTAATGCTGCTGAGGGTACACACGGATTAGATCCTCGCATGGCAGGATTTGGAAATGCAGCCTGGATAAACCTAATATCAGTTGTTAACAGTCCTGTCAGATTATATTTTTTGGCTAAAGTAATGAGGTTGTCTCTTTCTTTCAAGGTAAACCAAAATTGTGCAATTGATGTGCACACGTGACATGCATTTGTGAAAGTCTGCATTCAATTAAATTCAAAGCTACAACTAACAATTTCCTTAAAAAAATCTTTGGTTACAGTACAATAAAGCTAAGATTCTTTTCCCCTGCTTTGATGAGCTTTTCAAGTGGTATTAAATAAAATCCTGCATATTTAGGACCGTAAATGAGCCTGAGGAACACCTTACTCCACCTCTTTTATGATTAATGGTCTGGCTATTGAAAAAGTCATTCAGCTGTAAAACCCAGGCTGAATCTCAAGCAGCATGTTTTCAAATTCTATATGTGATATGACAGCTTATTTACTTGGACCTCTCAGAAATCTGACTTTATTGTGCTGGAAGACCTTTGATTTTTACAGCACACAAATAAGTGTGCGGAGCCAAGGATCTCGAATATTATTCCTAAAAGTGAAGAATTTGCCAAGATTAAATGAAAGCTGTACAGTTTAATAACTTAAAGTAACTTTTTTTTTTCTGCTGACTATAACTGGTCTGCAGTTTTTAATATCAATTTGCAGATTAGGTGAGTAGCTCAGATACAAATTCCCACTTAAGTACCCATGAGCGAGAGTCTGTCCATCTTGTAGGCACTTAGAGATATATTCATTTTACAGCCACACATCTTTTCTTTAAAGTATATATCCTGTTGATTAAGGTACCTGTAGCTCGGCTTTAAAAGCTAAACCAGCCTGCTGCAGCACCTGCTTATCTGCCCTTCTCAGCTTCACATGACATGTCGCTAGTTTTTCTGCTAAATCATTTTGTTTAGCATTGGTTCAACTATTTTACTTTGGCTGGCATTAATTACTTAGAAGAGCATCACTTTTTCAAGTTATGAATTATAACTTGTTCATAAGACTCAAGAATCATTTGCATTACTGCGTATTGCTATTTGTTACAGAAATATGTTTTATTTGAGTAGTCGTAAAGTTCTTCAGGTCTTTAGAAAATCTTACTGTATATTTTAATGTAATCACTTGTTTATTATAACATGCCCAGGTAAATTCAATTTCACTTGATCTGTTAGTTACTTAATGTAACTGCTATATTCCATTTTATCTAAAACTAGCTGCCCCCCACAGCTCTGCCCATGTAGTAGTGAAACAGGACAAACTTTAAAAGTCAATTTAAAAAAATGTAATTCTGGCCAAGTGGAAGGTAAGTACACTCCAACGTCAAATGTTGGCACTGTATCTGATCGTGTTCAGCTCTGATGGGAGAGCATCCCCCACGTGAGGAGATAAGCACGTGGCCGTGATATCTCTGGCAATCAGCAGCTACCCTCTAAAAACACACGTCGCTCTGATGTGTCCCTCAAAAACATCAAGCGTTACTCCTTAACAATCTGTAGATGACAATGTCTGCTGAACAAACAGGTATCGCTAGCTAAGCGGAGGCATGGTGCACTCAAACACGTGGCAAGACTTAGACCAACTCGAACAGAGGCTGCCACGTGAATGAGGAGGGGTCCACCCCCTCCCTTCGGCCCACTGCCTCTCTCTTGGATTCGCACAAATAAATTGGTACCACAAGCGAACTATGATAGTGAACGCTATGAGTGAAGTTGCAAAATCATCTTAGAATGTTCGAGTAAATTATTGTAAAAAATCTGTTAAGTAGCTCTCTCATGAAAAAGGGACAGACAGACAGACAGATGTTGGATTTTATTTATATATATATATATATGTATATATATATATATATATATATATATATATATATCCTCTTTAATAAAACCCCTGTGTGCGTCCATGTGTCCGTGTGTGTGTGTCTTCTGGTGAAGTGCGCATGCGCAGGGCACTCTTCAATAAAGGACATCATTGCTGGGAGAGTGCTGATTGGGTGGTCGCGGCCGCACACATAAAATCCGTTGCTGGGGAGACGCCACACATACAATAATCAGCTGCACGCCAGCACACATTAAAATACTTCCTGGGGAACTGCACAGTACAGGAGAGACGCAACAGGCACGATTATCAGCTGCATGCCACACATTACACCAGTTGCTGGTGAGACTCTGCTGATTGCCCACTGTTGTGACAGAAAATTAAACGCATGTTACGGACATCAAAGCCAATATTACTGTCAGAGAAAATTAAAGGCACACAATACAGTGACGCAGAGAAACCGAATGAGGTCAAGGTCACTTGCCATTTAATATAGAATGTTCCTACTAATGTTTATGCACTACTGTTCTAGCGCCTGTTATTGTAACAGGCTTAATGTCTAGTATATATATATATATATATATATATATATATATATATATATATACAGTAATCCCTCGCTATATCGCGCTTCGCCTTTCGCGGCTTCACTCCATCGCGGATTTTATATGTAAGCATATTTAAATATATATCGCGGATTTTTCGCTGCTTCGCGGGTTTCTGTGGACAATGGGTCTTTTAATTTCTGGTACATGCTTCCTCAGTTGGTTTGCCCAGTTGATTTCATACAAGGGACGCTATTGGCAGATGGCTGAGAAGCTACCCAGCTTACTTTTCTCTGTCTCTCTTGCACTGACTTTCTCTGATCCTGACGTAGGGGGTGTGAGCAGGGGGGCTGTTCGCACACCTAGACGATACGGACGCTTGTCTAAAAATGCTGAAAGATTATCTTCACGTTGCTATCTTTTGTGCAGCTGCTTCCTGAAATGACATGCTGAACGGTGCTTCACATACTTAAAAGCTCGAAGGGCACGTATTGATTTTTGATTGAAAAACAAACTCTCTCTCTCTCTCTCTCTCTCTCTCTCTCTCTCTCTCTTTGTCTGCTCCTGACGGAGGGGGTGTGAGCTGCCGCCTTCAACAGCTTTGTGCCACGGTGCTTCGCATACTTAAAAGCCAACCAGCCCTATTGATTTGTTTGCTTTTCTCTATCTCTCTGACATGCTCTGCTCCTGACGCGCACTCCTTTGAAGAGGAAGATATGTTTGCATTCTTTTAATTGTGAGACGGAACTGTCATCTCTGTCTTGTCATGGAGCACAGTTTAAACTTTTGAAAAAGAGACAAATGTTTGTTTGCAGTGTTTGAATAACGTTCCTGTCTCTCTACAACCTCCTGTGTTTCTGCGCAAATCTGTGACCCAAGCATGACAATATAAAAATAACCATATAAACATATGGTTTCTACTTCGCGGATTTTCTTATTTCGCGGGTGGCTCTGGAACGCAACCCCCGCGATGGAGGAGGGATTACTGTATATATATATATACAGTATATATAGACATTCAATTGTGATGCCCTTACACACTCTGTCAGATCCTGGGCATTCTAAACATATCTGGGCAGATCAGTAGTGGATGAAACTGAGGCACAGACCAAAATGCTTGTGAAAGAAAACATCACTTCTTTATTAAGCACCAGAATAATATTCTAGAGTCAAGCACCCAAATATACACAGTCCTCTGCGATGACGCAAAATGTATTGTACATTGTCACACATGCACATCCGAAGATCTTCTTACAGGCTCTGTCATGGTATGTAATAACACTCTGGGATAAGACCGGATGCTGTCACTAACATTGTCATCTCTTTCTCTCTCCACAGTGCCGAAAAAAACTGTCCAAGTAAGGGCAATTGACTCCGCCCCCTCCAGTTCACTCTCCATAAAAGTTTGGGCTTCCCACAAGGAGGCATCATATTTGACAAGAGCTCCTAAGAAACTGACTGAGAATCAGTGGCGAAGCAGCCTATATATTTAGTTTAATTTGCTTGGACATTTGGAAGGTTAATATCCCCAAGCACCTTTATTTCTGTTGGACTTGCAAACATTAAATGGGACAGCCCAGTTGGCACTCCAAATTTTCCTTTTTGTGGTCATTACTGCACCAGGCCACAATACATATACAAAAACAAAAACAAGTGTAGGTGTTGCTGTACAATGTATACTGTACAGGGTCTCTAAATAACAAGTAAAGAAAAAATAAAAAAAAAAACAATCAAACAACTGTTCTTCCTCCTCCTTTCCACAAGACAAAAATTAAAGAGGACAAAAAAGAACAATTATCAAATCCAAAAACACAATCACTAAATACAGAAAAGGGCAGCACAGTGGCACAGTGGTAGCACTGCTGCCTCATAGTAAGGAGACCCGGGTTCGCTTTCCGGGTCTTCCCTGCGTGGAGTTTGCATGTTCTCCCCGTGTCTGTGTGGGTTTCCTCCCACAGTCCAAAGACATGCAGGTTAGGTGCATTGACGATCCTAAATTGTCCCTAGTGTGTGCTTGGTGTGTGTGTGTGTGTACCCTGCAGTGGGTTGGCGCCCTGCCTGGGGTTTGTTTCCTGCCTTATGCCCTGTGTTGGCTGGGATTGGCTACAGCAGACCCCCGTGACCCTGTAGTTAGGATATAGCGGGTTGGATAATGGATGGATGGATGGATAAATACAAAAAAAAGACACCAGTAATTATATGTACACGGGATGCTCCAAAAATGTTTCTGTAACACAGGCGTTCTACAGAGCCTTCTCACACAAACACCAACTGGTCAAAAGACAAACTCTGCAGGTATTGCTTTGGTTTATGTGTCAGGCCCTTTTCACTGACCTTGACAACCTGGTACAAGCAATCCACTAAGACATAGCAATGTCCATCTTGTCCTCAATCCTGCAGGTGGATGTTTGCATGCATGTGAATTTCAGGTAACTTTCCCCAAACTCTTCTCTGGAACCTTAACTCTCTTATGGTTTTGCATGACCAGCACTTGTGCTCTTGCTCTGTGAGAAACCTCCACAACTCATGTACAGTTAATGGACGTCCTTCCCTCAGCATCCACGGAGTAATGGCAGGATGTCAGTAATTTGTACTAGAAGGAACATGCGGCTTGATAAGCCTCCATGCACCAGCATGACCGATTCACCATGGTTTGTTCCGAAACTATCCGAAAACAAGAAGAATCTAAACCACAATATTACTCACTTGATCCCTGTCTTGCTTCACTGTGTTACTATACTGTAAGCAGTGCTGCAAAAATCAATCAATCTATCTATCTATCTATCTATCTATCTATCTATCTATCTATCTATCTATCTATCTATCTATCTATCTATCTATCTATCTATCTATCTATCTATCTATCTATCTATCCGTATTGACCCAACATGGTTGCTTACGTGTGTGAATGTTCACCACAATAGACTAGCTTTCCATGCACATCTGGTCCCTTCCTTGTGTCCAAAATTCATCCAGAACCTTGTACTTAAAAAAAATCTATTGCAATAAAATAGTTTTCTTTTGTTATTTGCATTTCCTGTAGCTCAGGATGCACAGCTATTAATCTGAAGGTGACAGTAATCTGAAAGGATGAATAAGCCCAGTTTTGTAACATTTAAGTAAAAATACATTTTACAGTGGATATCCAGGTCCTAACTTGATTAAGATAGTTTATGTCTTGGATTCAGAATATCCGTTCTGCTGGTCCAAGTAGGTGTCAGTTTGATAAAGGCTTTTTTCTGTTGACTCACATCTGAGGCTTATCTGTGGTTCTCAGGCTTTAAAATCCTCTTTCTTTTGACAAAACAAACCAGTTTCCTGCCAATAGCATACAAGATTGCAGATGGCCTTTTTCAGTTGGCAGAAGAATTACTTAAAGTTCATAAGTTTATGATTGCTTTCAAATAGCTTGCACTTGTGCACCTCTTCAAAACGTGGGCTGAAATTCAGGGTTATCCGCTCACCTCAGGCAGTATGTCGCCTAAGAACTCTCTTGTCAAAGTAAAAACGGCACACTAGCCATAATCTAAGACATCACCAAAATCAATCAATCAATCCCAAATCACTTTACATATATAATGCAGCCATGAAATATGTATTCCCATAATTCAAAATAAAGTTTGATGGGGAGAAATCTGAAACTGCTGGTTTGTGATGATGATAGCCAAGTCATAGAATAAAATGACCTCTATTTGAAAAGCCTGGTGTGACAAGCAACCGAAAGGTTCTGACTTTTCAAAACAGAAAAAATGTGGATGTTATGTAAACACACTTTAAAGCGAGATCACAATAGCTGTACTTCTATTTGATATTCTTGGCAGTTTAAATGAGGACAAATGTATGCATTCTTCTTTACTTTCTATAAAAACAGCTATGATATTGCGCCCCTAGACAAAAACCAAATGAGATGAATGTGCAGATTGCCTTTATCAAAACAGACTTTACAGTGAATACATAAATCAGTCAGTTGTTTAACACACAGTCATCACGAGGCACTTTACAGAGAAAATTAGATTACAAATCTGTAGAAGGTGATCAGTACAATAAAATCAGAAAATTTAAATATAAACAGATTACGGCACAGTCAGGCACCCAAATGAGCTAGAAAGTACAGTCAACCTGACACATTTTAAAAACAAGTATCGTCAGAAGGTGATTTACAAAGAAAGGGAGCATAACAGGGTTCAGCACAGTGAGCTCCGCCAGTATATATTAATCAGAAGGGTCTTTAGTTGAGATTGGAATATGAAAAGAGACAGCTGCTTATGAATTAGTCTTGCGAAGTCAGACGTGGTTCTCGGACAGAATGCACATCGGGGGACAACTCGTTATAAAGTTTGTAATGTGTAATGGACAGCTGGGTCCCATGCCCGGCAGGGACACCTCTGCTACATCTGTTCCGGGGGAGCAGCTATGGACAGTTCAATACCTCCCCCGGGACGTTTGGTGGCAGCCTCCCTGGCGGACGATGACTCCCCAACCTAGCGCATGGCTCCATAGGAGATGGAGTCCTCCACAGCCTGGTTGGGGGCTCGGATGGCCACTAGGGGGAGCTGCAGGGAGTCAGCAGCCTAGTTGGACGTTTTTTCAGCCCACCCAGAAGGGCAATTAGGACCAGGTGGTCAAGCACCTGGAACGCTTCTGGGTGGGATATAAAAAGGGCCAGCCACCACCACTCGAGGAGTCGGGAAGAGGAGGACTAAGCCTGAGGAGGAGTGGTGGTAAAGAAAAAGAGTGTTGTATTGTGTGGGATTGGTGCTTTATGGACTGTGTATTACCTGTGGGTCACAGGGAAGACGTGCGCCCACGGGTGAAGAAAAATAAAAGTCTTGTGTGTTTATACGTGTCTCGGTGTCCATCTGTGTCGGGTCGGGCACCTGTATAGTGCCTTTGTTACAAATGAATAGCAGCGGAATCCACCACAGACAGGGCCCCTTCTAAAACCTCCACCCCAATCCCCTCCAGTCCATACACTTTAAATGTTTGGGGTTGTAGTGTCCCATTTCTGCTATAAACATGCAAAATAACTATGGAAAGACAAGGAGAGAAAAAAAGGAAACTAAACTGAAGACTTGATGCTGAGCAAGAATTGAAAGGAAGATTGTTGTTCTCAAATCAAGAGCTCAGTAGTACAACGTAACAAGTTTAATAATTAATTTGTATATTGTAATGAGCACGGACACAGGAGAGAGAGACAGAGAGACACACACACACAAACACACAGATCATTGCAGATACTTGGCCCCACGTGTTTGAGAAGCGCTTCTGTGTGCTACGATATCTTTCTGTCATTTTGACTGCTGGATCAGTACATGGCATGACATTCACCTCCAAACTAGAGCTGTGCTTCAAACTACCTGTTTTCTCCATTCCTTGATGTCAACTTGTGGAGCACGGTTGCCAGATGTGTTGTTTTCATGCCAAATTGGGGTATTTTGATATTGTTGTGTGGGGGAAAATATTGATTTGGCGGTGTGCAGGTTTTTAGGCAATTTTCAAAGTGAACGTGCAGCTTCCTAAACCGCCTGAACACTCAAAGGTCAACCCTAACAACAACAACGATAATATTCCAAAAGTCTGTCCCCCACATTCGGCATTGATTGCACCAAAACTCTAAGGGGGTTGGACGTTGACAGCATCATTTACCAGCCTGGACCACATCAATGGATTTTCAGCTCTCATTGGGCAAACCCTTCTGGGGATACCAAATGGAAGAAACCCTACGGAGTGGGAAGAAGAGTGCGGCCTTAGCCATTGTCCTGCATCTGTCTGTCTGGTTGGCTGGCTGACCCCTCAAAATATTCAACTTGGTCTTCCTTCATTCTTTTGCAACATTCTTTTGGCAACTTATATTTTGTTGTTAAATAAAAATAATGCTATAAAGACACTCTTTTTTAATAATAAGTTATATTTGAAAGCAATAGGAAAACTGAAATTCAAGGCAGCCCTAGAAACTAATGAAGAAAACATTTTATTTTCCTGCACTCTATATTTCTCAAAGCTTCACCTTGTTCTTCCTGTTAGTATTTCTGGTGTTTATCTTTATTTATATTGAAATGTGTGCCTGATGGCTCCTGGGTAGCAGCTCTTTTGAGGTCACACATATTGTGCTGTGTTTTCTAATAACACATGGAATAAATTACCAAGTAGTGTGCCAGACAGTAGGACTTGGGGGACTTTCTAAACTTAAATAGATGTTATTTTGGAGAAAGGTGGATAGAATAGGTGAGCTTTGTTGGACTCACTAAAATTGCTTTAATGTTCTAAATCTTGTAGATGTAATCTCATTTACATGTTAAGCTTACACATTGAATGATGTAGTATCTTATGGAAAAAGATGATCCGCTGCGGCAACCCCTAACAGGAGCACCCAAAAGAAGAGCAAGAAGAAGATTGAAAGCTGTAGTATCCCCTACTGTTGGTCACCATGCAGGCAACATTAACGCAAGTTAATTATCTCTCAAAATGGAGAGGAAACATCTAACTAACAGGAAACACCTAGCAGTCAGTGGTCACGATGCTTACTGCCACTGCAGGAAGGCCACAAACAGGGGTGTTATAAAATGAAATTAAAATCCAACACTTGCGGGGGGCTCTTTATGTTTAGAGTAGCAGATTGCTTGAGTAGGAAGTTCACTGGCATGATACTCAACTATGGTCATGGCCTGCATAGCAATTTAAAGAAAGAAGAATTTATACAGGCGATTGTCCACATGGTAGCAGGAACTTGCAGGGACCACAAGGACCATTAGGCTCAGGTCTGGAGAAAATCCATTGAACACGGTGAGCGAGAATGAATGAAAGGCCTCGGGTCACTGAGAGTGAAGAGCAGAAGAAGTCTGGCAGACCATCAGATGGTGACAAAAGAATTTTGTGGCAGCTGGGACCCTTCTATCTATTTTATATTACATGCAATGATATCCATTTTTATTATTAGTCAAGTAAGTAGATGGACAGAGAGAAACAGTCTGAAAAGTCTGAAGTTCCATGTACTTCCCTCCTGACACTAGCATGTCATGCCAGAGGACTTGGGAAATGGGTAGAATAACTGCCAGGGAGACGGGGAGACCAGACTTGGGGAAGACAGAATAGAAGGTGATTGGCAGACGGCACTCAGTTTAAGGCATCCATCCAGTTTAAAGGGGCCTGCCCAGTGCTTATCCAGGCTCGTAGGTGCAAATAGCCTTGATTTTAACTTCAATTTAGTGAGTTTTGCTCTCTTTATATTCATCCATTATCAAACCCACTTCACATATTTGAGAATTGTGGAGGAGCAGCACCTATGTTGGAAGCACTGGGCACAACGCAGGAATTAGTGCCAGTCTGTTGCAGTACGCCAGTTAAGAATTGCCAGTTAATCATTGGGATGTGGGAAGAAAGTCAGAGTATGCAGGGTAACTCAAGTGGCTGTAGGGGGAGTATGAAGCCCCCACCCAGACTTAGGTGCTTATCTTAGGATCAGAACTCTTAGGCAGCCACTGTGATACCCATCCCCTGGTTTATTCAATTTAATAAAACAACAACTACAACCATTTATTTCTTGTATAGTCCAAATTCAAAGAAGAAATGCCGCAATGGGCTTTAACAGTCTTTGTTTATTGACAGTCCCCAGCCTTAACTCTCTAAGAAGATAAGAAAAAACTCCCAAAGAAAAACATTGTAAGGAAAAAACAAAAAAATTGAAAGAATCTTGGAAAAGGCAATCCAGAAAGAGACCCCCTCTTTGGGTGTCAAAAAATGGGGTAAATACAACACACAAAACAGAACACAAGTAATCCTGTCAGCCCAACTCTCATTGTCATCTCAGAAATAAAATACAACAATACAAAGTACTTTGTTTTTGCACAGCACTCATCACCAAGCACAGACACAGAGCGCCATGACAATTCTAAAGGCACTCACTAAATACGTAACTATCTTATGTAAGGATACAGCTTTGTTCAAATACATCAAAATCAAAGCAAAAACTAATTAGCAAAACTAGTAAACAACAATATCTGTCCATCAGCTAAATGTAGAGTCACAGCCAGATTGTACAAAAGGAGTCAGACAAGCCAGACACACTCACAGTCCTGGAGACCTCGGCCAGAAAGTCGCCATCCCCTCCATTAGCCACTGAGTCAGTGCCTGGCCGGCCAATATGATGAAGGGACCCTTCTACCTGGTGACTCCAGTGCTCCTTTACCAGAGATGACTTCTCCATGGCCAGGCAAACAACTGGACAGTAGAGCAGTAAACCATTTTTTTGTGTTGAGGTGGCATGAAGGTGCCATGGCTGTCACTGCTGCTTCACACACTTGGACAAAAGCCAGGGTTTGATGCTTATGTGGTGTTTGAAAGTTCTCCCTGTTGTAGTGGGGCTACATAGTTAGTGTTGTCAAATGTTAGTACTGAGTGCGTACCTGAGTTTGCTGTCTGTGTGTATCAGTAAATGCCGTCCCCCACCTGGAAAACACCTGTTCACAATTAATCAATTACAGCCGTCACAAGACTATTTAAGCAATCAGGAGGGGATAGCCGAAAAAAGAAAAAGAGGAGAGGAAGGAGAGGAGAGAATGAGACTTTTCATTTTCATGACCACGAGCCATTTATACCTGCTGTACTCCACATCGCACATTTCAATCCAGTTTGTTTTTCAATCCGCCGGACTTACTTCAATACCTTCATCACGAGAGACCTCGGGGTCGGACTTCATCATCCACCACGCACTGAGGATTCACGGTGAGGCTGCTCCATTTTGTTCCGGGAAAATCAAACGACTCATTTACCACTAGTTCAGTCAACCGTATTCAGGACAGTTTTTATAACCGGACTCAAGTTCACGATCATTCCGTACCGTATATCATCATTTTTTGTTATTCGTGTTGTGTGTTATATGTTACAGGGGCAAGGGAGGGTTTTGTTGTATTTATATATGGTGGTGTCTCGTTGTTCATGTGGTGGAGGGATATTTATATTTATGTTTCTTTCTATTTTTGCATTTGTCTTGTTGTTTCATTTAATACATTGTGAAGGACAGCCGGGTCCCATGCCCGGCAGGGACGCCCCTGCTGCATCTATTCCGGGGGAGCCAGCATGGGCAGCTCAGTACCTCCCCCGGGACGCTTGGTGGCAGCCTCCCTGGTGGACAATGATTCCCCAACCTGGCGCAAGGCTCCATGGGAGATGGAGTCCTCCACAGCCTGGTTGGGGGCTTGGATGGCCGCCAGGGGGAGCTGCATGGACTTTCCAGCCCAGCTGGTCGACTCGTCAGCCCCACCCGGAAGGTCAATTAGGGCCAGGTAATCAAGCACCTGGACCGCTTCCGGGTGGGGTATAAAAAAGGCCAGCCACCACCACTCGAGAGAGCCAGAGTCGGGAGGAGGAGGAGGAGTAGGAGTAGGAGTAGGAGTAGGAGTAGGAGTAGGAGTAGGAGTAGGAGTAGGAGTAGGAGTAGGAGTAGGAGTAGGAGTAGGAGTAGGAGTGGTAGTGGTAGTGGTAGTGGTAGTGGTAGTGGTAGTGGTAGTGGTAGTGGTAGTGCTGAGGTGAAAAGAAGTGTGGTTTGTGTGCAATTTAAGTGCTTGTGGGACTATGTTGGGCCCGTGGGACACGGGGAAGGCGTGCCCCACGGCTGAAGAGAAATAAAAAGTCTTTTATTTAAGTACGTGCCTCTGCCTGAGTCTGTGCCGGGTCGGGCGCTATATAGCGCCTTTTACAACATTTAATCAGTATAATTTTACATACCCGCTTTTGTGTGTTTATATTTACACTGTCGATTGTGGGGAAAAGTGTAATTTGTTAGAGGTACGGCTTGATAGTTGGATTCATACTCAGTAAATTATCCAGGCCACAGGTCTTGGAGGTGTAGCTGCCGGCTGGGTAAGGGGTCGGCCGTTACACTGTGTTCTCGGTGACTTTTCACATTTTTCCACATGGTTTCCATGCACATGTTGTAAAAGTTCATGTTGTTGGGAATGTCATATCTTGTCTAGAGCTGATTCCTTCCTGCATGCAACACCAAGCTAAATGAAGGACATGTGATGGGGTGGTTCACTTGGTTTATGCCTATGAAGTTTATTAGTTCCTAAAAGGTATGGTTTCAGCATCACATTAGGTTATTGAAAATACTCGGATGAGGGTTGAATTCTATTTTTGTTGCTTTCCTTTTTTTAACTTTCTGTTATTTGTTTCTGGCGGCACGGTGGCGCAGTGGGTAGCGCTGCTGCCTCGCAGTTGGGTGATCTGGGGACCTGGGTTCGCTTCCCGGGTCCGCCCTGCGTGGAGTTTGCATGTTCTCCCCGTGTCTGCGTGGGTTTCCTCCGGGCGCTCCGGTTTCCTCCCACAGTCCAAAGACATGCAGGTTAGGTGGATTGGCGATTCTGAATTGGCCCTAGTGTTTGTGTGTGTCCTGCGGTGGGTTGGCACCCTGCCCAGGATTGGTTCCTGCCTTGTGCCCTGTGTTGGCTGGGATTGGCTCCAGCAGACCCCCGTGACCCTGTGTTCGGATTCAGCGGGTTGGTAAATGGATGGATGGATGTTATTTGTTTCTAGTTTTAGTTTTCTTGTGTGCGTGTGCTCACTATGAAGTCATTTGTTGTGCAAGTTCAACTTGATTGTATGCAATGTTATTTTTGACAAATAAAAAAAGGAAAATATTTAAAATGAAGAATTTAAAAATAATTATGGATTTCATGAAATAAATAATTGTGTTTTATAATTAAATGATCATGAAAAGCAATTATAAGGCATTGACTGTGAACAACTGAGAAAAAAAAGCACGACCTAATCTAAACGTGCCAGGCTGTGAATAAAAGAATAAAAAATCTTTCAAGTGTTCATTTCTTTGGGTTCTGCTTTTTAAACACTTTCAGTCTCTTTTAACTGGACATAATCGATAATTTTTGAACGGGTGCTTCTTGGCATATCAAATACAACAGTGGAAAAACTGCAGCTGTTTCTTTGGCTCAGCGAAGATGCAATCGCCTCTGCGCATTGTTATCAGGCTGCCCCTTGGTATTTCTTCCATGCTACAGGATGTGTTTAAAACTACGCTGTCATCCAACACTGACATTCGCTTGTCATCCATAACGATGACTGATATTGGATGCTGTTGCCATCTGATAGCATGAGTGCACAGATTTCTTAGAGGTCACTGAAATCCAAAATTGCCTGGCTGGGTTTTGTATTAATACCAAAGTGAGGCATTCTGTGTCTGTGTTAAATCTGAAATCAGAAATGGAAACTGGCAAACCAAGAAAGGAATATTCATTGTTATATCTATCAAGAGCACAGAAAAGCTGCTGCAATAGACATAAAATATACCTTTATGTTCAGAGACTCGAGTCATCAGTTATATGTGGCACTTGATCTAGTGATAGCCTTTTTAAATGAGCAAACCCAAAAGAAGGGACACGGATGGTTTAAATTTGAATTTAGTGTAAGGAAGACATAAATTTTCCGCATCATTCAGCAAGGCGACCAACAGCAAAATACCACTGAGGAGGGAAGGAAGAATTCCGTGGAATGAGACTCTACACTGCCAAAGGTAGACCATCTCATGAATATTTTACAGACTGCTGCTCAGACCGTCCCTCACAGACAATTTACTGGTGGAAAGAAACTATTCCAACATGCTGTCACCCTGGGAACAGCTACGTAAGGCCACGGTGATGGGGCTTAAGATTAAATCTTAACTCCCATTAGTGGTATCCACGCTTCAGAGAGGTCAGAGAGAACAAAGGCCAAAGTGAACTGCAGGTGATCAACATGAGAAAAGAGACAACGCTAAGGTCACCACTTGCTTCTTCTCACACTTACAGTGGATTCGGTTAGCATTCGGACTCTTTCATTTTCTGCACGTTTTATTGGGATGTAGATTTAACTTCAAATGGATTACTTTGCCCATCAATCTGAGCCCATTAAAGGGCCTGAGTTGCCTCAAAAGCTTGCATATTGTAATTGTTTTAGTTAGCTAATAAAAGGTGTCATTTTGCTTGACTTCTTATTACGGCTAACACAGTACAACACCCTAGTATTACAGAAAGACTGCAAATTTATTAAAAATCAAAAACTGAAATCTCTCTTTTATATAAGTACTAGCAAAATACCCACGCTTTGCAGCAGAGAAGTAGTGTGTTAAAGAAGTTATGAAAAAGAAAAGGAAACATTTTAAAAATAACGTAACATGATTATTAATGTAATTGTCATAGGCTTATTTTAGTATTGAGAGTGAATTTGATGATTGTAAAGAGTTTAATTTTTGATTGTAAATGTATGAGAAATGCACATTTTTAGGATGTAAGGATCTCTTTGTAAACGACGTTTGCAGTTCTGCCCTCGGGCTATAAAAAGACCAAGCTGTCTGCTGAACTTAGCAAGGCCAACAATGACAGGCTTGAAGCAGTGGAGTAAAGAAGACGGGAGCAGTGAGCACGACCACCAGCTGAGGAAAGTAAGGAAGCGAGTGAGGAGGCACATGAGCGTGGGATGTCGTTAACGTATATAGGCAGGGAGCCAATCATGTGGTAGGTGCGCTGACAGCAGCCGTGCGGAAAAAGGAAGGGAGACCGGGGGTGTCCCTTGTGCATCTCTGCCGTGAAATAAATCCTCTGTTAACAGAAATAAGGAATGAAACCGCCAAAAGGAGAGGTCACTTCCGAAAGTCCCTTACGGCATAACGGTGAGAACCGCCAAAAAGAAGACGTTATTTTCAAAAGTTTGTTAGGGGGCATGGCACGAAATGAAACATACTTAACGTTTGTAAGTACAGTGTAAAGGATGAGCATGGGAAATTTGGGCTTCCTACATATATTGGAAGTCGCAGAAATAGTGAGGAGGGGTTTCCCCTATCTATATATACAGTTTAAGGGGTACACCTGTTTCCCCCCCTTGGGTGTTGCAATAGGACATGAAACATACCTAACTTTTGTAAGTACACTGCAAGGAATGAGCATGTGAAATTTCAGCTTCCCACCCTTAGGGAAAGTGGGAGAATTAGTGATGAGTCAGTGAGGGCTTTGCCTTTTATATGTATAGAGTCAGACTGTTAATTCAGTACTTTGACAGCAACTACAGCTTTTGAGTCTTCTTAAGGAAGTCTCTACATGCTTTGCACAACAGGATTGGGGCAGTTTATCCCATTCTTCCTGGCAGATCCTCTCACGCTCTGTTAGAATGGATGGGTTCGGTCAGTAAACTGACGTGTTCAGGTCTCTCTGTATTTGCTGGGGCACTCTAGGACAGTGAAGGAATTGTCCCCAGGCCACTCCAACGTTGTCTTGGCCCTATGTTTCAGGTCATTGTCATGCTGAAAGGTGAACTGTTGCTACAGTCTGAAGTTGTGTGCACTCTAGAGTAGGTTTTCTTCAAGGACTTCTCTGTATTTGACTGCATGCTTCCTTCTATCAGTCCTGATCAGTCTCTCTGTACCTGCCCCTGAGAAACATCTCCATAGCATGATGCTGCCACCACCATGCTTCACCACAGAGATTTATTAGGCAGGTGATGAACAGTGCTTGGTCTTCACCAGACACAGTTAATCCTTTTCCATCGTATTCTCTGAGTCTTTTAAATGCCATTTGACAAACTCCAAGCAGGCTGTCTGAGATGGTTTTCCTTCTGAATGGTTCTCCCATCTCAGCAGAGGACTTATAAAGCTCTGTTAGAGTGACCGTTGGTTTCTTGGTTGGCTTACAGACCAAGGCCCTTCTTGCCTGGTTGCTCAAGTTGGCCAGATGGTCAACTCTAAGAAGAATCCATGTGATTCCAAATGTTTTATATTTCTCAATTATTGAGGCCACTGGGCTCCTGGAAACACTCAAAGTGTTAGAAATGGCGTTATGTCCTTCCCTGATCTATGACTCACTACGATCTTCTCTCGATGGGCTACAGGAAGCTCCTTGGACGTTATGGCTTGGTTTTTGTCCTGACATGCAATGTGAATTGTGGGACCTCCTATGTGTGCGTTTCTAAATGATGTATTGTATAATCAATTCATTTAATCACAGGTGGACTCTAAGCAGGTGCTTGACACACTCTGAGGATGATTAAAACAAACAGGATGCCCCTCACCACAATCTAGACTGCCATAGCAAAGGGTCTGAATACTGATATAACTCAGAGATTTCAGCTTTTGATTTTAAATGAATTTGTAAATCTTTCTGACAACATGTTTTCAGTTTGGCATTATGGGGTATCGAGTGTAAATTGATGGACAAAAATGGGAAATGCATCCATTTAAAATGAAATATACTACACGTTAAAGTGTGCAGAACGTGAAGGGGCCTGGATACTTTCTGAATCCACTTTACCTCATATTTCATGTCATTTGCTTGTACTGCTTGCTCCTCAAGACCCTTTTCACACCTAAGATAGCGTTATTATAATATGTGCTACAGATCCCTAGAACTACAGCAAAGAGAAAAAAAATGATGTGGAACACAAATGACCAACACTGCTTCCCTACCAGCCCAACAACACGTACAGAGCACACCAGCAGAAGCAAAATGTACTGTATGACTGGAAATAAAATTGTTATTGTACATACTATAAAATATACACAAAAAATGCATTTGCAAAAACCCTGTGCTGTAGCATACCACCCCTCTCATGGTTTACAATACAAAGCACTCCACTGTTAAAGCTTGAATACATAAATAATAATAACAAATAATAGCGAAATATATATACCAGGGGTCTCCAACACGTTGCTCGCAAGCTACCGGTACCTCACAACCCCTTTCTAAGTAGCTCGCCAAAGGGTTAATGAATCCTACATAAATTTGAAAACTTGATAAGTCAAATTAGGGGAGGGCAGTCTTTCCAAAAATCATATCACGATCCAAAATCTGAATTGCAATCTATCTTTTCAATGTGGCATATACTTACAGTAAGAGAATATCTGGATTCAAACTCATCAAGACCTAAGTAACACTTTATTTTAAATATCAAACAAAGTTGAATTCAATTGTTCTCTCATTCGCTAGCTAAGCAGAATTAAGGAACACGCCACGAAGCTGGCGAGTGAGTGAGGAAGGACCCTCCCCTCGGCCGGCTGCCTTTTTCTTGGATTTGCGCAAATAAATCAGTACCGCAAGCAAACTATGATGCATAGTAAAATGAGAGAAGTCGTGAAATCAACCGGAATGTTCAAGCAAATTACAGAAAAAAACCCGATCTAAATCCGTTAAGTAGTTCTCTCGTGAAAAGCGGACAGACATGCAGACAGACCGACATTGGATTTTATATTTTGTGGAAGCCAGTCCCAGACACAGACAGACGGACGCCTCCATGTCTACACAAGCACACGTTTATTCACAATAAAGTTCACAGCACACGGTGCCCCTGCACCAATTACCCTTTTGCCTCTGATCTTCACAAGGTCTTTTACAGCCTCCACTCCTCTCCGCCGAGCTCTGTCCTTTTCCTCCTGACTGCAGCTGCCAACTGGAGGGAGGCGGTCCCTTTTATATCTACACGTACACCAGGTGCTTTCTGATGGACTTCCTGCGGCACTTCCTGGTGTGGCGGAAGTGCCGCATGAGCACCCAGAAGCACTACGGGCATCCTCACTATTCCTTCTGCCAACACCTCCGTCTACTGTCTGAGGCTCCACAATCGACTGGGTGCCCACTGGCAGTGGCCACGGGCCCTTACAGGGTTGAGCTTCCATGCTCAGACCCCGTGGCCCCCAAACCAGGCAGGGCGGTTGCCCTCTCGTGGTCCTGCGGAGGCACAGTCCCTCTCCTGGTCCGTCCAGGCGTCGCAACTAGGCACAGCCCCCTGCCGACCACCACAATATTATATATTAGTAAACCTTCAAAATAATGTGCAGTTAATGTCTCAGCAGCATTCTCAGCATTTCTGGAGCTTAGTAGAGCCAGATAACTATAAAAATCTTCACCAAGCAGCTCTGAAAATGTCTGCTTTGTTTGGGTCTACATACCTCTGTGAGTCGGCCTTTTCTGTCATGACAAGTTCAGAACAAGACTGACAGATAAACATTTAAATGACTTCATAAGAGTGAACCTAAGTGGCTGCACTCCACCATACACCTGCCTCTCTTGTTGACTCCATGTAGTGCCAGTCATCTGACTAACTAAAACACACGTCACACATGCAACTGGACATGTGAATACTCTTGTGAAGTGAAACAGTGACATGGAACAAAATGACAAATGAATACGTCATATCTGTGGATTAAGGAATTGCATTGTTTTGTTCTGACAGCATTCATGTTTTAATTCAATAGTGTGAGATACACTAGAAAATGCATACAGACATACAAAATGCACTTGCAGGTGAACTAAATATTTTTTGTGATGTTTTAATGCAAAATGTGAGTTGTGGACACCACTTTGTAAATGTGCAGGCAAAACAAGCTTATTCAGTTTGTTTGGGTTGAAATGAGCTATGAGAATAAACGTTAGAAAACATGAGTAGCTCTTGGTCATTTTCGTTTTGTAAAAGTAGCTCTCAGGGGAAAAAAGGTTGGAGACCCCTGATATACAGTATACTAACCACTAACCACGCATGTCTGTCTCTCTCCCAAATTCACCATAAAAAGGTAAAGGGATCCTTTTATATTGTCAAGTCCTCTTGCCTTCTATAACATTGAACGCAGGTTCTTCCTTACCCTTGATATCTACAACTTTCTATCTAATGCTTCTTCACTACTGCACCTTCACCTTTTTAGGTATGGTTAGCCACTCCCCTTTGAGCTTTTATTGGTCCCATTAGTCAGGTGCTCCTTCACAGGTAGTCTGTAGGTTTCCAATGCCCATTCAGATTCTACAGAAATGCTGAAAAGGTTCAACCAGACAACAACATTAAACACACATGGCAGCTGTTACAAGCGTTCTATAGATCAGGCCACCCTTGGTAACAAACATCACCCTACATTAAATAAGAACTAACACAATGAACAAAATACATTATATGTTCTGAAAAAAAAAAAAAAAAAAAACATAGCCCATTTACCAATCCATCCATCTGTTATCAAATTCACTTTGTCCTATCAATGGCAGTCAAAGCAGAAACCAATCCCATGATAACAATAATTGGGAGCAAAAGTAGAACAAATTTCACTGTTAGACAAACAGACTTCTGCCCACTGTGATAGGAGGTGGCTACTGTGGCAGCCCCCCAGCCCAATGCTGTCGTGCCAGTCATTAGTATTCAAGTTGGCTCACCTGGACTGTAGCACAGACCAGCTGCTCCTGCCTTTTTAATTCGAGCCAACGTCAGTGAATTACCCGCTGGCAATGGAGTCACTGAGCAACCAAGTGAATGGCGTTGAACACACCAGGAGGTGTGTGTGTGTGTTCAGGTAATTGTGATGAGATTCAGTATCTGAAGTTGTGAAATGATGTTGCCAAAAAACAAAGAACAAAATCATGAGCAATGAGGAGACACCGAAGGATTTGAACCTTCTCAGTCTAAGCAAATAGAGGTTAAGAGGGGACATGATTAAAAGTGTTTAAAATTAGGAATTAGTTCAGTGGATCCCAGCTGTTAGGTTAAAATAAATTCTTCAACAAAACCACAGGAACACAGTTGGTAATTTTGTTAAGGGCACAATTCATGCCAATATTAGAAAGTTTTCCATGACATAAAGAACACGAGACATGTGAACTACATTACCAAGCAGGGTAGTAGGGAATGGAAGTTTAGGGACCTTAACAACTTCAACTTGATGTTATTTTGGACAACTGAGCTCTGAAGGGTTGGCTCTTGTCACAATTGTTTTAGTGTTATAAGGAGTGAAGCCTGAAAGAGAACAATCAAAAGCCAATAACCAGGGACATGTTGTCACCAAATTTCAGACAACAGAACCATTAACCAGAAAGCTTTCAGATTGTTTGAGGTCTCAGTCAGGTTGGACACTGTAGTGAGCGCTGTACATGGTTATAATAGCAGCAAAATGCATCTTGGGAAACAACCTTCAGCAACAGTGCCATACGTCTTAGCATCCCAGTAACTAAAAGCTTAAAATTAATCCAAAACTAAATTATTTATACAAAACACATATTCAGAAATGTTCCTTGGGGTTAGAGCTCTGTAATGATCTTTAAGAGGGAAAAGGAAGAAATGTGTTTGACACAAACAAATTCTGAAAAAGAGTCTCAATTAGCAACACACCCAGGTGGCAAACACATCAACACAAAGTGCAAATAAGCTGCAATGTGAACGACTCTTTGTTGGCTCTCCTACTACAGTACCTAATTTGGTCTTGAAATTGTCTTCTGTTTCCTTGATGGGGTGGCTTGGTCACTTGTCCACCTGAAAGTAACTGAAAGTTCTTCCCTTCTTCTGTCCCTTCACAGAGCCAGCTGAGCCCTCACCCCAACATTCCTCCCAACCACAGACTTAAGGAGCCTCTGATCCTCAGACAGATTAAAACTGTTGCCACTTTGAGGGTCAGAGACAGATCTGGTGACATCTTGCTAGAACATTCTCTGGGATTCCTGTGCCTGCTGTAGGACGTAAGTGGTCAATTCTCTCATAGTGCCCATCACCTGAATGAAAGCCCTTTATGCTGCCTGCTAGAGGTGGGTAGGAGGGTCCCTGCCTTCTGCTAGTCCATGCCACGTTCACATCAAATGAGCACCTTAGCTTCAGTGTTTCCCACTACGGAGGCCACATGTTTCAATATTTTGTCCAGGAGGTTTTCCAACCTCTTCCCATGCATCCCTAGAGATAAAGGCATGCATGACAACTGAAGAGTCTTGTGGTTTCTAGCATCCTAGGTACCCTCGACTCCAGACCATATTGTTAAGGGGATAGCTGAAGTACCTGGGGTGATAAACTCCCAAACATTCATGACAGCATGGGTGTTGGAGCTGAACATGATAATCGGAGTGTGCTTAGCCCAGCTAAATGACGCCCTGGAGCCGGGTCTGATCATAGGGAAGCATTGAAGACTTCATCTTGGCCTGTTAAGTCTCTTTTCTCCATTATGGAGACATTCTCTTTTGCTCTTCCAGGCCACCCAGCACATAAACTCCGGCTACTAGTGCGGCTTGTTTGTGGTCTAGGAGATGGCCTGAGGGATTGACCCTTAGGGATCTTTCCAGCTGGACAATCCTTCTGTCCTAAAGTGCATGTAAATTCAGGTATCAACTTTATAACGTGATTTTTAAAAGGAAGTAGAAATTGGATTAAGCAAGACAAGCATGCCCTCCAAAAACTATGCTGCCATGCAAAGTAAAAAAAAAATAAAAATGATTTAAAGGAGAAAGATGCAAGGACATGTCTTCACATAAATTGAGTTTTGTTCTTAGTAACTGTACCTGATTTTGTGGAGATCACCACACTGGAAACTTTTGAAGAACGACTGCACTTATTTTTAGAGAATGACCTGATATGAAGGGGTGAGCTGTTAAGTGTCAGCCTCTGGAGGTCTTCACATGAAGCATAGCACTTTCTCTTCAGGGATTTGAGTGCCTTGTTTTCTACAAAAATGCAGTTTTCAGTTTTTTTCCTCTCCTGAACATAAGAATCTCAAATCTTTATAAAAATCTATACCTAACGTTATATTTTTTAAATGGACAAATAACATCGTAAATAAAAAATTGAGAGTGTCTCCCCTAGACTTCCTCATATACTGAGATATGGGAATGGATATTTGAGGAGTAAACTGCAGGGCAATGATTTTATATTATGTACATTAAAGAACCATCAACAACAAATCAAATCAAATTAATAATATATTGAACAATTATTATAAAAGTAAAGTTAAATAAATCGGGACTCTGCAGCTGCATGAATAAAAAAGTACCACTTCCGGTTAGTGGAAATAGCTCAAAAGTTGATAAAAAATCTACGTTTTGTACCTAATATTTGTATGCAAAATTTGGTTGACCAAAGTGAAAGCATATTCAGGTTATCATGTTTACATACACACACACACACATGCAGACTGACACACAGACATAATTCCAAAAATAATATTTTCGCACTCAGTGAGGTCTAAAATGTCAAGATTCATCAAATTCAGACTGGAATGCCAATACGGATTCTCTGTGCAAGAGAGGACAGAGCCGGCTATACTTCCTTAGAAGATTGGCGTCCTTCAACATCTGCAATAAGATGCTGCAGATGTTCTATCAGACAGTTGTGGCGAGCGCCCTCTTCTACGCGGTGGTGTGCTGGGGAGGCAGCATTAAGAAGAAGGACGCCTCACGCCTGGACAAACTGGTGAGGAAAGCAGGCTCTATTGTTGGCATGGAGCTGGACAGTTTGACATCTGTGGCAGAGCGACGGGCGCTCAGCAGGCTCCTATCAATTATGGAAAATCCACTGCATCCACTAAACTGTGTCATCTCCAGACAGAGGAGCAGCTTCAGCGACAGACTGCTGTCACTGTCCTGCTCCACTGACAGACTGAGAAGATTGTTCCTCCCCCAAACTATGCGACTCTTCAATTCCACCAAGGAGGGTAAACGTTAACATTATTCAAAGTTATTGTCTGTCTGTATACCTGCATTATTATCAATCTTTAATTTAATATTGTTTTTTATCAGTATGCTGCTGCTGGAGTATGTGAATTTCCCCTTGGAATTAATAAAGTATCAATCTATCTATCTATCTATCTAAATTCTTGAGGTCGAATTTTTGGACGATTACAATACTTTCCCTATACTTTGTATAGAAGAAAGTAAAAATGGAAGTCTATAGTACAGATGCGTCTTTCTAAAACAAGACAAATGGCAAATGGTTAATTCATTATTGTTCAAGAGTGTTAGCATGTAAAAGCAGACTCTGTAGGGATAAGTGGGATACAACACAATAAAGTGTTGGGGTCTCCTTCATACCTCTGTTTATTAGCTGCAAAGCTAATAAAGAAAGCGACCTTGTCAGTCATTCCGTGCTCCCTTTCCAAAAGTAGTGCTCCTGTGGGCCGGTGTCTGGGTCTGAAACTGAACGCCGACTTCCAGCCATCATGGTATTTATGTAAGGGTGGTGGTGGAAAGGGGTGGGACTTCCAGGAGACTCCAGAAGTGAGGTCACCACTCCTCTGAGGACTCCTCCTCACCTCTTAAGCTGGAAGAGGAAGACAACTTAGGACGTGGGATTCAGCATATCCCGTCTGGAGCCCCCTGGCACTCAACATGACAACTGTCAGGAATAAACATCAGAAAGTCTGAATCAGCATAAGACACCCAAATTCGGGGTGTTGGTAAGAAATGTAATGATTTGCTTCATGAGGTGGGGCATAATAAACAAGAATAGTTGTGACAAGTATTTCAAATATTAAAATGTGTACTTCGGTTGAAATGTTTAAAGTCTAAATATTCTCGATTGTAACACTAGGGTGTTGTACCGTGTTAGCCATTATGAATGTAGAGAAAAGCCAAGCAAAATGACACCTTTTATTGGCTAACTAAAAAGATTACAATATGCAAGCTTTCGAGGCAACTCAGGCCTCTTACCTGAAGAAGGGGCCTGAGTTGCCTCGAAAGCTTGCATATTGTAATCTTTTTAGTTAGCCAATAAAAGGTGTCATTTTGCTTGGCTTTTCTCTCAATTGTAACAGAAATTTGTCATTTTTCACCTACTGATAATAAATAACGTCTTATTCTTAATCATTGACCTTGAAATAGTCTAAAATGATACCCCCCAACTTATGTTTGAAATTTGTCATTTTTAGCCTTCTCTTAGAAGGCTAGGGTCACTGGTAAAGAATTAATTTTCATAAATATTATTATATTCATGATCAGCAAACCTCAAAATAGCATAAAACGAGACTATATTGTCGCTATTACAGACCCCCATTGTTTCAAATGTGAAAAGGAGTAACCTTGACTCCTGGACTCCCATTAGGAGGTGAACCCCTGGGGTCGGTTGATGTGGCCTGCACAATTTTAAGTCCTTCTGATCATTTTTGCTGAAGACACCTATTGGGTTTTCTCTTTGTCATAAGGGTGTAACCTCCCGATTGAAAAATGGCTTAAAAATAAGGGGTTTAGGTTCTAAAGGACCAGAAATAGGGGGATAGACCCCAAAAAGCTAGAAATAACTAGACATCAAGACATCTAAAACTGAATCTCAAAATAACACACTGCACGTTTTTCGTTTGTATCTGCAATTCCGGACAACTGAGAAGTGCACAGCACTGCTATTATTTAATGTAACTGTATACATTTCTGTGTACCCTATCTATTCTACAAGTATTAGGCATCTGTTGCCGTGTATATTTGTCAGTAAGTGTCTTCCTCCCCATGTTTATCATTAGAGACTTGTCTTACTCAGCTCGGATGTGTTAAGTTTTGCATGCATTTGACTCAGGCCTGGTAATGGCTGTGTCTCCTAAAAGGAGAAGATGTGCTGGTTGTGCATGTTATACAAACACGTGACTCGAAGATCAGCAGCTCTGTAACTGATTTCTATCTCAATTATTTCAGTGAGTTTATAGAGATGATTAGTATAGCAGATATATATGAATCTCAGCAAGCTTTCTGGGGGAGTTGGATGCCATTCACAAATCCTGAATAAAATTAGCACTGTTCCTGTGAGACAGCATGTCCTCCAGGCTTTCCATTTTCAATACTTTAAATGCCAGGCAATCAAAGCTGACATGTTCTTTTCTGCCTTAGATAATGTGGCCACTGGCATTGGGTGTATTTTGAATGATTTATGTCTGCTAAAGGAATCATACTGTGTGTGGCCCTGAGTCACCGATTTTAAGAGAAAAAAGTTAAAAAGAGCAGTCTTTTACCGTTTACCTGCGCTGCCGGATACTTCTTTTAAATGTACTTTTTAACACTGAATTGCCGACGGTTCATCAAAGTGGCCAGCCAGCTGATCTCCTGGCTGTGCTGAACAAAGCACAAGTGGACAGCAGCTGGGAACACATCTTAAATATTCTTGTGCTTGTAGAGCTATAGGGTTGGAGTTTTATGTTACATATTTATATTGATACTTTATTTCAATCAAACACCATGCAATTGGGGGCAATAAAGTCAATTATTCACAGCAGGTCCTGTTCACCTGTCATTTACATGTAATCGACAAAGAGCTGATCTTACATTAGTCAGAATGTGATGCTTCTTCAATTTAATGTTTTGTGTTGTACATGTTGTCTGATGATGGAGCCCCATGTTTGTTCATTATAAAAATCTTTTTGTTCAATGTTTTAATGGCACACAAGCTTTTAAAATTCATGTGATCTAAGTGGAACTGTACTACAGGAGTAACTACCATTCTCTGTGTCCTGTTAGTAGGCACTGCATGAGTGACCAGTGGCAGATTGTCTGGATGAAGCCTTCTTGTATATCACTAGTTGTGCTAAGATGGCTTGAAAGCTAAATAATCAGCAAAGTCCTCAGTGTTAACAGTTTGCAGTGCACCGTGCAATGCTTATGTCTATGGTATATGCCATTTGGATTTGGATTCATAAAAGCAGTGTTAATGTTTATGATGTGCCATCTATTTGATCAACACATGCAATGCATTTTATTACTAAAAATGCTTGTGATGCGCCATCTTTTGCAATGACAGAGATAGAGTCACCGGACAGACACACAGACGCTTAGCCTTTTACTACGGTGTAACATTTGCGCTCACACTTGAATGGCTGCCAGTTACAACTTCCAGTCATGCCAAACCGTACTTGCCTTTCAGTTTTTCTTACCTGCCCTCCACTCAAGCTCTCCAGTCGACAAACAAAAAAAATCAGATACCGTATATACTCACGTATAAGAAACCTGAAAAATTGATCATAAAATCAAACCCCAACTTATACACCCGTTCAAAAATGCAACACTTAATTTTGATTTTTTCTTGCCTCCTCCAATCTCGCACCAGTTTCTCAGACACATTGAATTTTGTTGCAGCAGCGCAGTTACCAATTTCTTTCGCCACTTTAACGACTTTTAATTTAAAAACAGCTTCATATTTTATTCTGATCAAATGCTTCATCGTAGATAAGGGATGCTCTTACGATAAAGGGGTATGAGAGTGAGAGATACAAAAAACACATATCAGTGCAAACGTTGTTTCGGAATAATTTGGGTATACCGTGTGGTCACGTAGGCACAATAGAGAAGAGACAGAGAGAGGGGTTAGGAGCACACGCTGATACAGCGCATTGCCGCACCCACATAGAAAAAAAAGGCCGTGTGCTCCGTGGTTACTCTCTCAGGTGGGCGTTAGCATATCATAATCCCTTGGACCAATAGTGTGAGTTTTCTGCATTCGACTTATACAACCGACATTATAAAATACCAGAAATTATACGATGAAATCAAGTCCTGACTTATCCACGGGAGAACTTATCCGCAAGTATATATGGTAAATTATTCAAAGATAAAGGTTCAGGAGGTGTAAAATGAATATATTAGAAGAGGATAAAATATTACACACACACAACCCCAAATTCCCTGATCCCGATGTAGAAAAACACAAAACGGGCCAACCTCCCTTGCATTAACTATGAAACATATATAAATTACAAAATGAAAAAGAAACCTCCATATACAACAAAGTCCAACGTGAAAACATGGTAACCGCAGAGACTGAGAAATGGCTGGAAGCTGGTAAAGTCCCAAATGATGAATTGACAGCAAAATACAGTTCAAACGAGGCTATTCTGAAACGTGAACCAAGACAGTCTCACCGGCAAGTCCAGATAGCAGTCGGTAGTAGATAATGGAGAGTCCAAAACACTTAACTGCTGTGTGTGACTGGATGAAAGGTGATGATCTGTTAATGATAATAATAAAAATACACATTTTATTTACATAGCGCCTTTCCTATGCTCAAGGCACTTATTTAAACAGCAGGGTATAAGTAACATTGGGTACAAATATTTCTGCTTAGAACTCTAAACACATTAATACAAAAGATACTAAGCATTAAATAGAATAAAAGGCAATAAGTAAAATACTAAATTCAATACTAAAAGAAAAGCCTGAACAAATTGCATCATTTGTGATATAACACACACATAAATTATCCTGAGCATCTGGACAGAGAGGTTACCTGAAAGAAGGAGCAGAATGTCAGTTTAAGTTAAAAGCCTTCCTGAACAGATGAGCTTTAAGTTGTTTTTAAAAGAATGAATTGAGTCAGCTGATCAGATTAATTTGGGGAGGTTATTCCAAAGTCTGGGTGCTATAGAGCTGAAGACCTCGTCACCCACAGAGTGCAGGTTAGTGTGGGGCACAAGATTGCCAGAATCCGAGGGCCTTTGTGGGAGAATAGGAGCAGAGTGATGGAGAAGGTCACTGATGTAGTCCGGTGCAAGGCCATTTAAAGTTTGTAGGTTATTAACAGAATTTAATATTCAATCCTATAAGACACAAAAAGCCAGTGAAGGCGAAGCAGGATGGGTGTTATGTGCTTGTTGTTGCTGGTTCTTTTCAATGAAGTAATAGCAATGTTTGTTATGACAGATCTAAATTTTCTTTTCAGTGCTTCCTTTTCTACATTTCTTCATGAAATGAGCAGTCCTATCTTTTAATATATGAAACTCTGAACTAACAGGAAACCCCCAACTCCGGCAAGGTTAAGTGCTGTTGATTGGTGACGTCTTTGCAGATGCAGATGGGTTACTCTTTTTTGGGTATGTATATGTTTTATACAAGAAAAAGAATAGACAAAACACAACACTTATAAACACCAAACAAACACAACTGACATTTCATGTAGCTCTGCTACAGCGGTAGATTATACACTAATCTATCCACCCAATTATCATTTAAGTCCACGGAGTTCACTAGGCAGAGCAATTACTGGCAGCATTGCACACAAGGCTCATGTCTACCCATGAAGGTACACCAGTTCATGGTAAGAGATGCTTGCACCCATGGTCACTGATACTGAGCAGAGACAGTTGCCAGTCACTGAAACTGGAACATCCACAAAAAATGTGGATACAAGGAGAAAGGGCAAATCATCTTATCATCTTGCTGAACTGAGTAGACACCAGTGTGTAGACAGTTTTGAAACAAGGGTTACAGAAAATGGTTACAAATTGACCATCACAAGTGAAGAGGTCATAAATCTAATGGGACAACACAAGACTTACTCTTCCTTACCTACTAAGAACACTGCAACAAAACCATCATAAAGATATTCACAGACCAAAAGATTTTGCAAACACTTCTTAAACATACTGAGGGAATCTACAGTTCCGATGGAGGTGAGCAGCTCATTCCTGCAGCTGGTAGCTACATGTGAAAATTGTTTCAATTTACATTTGGTACAACTTGGAGGTGTAATCACCAGATTCTGTTTGCTAGCAGACCTGAGCTGACAACAAGGAGCATGGGACCTCATGGAGATGCTGATCCACTGACCACTCTCTAGGGAAGCATCAGTGACTTTAACTTAATGCACGCTGCTATTGGGAGCCAGTGGAGTGACATGAAAAGAAGAGAGACACGCACCTGTCTTGGCTGGTTGAACACAAGATGTGCTGCTGCATTTTGAATCATCTGCAGAGGCTTGGTAGAGTATATAAGTACCCTGCCAGTGAAGAGTTGCAGTAGTCAAGACGTGACAAGGCCAATGCCTGGACCAGAAGCTGTCTTGCATACTCCATCAGATACTCCATCTTGCAGATGTTAAACAGATTGAATCTAAATAAGAGATTGTTCCAGTGCACTCAGTAAAGGATAGCTGATCATCACCACAAAGTTACATCTTGACTTGACAAGTTTTGGTGTGTCACACGCATGCGCATGGAAGACGGTTTAGGGGCTCAAATATGTCATGTTACAGCTAGACTAGGGGTTGATGCTGTATATGCTTTCTCCTCTTGTCTCTCTGCATACCAGCCGAAGAACAACATCTCCTTTCCAGTCCCCGAAACCCACTCACCACTGAAGTCACTTCCTGTCTTCAGAACACTCCAGGAGATGACATCACTTCTAGTTCTGGCCTCCCTGAACCCTCCTGCTGCCACCATATTTATATTTATATCCCAGATGTGTGTTGGAATCCTGTCTGTAAAGATGTGCTTATTTTGCCTTCCTTTTTCGACAGTTTTTTAAGTATATGGGGTGGCCATCCCCAAACCTTTTTGTGACTCTTCTGTCCTTGTTTCAGGTGATAATTAGTTGAGAATTATAGGGTGTTGAATAGACAGACTGTCTAGGATAACAAAGGTTAAGCTGGTGATGGAGCGTTGTCATTCAAGTTGGTATCAGTGAGACAAGCTAAGATTCTAGCAGAGACTAGGAGGTCTCCTGGAGGGAACTAGAGGTTCAGCAACATTGAAGTGATAGTAGAATACATGGGTGGTAGTATACAATGAGAGAAAAGGGGCTTCCCTGATGCATCCTTGACATCTCAACTCTGCAGGACACATGGTGAAATCTGCATGAGAAGTGGGATTCAAAGCATCTGAGAGCAGTCCCAGTGATGCCAAGGTCAGAGAAGGTGGCAAGGAGGATCTGGTGGTTAACTGTGTCGAAGGCAGTAGAAGACCAAGAAGGATGACATGATAGTAGCCCTATCTAACCATAGCATGTGAACAATAGTCAGCAGAACCATGTGATGTGATGCCTTCTACCTTTTAGCTGGCAGCTCACCTGCTTATCCCAACAGGCTTTGCAACATTGGAGTCGCCCTATCCGCAGGTGCAGCAGACTTTCAACTGGTCCAGTTGCCTTCGTCCCCTGGTTGCATACAGCTCCCTCGCTGGACCGAGACTTGGGTCTCCAGCGACCATGTCACTCACACTGGGGCTCTCCATCTCCAGCCTCCTCGACTCCTGCTGCCTTCTCAGCCATATGCAGTGAGCCATCCATACTCCCAGTCACTCCAGCTCCTCAGAAACGCTCAGCTGGAGCGAGAGCTTCCAACTGCCCCCACCAAGTGTCGGCCAAACACTCCTTTCTGTGGCCCTCCTCCCAGCTGCCTGTCTTCTAACCAGCAAGCCTGCTCTCAATCGCTCACACACCGGCTTTTACGGTCTCCTGCCTTTTTCTTCTTCTTCTTTCTTTAACCTCTGTCTGTTTCTTCCTTCTTTGTTCTTTTTCTCCTCTTTTTTTTTCTTTTGCACTCATGCTTCTCCTTTGCATATGGAGAACGTGGCACAGGTGTGGCGATTAGCAGCTCCCGGCATCAATTATGGCCATGGGCGATACCATACCTGTGCACCTAAGTGCAGAAATGACCACGCTGCATTGCATCTGGGAACTGCTCCCTCTACGCTACCATGCCCTCTCCTTAAAGCCACGAGTGTGGCAATTATTTATTTAAAAACTGGTCATTCATTCAGAGCCATGGACCCACTATATCACAAACCATCTCAGTGGAATGGCCACTATTGAAACCAGACTGGTTAGGATCGAGTAATCTGTTATGCTGGAGGAAAGATGACACCTGGTTAAGACTACGTTCAAAAGTTTTGGATACAGGTATGCATCCAAATTACCTACTTGAGGCAGTGTGAGTGTGGGCTTTTTGAGAAATGGAGATGTTAAGGCCTGTTTGAAAATAGTGCCAGTGTTGAGTGAGTTGTTGACAATCTGTTTGACTGCAGAAATGAGTGAGTGAGAGATAGGCTGAAGGGGGGTGGTGAGGGGATGGGGTCAAGTGGACAGGCAGTGGGACAACTGGAGAAGATATTGGAAATATCTGTGGTGGAGAGCAGTGAAATAGCTGAGAATTTTGTGTTGTGCTCAGGAGGCAGCAGGATAATTGGCAGGGGTGGTGAGAATTGGCCACTGATGGCAGCCACCTTTCCATGAAAAAAAGGTAGCAAAGTCATCAACAGTTAAGAATACTGAAAGTGGAAGTGGTGACAACTGGAGAAGAGAGGTGAAATGAAGAAAGGTATAAGTATCAGTAGTCACTGGAAGAAAATTACTTTAGTGATGGTAGGGGCAGAAGAGGAGGGTTATAAAAGAGATTGATACATATCTATATCAGATTGGGCCTTTGACATCCTCTATGGCTATCCTAAGTTTAGTCCTTGGGCTACGTAGAACTTTGGAGAGCCATGAGTAGGAAGGACTTTTGTATGCAGGCCTGAAGCACAGAGTAAAGATGGTGTCAAGTCATGGGGACAGAGTTGAGAACAGGAAGTCAGCAACAGTATTAGTGTCAAGTGAGGAGAAGTGGTATGGAGGAGGGAGGACAGAGGAGAGACTAGGAAAGAGGAAGAGGTGGGAGAGTGGAAGTGGAGGTGAATGCAGAAGAACACCATGGGAAGAATGGCCGGGGGTGAAGAGGGAAGAAATGACAGAAGTGAATGAAACAGTGGCTGCATGTGTGTAGAGGAGTGGCATTTGTGTTTGTGGGTATGGGGTTCCATTAAGGAACAAGATCTAGAAGGCTTTGTGAGGTTATGTCCTCACTACCACATCTTTGTTTAAAAATGTAGACATTAGTCTCCATTTTCGCCTTTTGTCCACACCTGATTTTAACCCCTGAAAAACAGGGACTTTTTGAAAGCACTACCTAAGCATTACAGTGTAGCTGGGAGAAAGCAAAGAGTTTTGAAAACACAGACTCTAATCGTGTTCTGATTGGTCTGTGCTTATTATGTGGCCCTTCCCTGATTGGATCCTGATCAGTACATTTTCTCAGCTGCTTTGCTTGCCTTATATTTGTGTGTTACTCTCAATAACAATTTCACCTCAATGTCAAAACATTTCAGGTTGGGTTAGTGTGGGTGGAGGAGCTTTTGTAAACATTATGAAAATGCTAGTGTAGATGGAGATCATATTCATTTACAAAAGACATTTTTAATTGTACACATAGTGGTGTGGACACAGCCAGAGTTGGTGAGGTATGGAACTGTGTCAGGTTTTACGAGAAAATAAAGGGAGGTCCCCAATGATGAGAAGTGCTCTGCTGTTGTCAGGGATGGAGTACATCCTGTTCATCTTAGCAGCACTAGATGATGATATGACTCTGGCATGATCAGTAAAGCCTGAAAGCATCTTCATTACAGAACTGCTGCTGTGACCACTCATCATTAGGAATTAAAAATACGTGAAGGTGGTAAGTGGCAGCAAATGCTTTCAAAGTAAGGCAATTAGCTTCTGTTACTTTAAGAGAAGGCATACTTACCACTTACTTAACTTTAATGAGCTAAATAAAAACTAGGGTTAAAAACTTTACTGCCAATAAACTGAAATGATGTCAAGGCAGGAAAAAAAATTTATGATAATGAAGCAATTAATAAACGATTTTGCCCAAAGGATTATTATCAGCAGTTTAGCCGACCAAATAAAAAAGAGCTTTTCAGTCAAACTGGCCAAGTGCCTTTGTATTACTTCTTAACAGGAGGAACCACAAAGGCCTCAAATGACCTGATAATAAAGTGAGGCTTGTTTTCTGTCCCGCTTCACTGCCTGCATCTTAATGTGGAAAACCTCGAGTGATCCTGCAGCATCACTTGTAATCATCTGAGAGGTGGGAGCCCCAGTACAGACTGATTTTATTCACGTGTGAAAACATTTCATTTTTGACCCGTCCTTCACTGAAGCTCTAACTTAAAGATTTAATTTCAAAGGTGTCAGGACATTTCAGCTTTAAACTAAAATAGAAATAACTCCCTTTGTCAGCTTCCATGTCTAGTAATTGTGAGCTGTATGGCCTACTTAGTACCACAAGTTTACAAGATTCTGTGTTAAAATTGTAACTTTTAGCCGGCAAAGAAGGTGACCTTGGGTGCATGATGAGAAAGGATGGTTTTTTAGTAGTAAAGAAACATAAGTGAATTAGATATGTCTAACAGTGATAGTGTTGTAAGCAGTGTACTAATACACAATATTACCAACCTTTCACAGCACGTCCTCATTGGATTCCTGCAGCTCAATCTCAGGTCCATACTCTTAGGGCTTGAAGGCTGATAAGATAAAGAAAGGGGCCTCATGTATAACGCTGTGTGTAGAAGTCACACTAAAACATGGCGTACGGACAAAAGTGGAAATGTGCATATGCACAAAAAAAATTAAAATGCACAAAATCGTGCGTAACTCAACTTCCACGCATTTCCGCTCCATAAAGCCTGGTCAGCGGGAAATGTAACGTGCATGAAACACACCTGCCGCCACACCCCAACTCCTCCCAGAATTTTGCATATTTGAATATGTAAATCAATATAAATAGTCCTTTCAGTTGACTGTTTTCTTAGACAACAATGGCAAAAGCACACATAAAAAAGAAGACTTTCACCAAATTCAAAGCGGAGGTCCTACTCAGTGAAGTGGAGGCAATGAAACACATACTTTTTGGTGGCTTAGGCAGTGGTATAAGCAACAAAAGGAACTTGATGGAATGACAACCAAAAGTTCAAGTTCAGAAAGTTGCACAGTGCCCGAAATAAAAAAGAACTGGTCAGATGTGAAAGTCAATGTGAAAATGCGAGTCACAGCTCACCGTTTGAGTGTCAAATGGAGGTGTATTAGAGCACAGAGAAAAGAAAAAAATAGGGACACAATGAAGAAAAAGGGGTGGAAATGTCAACTTTAATCTCAAAATTTCCACTTTTATCTTATTTTGTCATTAAAGTAGAACATCATAAACTTAAAATCGATGATTAATTTACTAGAGTCTCTCAAATCTCATCGTAACTAAACTAGCATGTTAAATGCTTCATATTCTATGTGTTCTATGTGTGTGAATCACTACACTCTTCTTAAATGAGCTTTCCCTTTCACAGACAGGAGCATGCAGGCACTGATCTCCACACAGAATACATTACATTCATGATATCACAGCTCTCTGAACATTTTAGAATACTAAGATGTATACCTAATTTCATTTTCATGATGAAATGCATTAAAACATGTATTAAACATGGAGGGTTGTTCCTGCCTCCTGCAAGATGCTTGCTGGGATGCATGTGACCCTCGATGAAATAATATATTGCAGTAGTATTGTGTCTGTCAAATGTACTAACCTCCAATTCCTGTCCTTCCGTTTTCTTTCTCCAAGTAACCAATCACCACAATATAAGCTCTGTAATAAATGTAAAACCAGCTATAAGCTTAAAACGGCAAAAGAACTTCAGCCGATACTAAATAATGATGGCACGCTGAGAGATGTATTCCCAGGACCTCCCCAGACCTGCAGCAACTGATTGTCCGAAGCTCCCTGAATGGACCAACAGATAATGGCACAACTCCCTGTCTACAGAAAAGATGTAAAACGTGTGCTCACATTTATAATACAGATCGTATAATTATACTACAGTGCTGACAAGAATATTGCATAAAGTGATCATTTTCCTGCAGATCATCTAGATAGATAGATAGATAGATAGATAGATAGATAGATAGATAGATAGATAGATAGATAGATAGATACTTTATTAATCCCAGGGGGAAATTTACATACTCCAGCAGAAAAAAATATTAAATTAAAGAGTAATAAAAAATGCAGGTAAAAAACAGACAATAACTTGAATAATGTTCAACGTTTACCCCCTCTGGTGGAACTGAAGAGTCGCATAGTTTGGGGGAGGAATGATCTTCTCAGTCTGTCAGGGAGCAGGACAGCAGTCTGTCGCTGAAATTGCTCCTCTGTCTGGAGATGATACTGTTTAATGGATGTAGTGGATTCTCCATAATTGATAGGAGCCTGCTGAGTGCCCGTTGCTCTGCTACGGATGTCAAACCGTCCAGCTCTATGCCAACAATAGAGCCTGCCTTCCTCACCAGTTTGTCCAGGCGTGAGGCATCTTTCTTCTTAATGCTGCCTCCCCAGCACACCACTGTGTAGAAGATGTGGTCTACCTAATTTTTTGCATGAAACTGAAATTGAAAACTGAGCAAACAGTCTACCAAAGATGAATTTACCCAGGGTCCACATTAAGCAAAGCAATAGGGATGTTCCAGTAGCAGATCACTTCAGCAGCCATGGACACTGTGAGAGGGACTTTAAAGTCACAGAGCTTATGGGCAACTTCAAAACAGAGCAACAGTGAAAGGAATGGAAAGTTAAACTGATGCTAAAATTTAACACATTACAACACAGTTTGAATAGAGACAAGAGTTTTATGAGCAGATATGAGGATTATTTACATCTCCCTGACTGATCCGGTTGATTTGATTACAGGTCCACAAAGTAAGGAAAAACTCATCCAAAACTTGAAAAGACTTTGTTGGACAGTTATTTACCTTATCTTTTCTTTTTCTTATTAACCTTAACAATACATTGTTCTCCTCTTCTGCTAAATGAATCTTAGGCTGGAGAGGTCTGTTGATGTTTGACACTGAAGATGAGCCACTTAAAGGTTTGCTTTCTCTCCTAGTGTGTATATAAACACAGGGAACTTCATTTTCTGTATTACACTTTGCCTGAAGAAGGAGCCTGAGTTGCCTTGAAAGCGTAAATATTGTAATCTGCTCAGTTGGCCAATAAAAGGTGTCATTTTGCTTCACTTCTCATTGTTTTAGTTTTGTATTTTGCAGGGATCTGTTTGCATTTTTATATTAAAGGGCCTTTTTCTGCCAATTGTCATCATAAAAGGCAAATTAAATCCAATGAGATTTAAGTAAGCAAGTAAAGTTTATTTATCTAGTGCTTTTCGCAGACAAGGAGTCACAAAGCAATATATAATAAAAAATAAAAGAAAACAGAAAAAGATGAAGCTAGCCAAGACATAGACACACTAAGAGACACAGTAGAGTAAAATCTAACAAATACATAAATTAAAATAAATAGAAATATAATAAAAAATAAAATGAATAACAATAAGCCTGGATTAACAAAAAAGTTTTTAAATGTTTTTTCAAAAGAGTCAAGAATCAGCTGTATGAAGATGAAGAGGGAGATTGTTCCAGATTTTTGGTGCATTACCCCTTAATCTCGTACGTGGAACAACTAACAGATTTTGAGCCTGAGATCTAAGTGTGCAAGAGGCAGTAAGTTTGGGTTAGAAGATTGGATAAATAGACTGGAACGTGTCCATTGAAGTACCAGAACTTAAAACAAATCCCAAAATCCACCAGAAGCCAATGTAAAGAGTATAAAATAGTTGTAGTATGATCTCCTTTTCTAGAACGTGTTAGCAACCTGGCTGCCACATTTTGTATAACCTGAAGACACGAAAAGGATGAATTGTCCAAGCCAGTAAACAATGCATTGCACTAATAAAAGCATGAGGAAACAGGTATGAACAATTATTTCGAGCTCCGATGATGAAACTGTAGCACCAGTAGCGTAACTAGAGTTCGTGCCACCCAGGGTGGGGTGGTGCTTCAATTTGCCGCCCTCCAACATATCTGAATACGTTAACCTATTTAAAAAGAAAATTAAAATGACGTATAGAGGAAAAGTAAGATAAATTTTGCACAGACTTATTCATATTTAGAGAAACAGCAAGCATTTTTCACATATAATTATTTATAAGCATCAACTAGACAAGAATATAGTATAGATGCACTGATAAGCCGTGTTCTAATTATTAGTTTTACATAGTGGGCTTTGCCCCCTGCCCGCTTCACTCGCCAACTCCTTCCACACCCCCGCCAAGTGAAGAGGGGGGCTGAACGCACCCCAAGGAGACACAGCCGCTCCTTTGAAACCCCTCTTTAATGGTGATAACAATTTGGAAACAAATAACAGTTGTTTTTTTTACCTCCTCTTTGCTCGATCAGCTGCTGGCTTGCTGCTGCTCCTGTGCCATGTGATGTGCATTTCGTGCGGCGCTTCAAACGTTTTAAAGTCACTGCCTTGTCTCTCTTCTCCCCCAGACATCCTCAAACACTATGCGATCTATTTTCGCTGTTCCGTTATTTCACCGAATAATATTTTCCATTTGTTTGCGCTAATGTGATCTTTACTCTCATTTTTTTTTCACCCTTCCATTATCTCTAACCTAAGTTTAGTCCTTGGGCTTGCCTGTCTCGCGGGACGTGAAAGTGTCTCTCTGTCTCTCTTCAAAAGATCACGTCTCATCGCAGGAAAAAAGTCTCGTCCCAAGTTTTTTCTGCACAGAGTAAGAATGCATTCAGATTGATAATGAAACAAAATTATAAATTAGTTGTTTATCTTTCTAGAAATTATTATCGGTGTAATGTTTATGTTTATTTTTGTTATTGCCTCAAAAATTTCAACTGCTGTGCCTGATGCCGTCACAGAAGGACAGTCTGAAAATTATTTTTGAAGCATTTGTGGATAAAAATCAGAGAATTTGACTTTTTTCCTTTATGAGTGATATTTTACTGAACCCTGCTGCTTACACACAAACTGTAGTGAGCCTTTTGGCCAATAATGCCGCCTGGGGTGGACCGCCCCTAGCTACACCACTGCATAAGAACGCAGTTTTGAAATGTTCCTTAAATGAAAGTAAGAGGAACAAGAAATAGATTCAATGATGTGCAAAAAATAAATCCACGAGGACTGAACACTTTTCATCAGAATAAAAATATACCCGAATTCATCCCTCTCATATATCTACTGTAAAAGAACTATTTCTGCACAAGATGAAATTTTTTTTTACCATTTTCCTTTCATTCTTTTGCTTAGTTTCACTTGGCTACTTTAAACTACTTTAAAAAAGAGAAATGCAATGTGAACACAGGGGAGTCTGGTGGCACGGGGAGTACAGCTGTTGCCTCAGAACTTTGGGACCCTCAGTCCAATTCTTGTTCCGGGTCACTGTCTGTGTGGAGCCCCTGTGTTCTTCCCGGAGTTGGTAGGATTTATTTTTTTTAAGGTAGTTTTACATTTTTATCCGCCATCAAAAGACATAAGTATAATTGTATTTGATGGTTTTAAACTGGACCACCTAATGGAGTCGTGAAGGCAGATACAGATAATGAATGGATGAATGAACATTTAAATGTATTCCTTTTATAGATCTTAATACATAAAAATACATTGACTGGATAAAATGTGATTTTCTTTTTATTTAAAAATGTAATTTTCGAAATGTTACAGTGAACCAAAAACTTTAGAGATGTCTTGCCCATTTCCCAAAACAACAGTGTTCAATTTGGAGGAGATGATGTTCTCTGCACTTTCCGTATGACGTGGACTGATTGCCTGCTTGTACCTGACACTTGAAATTGGTGCTTACTCACTCTAATCAATGGAGCAATCATTTCTAAACCAGTTTTTTTTTTATTTTTTGGGGTTTATTTTATAAAGTTTCGCTGCAGTCAGACAGGAAAATGCATAAAGACTAAAGATGATGAGAATAAAAAAAAAACCTCATAGAATCTGAGGACTTCACTGAACAAGCACACCCGTCTGCTCTCTTGTTCTCGGTAACTGTACTAATGTAAGAGTTTCAAATGTCTCTTTAAAAAAATAAACTCACATATGTCCAAGTGTTAATGATTTTGTGTGAGATTCTTGGCTCAAGGTTCATAATAAAATGTGTTTTTGTTTTTACTTTAATTCTTTCCTTGTCAAAATATTTCATATGCAATCACAAATGTCCCACAATACGTTGTCTCAAATATGCTAAGAACATTTAAATTGGAAATAAAGCTGAGAATAAAAGAATGGCCATCTAAGGGATAAAGAAGACAGTACATTGTACTGTGCATGTTTTAGTTTTTGTAATCTTTTGGGTTTGAATTGCAGGCTTTCATCATTTATGGGCTAGGCAGGGTTAAACGAGTTGGACATTAAATACCATTTCCTGCAGACCCCTGTCTAATATTGTATTCATGTACGCTTGCCCTTCCTGCGTCTGGTGTTCCTCCTGCTTCGAATGGGAGCTCCCTCCATAACCTGTTAGTTAAATGGAGCCCAGAAGACAACAAGAAGGAAGACAGCGAATCTCAGATAAGGTCTGTGGAGCTTGACGTGAATCTAAGGTCACGTCAGGCTCACAACTAAACTGTACCCGAGTCCTCGCATTCTGCTGCCTGCCCTCATTGAGTCACTGAAGGCCACACTTTTGTTTCTCCTTTTATTGGTTTAAAGGTTCTGATGAGTTGCAGCTGCTTGTTAAGCTCAAGATGTTCACTAGAGGACTGCTTAACATCCATTTCCGAATCATTAATAACCCACTTCTTCCATTAAGCCTCATGTCATGAAAAGGAAATGTGAGGTGTTGTGTGATTGTTACTTTTTTCTTCCTGCTGTGTAATTATGAATTTAGCGATTTATGTTTTCATACTTCAGTGAAGTAAAAGCTTAAGTGGATTCAAACAAATAATGTAGTAAAAGACAACAAAGACTCCATGACAAGGCCTAGGCAACATACACTGGCATTGATTAAAATATGAAGAGACTTCGAAAGAGAAAATTCAATTCAAAGTTTGGAAAGGGCATACAAGTAGATCAAAAGCCATCTGTATAACAAACTTCAGAAGAATTTAATTTAATTAAAACAATAATCGTTTTTAAAACTACACCTTTTACATTAAGTTATTACCAGCTGAAGAAAACGAGACTAAAGATGTGAAAAGCTTTGGGGTGCAGCAGGATGACATACTTAACAGTCGCAATATCTTCATTGCTGTGCCTTACCAGGTGCTTTTTGACCCAATAATGACACCCACTTGTCGGTGCCCTGGACATCACATTTTCACCCCAAACCTGCTTTATACTGATTAGCCATCTTAACCCTTAAACCGCTGAAACCGGCTATCGTTGTTTCCCAGTGCAATTTGCCAGCACACCCAAGCCAAGTATATTTGGTGACGTACATTTGTTGAACGCCACAACCGGCTATCGTCGGTTCCCAGTGCAATTTGCCAGCACACTGGAGCTGATCAGTCAGTGCCCTACATTCGCTGAGCAGCCAGCTCATGACCACTGTCGCCCCGTAGCAAATCAGCATCACTGTCCCTGGGATTGAGCCGCTGCACCAGACTAGCCTGCAGGCATCAGCGCTGGCCTCTGTGTGCTCACATGCAGCCAGTTCAAGCGCAGTTGGCTTGGTGATTTACTGAATTTCATCGATGGCGTCAGCTGTACCTTGTACATATCATAACTGATTGTTGCAGTAGTTTTTACAGTTCATTAGCAGTGCGTGAAATGATCAGTGTTGCAGGAATTGTGATGCTCTTTGCATGGAAAAAAATATGCGTTCCATTAAAATTTAACTTTTTCTTGGTGAATTGTGCCGTTTCCTTAAAAAATGCAGCAAAAACGTATTTGGCGTCCAGGGGTGCACTAACCCCCAAGCATGTGGCAGTTTACGGGTTAAACTGTAGTACCAATGATAATAACATTTAGATCAGATGAAACTTAAATGTTTTTATAAATAAAGTGCTTTAAATGCAGCAGAAAAACCATTAAAGTCTATAGTGGGTCAAAACTGACCCAAAGGACATGACTGTACAAATATATGGCACTTCAGCTGAAAATTCATGAAAGTAAATATAATTGTTGTTCATATGGATGAAGAGTGGCATCCCACTGGGGTCAGTGCTGCTATTTTTAATATATATACAGTACTGTGCAAAAGTTTTAGGCAGGTGTGAAAAAATGCTGTAAACAAAGAATGCTTTCAGAAATATAAATAATGATTGTTTATTGTTATCAATTTACAAAATGCAAAGTGAGCGAACAAAAGAAAAATCTAAATCAAATCAATATTTGGTGTTACTACCTTTTGCCTTCAAACCAGCATCAATTCTTATAGGTACACTTGCACAAAGTCAGGGATTTTGTAGGATTCTAGTCAGGTGTATGATCAACCAGTTATACCAAACAGGTGCTAATGATCATCAATGTCACACGTAGGTTGAAACACAGTCATTAACTGAAAATGAAACAGCTGTGTAGGAGGCTTAAAACTGGGTGAGGAACAGCCAAACTCTGCTACCAAGGTGAGGTTGTGGAAGACAGTTTCATGTCATGGCAAGATTGAGTACAGCAACAAGACACAAGGTAGTTCTACTGCATCAGCAAGGTCTCTCCCAGACAAAGATTTCAAAGCAGACTGGGGTTTCAAGATGTGCTGTTCAAGCTCTTTTGAAGAAGAACAAAGAAACGGGCCACGTTGAGGATCATAGACGCAGTGGTCGGCCAAGGAAACTTAGTGCAGCAGATGAAAGACACATCAAGCTTATTACTCTTCAAAATCGGAAGATGTCCAACAGTACCATCAGCTCAGAACTGGCAGAAACCAGTGGGACCCAGGAACACCCATCTACTGTCCGGAGAAGTCTGGCCAGAAGTGGTCTTCATGGAAGAGTTGCAGCCAAAAAGCCATACCTCCGACGTGGAAACAAGGCCAAGCGACTCAAGTATGCACAAAAACATAGGAACTGGGGTGCAGAAAAATGGCAGCAGGTGCTCTGGACTGATGAGTCAAAATTTGAAATATTTGGCTGTAGCAGAAGGCAGTTTGTTCATCGAAGGGCTGGAGAGCGGTACAATAATGAGTGTCTGCAGGCAACAGTGAAGCATGGTGGAGGTTCCTTGAACGTTTGGGGCTGCATTTCTGCAAATGGAGTTGGAGATTTGGTCAGGATTAATGGTGTTCTCAATGCTGAGAAATACAGGCAGATACTTATCCATCATGCAGTACCATCAGGGAGGCGTATGATTGGTCCCAAATTTATTCTGCAGCAGGACAATGACCTCAAGCATACAACCAAAGTCATTAAGAACTATCTTCAGCGTAAAGAAGAACAAGAAGTCCTGGAAGTGATGGTATGGCCCCCACAGAGCCCTGATCTCAACATCATCGAGTGTGTCTGGGATTACATGAAAAGACAGAAGGATGTGAGGAAGCCTACATCCACAGAAGATCTGTGGTTAGTTCTCCAAGATGTTTGGAACAACCTACCAGCCAAGTTCCTTCAAAAACTGTGTGCAAGTGTACCTAGAAGAATTGATGCTGTTTTGAAGGCAAAGGGGGGTCACACCAAATATTGATTTGATTTAGATTTCTCTTTTGTTCATTCACTGCATTTTGTTGATTGATGAAAATAAATGATTAACACTTCCATTTTTGAAAGCATTCTTTGTTTACAGCATTTTTTCACACCTAAAACTTTTCAGATATATAATTAATATATATAAATTATTTTTGTAGGAATATAAATAACAAACTGGTTAAGTTTGCAGATGATACCAAGCTAGGTGGATTGGTATAAGAATCTGTTGAATTATTTCGGAGGGACTTGGACAGCATGCAGTCTTGGGGAGATTTGTAGAGGGTGACCCTGTGTTCGGATTCAGCGGGTTGGATAATGGATGGATGGATGGAAATTTAATGTAAGTAAATGTAAAGTATTACATGTACTGTAGGAAGTAGAAATGTTAGGTTTGAATACATGATGGGAGGACTGAAAATTAAGAGTACACCTTATAAGAAGGATTTCGGGGGTCACAATGGACTGTACGGTATCAACTTCCAGACAGGGTCCAGAAGCCATTACTGTGAGGAGGCTAACAGAACGTCAGGTTATATAACACGATGTGTGGAGTACAAGTCCAAGAGAGGCGATGCTTAAGTTAAATGATGCACTGGTGAGGGCTGATCTTGAGTACTGGGTAGAGTTTTGATCTCCTGGTGTGGAGTCTGAATTGTGAGTATAAAGCTTTAAAGTTTTTAGACTGCTTGGTAAGTTCCTGATAACTGATGCTGCTCTTTAGCAAGACGTTGCACAAAGTTGACAGCCTGCTGTCAGATAACAGGCTAACTGCTAAGGAACACCGCCCAGCATGCTGGAAGCTGTGTTGTGTGATGGTGAATGTGCTGACAGTTAGGTACACTGCTGTTTTACAGAACCAATCATATTAAATGACCATACTTTACTATATAAAGATGAACTTCTATAAACTGTAAGGAAACAAAGGGAGAGAGGAGTCTTTTGGTGCAAGGTGCTATAAGAAGGGCTCCCTCTTCAAAGAGTATAAAAGATTTCTGTGATGAAGCTTCCTCCTGCCTGGTTTCTGAGGTGTCCAAAACAAGGCTTCTGGGTTTCAGGTTCCACACAGGCTACAAAAACAACATAGCAGCGCTACAAAAGTCCAGAGAAGAGCGACTAGGCTGATCCCAGGACAACAGGGGGTGAATTATGAAGAAAGATTAAAAGAGCTGAGCCTTTTCAGTGTAAGGAAAAGGAGATTAAGAGGTGACATGATTGAAGGGTTTAAAATTATGAAGAGAATTAGTATTAGTGGATCAAGACTGTTATAGTAAAATGAGTTCAGCAAACACATGGGGACACTTGGAAACTTATTGAGGGTACATTTTGCACAAACATTAGGGAAGTTTTTCTTCACACAGAGAGCCATAGACACTTGGAACAAGCAGTTCAAGTTCAAAGTTTATTGTCATGTGCACAGTAAGGAAACACGTTTCCCTGTACAATGAAATTCTTTCTTTGCTGTCCACACCAAATGACAAAACCAACGTATAAAGATAAACATAAATAATAAGTAGCAGATAGATAATTCTGGTAGAAAGTAGGACTTCTGGGACCTTCAAAACTCGACTTCATGTTATTTTGAGAAATTAGGGATTGATTGCATTTTTGGGGCCTGCTCTTATTAAAAAAAATTCAACTGTTCAAAAAAAAAAAAAAGCACATTGAGCTACACTTTCAGAATGAAAATGCGTTGTATAAATAAATGCTTTGTTATTACCTAACTAAACCTGCTATATCCTTTCAACAGGCTCTAGTGTTCAGTTATCTTGAGTCGTGAGGAAAGGATCTCTAGTGCAGCCCTCTTTCTGTGCAGCCTCTTAAAGTGCTTAGCCGTTGCCTGCTGTCTGTGCCCCAGACCTTGTGCCATCCTTCATAAGCTCTTTCAACTCCCTCTCTGTCTCTCAGGCCATACATACTCATGCCCTCTAGTGCTCTAGGTCACAGGTCACCATTGTTTCCGTCTTCTTTCTGGGTGTCCCTGTCCCCTTCAGGTGTACATTACAGGGTATTCTGCCCCTCTATGGGTTTCTTTCTTTCTACACTGGAAATCCATGCTGGCCTTGCTCCTGCATCGTGCCACCCTTTTACTCACAAGGGCCACTAATCACAGGTCCAAAATTACATATAGATTATCTAAGACAGAAACTTAAGGGGAGAGCAAAATTGTCCAGCATGGATCCATCCTATGGTAATTTAATCTTTAATAAATAATGTATGTTAATGTTTAGATCATTATGCTAAACACCTTGTAGATCAGGTATGTCATACCGTATGTGTTAAGCCACAAAGTAAATGCCATTAATTTGAAACTTAAATAAAAATAATCAGTATTCTAAAAAATGTAGCAAAACCTAAAGTAACACTTTTACTTATTTTCTTTCCAAAACATTATTTCTGAGGTCAGATTTGTGAAATACGCGTAATTTCTCTTTTTGCTCTTTCTATCTCAGACACAGACACGGAGAAAGAGCTTATTTTAGGATATGCTGTGCTTTGTAATAGACACATACAGAAAATCCCGATCCTGAGCATCACTAGAGTGAAGTTCAGCAAAAGCTTGCAGTGGAATCTGAATTAATTTGATAATTTTACACCCTGAACTGTCACAACATTGTCTTCGCCCTGCAGTAATTAGAGAATAATAATTAATCAGAGAGCATCTAATTAGAAATGATAGTGCCAGTGTAGTGGCAGATGGAACATCGACCCATTTACAGGGTGACAGAGAGCAGCTTCAAGGTTGCCATTCCATCACAGACAGAGCAGACTTGTTCACACAAATACTGAACAAGTTACAGACTCCAAGGAGAAAGGGCCAACATCGTCACAGACAGCAGACCGGAGTTTCAGGAGTTGTGTGTCAGCAACTCTAACCAGTGGGCCGATATCACGTCTCGGGCATCACGTCGACTGACACATACATTCTGGGGTTTGTATATTTTTGCCATGTTAATAGTGATTTTCTCTGACTGCTCTTCTTTCTATTCTGGACCCAGAAATGGTCATGTAAGCTTGATTACTGTCAAGATTGGATCCTACCCCTCAAAAAATGAACAAGTGAATGAGTGATGATATCTATCAAGTAAAACTGAAAGATTAATGTTTTTCTTTTTTCCTGCTATGTACACCACCACTGTTTTGAATAAAATGTCAATATTTTAGTTATTTATACAGGTAACCATGGCTTGAATTAATCACTTTTCCTGCTGTTTTTTCCCCACAAACAAATGTAGACTCATTTATTTGCAGAAGCTTACATGGTGACTGATTTGTTTATGTGTATTTTTGCAAACTTTTGTCATGAGCAGAAAAAGAAAGAATGCAGGAAATAAAGATGTAAATAAGACCTTCTGCTGCCTGTATACTTTTGTCTTCAATGGTTTCATTAATAAGAGTTTTTGGAAGCTCAAGAAATAAGTCAGCCTTATGATTTGGGATTTTGAACCGTGCAGATTTTAGCTTTGCCCTTTTTGAGCATCTGTTAATTTTTACATTGTTTTTTTATTTACAAAATTAGCAATCAGTCACCTTATGTGGTAATTTTTTGCTATTTTGTATGTTTTTGTATTAATGATCACTATGTTGGTTTCTAGTCGAGTGGTGTATTATGTTACACCAGTAACGGCGCACTGCATGATAACGTGCAGTGAATACACTTGACTTGAGCATTCCTAGTTTTCATCCTCTTTCTTTCTCTGTACGTTTAGCGTTCGTTGGCTCAGAGGTCGACGTCAACACACTTGCTGCTTCCTGAGCAGTTCTTCTTTTCTCCACCGTATCGGCCCGCTTCTTCTCTTCTTTCGTCGGCATCTTTTCACGTTAAAACTAATTAAGTCAGTGTTTGTGTTGCAATTACTTGGTATGTTTTCCTTAATTTTTCACTTAAGCTGGCACTTAAGTCTTCAATCTGCCTCAATAATGATTTAAGATATGAAGAGGTAGGGGAAGTGACGGTGAAGGTGGTAGGGATGAGAACGGCGCCCGTACGCATGCGCTGCACAGCCACCTTGCAGGCAACTGCCCAGAGTTGATTCTACAATAAAATAAAATGGGGAATAACCTTGGAGGTCAATCAATACCCCAAAAGCAGATAGTAGACATCACGTAGTATATGTGTACCAAATTTCAGGTCAATAGTTCAAACGGTTTGCGAGCTACAGGTAATTTAAAATCCTGGACAGACAAACGGACAGCCACGGTAGCGTATTATATAAGAAGATGCTTCCTATGTAAGATGGCAGTGATTTAGATTTCCAAGCACTATCCTCTTGGAGCTGTGAGCTGTTAGAATACTAGGATGTATACTTGATATCATTTTTAAGATGAAATTCATTAAAGTATGCATATTACATTATAAACATAAATTATTAACTTCATTTAAATAATGCATACCGTTAATAATTAAACATGTGGTGGCATGGTGGTGCAGCGGTAGCGATGAGTTGGCGCCCTGTCCAGGGACTGTTCCTGCCTCATGCTGTATGCTTGCTGGGACTGGCATGACCCTGGATGGATAGATAGATTGGTTTGACATTTATTACAGAGCTTATATTGTGGCGAATGATTACATGGAGAAAGAAAACAGAAGGACAGGAATTGGGGGTTGGTGCATTTGACATGCACAGTACTAGTACAATAAATTATTTCATTGAGAGTTGCAAACATCCCAGCAACCATCTTGTGGGAGGCAGGAACAATCACTGGAAGGTGGAGGCAAGAACAAACCCCGGACGGAGTGCCAGCTCATTGCTACCACTTTGCATTGTGCCCCCATGTTTAATACATGCTTAAATACAATATATTTCATCATGTGAATGATATCAAGCATACATCTCAATATTCAAAAATGTTCAGAAAGCTGTAATATCATGAATGTAATGTATTGTGTGTGGAGATCAGTGTCTGCGTGTTCCTATCTACAAAAGAAAAAGCCTGTTTAAGAAGCACATAGTGATTCACACACAGAATACAAAGCATTTAATTTGCTACTTTAGTTACGATGGGATTTGAGAGACTCTAGTAAATTAAACATTTTTAAAATGAAGTCTATGATGTTCTACTTTAATGACAGAATAAACTATGAAATTAAAGTGGAAATTTTGACATTAAAGTCAACATTTTGACCTTTTTTTTTCTTTTCTCTGTACCCTAATATGCTTCCGTATGGGCTGTGATTCGCCTTTTCTCAGCGACTTTGATATCTGACCACTTCATGTTTATTTTGGGCACTGTGTGACTTTCTGAACTTGAACTTTTGAGTGTCTCCACCACTCTATCAACTTCCTTTTGTTGTTTATACCACTGCTTAAGCCAACAAATAGCATGTTTTTCCTTGCCTCCACTTCACATTCACAAAAATTTTCTTTGTTCCCCGTGTTTTTGCCATTGCTTTTTCACAAAATGCTGAACTTAAAAGGGGCTATTTATATGATTTGCATATTGAAACGGACGTAATTCTGGAAGGAGTCGGGATGGGATGGCAGGCGCATGCATGTGCGTTACTTTTCATGTTGACAGGGATTTATGGAGCAGAAGTGCGTGGAATTTGGCTTCCACATGATTTTGTGCTACGGATTTTTTTGTGCCTACACACATTTCCACTTTTGCCCGTACACCATGTTTTCATGCAAATTCTATGCACTATGTTATGCATGAGGCCCCTGGTCGTTGTACATATTTTTTGGTAACTAAATTACAGGTTTAGTGCCATTGCAGTGTGTCATAGAGCTATAGACTAAGAACAGCTGCAATGTGCTTCTCTGAGTCCTACAAGGGTAACAATGCTGCATACTAACTTAGACCACTTTGTGAGCAGGTTTAACAGGCTTAGTATGGAAAGGAATGTTACAAAATGATGAGGGAAAAAAGAATACAATGTATTCAGAAAAGAAGATGGCACAAATAAGGTTATCTGTATTCTAAAACAGTTTAATCTCTAACTAATGCAAAAACTTGCAGTTTATGAGGTCAATAAAACAGTTGTTACTAGAACAGGCCATTTACTTGAACAAGCTTCTCCATCCTTTTCATCTAAATGTACTAAAATAACTTCAAGTCAAGATCTGAACGACCCTAAAGTCCTACCTTCTTACACAATACATGGACATTTATTCATGTGTCTATTGTTTTATGAGCAAGGAAATTTTTTTTAACATTTGAGAAAAAGATTACCCTTAACATGTACTTATATGTGTCTCTCTGTGTTTGTTGAAGAAGTTACTTTCCTTTCATGAATTTAACCAGTTCAATCATGTCTAATCTTTTTTATTTTTATTTTAAGCATTTTATTGGTTTTATTAAAATCAAATAACATTCCATACAAGCAAGTCAAGTTTAACAAAACTAGGTTTGAAAAAAATCAACCCCCACCCACGAGAAAGGTAGGCCAACGGAGTAAAACTTTAAACTAAAAATAAGTAGATAGATAAATTAATAAATGAATAACAATAAATAGAATAAAAAAGAGGGGAGCGAATCCGCTTCCTCAATTTAAATGCTTATTCTAAAATGTTATTGATTAGATCCTGCCAGGTTTTGAAAAAGTTTTGTACAGATCCTCTAAGTGAGAATTTGATTACTTCCAATTTAAAATAGCATATAACATCAGTTACTCATTGACTCAGAATAGGTGACTTAAGATTCTTCCAGTTGAGCAAGATAAGTCTACACACCAACAGTGCAGTAAAGGCAATCACAGTTTGTAGTCCTTCTCCACTTTAAGTCCATCTGGAAGAACACCAAACACAGCTGTTAGTGGGTTAGGAGGGATTGTGACACCAAGGCTGTCTGAAAGGCATTATACCACCTAGTTGTTTTTCATCTACAAATTTAACCAGCTTGTTTTTAATTTTCTTATCCAAATCATTATTCTAGGATATATTAAAAAGATGGGCACCTCTTTTAACATCTCCTAAGTTTAATGAAGTCCCCCTCACCATAACCTTTAGTTCCTGGTGTTTAAACCAATTTTATGCCCACTTACACACCAATTCCTGAATGGCCATTCCTTTCACTTTAATTACTAACCTCTCGTGTGCTACCTTATCAAACGCTTTTGGAAAATCCAGATAAACAAACACTGTACTGGCTGTCTCCTTTTTTTGCTTCCTCATAGAATTCCAGTACATTCATGAAACAACACTTCCCCATCTGTCATGCTGACAGCTCACCAACACCCTTGTCCTTGCCAGGTTATGCTCAGTCTTTTCCTGAATCATTGGTTCCATCAATTTACATTACATGTATTTGCTTACAGTGACTTACAAACTCAACATAATATGGGGGACTATTTGTGGACGTTGCTCTAAGTTACAGGACAAGGTTCTAAAATTGATCATCACTCATAAGATGCGCAGAACAATACAAGCTAATTAGAACTCCTAGGTTCCAAAAACCTTATAACTAATACAAGTTGGACAGAAATTCACAGAACAAGAATTCCTCAGGCATGTATTATACACATTATGAGAGTTAGAATTTCGAACGGATGTGGCTGGTGAGGAGCTACACAAGAAAGGAGTCTCGTATGAGATTCAAAGGTGTGCAGAGGTGGCATCACCAGATGCTGTTCTTCAGCAGATCTGAGTAGTCAAGGAGGAGCATATGACCTTGAAAGTGTCTCTATATACATAAGTGCTGATACATTGCATACTCTGTATACAAGCATCAAGAGTTTGAATTTAATAAGTTTTGCTACAGGGGGGGCAATGTAGTGATCTCTAAAGAGGTGTAATGTGCTCATCTTGGCTGGCTGATTACCAGATATGGTGCTGCATTCTGAATCATCTGCAGCAGCTTGGAGACACACACACACGTACTTCTGCCAGCAGGAAGTTGCAGTAGTCTAGATGTGATAAGACCAAAGCCTCAACCAGGAGTTGTGTGGCATACTCTGCCAGGTCTGGTCTGATCTTGTGGAATTCCCCTATAATTCATGAGACAATTACTGGCCTATATAGTTCCTTATTAATTATGTCCTTACAGACCGCTTGGGGCTGACGCAAGGTCCTAATCCATGAAACTCCCATGCAGATGCAGTGGCACACGATCAGATGTTCGTTTGTCAGCCTCCAAAGCTACAACCATAAACTGCACCAGCAGAGTGTTAAAGCAACAAAGCTGTGAAAAATCCCCCCGCTTTACCTTTTCAGAGAGCCGACACTATGCTTTTGAAAGTGGAGAAGAAAATCATTTAGGTTTGACAATGGTAGTATTTGCATTGCATTATTGTTTTGATTTATTGATTTATGTAGTTCTTGGTGATTTGTTATTAATGCCTGCACCGAAAGGTCTCTGGACACAAACGGCAGCAGAGCAATTGTCCTTCTGTGCTTCACATGAGAATAATGTACCAGGTGCTAGGCAGAGCGGGAGGAACACTGAAAATCAATTTTGGTTTACAAATAGCAGAGACACAGGGTGTCATGGGGTCTCTCATTCTCGGCAGTTGCTGTACCTAAAGGATTTATGAGAGAAAAGCTGCTGTGACATCTATTACTTGATAACCCTGAGCAAGTCACTTACCGTAGCTGTGCTTCAGTCGCATGAATATCAGTCTGTTTGTAATGCCTATAGACATGCCAATTTCTAGTGATAAAGATGATAGTGGTGTGGAAATCTGACTACAGACATAGAAAAAAAAATCAACCTGGAGAGAGCAAATAGCAACAACAAAGGACTCTGATGCGCCACTGAAGTAGCCATTAATAACAATGCTTCGTAGGTATGTGCCCACTCTAGGCTAACTGAATTGCTGGGGAAGATGTATCTTAATTCAGATTATTTATTTTCTATTATATAGCCTGGTTCTGAATAAAGAAGCACAGTGGTCTGACAGGTCTAGCAATGAAACAAACTGAAAATGAAAACCATGCGGCATAAAATTGGAGTACCTTGAGAAAGAACCATATAGAAATATCCACAAATGCATCTATGCATAAATGTTTTTACTTTTACATTTGCAGGCCTCCAGGCTCTTAAGGCTATAAATGAAAGTGAAGCACATAGATGGTAATGTAAGGTAAATTAAGAAAATGCAAAAATAAAAAAAAATAAAAAATGACTGACACTATCACATAAAGAACTTCTCTGCTCAGGAAATTGTTCCCATTTCCAGTCACACATCCACCATGGGATAGCAGCATACTCCCACGCACCTTCAAGAAACAGCAAGAGGGAAAACAGCTGGTCTACTGTTTGATGGCCAGTATGGAATCCACATTATTAACCTAGTATCTTAGGGTCAACCATCAGACGGAGCCATAGGCCCTCACCTGGGAGGCTGAGGAGTGTGATATCTCTGTAGTTAGAACACACCCTCTGGTTACCATTTTTAAATATGGAGACTACCACACCAGTATGCCAGTTCAAGGGTAACTTACCTGCCTTCCATGTCACATCAAATAGATGTGCTAACCATAAATAAAATGAATGTTAAAGGGAGTCTTTAAGAAAACTAACAGTCATAAAAACATAAGAAATATGACAGATGAGATGATACTATTCAGCCCATCAGACTCGGTTTGTTTAGCGAATAGCTAAGCTGTCCCAATATCTCATCCAGACACTTCTTAATGGTTTTCAAGGTTTCTACTTCAACTACATGTCTTGGTAGTTTGTTCCAGATTCCCACAACTCTTTGCATAAAGAAGTGGTTCTTGACTTTAGTCTTAAATGCACTTCCCCTTAATTTCAAGTCTTGTGCTTAAATAAGTGATTTGCCATTAAATTGAACAAATTCTGCTAAATCTACTTTATTAATTCCTTTATGAATTTTGAAGAACTGAATTGAGTCCAAATGGAGCCTCCTGTAATTGAGACTAATTAGATAAATGGGTGAAGTTTCACATACTTTGAACAATCTGGACTACGAAAGTTTAAAAAGTTTGTTCAGTATTGACAGAGCACTCCTATTGTTGTGTGTTATTAGCTTCAGAAGATTATATTTGTCTGTAATTATGACTAAGTTGAAGACCATACCACATGCTAGAAGTAATTAATAAAGAAACTTTTTGAACATTTTCTTGCAAGTGTGCTAAATGTAGTATTTGGTTCCCTGCTCATTTAATGACCCTGTGTAGTTTTATTATATTACTTTATTATTATTTTAATTTATATAGTACAATACTCATGATATACCCAGTGGATTGTGGTTTCTACTGTGATCTTTGCCTACTCATAGTGCTTTTACTCTCTTACCTTTTTGTCATTTCAGTTCCCAACTCAAAGATTTCTTTGCTCTTAACAACAATTCACTTTTTCAGTAGCCTTCTCTTCAGTACTTTAGGACAAAGTTCTGCACCTCTCTTGGTATGACTCCAGTTGCAGTGGCCAATGGAGAGCAGGTGTTTACAGCCATTGTCTGCTACCTCATCTGAACTTAGAATTTGGTCTTATCCTATATTTTTTAGGAAACAGATATATAATGCGGTAATAAAAGAGCAAGTAAAATATAAAATATCCCATTTTTCATTTAGATTCACATATTAAAAGAACATTGAACAGCAGACTGGAGATAGAAGAAAAAGTAAAGTTGACTTAAATTTGACATGTCTAATTGGGTTTATCTTGTAAAGAACATTAATGCATTATATAATGTGAGAACAGATCAAAAAAAAAAAAAAAAACAAAACCTCACACTCCTCTTGCAGTTGGTGCTACTCAATGTCATTCTGTTCATAAAAATCAAAGGAGACATAGAAAATGCCATCGTTTTGTCAACCTTTATTATAGCTGATGTAAATAATACATTGAAAATGAACTTCAAGCATTTCTGAATTCAATTGTTTTTACTTTAACAACAGACATGCAGAGGCACTCCAGAGAGCATATAAATAAATAAAGACCAAACACATAAATAATTATTTTCATCTTCAGAAAACATGGCTAGGGCATTAGAAGGTACACACTGCCAGAATCGCTTTGCTCCAAAATGTATGCTGTATTAAACATATTAATTGTGAGGGTATAATTATATTCCATCTACTGTATCACCGTACAAATTACTTCATTAAGAAAAATGTTATATAACTCATGTTGGTGTAATGAAACAAAAAAGCTGAAAATGAAGCACATTCATGAAATTCATGAGGGGACCTCATGTACAGTATATTAGATTTATTAATATTTAATTCTTTGTGTCATAATATTTTATGAACTTTATTGTGAGGAATATATTTCAGTCTACAATCTAATCAACTTATTCCCTTAAGATCTACTGTATGTGGTGAAATGCAAAGAAAAAATGCAGAATGCAGGAATCCAATTCTTAGTTACCTTTTTATTGAATTTATTATTGCATAGCACAACTTTGTGCAAGACATTTTTAGAACAAACATCCACACTTTGATGCTACTGTGGCATTATTGTTTTATAAGGAAAGATTAACAGCTGTAAAATCACATTGGTGTTATTGCAAATAAATCTTTCATGGTTCAGGAGTAGCAACATTGATGATTTTAATATCAGCATACAGGACATTATTTGTAACTGCTAGTACTGTGTAGTGTGGGAACAATATGCACACAAAATATTGATTTCTTTTCTACAGCCACCTTTTAACAATGCTTAGAGCCGTGTTAAAAGTGGACAGTGCGGGATGTGATCCCCTGTATGAAAGCATAAGTGACCCTGCTTCAGCAAAATAACCTGCTTCATTCATCTGCTTGGCAATGTCTTCCACGTTCCAGCCTCCTTCATCGTGAAAGGATAAAAGATGCTTGATCAGGGAAGCATAGAACGCGGTGTTCACGCATTTCACCAATAGGTTGGCATCAAGAATTCGTGAAAGCAGCTCCTCATCACAGTTCAATTCATCAACCTACAGAAAAGAGAAACAAACTCTTTAAAGGTGCATTCCATGTCTTGGCCAATCCCATAGTATTTTCACTTTTGTTTTAGAAGTTTTTCACAAAATGTTCACATTTATGCTCATTATATAGATACTACAGAAAGTAATAACATGAGTAATATTTTGTTTTTACTAGTACTTTTTACTGCGGTGGGTTGGCACCCTGCCCAGGATTGGTTCCTGCCTTGTGCCCTGTGTTGGCTGAGATTGGCTCCAGCAGACCCCCGTGACCCTGTGTTCGGATTCAGCGGGTTGGAAAATGGATGGATGGATGGATAGTACTTTTTAAGTGCCCTTTAATTAAATTATTCATAGATTTTAAGAACAATGCAAAATGAGAAAATCCAGAATCTGGAGTTTATTTGTTCCAAAAGAATACTCCATCCAAAAATTAAACATTTTTGTGTTGTTTACATATACAGTAATCCCTCGCTATATCGCGCTTCGCCTTTCGCGGCTTCACTCTATCGCGGATTTTATATGTAAGCATGTTTAAATATATAACGCAGATTTTTTGCTGGTTCGCGGATTTCTGCGGACAATAGGTCTTTTAATTTCTGGTACATGCTTCCTCAGTTGGTTTGCCCAGTTGATTTCATACAAGGGACGCTATTGGCAGATGGCTGAGAAGCTACCCAACTTACTTTTCTCTCTCTATCTCTCTTGCGCTGACTTTCTCTGATCCTGACGTAGGGGGTGTGAGCAGGGGGGCTGTTCGCACACCTAGACGATACGGACGCTCGTCTAAAAATGCTGAAAGATTATCTTCACGTTGCTACCTTCTGTGTGCAGCTGCTTCGTGAAGCGACAAGCTGCACGGTGCTTCGCATACTTAAAAGCTCGAAGGGCACATATTGATTTTTGATTGTTTGTTTTTCTCTGTCTCTCTCTCTCTTTCTCTGCTCCTGACGAAGTGGGTGTAAGCTGCCGCCTTCAACAGCTTTGTGCCGAGGTGCTTCGCATACCTAAAAGCCAAACAGCCCTATTGATTTGTTTGCTTTCCTCTGTCTTTCTGACAGTCTATGCTCCTGACGCACACTCCTTTGAAGAGGAAGATATGTTTGCATTCTTTTAATTGTGAGACGGAACTGTCATCTCTGTCTTGTCATGGAGCACAGTTTAAACTTTTGAAAAAGAGACAAATGTTTGTTTGCAGTGTTTGAATAACGTTCCTGTCTCTCTACAACCTCCTGTGTTTCTGTGCAAATCTGTGACCCAAGCATGACAATATAAAAATAACCATATAAATATATGGTTTCTACTTCGCGGATTTTCACCTTTCGCAGGGGGAAGGTCTGGAACGCAACCCCCGCGATGGAGGAGGGATTACTGTAATGTAGAACTTTAATGTAATGTTTTCATGCAATGTCACGTTTCTAAGGTGACCAATACAGGACAACAGCAAGCAATGTCAAAAACACTCATGAAAAAAATCTCACTTTACTCGTGTAGCATAATTCACAAGTCAAGTTGCCCAGTCATATGCTCACAATGTCCCAACACGTGTATTTTTATTAAAATATTGTTAAATACTCTCATGAACGGCAAAACTGGCCAGCAAGGATTCTGTTGAAGAACAACTTAGGAGTGTCTTAAAAGTACGTTTCATACTGATTTCAGAATATTTCTAACACCTGTAGTTTTTGAGTTATGACTTTTCTAGGCTTTATTTTTAGTACATAAGCCCTTATTAAGGTGTATTTTTTAAGTTAAATTAAAATGTAAATGTGTTTATTGGTGCTTGCCAACATTTTATAACTTTCCAAACGTTTTCCCCAGAAATCTCACAGTAGTCAGCTATAAATTTGTCAAATGGTTTTATCAGTACATATCTGTAATGGAAAAGTACACTAATACCAATGCAAATGGAGCTCCAGCATGTTAGCCGACTACTGCTGGAGCCTTAACAGGGCTATTCCAATGGCCAAGTGCAACAGAAAAGAGTGCACTTCTACTTTTTAGGTGAGATTTTCCCAACATGTGCATATATGTTGTAAATTTTAATTGTGAGTCATTTAAAATCCTTGCATGACAGAGAAAATCTGATTTGATATTTGAATTCAGTGCAACAAAATACTGTTGAGATTCACCTACATTGATTCATGTGACAAAAAATGTAAAATTTTTTACCCAGTATAATAGAATGCACTCATATGCTGTAGATGCCTATTACAACACATTTTGTTATCTCAGCAATCTTTACAAACTACATGGGGTAAATAACAAAATAATTTGGTTGGAGTATTCCTTTAAAACAAATCCACTCCAGAATCTTGAACTTGCCTTTTTACATTGGTTTGGCAGCCATGAACTCTACTTATGACTACAGCCTAAGACTTTATTCATGTTACTTAAATTCAGTCAACTTTGTTAATCTTTTTGCATCAAAGCAAAATAAAAATTAATGAAAAGCAGAAAAACAGTAAAAAGATTAACAGTTATCAGCAACTAATAAAGCAGAAATGAACAGCGTAATGCCAGGTAAAGGTAAAAATAAACTGTAAAAATCAAGGATTCCCTCACAAGTACTGTAAGTAAGCCAAGAAGAAAGGGACTTTTGAACAAATCACTTTTAGGAAAAGAAGAATCTCAAGAGTTGACAATAAACATGAAGTGATAATCAAGATATCTTCTTGCTGTACAGGACAATGGTGGACTTTTTTCTCCATTCTTCTTTCTTACTTTTTCTCTCTCATGCCTTTTAGTCATTGGGAGTTTATGGTTTATAATCAGTTTCACATTACACAATTTTTAGTTGGAGAGCATGTCACACTTAATGACTGCAGTTGCTGAATCATGTCACCTTGAGGATATTAGATTACAGAACAAGGAATCAGAGGGTATGATAAATTACATGACTTTGTGATGACGTGTTAGTAGAGTTTTAATCTTCCAGAGTATTGAGAGCTTGTTGCATTCTGACAGCCAGTTAGCGTGTTGCCAACAGAGACAGTGGCTGTACAAATGTATTTCAATTATGATGAGTTCAGCCTCAATTCTAGTCTTTCTTTTTCCTATTTTGTTTATGTTTGTAGTATGACAAACTTGAGACATCAGACAAGCAAGATTTGTTTCTTTTGCACAGCTAAAAACACATGCTTTCCTTATTTCCACATTGTTTACATTGGACTTCCAAGAGAGTGCTCACTGGTTGTCCACGCTCACACACACACACACACACACACACACACACACACAAACACACACACACACACACACACACACACACACGTCTAATCCTAATTCCTGTTTGATTGTATTTGGGTGGGTCACAGACTGATATGCATGAGTCCCTGGGGATGTTAAACTATATGACTGTGAGGCATGGTTATACACTACTGACTGCCTGCTAATGTTATGTAAGTGAAGCCTACCAAGTCTATGACTGAAAATTGCTGGAAAAGCTATGTAGTGTGATGGGTATTGAAGTGAAAATTGCTTTTTGAGACTGTATTATTTTCTCCTTTCACTTGCATTTTTTATTATAATTTGTTAAGATGCTCTGAACTTGCTATTTGTACTTTGAGCTGCTTCCAAATTATATGTGCTGCAAATCAAATAGTTCGCCAATCAAAAACTTCTGTACCTGGTGCACTGAACAACTTTTTAAAGATGACTTTATTTTAAGGGGTATCAGTAAAACTGACCATTAGGATTGGGCTCAGTAGACTGACTGCAAGTGTTGCTTGTTACTTAAAATGCAATGTTTTTATTTTTACCATAGGAGTTGTGCTTTCCTGCTGTATGCTTCAACACACTAACCTAATTAAAGTGTACTTTTTTGGGTGAATTATCTGAAAAGCTGTATGTGATAGATAGATAGATAGATAGATAGATAGATAGATAGATAGATAGATAGATAGATAGATAGATAGATAGATAGATAGATAGATAGATAGATAGATAGATAGATAGATAGATAGATAGATAGATAGATAGATAGATAGATAGATAGATAGATACTTTATTAATCCCAAGGGGAAATTTACATACTCCAGCAGCACCTTACTGATACAAAAAAAACAATATTAAATGAAAGGTTGATAATAATGCAGGTAAAACCGGACAATAACTTTATGTAATGTTAACGTTTACCCCCCCCCCCCCGGGTGGAATTGAAAAGTCGCATAGTTTGGGGGAGGAACGAGCTCCTCAGTCTGTCAGTGGAGCAGGACAGTGACAGCAGTCTGTTGCTGAAGCTGCTCCTCTGTCTAGAGATGACACTGTTTAGTGGATGCAGTGGATTTTCAATAATTGATAGGAGCCTGCTGAGCGCCCGTCGCTCTGCCACAGATGTCAAACTGTCTAGCTCCATGCCAACAATAGAGCCTGCCTTCCTCACCAGTTTGTCCAGGCGTGTGATATCTCTGAACCTAAAACTTTACACAGAAACACTATGTCAGTATTCTTTATAAAATGATGATTAGGGCGTTTCCAAATGGACAGGTTTAAATGTTTGGAACAAAAACAGTCTAAACTAGGCCTCAGGCAGTTTGCTGTTTATTAATTTCTACTATTTAATATCATATTCATACTGTAGATCCAAACTTATTTATACTTCATATTAGTCAAAGTTTGGCAATACTATTTAATTTTAACTATGTGCATTTTGCTTTTTTGTTCAGATTGAAATACATTCAATTTAATTATACAGTAACTGCAGTACAATAGGTAAATCATTTTTTGTTGTCTGCCTCATTGACAGAAAGAACCTAATTAAAAAAATGCCAACTTCTTTTTCTTTGGTTATATTCTTCAATAAAAGTGCACTTGTTTTGTTATACTTGTACTTTTTGTGTTTATTTGATATTTGGACTTCAGTCTTCACACATTATACACTTCATGTCTACATTTTGTCAATTATTACTAAAACATGAAAAATGTTTCTGTTCTAGCTATGTATGCAACAATTCCTGCCTCGCATTTCCTGTCATCCTACATTTACATAGATCGTTGTTGACACAGAACACACATGAAATGCACGTGTTCCAAATGACGATATATTATTTACCCTCTACATTTCCAGGCACCTCACATGCAGATAAACACACTTGAGCTCTGAGAATCTTCTTTGCGACTTGAGCTGTCAGTGGGGGGATGGGATAGCAGGCTGCTTGCTGCTTGTGCTGATTATCACATTTGCAACACAAAAGACACTAATGGAAAGGAGCAAAAAGGAATTTAAGGTGGCCCAGGGTTACGAGTTTTTTTCGTAGGCTTCAGGGATTCTGGTATTAAGTGTGGTTAACTTAGGATGGTGGAGAGCAATTAATACAAGGATTCATCACTATTTTGGTATCTGCACCATGGCAGACATGACATACCCAAAAAGTCTGTTTACCTTCCCAGATAAAAATGAAGAAATAATAGTGATTTTTACTGATGTCAGCTTCGGCTAACAAAAAGCAAAAATAATCTGACGAGTTGTTGCCAACTAAGGTATTTTAATTTGTAATTTGAGAGATACTAGCATCAGAGCCACATTTTTAGAGGCAGCTGAAGAAACTGACACAATACAACACTATTTAAGAATGCTTTGTACAATATCAGCAGTTTAGAGCTCTGTTTCTTATAACACTCCAATATTAATTGCAATAAAGAAAATCGAAGCATGATGAGTAACACCTTATCCATAACCCAAAACAAAGACAGTGGGTAAAAATAAGCATAAAAATAAAAAAATTAAGAACGTGAGAAATATATGAGCTGATAACAATACCTCACACATAGTAAATAGCAAGAAATGAATTACAGGACTCAATACCCTATTCAACCCAGCTACATCTCTCACAGACTCTGAAAAGTAAAACAAGGAACACAGAGATCCTCACGAGCTTATAAGACAAACTAAAAGGACTAAAGCAACAAAGCTCCCCAGACAACCTTCAATGTCAGCTCTCACTATAATAAAACAAAAAATAAACAGGCTTTGTACCAAAAATCTAACTCCATCCTCCTCCACCATCCCAACAGGACAAAGAGCAAAGCTTTTTAAGGATATAGGAAAGCAATGGAGGAGTAGGAGGAGTTCATAATGCAGTCAATTCAAGCCATTACTGTAACAGCAGGCAAGCCTTGAAGATAATGCCCACGTTTGATGACCCGTTTAAATTGGCAGTAAAAATGCAAAATAACAGAGCACATAAAAATAAAAGTAAACAATCACTGAATCAAAGCCATGCACACAAGAAAAAAATGAGGAGATAGTCATCCTATCAGTTGCTTCAAACAGGAAAAAAGAAACCATCTATTAAACTGGATTCCTAATTTCTGAAATGACTGAAATGCCTGAATAGCAGGGGCTGGTGAATTGAAGAAACGATGGGAATTAGAGTTAAGGGATAAAGTAGAAATGGATGGATGCCACTTTCACTTGCCCTTTTAACAGCTATGGGAACTGTTTTTTTTTTTTTTGGACTATCGTCTCACTGAAAGTAAAGAAGAAATTATTACAAATAAATATGAATATGTTTGACATGTCTTTACACAGAGCCCACTGTTTCTTGATATATTGCAAGAAATTAAAAGGTAGAGAAGTCTGTCCATAACCACAAGATCCTGTGAGTTATTTCAGTTTTTAGAGTGAGGCTACTCAGTGCTGGAAACATTTAAGCAAGAGCTTCACCAGAACATAAATTGGACAACTTTTCTTAGTTCCTTCAGAAAAAATTGTAATTTTTGTATTTTCCCACCAGCTCCCATTTTCTTAATCAACCTGTTTATTTTTAAGTGCTATAATTTCTTTAGGCCCCAATGTCTTCATTAAGACAATGTACCTTCTTGTGCTTTTTAGATGGGCCCAGTTTAATACATGCTATTTCATGCCTTAAATCTAGAACATGGGTCATCAACATGTGGTGCCCCGTGCAATGGCACTGTTGCAGTTTCAGGCTCTGGGCACCTGGAGCCATAACTGAACCACCAGGCAATAGGAGAATAGCATATGCACAAAGACAATGATAAAAAAGTAAAAGTGAGTATCCACAAATACTGATAATTTCCATGGAAAAAGAGTATATACAAATGGATGCCTGGAATGTCAGTGTCCAACAAGGATTGTAAGATGAACTTAAAGGCTGAATCAAAACTACACAAGTGCATTTTTGTCTGAATGCTGAATGCATTATTTACCAAGATGTTTACGAACAATAAAAAACATTATTGAATAAGAAATAATTATTAAAGTAACTTAAAGCTAGACAGGGAAATAACAGGTCAGCAATGCAATATACAGAGTATGTGTACTTTATCAGGCATGATTTTATTAATCTAATAATTTGTCTGTGGTTTAGCAAGGGACAATTTGTCCAAAATATGAGACTTTTATCCACAGTTACAAATTATCCATGTATATTTTATGGTGGCCAGCCCAGCATGGTAACCTCAAGTATTACTCATACTCCAATAAGGTAAAGCAATTTTTGCTGTTAACATGAAGAAAAATGAAACTGTGTTTGCAATTAAAATTGTTCAAAGAAGCATTAAGGGTAGAGATTAATGATTCAAAGGTCTGCACTAAACCATTTAGTTCAAACTTTTAGTATATGAACAGCTCACAACAAGTGCTCTGTATTTTATTGGTTAAAATAAAAAAAAGAAAAGAAGCACCATCTATGTAGCTCTTCAGTGCTAGGTTTGTTATAATATTATGGGCAAAATTAGGCACTGAGTTATTTTGTCAGGTAAAGCATTTGGTTGCTTGAGACTAGTGGAGTTAGACTCTGTCATTAAAAGGTTATGTATTTCTAATGCAAGTTCAGCAGGAGGAACAAGGGAGGGCAGGGTTGGCTTTATTTCTTTAAGCAAAAGACATTCCTCTAAAACAGGTGTGTAAGAGTCAGTTCTTGTTGTTAATAAAATAAGCTATTTAATACATTATATGCTCTCACTTTTGCACGTGGCAGGACTGTATTGGAAGTCCAATGTATATAGGCTGAACAGGACCGGAGAAAGTACAGTCCCCTGTGGCGCTCCTGTGTTGCTGACCACAATGTCAGACCTGCAGTTCTCAAAACGCACATACTGAGGTCTGTCTGTAAAATAGTCCACGATCTATGCCACCAGGTATGAATCTACTCCCATCTCTATCAGCTTGTCCCTAAGGAGCAGAGGTTGGATGGTGTTGAAGGCGCTAGAGAAGTCTAGAAACATAATTCTTACTGCACCACTGCCTCTGTCCAACTGGGACAGGGATCGGTGTAGCATGTAGATGATGGCATCCTCCACTCCCACCTTCTCCTGGTATGCGAACTGCAGAGGGTCAAGGGCATGGTGAACCTGTGGCCTCAGGTGGTGAAGCAGCAGCCGCTCCATGGTCTTCATTACATGTGACGTCAGAGCGACAGGCCGGAAGTCATTCAGCTCACTAGGACGTGATACCTTTGGGACTGGGGTGATACAAGATGTTTTCCAAAGCCTCGGAACTCTCCTCTGTTCCAGGTTCAGGTTGAAGATGCGCTGTAGAGGACTCCCCAGCTCCAACGCACAGGCCTTCAGCAGTCGTGGCGATACTCCATCTGGACCAACTGTTTTGCTGGCACAAAGTCTCCTCAGCTCTCTGCTCACCTGTGTTGCTGTAATTGTGGGTTAGGGGAAACTCTCTCCAATGCTGGCATCAGCAGAAGGATGGATGGAGGGTGTAGTACTCCGAGGTGAGAGTGGGTTAGGGTGGTTAAAGAAACCTGTTAAAGAAGTTGTTCATCTGGTTTGCTCTCTCCATGTCTCTCTCGATGTTGGCACCCTGCTTCGAGCTGCAGCCAGTGATGATCTTCACCCCATCCATGGCTTGTTGTTGGCATAGCAGCGTACTGTTCTTACTGGAACTACAATGTCCATACAGAAGTTGATGTAGTCAGTAGTGCAGTCAACAACCTCCTCAATGTTCTCACTATATGATCCCTGCAGGATATTCCAGTCTGTAGTTCCAAAACAGTCTCTCAGAACCTGCTCTGCCTCAGGGGATCACTTCCTGAATATGTACGTGGTTGTAGGTCACTCCCTCACTCTTGGTTTCTAGTGAGGCTGAAGCAGAACCAGGTTTTGATCTGCTTTCCCAAGCACAGGCAGCGGGGTGGCGCTGTATGCATCTTTAATGTTACACACAGTAGGTCAATAGTCCTATTTCCCTGGGTGTTACAATCCACATACTGGGAGAAGGCAGGTAATGTTTTGTCCAGCGTCACATGGTTAAAGTCTCCAGCGATTAGCACAAGCGCCTCAGGGTGCTGCGTTTGCAGTTTAGCAACATCAGAATGGATGATGTCATCCGCTATCTCCACGTCCGCCCGAGGAGGGATGTATACAATAACAACAATGACGTGTCCAAACTCTCTGGGCAAGTAATAGGGATGCAGACTTACTGCCAACAGTTCGATGTCCCTGCAGCAAGTGGAGATTTTTACGTTTACATGTCCAGAGTTGCACCATCTTGTATTTACATAGAGAGCGAGTCCTCCTCCTTTCCGCAGGTATTTGCATCTCTGTCTGCTCTAACTGTGCTAAACCCGGGTTGCTCCACGTTAGCATTTGGGATGCTAGTTGTTAGCCACGTTTCACAAAAGCACAACAAACTGCATTCTCTGTAGGTCCTGACATTTTTCACCATTATTATTCTTAATTAGTTTAATTTGATTTTCTTTTCATATAGTTATGTCTTTGACATTGTGTAAAACACTTTGAGCTACAATTTGTCTATGAAAATGTGCTATAGAAATAACTGTTTTATTGTGTGCTAATTGGTAAAGAAAAGACTTATATCAGTGTTCAGTCCTGTGGACCACCTTAATTACAAGTATTCATCCCAACAACAACTTCTTTCACCTGGACTCCTGCCTTTATTAAGCAAGATGTTATTTCTCAGGTTCAGCTTTTGGTGTCAATTGAAAAATTAAAGAATGAATTGGCTTCATTTTTTTGGAAATGAAGCAAGCTATTGTGTGTGTTACACTAAAGCGAAAAATTTTTCTTTTTCTTGCATCTTAAGATTTTGCTCTTTTTTAATGCTTTGTTTAATTCATCCTTTTCTTGTTAATTAGCATACAAATGAATCTGAAGTAGCTGCTCCCCTATAGCATTCTATTTCATTTGCACCTTTGTCACCAATGGTCAGCATTTTGATACAATTAATGGAGCAAACTCCAGAGGAAATGTTGAATTAAAAGGAAATAGTAAAAGAAAGTTGTTTAAAGTGATGGCAAAAAGTACAAATTTTGTTAACATGTAAATATGCTAAAACATTTTACAGAATACAAAATAAGAGAAGAAAAAAGACAACTAATTACAGTTTGATCAATTTAAAATAAAATTTATCCACTGATTTGTAAAACTGGTAGGAATAAAAACTTGCAGCCAAAGTAGTACCCCTGGACTGACCTTGAGAACCACTACAATAAAGTGAACAAAAGATGGTCTTCCACGATACCAAGATATAATTTAAATTTGAATTATCTCAGTAACTGTAAGACACAGTCTCAGTTTGTTTTTTCTTTATGTACAACTGTTTTTAAGTCTGAATTAAACGAAAATGAAAATTTATGCTAGCACCTTTCACAATGAGTCAGGTTTGTGACATATTTTTGGCCTTGGGCAGCATCTTGGGATCAGGGCACATGGCATGAAATAATACAGTGTGATCTATCAACAGAGAAAGAACACCACACAGGTCACAGTTGTAGTGTGATGGTTAGTATGCTTGCATTTCAAGGAAGAAACTAAAGGGAATTTAGGTTCAATTCATGTTGACTACATTAAACTTTCTCTTTAACTAAGCATTTTACACACTTTTATGCCATGGTCTCAAGCCACACATCATAGGGCATACCATCTCCAGAGTTATTTATTGTAATTTGGAACAAGATAGATAGATAGATAGATAGATAGATACTTTATTAATCCCAATGGGAAATTCACATTATTCAACAAGCTTAATTGCTTACCAGTGCACAACCATTGCAAAGATATAATACTCTCAGATGTAGGATTACAATTACTGGGTATGACTGTGACAGGATGGAGGTAAAATGAGTGGCCGTGATCTTAATGACTTGTATAAGGGTTAATTAGCATTTATACTGTAGATTCATCCTATCCTGCAAAATTACTCCTTCTATTTAAAACAGCTGCAGTTCCCTGTGAGTCTCTGTTTTGCTGCCAGATATCTCTGATCAAACTGCCTTTGTCATGGACAACTGTATGTCATTTGCTCAGATGACTGTACAGTTTTGAAATAAAAACTGGCAGCTCTGTCTAAGACAGCTAGCAGTAAGTAAATGTATAGCTTTATGCACAAGTAAAAATATTCAACATAATTAGACAATGGGATTTTTTTTTAACCAAAAAGATGTGACTTAAAAGAATGGCATAGTAATCAAAATAGTATAGAGAGGTGATTAGAAAGGCTTGTAAGAGAAGTGACATATATTGCATACTTTGTAGAGTACAACTCAAAAGATGTATACAGTAATCCCTCGCTATATCGCGCTTCGACTTTCGCGGCTTCACTCTATCGCGGATTTTATATGTAAGCATATTTAAATATATATCACGGATTTTTTGCTGGTTCGTGGATTTCTGCGGACAATGGGTCTTTTAATTTCTGGTACATGCTTCCTCAGTTGGTTTGCCCAGTTGATTTCATACAAGGGACGCTATTGGCAGATGGCTGAGAAGCTACCCAATCAGAGCATGTATTACTTATTAAATAAAACTCCTCAAATATATTTATTGTGAGCACGGGGGCTGTTCGCACCCCTAGAAGATACGGCCGCTCCTCAAAAAACACTGAAAGATTACCTTCACATTGCTCTCCTCCTTGCTGGGCTTAAATGTGGCTGTTTTGTCAAGCGATATGCTTCCTGCATGGTGCTTCGCATACTTAAAAGCTCGAACGGCACATATTGATTTTTAATTATTTGTTTTTCTCTGTCTCTCTCTCTCACTCTCTCTGACATTCTGTGCTCCTGACGGAGTGTGTGAGCAGGGGGGGCTGTTCGCACCACTAAAAAAATGCTGAAAGGCTACCTTTACATTGCTCCCTTCCTAGCAGCTGCGTTGTCCGGCGGTGCTTCGCATACTTAAAAGCCAAACAGCCCTATTGATTTCTGATTGTTTGCTTTTTTTCTCTCTATCTCTCTGACATTCTCTGCTCCTGATGCGCACTCCTTTGAAGAGGAAGATATGTTTGCATTCTTTTAATTGTGAGACGGAACTGTCATCTCTGTCCTGTCATAGAGCACAGTTTAAACTTTTGAAAAAGAGACAAATGTTTGTTTGCAGTGTTTGAATAAAGCTCCTGCCTCTCTACAACCTCCTGTGTTTCTGTGCAAATCTGTGACCCAAGCATGATAATATAAAAATAACCATATAAACATATGGTTTCTACTTCGCGGATTTTCACCTTTCGCGGGGGGTCTGGAACGCAACCCCCGCGATAGAGGAGGGATTACTGTAGCGCACTTGTGATTTACCACCTAGAATAAGAAGCAGAATATCTTTATTGTCATTGTAACAAATAAAACGAAATTAGGTGCAGTCCCTGCGGTGTCAAAATATAAATAAATATAATTACAAAAGGATAAGAAAGGATAAGAAGAAATAAGGTAGAACACAAACATTCAACATAAGACCTTAATTGCACATGAAACAATATTGCACAAGATGTCATCTATTGCACTGCTGCATTGGAGGTGATTAGGTGGCATTCAGTGCCCTAATAGCAACAGGGTAGAAACTGTTATTTAGTCTGTTTGTCTTAGATTTCATGTGCCTATATCTTTTGCCTGATGGCAACAGTTGGAACATGTAATGAGCGGGGTGTGAGGAGTCTTTCAAGATGTTTTCTGCTTTCCTGAGGCAGCGAGAGCTGTGCAGTTCATCCAGAGAGGGTAAAGCACAGCTGATGATCTGCTGGGCAGTCTTTACGATCCGCTGAAGTGTTTTTCACTGTGGTGGTGTGCAGCTGGAAAACCACACGCAGAGAAAGTAACACAGGATACTCTCAATAGAACAGCGATAGAAGGACACCTGCCTCTCTTTAACAAAACGACAAAGTACCACTGCAGGAAATCCTTGCAATTGCTATTCCATATATTCTAGGAGTGCAGAAGAAAATATTTTCAATTTAAGCAAATGAAAGTCAATAGATGACCAGGAAGAACTCTTTAAAATTAAGTATGGTGTCTGCTAGTCATTACTTTAAAGACATTGGTTCAACAAGAACATGTATAGTTCCTTTGTAGTAATTCATTATGGAACTATGAATACAGTGATCCCTCGCTATATCGCGCTTCGCCTTTCGCGGCTTCACTCCATCGCGGATTTTATATGTAAGCATATTTAAATATATATCGCAGAATTTTTGCTGGTTCGCGGATTTCTGCGGACAATGGGTCTTTTAATTTCTGGTACATGCTTCCTCAGTTGGTTTGCCCAGTTGATTTCATACAAGGGACGCTATTGGCAGATGGCTGAGAAGCTAGATTGCTTACTTTTCTCTCTCTCTTGCGCTGACTATCTGTGATCCTGACGTAGGGGGATTGAGCAGGGGGGCTGTTCACACACCTAGACGATACGGACGCTCGTCTAAAAATGCTGAAAGATTATCTTCACGTTGCTATCTTTTGTGCAGCTGCTTCCTGAAACGACATGCTGCACAGTGCTTCGCATACGTAAAAGCTCGAAGGGCACGTATTGATTTTTGACTGAAAAACAAACTCTGTCTCTCTCTCTCTCTCTCCCTGCTCCTGACGGAAGGGGTGTGAGCTGCCGCCTTCAACAGCTTTGTGCCGCGGTGCTTCGCATACTTAAAAGCCAAACAGCCCTATTGATTTGCTTGCTAGAGATTGTTTTCTCTATCTATGTGACATTCTGTGCTCCTGCCACGCACTCCTTTGAAGAGGAAGATATGTTTGCATTTTTTTAATTGTGAGACAGAACTGTCTTGTCATGGAGCACAGTTTAAACTTTTGAAAAAGAGACAAATGTTTGTTTGCAGTGTTTGAATAACGTTCCTGTCTCTCTACAACCTCCTGTGTTTCTGCGCAAATCTGTGACCCAAGCATGACAATATAAAAATAACCATATAAACATATGGTTTCTACTTCGCGGTTTTCTTATTTTGCGGGTGGCTCTGGAACGCAACCCCCGTGATGGAGGAGGGATTACTGTATATTTTTATTTTACATAAATAAACATATACAGTCATATGAAAAAGTTTGGGAACACCTCTTAATTCTTTGGATTTTTGTTTATCATTGGCTGAGCTTTCAAATTAGCAATTTCCTTTTAGTATATGACATACCTTATGGAAACAGTAGTATTTCAGCAGTGACATTAAGTTTATTGGATTAACAAAAAATATGCAATATGCATCACAACAAAATTAGACAGGTGCATAAATTTGGGCACCCCAAGAGATATTACATCAATACTTAGTTGAGCCTCCTTTTGCAAATATAACAGCCTCTAGATGCCTCTTATAGCCTTTGATGAGTGTCTGGATTCTGGATGGAGGTATTTTTGACCATTCTTCCATACAAAATCTTTCCAGTTCAGTTAAATATGATGGCTGCCGAGCATGGACAGCCTGCTTCAAATCAGCCCATAGATTTCCGATGATTTTCAAGTCAGGGGGCTATGATGGCCATTCCAGAACATTGTACTTCTCCCTCTGCATGAATGCCTTTGTAGATTTCGAACTGTGTTTTGGGTCATTGTCTGGTTGGAATATTCAACCCCTGCGTAACTTCAACTTTGTGACTGATGCTTGAACATTATCCTGAAGAATTTGTTGATATTGGGTTGAATTCATCCAACCCTCGATTTTAACAAGGGCACCAGTCCCTGAACTAGCCACTCAACATGATGGAACCTCCACCAAATTTGACAGTAGGTAGCAGGTATTTTTCTTGGAATGCGGTGTTGTTCTTCCGCCATGCAAAGCGCTTTTTGCTATAACCAAATAACTCAATTTTTGTCTCATCAGTCCAAAGCACTTTGTTCCAAAATGAATCTGGCTTGTCTAAATGAGCATTTGCATACAACAAGCGACTCTGTTTGTGGCGTGAGTGCAGAAAGGGCTTCTTTCTCATCACCCTGCCATACAGATGTTCTTTGTGCAAATTGTGCTGAATTGTAGAACGATGTACAGATACATCAGCAGCAGCAAAATGTTCTTGTAGGTCTCTGGAGGTGATCTGTGATGAGTTGTCTGTAACCATTCTCACAATATTACGTATATGCCACTCCTGCATTTTTCTTGGCCTGCCAGACCTGAGTTTAACAGCAACTGTGCCTGTGGCCTTCCATTTCCTGATTACATTCTTAACAGTTGAAACTGACAGTTTAAACCTCTGAGATAGCTTTTTGTAGCCTTCCCCTAAACCATCATACTGAACAATCTTTGTTTTCAGATCTTTTGAGAGTTGCTCTGAGGATCCCATGCTGTCACTCTTCAGAGTCAAAGGGAAGCACAACTTGCAATTGACCACCTTAAATACCTTTTCTCATGATTGAACACACCTGTCTATGAAGTTCAAGGCTTAACGAGCTAATCCAACCAATTTGGTGTTGCAAGTAATCAGTATTGAGCAGTTACAGTAATCCCTCCTCCATCGCGGGGGTTGCTTTCCAGAGCCACCCGCGAAATAAGAAAATCCGCGATGTAGAAACCATATGTTTATATGGTTATTTTTATATTGTCATGCTTGGGTCACAGATTTGCGCAGAAACACGGGAGGTTGTAGAGAGACAGGAACGTTACTCAAACACTGCAAACAAACATTTGTCTCTTTTTCAAAAGTTTAAACTGTGCTCCATGACAAGACAGAGATGACAGTTCTGTCTCACAATTCTTCAAAGGTGTGTGTGTCAGGAGCACAGGCTGTCAGAAACAGAGAGCAAAGCAAACAAATTAATAGGGCTGTTTGGCTTAAGTATGCGAAGCACCGCGGCACAAAGCTGTTGAAGGCGGCAGCTCACACCCCCTCCGTCAGGAGCAGAGAGAGAGAGAGAGAGAGAGAGAGAGAGAGAGAGAGATAAAAACAAAGAGTGAAAAATCAAGCACCATGCAGCATATCGCTTCACTAAGCAGCTGCACACAGAAGGTAGCAACGTGAAGATAATCTTTCAGTATTTTTAGACGAGCGTCCATATCGTCTAGGTGTGCGAACAGCCCCCCTGCTCACACCCCCTACGTCAGGATCAGAGAAAGTCAGCGCAAGAGACACAGAGAAAAGTAAGTTGGGTAGCTTCTCAGCCATCTGCCAATAGCGTCCCTTGTATGAAATCAACTGGGCAAACCAACTGAGGAAGCATGTACCAGAAATTAAAAGACCCATTGTCCTCAGAAATCCGCGAACCAGCAAAAAATCCGCGATATATATTTAAATATGCTTACATATAAAATCCGCGATAGAGTGAAGCCGCGAAAGGCGAAGCGCGATATAGCGAGGGATCACTGTACATGCGTTCAAATCAGCAAAATTACAAGGGGACCCAAATTTTTGCACAGCCAGTTTTTCACATTTGATTTAATTTTATACAACTAAATACTGCCTCACTAAAAATCTTTGTTCGGAAAACACCCCAGTACTCAGATGTTCTTAGGAAATGAAAGACATACCACTGTTATCTTTTTTGTTGAAAGTAGAGTAAATTATTATGCAGGCTGAGAGGAGTTCCCAAACTTTTTCATATGACTGTATATACACATACACATGCTATATTATATATAGAGTGGGTCCTAAAAGAGTTCAGAAACCTCACAATATATATACAGTGCATCTGGAAAGTATTCACAGCGCATCACTTTTTCCACATTTTGTTATGTTACAGCCTTATTCCAAAATGGATTAAATTCATTTTTTTTCCTCAGAATTCTACATACAACACCCCATAATGACAACATGAAAAAAGTTTACTTGAGATTTTTGCAAATTTATTAAAAATAAAAAAATTGATAAAGCATATGTACATAAGTATTCACAGCCTTTGCCATGAAGCTCCAAATTGAGCTCTGGTGCATCCTGTTTCCCCTGATCATCCTTGAGATGTTTCTGTAACTTAATTGGAATCCACCTGTGGTAAATTCAGTTGATTGGACATGATTTGGAAAGGCATACACCTGTCTATATAAGGTCCACACAGTTGACAGTTCATGTCAGAGCACAAACCAAGCATTAAGTCAAAGGAATTGTCTGTAGACCTCCGAGACAGGATTGTCTCGAGGCACAAATCTGGGGAAGGTTACAGAAAAATTTCTGCTGCTTTGAAGGTCCCAAAGAGCACAGTGGCCTCCATCATCCGTAAGTGGAAGAAGTTGGAAACCACCAGGACTCTTCTTAGAGCTGGCCGGCCATCTAAACTGAGCGATCGGGGGAGAAGGGCCTTAGTCAAGGAGGTGACCAAGAACTCGATGGTCACTCTGTCGGACCTCCACAGGTCCTCTGTGGATACAGGAGAACCTTCCAGAAGGACAACCATCTCTGCAGCAATCCACCAATCAGGCCTGTATGGTAGAGTGGCCAGACAGAAGCCACTCCTTAGTAAAAGACACATGGCAGCCTACCTGGAGTTTGCCAAAAGGCACCTGAAGGACTCTCAGACCATGAGAAAGAAAATTCTCTGGTCTGATGAGACAAAGATTGAACTCTTTGGTGTGAATACCAGGCGTCACGTTTGGAGGAAACCAGGCACCGCTCATCACCAGGCCAATACCATCCCTACAGTGAAGCATGGTGGTGGCAGCATCATGCTGTGGGGATATTTTTCAGCGGCAGGGACTGGGAGACTAGTCAGGATAAAGGGAAAGATGACTGCAGCAATGTACAGAGACATCCTGGATGAAAACCTGCTCCAGAGCGCTCTTGACCTCAGACTGGGGTGACGGTTCATCTTTCAGCAGGACGACGACCCTAAGCACACAGCCAAGATATCAAAGGAGTGGCTTCAGGACTACTCTGTGAATGTCCTTGAGTGGCCCAGCCAGAGCCCAGACTTGAATCTGATTGAACATCTCTGGAGAGATCTTAAAATGGCTGTGCACTGACGCTTCCCATCCAACCTGATAGAGCTTGAGAGGTGCTGCAAAGAGGAATGGGTGAAACTGGCCAAGGATAGGTGTGCCAAGCTTGTGACATCATATTCAAAAAGACTTGAGGCTGTAATTGCTGCCAAAGGTGCATCAGCAAAGTATTGAGCAAAGGCTGTGAATACTTATGTACATGTGATTTCTCAGGTTTTTTATTTTTAATAAATTTGCAAAAACCTCAAGCAAACGTTTTTCACGTTGTCATTATGGGGTGTTGTGTGTAGAATTCTGAGGAAAAAAATGATTTTAATCCATTTTGGAATAAGGCTGTAACATAACAAAATGTGGAAAAAGTGATGCGCTGTGAATACTTTCCGGATGCACTGTACACACATCACACACGTGGGCATAAGAGGCAATCGAAGGGCTTAACTGAGGGTAAGATGTCAGGTCAGGGGTTGATGAAGTGCACTAACCTCTTTTCTCCCTCTTCCACAGATCATCAGAAGGGAAACCCATCAACTTCCACATTCCTGTCCAGACCTCGCTCTCCTAATGACCTCACTTCCGCCACTCCCCACACAGACCCGCCTCTTCCTGTACACCACCTATAAAAGCCAAACACCTCTCCTCCCCATTCAGTTCTATTCAGACTCAGTCCTTTGTGATTACTCTACACACATATATATATATATATATATATATATATATATATACAGTTAGGTCCATAAACATTTGGACAGAGACAACTTTTTTCTAATTTTGGTTCTGTACATTACCACAATGAATTTTAAATGAAACAACTCACATGCAGTTGAAGTGCAGACTTTCAGCTTTAATTCAGTGGGGTGAACAAATGATTGCATAAAAATGTGAGGCAACTAAAGCATTTTTTTAACACAATCCCTTCATTTCAGGGGCTCAAAAATAATTGGACAAATTAAATAACTGGAAATAAAATGTTCATTTCTAATACTAGGTTGAAACCCCTTTGCTGGCAATGACAGCCTGAAGTCTTAAACTCATGGACATCACCAGATGCTGGGTTTCCTCCTTTTTAATGCTCTGCCAGGCCTTTACTGCAGTGGCTTTCAGTTGCTGTTTGTTTGTGGGCCTTTCTGTCTGAAGTTTAGTCTTCAACAAGTGAAATGCATGCTTAATTGGGCTAAGATCAGGTGACTGACTTAACCATTCAAGAATTTTCCACTTCTTTGCTTTAATAAACTCCTGGGTTGCTTTGGCTGTATGTTTTGGGTCATTGTCCATCTGTATCCTGAAATGCCGCCCAATCAATTTGACTGCATTTAGCTGGATTTGAGCAGACAGTATGTCTCTGAACACCTCAGAATTCATTCAGCTGCTTCTGTCCTGTGTCACATCATCAATAAACACTTGTGAATTTCCCCTTGGGATTAATAATCTATCTATCTATCTATCTATCTATCTATCTATCTATCTATCTATCTATCTATCTATCTATCTATCTATCTATCTATCTATCTATCTATCTATCTATCTATCTATCTAGTGTCCCAGTGCCACTGGCAGCCATGCACGCCCAAGCCATCACACTGCCTCCACCGTGTTTTACAGATGATGTGGTATGTTTTGGATAATGAGCAATTCCACACCTTCTCCATACTTTTTTCTTGCCATCATTCTGGTAGAAGTTGATCTTGATTTCATCTGTCCAAAGAATGTTTTTCCAGAACTGTGCTGGCTTTTTTAGATGTTCTTTAGCAAAGTCCAATCTAGCCTTTCTATTCTTGAGGCTTATGAGTGGCTTGCACCTTGCAGTGCAACCTCTGTATTTACTTTCATGCAGTCTTCTCTTTATGGATAGACTTGGATATCGATATGCCTACCCCCTGGAGAGTGTTGTTCACTTGGTTGGCTCTTGTGAAGGGGTTTCTCTTCACCATGGAAATGATTCTGCGATCATCCACCACTGTTGTCTTCCGTGGATGTCCAGGTCTTTTTGCGTTGCTGAGTTCACCAGTGCTTGCTTTCTTTCTCAGGATGTACCAAACTGTAGATTTTGCCACTCGTAATATTGTAGCAATTTCTCGGATGGGTTTTTTCTGTTTTCGCAGCTTAAGGATGGCTTCTTTCACCTGCATGGAGAGCTCCTTTGACCGCATGTTGTCTGTTCACAGCAAAATCTTCCACATGCAAGCACCACACCTCAAATCAACTCCAGGCATTTCATCTGCTTAATTGATAATGACATAACGACGGACTTGCCCACACCTGCCCATGAAATAGCCTTTGAGTCAACTGTCCAATTACTTTTGAGCCCCTGAAATGAAGGGATTGTGTTAAAAAAATGCTTTAGTTGCCTCACATTTTTATGCAATCGTTTTGTTCACTCCACCGAATTAAAGCTGAAAGTCTGCACTTCAACTGCATCTGAGTGGTTTCATTTAAAATTCATTGTGGTAATGTACAGAACCAAAATTAGAAAAAAGTTGTCTCTGTTCAAATATTTACGGACCTAACTAAATATATAAGGGCAGCACGGTGGCGCAGTGGGTAGCGCTGCTGCCTTGCAGTGCGTGGAGTTTGCATGTTCTCCCCGTGTCTGCATGGGTTTCCTCCGGGTGCTCCGGTTTCCTCCCACAGTCCAAAGACATACAGGTTAGGTGCTTTGGCGATTCTAAATTGTCCCTAATGTGTGCTTGGTATGTGTGTATGTGTGTGTGTGTGTGTGCGTGCGTGTGCCCTGCGGTGGGTTGGCATCCTGCCCGGGGTTTGTTTCCTGCCTTGTGCCCTGTGTTGGTTGGGATTGGCTCCAGCAGACCCCCGTGACCCTGTAGTTAGGATATAGCGGGTATGGATAATGGATATATATATATATATATATATATATATATATATACACACAATCATAAAAAAGGTATGCTTTATTATGTAGACTGGGGTCCTCAGTTACATTCCTGGAGGCCTGTTGTGGCTGCAGACAACCAGTCTCCTAATTGAAAGCCAGTCCTTGCTGATAATGAAACTAAGCAACTAACTATGTTTTCTTAGTGCTTTAATTTTTCAACAACAAATGTTTACCATAATGTACATTTTCTTTCTCTGGGAATATTAGCCATATGTTTTCTGGACTGGAACAGAGCTGCACTTCACAGTCCTTCCTTTTTATCTCATGTATTTCTAAACATTTTATTAAAACAGATACATATACACAGTTTTAAATGTAGCCAAGGTAGCTGGAGAGCTGGTGGTTCCTTTGTCATTTGCATGTCATTTTTACCTTGAGGCTAGGTAAGAAAATAGGAAACAATTAAAACCTAAATACATACAGCTGATTAAAACTAAAATTAACAACTGAAAATTCTGAATTGCAGCAAGTGAGTTAATTAAAATGATACACACAAAACTATATTGGTTTAGCAGCAAATAAATGGAAACTGGATGAGGCGAAAAACTGCAGCTACTGTGGCCATCCTCCACAGTAGCTGAGGACCCCTGCTCTTGATTCTCAAAGCAAAGTAAACTTTATTGTCATCTCAACCATATACACGTATACAGAGAGATGAAATGACAGTATCACTGTCCAAATACTTATGGACCTAACTGTAATTAGAGCTGTGTGTGGCTGTGCAGTCACAAGAGAGCAGGGTGAAGTCACGAGAACTGAGCAAGGAAGCCCTGATGAGCTCAAGTACTCAGCATGATGGAATTTGAAGTTTGGATGCAGCCCATCCAAACTGACTGGGGCCATTCTATCAGTACGTCTGAGATCCAATTATAGAATGAGGTGTTCAGTCCTAAGCCAGTCAATTTCACAGTCAGTGTCTGGGGAACAACTGTATCAAATGCTGAACTAAAGCCTGTGGACAGCATTCTGATATATGTATCACTTTAATCCAAGGTGTGTTAGAGGTAGAGATCAAAAACAGAGCATCCTCAGTGAACTCTATGAAGACTGAACTTTATGTGCGCCATGATTACCATTTCAAAGCACTTCATGATAACAGAGGTAAGTGTTACTCATTCAGGTACTTCACTAATAGGTTCTTAGGTACCGGAATGACAGTGGTGGTTTGAAGCACACTGGGATGGCTGACTGGATTAAAGTAAATTAGTAGTAAATTAGTCTGTGAGGATACCAGGCACATTCTATTAAGCACACGACTGGGTACATTGTCTGGTATTGAAACCTTGAATGGGTTGCATGGAAAGAGCCCTCCTCACATCAGTTGGTCTCAGGCAAAATACCTGTTTACTGGATGAATCATTTTTTCACAAGCTCCCTGTTCTGTGCATCAAATCGAGAAAATAAATTTAGTTTTTCTGGAAGGGAGGTATCATCGGTGCTGCCATGTGAAGTGAGGTTGTAGTCTATAACAGGCATGTCAAACTCACTACCATTGGTGGGCTGCTTCGACTGCCATACGTACGTCAGTGGGCCATACTGTAACAAATACTATTATACAAAGTTACTGTAGCTTTCTTTCCAATACTGAAAACTTTAAAAAAATGTAACACTTAAAGTTTAAAGTTTAAAGAAAAGCAATTTATTTCCATGCAGTCTCCATACAACAGTGTAGAATTAGAGTCTTAACCTCTTAGCTAGGTCCTTATTATATTACTAGGCTCACCCGCCTTTTATCCTCAATTTGTGTGCGCACCATTTGTACATCAGGCATGTAAGTGTAGGGAATGAGAACATCAAAGTGCCCATTCATAACATCTCCCGAAAACCTAAGTTTTTTTTATCCCCTGGAGTGCCTGTCCAAACTTGGGGTGTAGGACTCCATCATAATATACTTGAAACTCATAGGGGTACAACTCTCTTGCTGCCATTAGCTCAGAAATGGTACCATAAGTTTGAGACTTTGACATTTCAGTGAGATACTGAAGCTCATTTGTATAAGAGATTCCTGACGACATCATTGTAAATGGCTGAAACCTTGACCAATTACTTAAAACATGTCATACAATTTCAGCCCGAATCTGTACCGCTAAAGACGGAGTTTCATGCACTAAATAAGCTATAGATGAGAATAAGCAAGCACCATCTCCCCTGATATTTACTACGCGGTGAGGCATTTGTACTCCATCAACATTAATTATTTCCAGAGACATAATTTTGTCTATTTTTCCAGCGCATCGCGCACAAAAGCAAGGGAACAATGGGAGCACCAGAACTCTGCTCACATCGCGTCGCTTCGTACCGCAAGTAGTAAGTCTGTGATAAGCGGAATACCGCTACACTTTGCACTCACGGGATGGAGGAACAATCCTGACCGCTTTTATATAGTGTCTTGATGATTGATATTCATTATATTATATTCATTGCTTATATAGGAGCCTTACAGTGAGAGATTTATTTCTTTTGTCCCGACACTTGGCATCTCTTGTTAGTAACCAGTTCGTCAATATCAGGCTTGAAATCTTGTGCAGCTGCAACTTTTATGAGGGATGAAAGGTGCTCGACGGTAAGTCTTGAGCGATGTGGGCTTTTGGTAGCTTTCATTAACAAAAACAATTGCTCACAAAGGTAAGTGCTTCCGAACATTGACAGTACTCTCGATGCCAACTTACGGATCTGCACATACGAGGGTGGCAGGTAAGCATACAAGCCTGGCACACCAACTTCGTTGTATTTTGCCTTCAGAATAGAATCTGACTGCACTTCAATCAATTCCATTTGGATATTCTCAGGCGCATTCTCAACGTTGTAAGAGAACAGCACAATGCCCTACATGTTTGTGTGAACTGAAATCACGAAAATGCTCATTGAATTCATTGCTCAGTAATTCAAGTTGGAAAATAAATCCTCCAAAAATCAAATTTTACTTTACTAAGTTTACTTCAAAGTTTATATTGTAAAATAAGCCGATATGCAAAAAGTCACCTGATCTACAATAATTTTACAAACTCAAAATCACAAAAATATGTTAATAAACAACTCACCAACTTCTCGCATCCACTTCAGATCTTCAGCTGTAGTCTGTAACTGTTTGTTACAATACTAGCACAAAATTACATGAAACTAGAGCAAAAAAACGTGAAAATATACGGGCTATTACTACTCATGATGGTCAGTTCTGCCCAGTGGCCAGTCTCAGCAGCCCAGTCAGTAGTGTAGCCTTAGCAGGGGCGGCTCTAGGCTCATGGCGGCCCTGGGCAGAGAAAGAATCGGTGGCCCCTTCGCCTGGCAATGTCAATACGGTAACTTATGCACGGCGGATGGCCACATCCGTTGCGGACACTGCATAGCTGCCTCGTGCTCATGACATGCTTCTATATACGCGTGTCCGTAACTTGAAAACCAAGTGGCGGCCCATGATATTCTCATTACGGCAAAATATTATAATACTACATATAGCTTACTGCTCCGGCTCTAACGACATTTGTAAATACAGCGTACTAATTAACAAGAAACAGAATGTTTTTCGGCCACATTGCCGTCAGCTGTGTTGTTATTTTCTCTTTCTGTTTTATATTCAATATATATTGGCGTGGCGGCCCCTGGGATTTGGCGGCACTGTGCAGGTGCACAGTTTTCACATGCCTAAGGCCACCCCTGCTGCAGCCTAGCACTTCAGTTGTGACGCTGCAGCTCATTAACTTTGGTCAAGGCTCGTGGCTATACTAGCAGATGACGTTTCCGGTACTGTAATGCCATGGGAAAACGCGCTTTTGTCAGAAGGCAGAAGTAAGAAAAGTCAATAAGTAACAATGAAGATGCAGAATGATTCAATCACAAACGATAGTAATCATTGTGTACAAGAGCTCAGTGCTAACTAGGATCTGTCATGCGGGCCGCACAGATTTCTGTTGCGGGCCGCGTGTTTGACATGCCTGGTCTATAATAGCCTGAAAACCCTACCACATTCTTTACAAATAGGGGTAATTGGTTTAAGAGATTGATACTAAATCTACACAGATTAAAAAGAAGACAAAGGTGAATATGTAACATAAGGTTTATTTATTACATATGCATATTTAATGCACATAGCAAACTTGAGATGTGTATTCAATTTGTTATGTGTGATTTGTCCCTCATATAGCAAATATCTCATTCAAAACTGCTTCTGTGTTCGGTTTTCTCATCCATGATGATATAAAATTAAGGTAAGACTTTAGCAATAGCTCCTGCACAGTAAATTATACTTTAGCCATTACTAAAATGTCATATTCAAATTTTGAATCCTGCTGAATATGACTTAAAGACTTAAGATAAAGGGTAATGGGATAAGTTGTCAGAATTTAAGAATCAGTGGCAAAGAGTTGTGTTTCTTGAGTTAAGCTGAAAACCTCACAAGAAAGAATTAATTTGTTTTCTCAGTATTTATGTCACTAAAGTTTTCCATGCTTGATGTGTATCCTAAAATGACCTTGATGTTGATGAGGTACCATCTCCATAAGAATAGAGCAAGATGGGCAGTCACGAATAGTAGGATCTGGATATCAAAAGTTGCAGATCAGGCAGAGATCTATAAAAACACTAAAGCAAACGTATAGGTAACTTGCTTCACCAGAGAGGTGTGCTGAATATTGTATGGGAAGACAGGTGTTCAGAGTAAAATTTGAGGTAGATGAAGGAATGTATTTAGTAACAGCCTGAATTGTTGTCAAAGCACAAGCCAAAGCCAAAATAACCTTAACACTAGAATCCCTGAAGCTTACAAAAAAACTTATAATCCCGGGCCATCTAAAATTCCTTCGCACCTCGTCATCAGCTCCTTTGTTTTCCAAATCTGTCCATCAACACAGGCAGCAAACAGCCTGCTATCCCATTACTCCACTGATGTAGCACAAGTCGCACAGAAGATTAACAGAGCTCAAGTCTGTTTATCTGGGTGTGAGGTGCCTTGAATTGTTGAGGGTAAATAATACAGTATATCGTTATTTGGAACACATGCATTTCATGTGTGTTCCATTTTAACAATGATCTGGATAAATGTAGGAAGACAGGAAATGCGAGGCAAGATATGTTGAACACATAGCCAAAACAGAAACTTTTTTCATGTTATAGTACTAATGACAAAATGTAGACATGAAGTTTATAATATGTGAAGACTGAAGTCCAAATTTGAAATAAAGGTTTTCACAATAGGTACAAGTACTGTATAACAAAACAAGCGCGCTTTTATTCAAGAATATAAACAAAAAAAAAGAAATCGGGTTAGGGTACGATGCTGACATGACCACGTGAGTGGTGCAGAAGTGAGAACTGCTGACTCTTAATCAAGAGGTTGCGGGCTCGATTCCGGACCCTTCCCCTTCCTAGATTTACTGTTTTGAGTAGTGAGCTGCTCTTATTGCTACTATTATAGAATAAAAACATACATTTCATTTATTTGAGTCTGTAACAGCCATTGCAAATTTATGGTACTTGTAAAAGTTAGGTATTTTTTTATTATTCAGTTTTATTCTCTCAGTCACATTCATGCTCCCCCCGATCTGACATTACTAGTTTTTAAATGAAGATGTGCTACAACAGAGGTGAACTCAGATGAGGATGAATTCTACATCAGAGAATGACGTCCCCCCCCCTTCTCCCAACAAAAAACGTCCAGTCACACATAAGAACAGCAAAGCTGCACAAGGTCGTAATGGTGAATGATGGCACTGTTTGGATGTAGCAAGAGGTCGGGTGTCATCCTGCCAGACGTTTATATGTTACTTATGTAAAAGCCAGATCGAATGTTATTTACCATGATTTATTTACTTATCTTCCTACAGCATAGAGTTACAGGTATACTGCAGAGCTTCCTGTATTTGATCGACAAAGGCATGGTGACAAAGTACATGTGCAATGCTACTTCAGTACGTGAATGACTTTAGCTGCAGGTGAAAGCTCCTGTTGCACTTTACGCAACTGTTGTTACAGTTCTGCCTTTGTCCAGAAATGGCTCCATAAGCTTTATGACCTTAGTCTCGGAAAGTCTTTCTCCTGTGGGACGACTGGGATCTCTTCCTGAAAAAGGAGTGGCATTGTACATGTATTGTCAATATGCCTATGTCGATCAAACACAGGAAGCTCTGTAGTCTTTTTTGACTTTATGCTGTTGGAAGATAAGTAAATAAAGGTAAACAACATTCGATGTGACTTTTAAATAAGTAACATATAAATGTTTTTCATATAAAGACCATCACAAAATATAATCACAAACGGAACTTTGCAAAATATCTTGGTGAGCTCTGTAAGCCCTGCTGTTTCGTTGAAGGACATGCGTGTGGCAGATTGACTGACAGGATGACGCCCAACCTGTTGCTGCATCCAATCGGTGCCATCTTTCGCCTTTACGCCTGATGCAGCTGTGTTGTTCTTCTGTGTGACTGGACGTTTCTTGCGGGGAGGGCTTCTGTTCTCTTTCTCCGCTGTAGAACCCTCATCTTCATCTGAGTACGCCTCTGTTATAGCACGTTTTTATTTGAAAACAGCAGTGTCAGATCGGGGGGAGAGTGAACATGATGACTAAAAGAAAAAAAAAACTGAATAAAAAAAAAAAACGCTAACCTTTACAAGTACCATCAATTTACTCCAATTGTTAAAGACTCAAATCAAATGCATGTTTTTATTCAATATTAGTAACAGTAAGAGCAACTCACTACTCAAAATGGAAATTCTGGGAAGTGCCCAGAATCGAACCGGCAACCTCTTGATTATGAGTCAGCAGTTTTTACTGCTGCACCACCCAAGCAGTCATGTCAGTATCATACTCTAACTCAATTTCTTTTTCTTCGGTTATATTCTTGAATAAAAGCACACTTGTTTTGTTATACGTGTACCTTTTGTGAAACTGTTTATTTGACATTTGGACTTCAGTCTTCACACATTATACACTTAATGTCAAAATTTTGTCACTAATATAACATGAAAAAAGTTTCTGTTTTAGGTATGTATTCAACATTTCATGCCTTGCATTTCCTGTCATCCTACATTTACAGATCATTGTAGACAAAGAACACACATGAAATGCATGTGTTCCAAATAACGATATATTATTTACTCTATACAACTCCAGGCACGTCACACCCAGATAAACACACTTCAGCTCTGAGAATTTTGCGACTGACTTCAGCTCTATTGGGGGTTGGATAGCAGGCTGCTTGTACTGATCAACACATTGATGAGGAGAGGTGCGAAGAAATTTAAGGTGGCCCGGGATTACGAGTTTTTTCGTAGGCGTCAGGGATTCTAGTGTTAAAGAGAAAGTAACCATCGTTGTCTTTATCGCCTATTGTCTTGTCTAGATAGCAAAGGATGGGAACAACACGTGTATTAAATACAATTAAGGAAAAATAACACATTACCCTTTTGAAATAAATTGCATTCAATAACACTTTGACAGCCCTAGTACAAACATTAAACGGTAGTAAACCAATTGCAGGAATGGTGTCAAATTTTAAAAAGTTTAAGACTAAAAACAATGTTCTCTTTTCATGGTGAAAATCAACTCAATATATACTTTATGTTCACTACTGAAATACTTCTGTACAGTGATTTATCAAAATATACTTGACATTGACAGAAAAAGATGAAATATAAATATTTGGATTGTGCCTCTTAAAATTAAGAAAATTACCTTTAAACATAACGGTATAATTCACAAACAAGTTGAAGTATGGGGGGGAGGGGGTGGTTAAATAAAAAATAGTTTTGTAGATGTCTGATGATATCCATACTGCTTGACAGCGCGTTTTGAAATAATTGATCATCTTTAAAAATTTTAAATGAAAGGTGAAAATTATTTGGTATCAGCAAATTACCTATTCATGTGTTTTCTTAGATGATATAAACACGGCATATGCTGCCATGAAAATGGTGATGAGACAAATTCCTCCCAACTTTGCCATGGATTGTATTTGCAGTTTTGAAAGAAAAAGATTCAAAATTGACTTTTCTCTTCAGATGTTCTCCTTCCTTTATCATCTATATATATAGCACAAACAAATTTCTAACTACTATGAATGCCAAAGATTAAATTTTAAATATATAAACTCTATACTGTATATTTAAATTATTTTTTCAAATCATGATATTTAAAATTCTAAAGAGATCTACAGAGCCATTGTAAGAGCAATATATGTATCTGTACATCAATCTGAGTGCCAGAAAGCATTAATATGTATTTGTGTTTTTTGTAATCACAATGTGATTGAAAGTGAAATAACCATATGCCACTGGAATGCTCCTTCAGAAGTTATTATGGCTACAGATAATGCAGGATGTGCATAGAATCTTAAAAGAGGAGACAGAGAAAAGAAAGAAAATTATATCTAAACACTGTTGTATGCAGTCAGACCAGCTACTATGTTGGTAACAGGGAAAATTATACACAAATTAATTCTCAGCAAAACTCAGTAAACTGGGTTAAAAATCAATCCTTATAAGTACACTGTATAGTGCTATACTGCTCAGAACACTGCCCAAGTTATTCTCAATTGTAAACCTGCTCATTTCTTGTTAAAGTGCTCTTCAATTGTTTCTATTTAGAAACACGCAAGATAAAACAATGAATAATTAACAGACTTCCAACACAAAACAGATTAAAAAATAAATAAAACAATCCATTGATCTGACAATTGCACAAAACCATTATGAAAAATCTACTAAAGCGATTGGTGTTATTTAATAAGGGGCAAATTCAAATTTAAATAAAAACATGGCAGAACAATAAAGTATAACAACTTTAAATGTATCAATATATCTATATATATAGTGGGAAGCAGCCCGGACACAGACAGACGGACATCGATATGCCACCCAACACATGTTTATTTTACACTATGTACAAATATTAAAGTGCACAACCCAATGCCGCAGCACCAATCACCCCACGTCCAGGCCAACACACACTGCCTTTCCTCTCTTCAGGCCGCCTCTTTCCTCTCCCAGACCTTGTCCTTTTCCACCCGACTTCAGCCCTGAATGAAGGGAGGTGGCCCCTTTTATTGTCCCCCGGATGTGCTCCAGGTGTGTTCCGGCAATCTTCCACCGACACGCCCCAGTGTGGCGGAAGTGCCGGCTGCATCCCCAGAAGCATTCCGGATGTCCCTGCTCCTCTTCCCCTCAGCACTTCCTGGTGTGGCGGAAGTGCTGAGGTCCAGGGCTCTCCAGGCATTGGGGCGTCCCCAGCGGTAACCATGAGCCCCTACAGGGTTGAGCTTCAAAGCTCTATACCCGCGGTCCTCTTGGACGTCCCAGCTGGGTACCACCCCCAGCCGCGTGCCACAATATATATATATAAAATGGCTGCATGAACATCAATATTCAAATATAATTAAAATCTATACCAAACAAAATCTTATTTGAGGGCAAATGTTAACATTTTTTTTTACCTCACACTAATTTCTGTTTGTTTGTGTGTTTAATGTGCCTAAGTAATCTTGTGCTATTTTGTAGGAGTTTCATATATGCATTACAGGCATGTGAAGTATTCCAGTTCCTCTTTTCTTTTTGATCATGTGACTTTCCATGATTGGAAAATTCCATTTATGTTTTCAAGTGAAGTCTGCATCAGTGCAAAAATCATAAGTGGCGCAAGATTTGGAGATATACTCTGAGCAAAAAAGCAAAAATATTAGTAATAATGAAGCATACAAAGGCGTACAAATGTAAATGTAATAGCCCTTATAAATTTTAAGCTATGCTCGAATACTTTTAAAAAGTTACTTATTATTAATATTAGTATTTGAACCCTTTTTTTTTTAAAAATAATTTTACAGCCCTAATGTATAAAAGGCAAAGCTGATTGACTCAGTCACACACCAACAAAAGCACAATTTGCTGTTTAGATAAAAAGTTGAAATTTGGCAATATTGTACATTTAGAGCAGTAGAAAAGACACTTTGATGTATCGATATTTAAAAGTAAAACAACAAACAAATACCCCAAATTATTTTTTTTTATTTGTTTATAATAGTGCTCCAGCAAGGTGGGCTATTCTAATGAACTATGTTCTATTCTCGCTTCATCGCTGTCATGTGATCGCACAGTGAAATGGGGCTACCAGTTTATGTGAATTAATACCGCTAGCAGTACAGACCCACTGACCAATCGGCTGGATGGACAAGTGAAGAAGAGGAAGTGTCCTGCACAACAAAAGCAAACTAGGTGCCAAGGTCCATGAAAAAGCCTCACAAATGTTTTGATCTGATTGAAATTTGGTGGCGTTATATAAAAAAAAAATTGTTAATAACAATACTGTAATGAATAGGGTATGCTAATTATAATCTGAGTCATTTTTTGGCTCAGTAAAGAAAACTAATCACAGAGAAAAATGGGGTTAATGGCAAGTGAACATCCTGCAGAGTGAAAAGAGACTAGGTGATGTACTGCATGGAAAATGAGCTGTGAAATGGATTAAGATAAGTTAAGCAAAGCTCAAGTAAGAGTTAACCATGCTATAATACTTGACTGCGTGGTAGATGTTGTGGCTGTGAAAAACCATAAGAATTTTTTTGCTCAAAGGCAGGCAAGCTCAGTTATGCAGTCCCGGAGGACCTCAAGAGAAAGAGGCTGGACACTATATAATTCATGATATTATTCCTTTTCACCTGTTCTGTTCTGCACAATTCTTACTTCTCTCCTGTTTTTAAACTCACTCCATAAAAAAAGCTCTTCCCTTAGTTGTCTGCTTCTTTCCTGTATCCACAAAAAGGTCACTACAAATACATTTACAGTGAGGAGACCAAACACAGGAACTATATTTACCCCTTTGAAACTTCTCACAAAGTTCCCTCAACTCCTTTTTATATACAGTACATTCCCATCTGGGGACTTTGATGGGGAACCTCCACTCCTGCCCTCCTAAATGGTTTACATGCACATTAGTGTCTGTGGACTTTAATCCCTCTTCCCCCAATCTGTATCATTAACATTTGAATACCTGTACCCTATGAAAATATTCGTAATGCTGGGCCACCTTAAATTCCCTTGCACCTTGTCAGCACCACATTTGTTTGGCAAATGTGTCAATCAGCACAAGCAGCCTGCTATACAATCCTCCATCAAGGCAGCTGAAGTCAAGTCAGACGCAAAATTCTCAGAGCTGGGAGTAAGGTGTCTGGAATAGTATAGGGTAAATAAAATATTGTTATTCAGAATACAACAATCTGTGTAAATGTAGGATGACAGGAAATGCAAGGCAAGAAATGTTATAGTAACAACTGACAAAATGTTGACATGAAGTGTATAATGTGTGAAGACTGAAGTCCAAATATCAAATAAACAATTTCACAAAAGGTGTAACAAAACAAGTGCACTTTAATTCAACAATATAACAGAAGAAAAAGAAATTGTTCAATTAACATGTTACTGACAATATGTATTGGCTAACTAGAAAGATTACAATATGCAAGCTTTCGAGGCAACTCAGGCCCCTTCTTCAGGCAAGATGTAATCATCTTGTTTACATCTTGCCTGAAGAAGGGGCCTGAGTTGCCTCGAAAGCTTGCATATTGTAATCTTTCTAGTTAGCCAATAAAAGGTGTCATTTTGCTTGGCTTTTCTCTACATTCATAATGGCTAACACGGTACAACACCCTAGTACTGACAATATGTATAAACTGAAGCCCAACTATCAATCGATACAAAGTAGACACATCCGCTTGGCTGGTGCAGAGGTAAGGACTGCTGCCTCATAACCAAGAAGTTCCAGGTTCCATCCCGGGTCCTCCTCGCATTTACTGTTTTGAGTAGTGAGCTGCTATTATTGTTACTATTAAGGTATATAATAAAAACAGACATTTGATTTGAGTCTGTAACAACCTGCATAAATTTATGGTACTTGTAAAAGTTAGCGCTGAAGGGATAAAAGCAGACACACAAATGTAGCTCAATCATTTCTTCCTGCTGTCTTGTTGAGTAGTATATATGGAGGATGTTATTTTACCTCGCACACAGACATGCAAATCAAAATGTCATTTGAATGATTTTTTTATTCAAGAATCTTAGAATAAAACTGAATAAAAATAGCTTAAATTAAGATTTATTCAAAAATAAAACTGAAAAAAAAATTGTTCAAATGACATGTTGATATGAATGTCTGTGTGCGAGGAAAAGTAATATCTTTTACAAATACCAGAAATTTACACAGGATGTTACAGACTCACATTCAAATGAATGTTTTTGTTATATGATAATAATAATAATAACAGCAGCTCACTAAGAGAAGAAGTCATGAGATTTGAACCTATTACCTCGCAATTGCTAAACAGTAGTTTATCCACTCGCCATCTGTGCATATCGGAGATTCAGCAACGTTACCACTGTGACAACTGGTTGAATATGAAACACACAAACACACATATTCTAACGTCTTTTACTTTGTACCAACTAATAGTTTGGCTTCAGCAACTTGTTAATTAAGCTATTTGTTTTTCTTCTGTTTTATTCTTGACTAAAAGCATACATGTTTTGTTATACCTTTTGCGAAAGTGTTTCTTGGCTAATTGGGCTTCACACATCCTACACTTCAAGTCAAAATTATGTTGTTATTACTATAACATATGAAAACATTTTCTGTTTTAGCCGTGTGTTCAGCATTTCTTGCCACGCATTTCCTCTGTCATTCTATATTTACACATATTGTTGTAGACACAGAACACACATGAAATGTATGTATTTCAAATCACGATATTTCATTACCAGGCTATTAGTGCAGTGATAAGGAGCTTCTTAGTGTATGTAAGAAAATTTTCAGGAGGTCAAGACAACGAAAAAAATCATAAACATCAGGGATTCTAGTGTTAATAGCCCTGTTTTTAAAGATTCGGCCCTCTGAATTGATTCTTTTCTTCATTATATGGCAGCGAAACGGAAATGAGATGTGAAGCAAACCAAGAGATGACCAGCTAAATCGGGGCTTCATACTCCATCCAGTTTCTTAATAGGCATACTTGTCTTATCTGAACAAACTTCGGAGTAGAAGTAATAGCATTACTAGGTGTATAAAGTACTGTGAAATTCCTACTTGTTCTCATGCTCAACTTCCCCCCACAAAAGCAGATCCTATCTGTGCAGAATGCCTTCATACTGCAATCATGCCTCTTAAAAGAGAGCCTTGTCCGTATCAAAATACCCAAATACTTAACTAGCAAGTAAAACAACCCCAGTACTTGCATCCAAAAAATGTCAGCAGTGTGTTAATAAGAACCTAAACCAATGGTGTGTAAATTTAAGCGCTCATTCCAATAAATGGTGCTTAAAGCATGAAGGAAAAAGAAATGAAGGTTGCTGTTTTGTCAAACTGCATGTATCGATTGCCATACATAAACTCTTAACTGTCCACGGCTTGATTTGAAAAACAACAAACTGTATGACAATGAACTGTTATCCGAAGACCTTGTGTTGTAACTTACTGAAAAACCCAAATGGAAATGATTAATGAGCAAAACAAAAAAAAGTAAAATTCAGCTACATGCCAGCTAGAGTTGAATTTATTTTGCATTTAGAATTCCTTAAAAGGCGCTAATGATTATAACTGAAGCTGCCTATCAAGAATGGAGAGATATAGATATTATTTCAATATGAAAAAGAAACATTTGGGAAAAAGTAGCTTACTGACAAAGTAATGTACTGTTGAGCACTGTCCTATTAAAAAAGGATACAAGTCAATGAAACAGCTTTTTTAAAATGCAGTTATTTATGAATTAAATATTGGTTTAATTAAATGGTTAGAAATATAGTAAACCCAGTGGTGGTATCTACTCAAATGACTGTACTGGATACATTTCTGGTGTTTTATTTCCACATGTGGATAATGTGAATAAGTGCATTAGATTGTTTGAGCTTGTTGTACATCAACAATCAAATATCACAATCACTTTAACATAACACTTTCTCAAATATTAGTGTTACTATTGACTGGTTGAATGCTGTCTTATTCTGCAAAAGTTTGGTAGAACAGGAAACTATAAAGAAAATCCTACCAATTAATAGAAATTAATAATACCCTTATTTGAAAACCATATTTACTGCACTTATATACAGTATGTACTTTCACATGTATTTATTATGTCTATTATAGGTACACATACACCACAGCAATTTACAGAAGCTTATTAACCTTAACAGCACATTTTTGAGCTGTAATAAATTAGCCTGAAAAAAATAAAAACAAATAGTGGGAGAACATAGACACTGAGCTATGAACTAAATAAAGATTTCTGAGGGTTTCTAAGATAGCAGCACTAACGACTTTTTTGTTTTGAATGCATTCAAACTAACACATTAAAAGATAAATAGCAACCAAATATGTGCAAATGGAACATTTTTCAACATGTCAAAATTCAGAAAATACTAAAGAACATGTCATAACCATTTCTCTCAAAATATAAAGGAAGGAAATTAAGTCTTAAATCTGCAACCCATCTTAGTCTGAATTTTAGGTACATGGTTCAGAGACCATCACCATAAAGTCCCTCCTAAAATGTTTTAGCTCTCCATCTGTGAATAACAGAACAATATTGTCCATGCTGAATAAATATGTAAAATTAGCAGTTTTCTACAATGGATTCAGGCAGCTACAGCCATCATAAGACCAGAAACTTGGAGAACACTGAGAGAAACAGAATATCAGTTTGATGTCTGCAGAGCTGCAAATAGTGCTTACATTGTGACATTCTCTCACTTCCAGTTTTTCAGGGAAACATTTATATGATTTAATTTAGCATTTACTAGGCTATATACACAGAAACCTCAGAGTCCAAGGTTTAATTTTCTGCAAAGTCATTGCCTGTGTGGTGTTTGTTTACCTATTCACCCCATGTCAGGTCAGGCTTGTGTTTAGACTGAATATTCTGTAATCCATACAAATTCAAAATATAGGTTTAGGTAAACTGTAAATAGGCATTATGAACACTTATACTGTAATCCTAAACTAGCTTAGTAAATACTCCCTGAAATCATACAGAATATTAGACCTGGATGAATATGGGACAATGAATTCTAATTTAAATAAAACTGAACTCTTGTCTATTGGAAGGCAAAATAACATATTGCATATAATTAATGTTTTTACTCTTTAACAAGACAGTGTAGACAAAAAAGCAAACAGAATGCTGCTTTTAACCAGCAATGTGTCTTTTTGCCCAAGATGGTTATTCTCTTGCACCTATTACTGCCAAGAGAGGCTCCAACTTCCAAAAAGTATTAATATTAATTTAGATATATTTTTCCTTTTTTAAATTTACAAAGATTTCCAAGAAACTACTGAAAAAGTGTATGTTTTTTAATTTACATTTGTCAAATTATGAAATGTAATATTCTTTTTCCTGCTTATTTCTTTTCAGGAAACTACTGTTCTGTCTGTGACACTCATAGATGACTGGATGATTTTAATGCTGATGAAATAACATCACCACTGCTAATGGGCACAGGATAAAGACCAAGAAAATGTAAAAAATGGCTGATTTCTAACAGGGGATTTCAGAAACTTTGAGAAATTGAAGAAAGAGTAAGTTTTCAGGTGCAAGTTCAACTTTGACACATAAAATAAAGACAGTTATGCATGTACAACATGACTACAAACTGAAACAAAAATATTTATACATTAGTTTCATCATTCACTCTTATCTGCACAGGAGAAAAAGAGAAGCTAACATAAGAACACTTTTATTTAATGTATGTTAGAATTCTTTCTAGACAGCAAGGAGTTATAGCATAAAGGACTGCATCTTACACAACATGTTTTGAATGTTTGTTAATAATTACTTTGGTATTCTACCTTAAAATCAGTTTTTTTTTAAACTCAAAACATATAGAGGACTGTGAGATTTTATTTTGTTTAACTAAACCAGCAAGGCAAAATGACACACTCTCTTCTTTATTGATAAATAAAAATACCAGGTAGTTTTTTAGTATTTGGACATTATTTAATAAAATGCAATAAAACACAAAACACATTTAACGACATGAGTTCCACTAGTGGGTCAAAACTGACCATGCTTGAACTATAAAGATTGTGCTAAATGACAGCGTACATCTCTGTCAAGAACAACTGAAAAGTAACCATATTCTGAAAGAAAACACTTGTACCAAGAAGTATGGAGATTTAATCAATCATACTACTGAAGGCTGAATAAATTGAGATAAGTAAATATAATGACATACACAGCACTACATTTTAATACTTTAATAATGCATGTTGCTCTCAATGTCAAGGGCATAGCTCATCATAATTATAAAGTAAAATTACTTTCTCTCTCCCTCTCTAGTGAGGTTTCACCACAAAGGAAACATTTAGGTCAAAAGTTTCCATTGATTTGTAAATTTACATTTGCTCTCCTCCAGTCTGTAATCAGGAGAACGATTTCCAAATGACCATAATTATATTGAGAACAGACAATGGGTCTGCAATGAGGAGTGTTTGATTCCATTACCAGTCCTGTTCCAATATGTTCTCAGTGCAGATTCCTCCCGATTTGTAACAGTACTCTTAATTGACGGTAAAGCATTTTGTGATAATGCCTACTATAATAGGTGGTACACAAAGTAAAATAAAGAATAACTATCAGACATTCTTAAGAGAAAAAGTTTCAAAAAGAATTACAGATATGCTACTATTACTTTCTCTGAAGGACAAAAGAAGACAACATGTAAAATATTGTTTGATAAATTTCTTTTTAATTGCTCATTAATGACTAGATGTACAAATTAATATTAGAAGAAAAAATATATGTTTCTGATCTCTTATTGTTGTGGGAATTACTCTACTCCAACAGCTGTGTAATTAATAAGAATTTTTCTTAGGCAAGACATATACAAAATCACCTTGAATTTTGATTTCATACACTATTACAATATGGTAAGAAACTATAGCTCATTAAAGAGGAAATTTTTCTGTAAAGGAAATTGTTGACTCATATATATTTTTGGTTAAACAATTTTATTTTGATCCCCTTTAGGATCTGATTTTTTTAGTGACAAATTTGTTACATGCATCAAAAAACATCAAATAGAAAAAATCTGTGGCATAAATGATTCACTGCTTATATAAATGGTCAAGAAGGTAATGGGTTTGTAAATTAAGCAATGATGCAGATATGAAAAACTACACAGATCTTAATTGCCACAGAGACATCAGTATGTAAATAAAAAACTGAGTTGTTAACAATGAGTAAATGTAGGAACAATAAAAAAATGACTACATTTGGAGTTGTCCTCATGAACTATGCTGAGTGCAGACTTTTATACATATATTTATTTGTTTAATTTTGCACCAGTACGTAACATTGCATGCACATTGATGACAAACTTAAACAGTCTCACTAGTAGAAAACTACATTTGGCAACCCAAGACATATTGCAGAAAGCCAATAAAAATAATCTTCTAAAATAAAAATACATTATTCAACAATGTTTGCAGTTTCTGAACACTAAATGTTTGTATATTTATATATTTAAGCAATATTAAATTATCTTACATTCATTCACCGCAAATGGAATAACAATAATCAAAGATAGGCAAACAAATATTTTAGATTTTACGACCTGTTACAGCTAAAGAAGGAAACAAAATGCCAGTGACATTAAAACCACAAGAATCCTTGTATGACATTTAAGGGAGAAAAAAACATGCTGTCTTTAACTTAGTACCTTATTTTTGGATCAACAAAATATATACAACTGTTTATAAATTTCTCTTTTCTTTTAACTTAATCTTTGAAATATAACTTAATCTTTGAAATATAACTAAATAGTAAGATTTAACAGTTGAATGAACCCATCATAGTCTGATAAAACGCCTGTAGCATTTTTTAAACATGAAAAATATTTCCAAATCCTAGTGTATTGGAAAATATCAACAGGCTGCTGCAATTTATGAAGTTGTAGGTTGAATGTTGTAAAAGACATTTTAATATTTTCTGATAAAGGAAAGGCTACAGTATTAATGTTGTTAGAAATAACTACAGCCATTAGCACCAGTGACCACTCTATTCTACTACATAGACAGGACAATTATTTTGGGGCATCTCAGGCACTGTTCTTGCATGGCTTAGTTTATATTAATGAAATTGATTTTAATATGTAGATAAATGTTTTGACAGTACAATATCCTTAGTACTTACTTTAGGAGTTACTGTAGATATGCTGTCCCACAGGGCTCAGTTCCTATAACTTTACTGTTTTCATTTTACATTCATTTGCTAAGATATGCCATCTGTTAAGAACTGTTACTGACATTGCTTTGCTCTGTTTTGATCTCAGTATCCTACTGTGAAACTTAGAGTGACTGCTCTACTTTCAAGCTGTTTTTGTGATCATGGGAAGAACACTAGAGATACTGGGAGCCTTGGAATCCAATGATAAACCCCAGTATCAAAGGATTACTAGACGTCCCAGAACAAACTTCTTTAATACAGTGGAATCCCAAAAAGGGTGTGTGTGGCCTGTTGACCTAAGCCTCCAGAACTGCGACTGTGTCTAACTTTGTCTATGACTTTCGGTTGTAATTGAACATTGACCCCCTAAAGGTTTACAAGGATGCTGTTATTTGAAGCTTTTCTGTTCCTCTATTTTGTCAACTAACCATAACTCTACAAAAATATTAATGGTCTTTCATTGTTATGATTCATTTATGTTAATCAGAATTAAAATATGTTAGTTTTACAGGGTAAATTCTGATCCTACTTTTAGTGTAGAGAGCAATATAAAAAATACATTTTAAAAAATGCATAAAAGGATTTTCATCTTTTATTGGCTTGTGGCTCAAAAAAATCCAGTGCATCCACAGGGTTAGTGCTCTTTTAGCAAAATCATTTTCATGGGAATTTCCATATTTTACAGGTGAATGTACTCTTAAATATATGTGAACACACAGGCTGTCTAATTCCCTAGGTATTTTATGTAGCTTGTATCGAAATATCACAAAAAAGCCAGTAATGTAAACATAATGAGAAATAACATTTGAATAATTAATTTATCAGTTTAAAAAAAATGTAAGGGACTATTTCTCTAATTCAATTCCCATCAGTAACAAACTAAGTCAGGACAATTTAGTGGCTTTTTGGTTAAAATATCTCTTTATGTAATGCTAACCTAACATGCTTAACAATGGTAAATTAAATACAGTATATATTTTTAAAAAAATCTTTTTTTCTTTCCCTCAATGTATCCTATAGTTAAAACCAAGAATATCCATGCTGTTCCCCATGACATATGCTCTTAACATAAATTTGCAGCAGATAATACTGCACAAAGTTAGAAATGAAAGATTTCAACCTTTAAAAAAATAATAAATGGCCCATAAAATAATGACTTCTTAACTGAAGTAATCGGAAAAACTGGGTTACTCCTGCTACCAACCAAGTTGACCCTCTTCACCCCCTCAGGCACCCGTCCTACACTCTCCTTCGGGCTGTTCATCCTGGCTGCCTGCCTCCAACATCTCACACTTGCTTACACACCATTTACCACCTCCATCATTACTCCATCTTGTTTCAACCTCATTTTAACTGCTCCCACTCATTTCTTTTTATCCTTTCCCCTTATTTCCATGCAGGTTCCTATCATCCTACCCTGATTAGGTATGAGTGTGATAAGTTGCCACCTTTGAGGTATGAATGTGGCTTTCAATTGACGCTCGCTTTCACATGTGTATGCCTAAGCAGTCAGGCACCCCACCCAACCCTGGAGTGAAGCGAGCTCACATATCTCACATCAATTACAAGCCTGTATGTTCTCAAACGCAGTAATTTATTTAAAATTTGCCCAGCACCACAAATCACTTGTCACACTGCATCAAGGTTGGCTAAAGCTGAAAACAAGAATTTATTTTATTTACATGTGTGGTAGTTGAGAATAATGCTCAGCTGCAACAAAATTCTACCTTTTGTGACAGCTTTTACAGTAAACTGTATTTGCTGCATCAGTTTTTATGTGATCTTAGAACTTCATCCACACAAAATGAAGGCAAGATTAAAAGAGCATTTTCCAGCCACACATTAGTAATGTCCAGTTTACAGAGTAGCAGATTCCTCTGTCAGTTTTAAGATTTTGACGTAATCAAAGATTATGCATTTAGGTAAACATGTGGAATGATATACAAAGCAAAATTAGATTTCCAATGGCTTATTTATGCTAAAATGAGGAATTTCACTTTCCAATTATGCTTTGCCCCTTTTGACAAAATGATGCTTCAAAACAGAGGAAACCGAAAGCTTAGAAAAATAATATAAGGTAAATGCAAATACAATCGAAAACATTCATCAGTATGAAATTTGGGAATTTAGAATCTTCCCAAAACACACAGCTACTTGGATCACAATCATAAAACAAGTCACCTTCAAAGCCCTCTACTCCCAAGGTCCCATGGTCTGAGTATTCCAAACAGCTTTGGCCTAATTCCACCTTCTCAATTTCCCTCTCCAGCTGTCTCCGCATCCTACTGACTATTTAAAATTTACTATTTATAATACTTATCTTACCAAAAAAAAATTAAGGAATGTTTATGAAATCCTGTTCTCTACACACCCCTAAATATAAAATATATATTGTTTCAAAATATTCTATATAATACATTTTTGTGATTCAGAAAAATGGTAACGAATGAGACAATTTAATTTAACTTACTTTTTTGATGCTTGTTATCTGCTCTAGTGTCAGAGCCTGCAGTTCTTCATTTTCATTTTCTACTAACAGCTTCAGAGCAAGGAGTAGCAGCTGGTACTGGTTCAAAAGCAACAAAGCTATCTGCCTGATGTTCTGAACAGAAAAATAAATTCATTAGTAAAAAGGGCAAACTTCAAAGTGATCTACTATACTATGAATGGTATTCAAAAATCACACATTTAAAGGATAAGTTTGGAATTTTTAAAATTGAAATAATTTTTTCACAATTGTGGCATACATTCATTTAACATTGAAAGTTATATTCTTAAGCAAGGTACTATTTGCAAATACAATAAAAATGTGTCTCACTCAGTGACTTACAATGGCAATCTATTTGGCACCGTAAGGAACATGAAACAAAAGGCCGCTGAAAAAGTGTGTATGTATATCACCATAAAAAACACATATAAAAAAAGCTGTTTCAGTTTTTAAAGGAAACGGATGCTTGAAATACATTTTAAAACTTTTATTTCAAATTTTCTCTGCTGGTGCATGGACTATCAATGTACTGTAAGCCACTGGGGTAAACACAGTTTTTTTTTTTGTTTTCATTTACAATAATGCTTCATTCAAGAACACATATACAGTTTGAGTGGTTAAATCTCTATCAAATTGCAATTGCAACTGCACCATTTACCAGATGAACTACAGGAAAATGTTGCTATGCATGGAAATGAGGAAATGAAGAGAAGAAGACAGAATTTTGTTTTTTAAATTTAGACTCATCAAAATCTGAATAATCAAGCCATAATTTTTAAAAGTGACACTCACTCAGAAATATTTCCTTACAAAAAATGTGACTTTTTTCTTACAAAAAATGGGTAAATGGATGCTTACTTATTTTGCCTCCTCCAAATTTCAAAACAATACCAAACAACAAAATCTGAATTTTAAGGGTGCATTTTTATATAAGATGTTAGTTTCAGAAAATGGATGGACAAATGTTTGGACTGAATATTCGTGTGATCTCTTTAAGATAAAACAGCCAATTACAAGAGGTGCCCACTCTCTTATCATTATTTAAGCAGACAGTGTGTTCAGGAAAAGATATTTGTACTCCCTCAACTCAACTTACAAAAACAAATTACATTCTTTAATAACAGTTTATACACATGAACCTAGGGTGTTTTTCTTGACCTTTATGGCCATCAGGTGGTCACCCCACATCCCCATGTTCATATACAATTTCATTTTTGGTAGATTCATACAAGTACTTCCAAGAAAGAAAATTAGTAAAAGTAATTTGGTAAAACAGGTTACAGCTGATCTTTGCTACAACATGTATAAAACATTAATGCATTTAAAATGTCAAGAGGTAGTCTACTGCTACTACAGAAATAGACTAATAATACATAACATTATCTATCCTGCCTCATCCAGTTTAGCAGTGGACACATTTAATTTATTTTGCTTAATGTAAAAAATATATGTCATAGTTGAATAGGAAAATTCGTCTCACTGTAATGAATGTACATGGGTTCACTGCAATGACCTTAGGCTACCATGAGGTAGCACAGCTCATTCCAATGAGACAGATATTCCCATTCACTTATGACATTCACATTAGAACCAGAAAAAAGATAGCTATATATATTAAGAGGCAACATGATAGGAAATGGTACAATTTGAATTAAGATTTAGTTGAGGCATTGATTAGTTCAAATAATCCCCTTGAATATCTCACATGCTCAAATGTTTAGCAATCTCAGCATCTAGTAATCTTTGCATGGGGTGTTCAGTTAAGACTGCTGACTTGCATAGAACAATTTACTGATTAAAGCATGACTCCACAGATGCTTTGTGAAAGCCTTATAGTGGAAATGTATTAAGCTAGGATTCTCTTTCACCAATCTATATACTGTAACATGACCTCTATCCTTAAACTGAAATAACCATAACAGAAACTTCAAAAAATAAATGTTTACATTTTTTTATGCATAATATATGTCTTCACACACCATCAATATAAATTACTAGATGCGTCACATACTGTATTAATATGGCACCTAATCTAGATCCTTGTCCAACTACAACAGTGACTGGAATCCCCTTTACTACTGTAAATATGAAATATTACCATGTATTTATATCACCACCCATCATTAACCAAATAAAAAATATTAATATCTAAATATTGTAACAGCTTCACTGCTGGCTAGTCCTGAGTCAAGCAGGTGCCATACCGCAACATTATCTGGATGGCGTAATTTTCTGTGCACCTACAGTAGTTGATGAGCATTGATGGAAGCATCCAAATTTTCCATTGATGTCTGAATGAATAAAAGCATGGGTGTTGAAAGCTGAGATGTATTGTGTCCACATTAGATCATCAGAGACTATAGCTCCAAGAAATGTATAGCTTCCCACCATCTACACTGATCTAATGCAGATTGATGTATGGTTTACTTCCTGCTTTCTGAAGTCTATAACAAGTTCCTTGGCTTGGCTGACACTAAGGGAGAGTTTACTGTAGTGGAATAATTATGTCACAAGGCAAATATTTTTTCTGCAAGTTGACTTATTGCTCTTGGTCATCAGACCTACAATGGTGTCATCAACAGCAAATGTAAATAGTGTATTTAGAGCTGTGTTTGGCCAAGTAATGGGTAAACATGAAATTGAATGTTACCCAGACCTCCTTGGAGAAGTCATAGCGATAAGGAAGAGGAATTTTAGAGGGTAATCAAAACCCTAGAATTTGTTACTGGGGTAACCCTTCAAGTAATTCAGTTAGAATTTCAAAGGCTGCTTCTTGCCAGTAGCACACTGAGCTTGTAGTAATAGGGGTGAGTGGGTGGGGGAAAGGCTTGCTAACAAAGTGGAAGTAATGTCAGAGACTGACAGAAAGTATAAGAAGGAGAGAGCGTTTTAAAGCTACAGGTGCGGTGTGTTGAACAACCTACAGTCTCTAAACACACACATCTTTGGTAAGTGGCTAGAAAATCTGGACACCTGGATAAAAGCAGAGGCCTTATTGTGAAACAAAAGGGAAATGGTTGATTGCTTTTTTTGTTGCTTCTTCCTGATTAACTACCATCAACACTAAACCAAATTGGTGAAATTGTGGGCCTTCGGAGGTATGTTATCAATATGGACTACACCAACATCCTTAGCACAGGCTTTGAACCTTGAATTTCTTTGTTGTTTCATATGTTGCTAGGACTCTAGGTCATATTGTCTTGGCCCCATTGGCAATCTATCCATATCTGCCTTTTCTTCATTTTATGTTCCTTTTAGTTTTTAATTGCTTCTCCTTTAAAATTAAGATTAGGCAAAAAAGGAATTTTAATTCTCAGGTGATGATGCTAATTATAGAATAGTCACCCCTAAGGGTACATAAAAAATATGATTTGTCTCAGTTTTTTGCTGAGGTAGTGCCTTGCTATACTTGTCAAGTGTAAAGCTTATTGGTTATTTCGGGATATGCTGTCTGCTTTTTTTTGTCGTGGCCACTGGTTTGCTATTCAGGTTTTGAATTTTATGAGTTAGAGATTTTTTTCATCATGGCTTTGTTAAAGTTGGTCATTTTTTCCTTATTTGTTCTAAGTGTTTGTTTTTTGCTGGCTCTTAGGGTTTTTGGTCTTAGTTTATTTCATTAGAATTTCATAATCTTTCTTTCCTTTCTCAGTATTTAGCTACTTTTACAAATTCCCCTTTTTATGAATTTTTGGATATAAGATTTTTGAGGTTGGTTTTTTAATACTTTGGCCTTGCCTTATTGATACTGTTTTGCAAAACTCTTACAGCAAGCATGCATCCAAGTTGGTTCCCATTTATGAAACACTTCTTAGATTTATCCCAGCCCAAACTGACTACCTTGATATTCTCATTGCAATACTGGATACAGTGAATTATCATTTCAGAAGTCAACATTCTGGACAATGTACAGACCATGTACATGTTTAATTGTTAATGAAGAATGTATTCAGATGTCCAATAATTAATCCATATAGTGTCTGCTATCTTATACACTATAACAGTGGTACTCAACCCGAGGCTCTTCAAAGGCCAGTTGTGGTTCTTTGAAGTCCTTCTCTAGAAGAAAAAAAAATCTTTAAAAAATGTAAAAAAATAAATAAGTAAATTGTCAGCAGAATTTATTTCTTCTATTCCTTTGCTATGTAATATGCTGAGTTTATATTAACTCAAATTTCATATCTTTTTGTATCATCACTTGTCTTTTTTGTGTATGAAAACCTTTTACTACTGCAAGTTCTTTGGCATATTTGCTTGCAGCCACCACACTGTCGCAGCCCACCATGTGTCATTTGCTGGTAAGTTTTCATATTTTAAAAATGTATTCCTGCCTCAAAACCTGTTTTACTGGCTACACTAAGCTTGCTGCAGTAGTACTTGCACATTATCGTGTCTTCTTCTAGATTATATAAAAGCCAGTTAATGTCTAATAGCCAACTGGTCTGGAATTTTCACTTCTCCACCACATTCCTGCCTTTTGACTTGGAATGAGATTTACATATTTCATTTGCAGTTGATGTATTAGGCGATTCACCGCCACACTCTCACAGAGATTTTTATTTCCTTGGCAAGAACGTTTTCTGTTTTGTAAAGAAACACATGCTAACGTTACACATGAATACAAGCGTGTAATGCAGCACCACAATTCAGAAGAGTGACCAAGTCAAAAAAAAACAAAACAAATACAGCAAGTGAAAATCTGAATATTTACACAGTGCTAAGAAGGAACTTGGCCAATAAGGAATAACAGAAATCATTGTACGGCTTTCAGTCAATATTAATCTAATATTTCATGGAGAGAAAAAAGGGACGCACAGCGACTTTGATCAATGCATTCTAATAACTTGGTTTTTGAGAAGACTCTATCATGGGTGGGAAAGAAAGAGCTAGAGAGGAGGGATGGAACGGGATCTGTGTGAGTGTTTCAGATTATGAAAGAAAAACATAATTAATCCGAATTGAGTTTTTTTCTTTTTTGGCCTGATACCTATGCGGCTCTGTATCATTTTAATTTGCACACTTCAAATTATTATGTCCCCACCCCTCAACTGCCTGAAATACACAATCACAATTTACCTAGCATTTAGCAAAAATGGATAAAGAATGTAAGAGTTGCAAATATGTAGAGAAATACCGGCCATTTAAAGAGGACTAGGAGCTCAAGTTTTTCTTTGTGTTAAGCAGTACAGGAAAAATCATCTGTCTGCTTTGTGATTACATCATTTCGCAGTTTAAAAAATTCAATTTACAGCACCATCATGAAGCTAAACATCCAAAGTTCAGTACTGACTTTCCAAAGGGTAGACAGCTACGGGACGAAAAGCTGGTGAGGCTGAAACAGAACCAAACTGCTCAGAACGTCTTTCACACTAATAATAATGAAAGGATGACAGAGACATCCTATAAAATCATGCATGAACTGATGAAAAAGATGAAGCCATATACTGATGGAGAACTGGTGAAGGACTACATGCTTCTTGCCTGTTCAATGCTGTTTCGTGGCAAAAAAAGACCATGAATGAGAGGCATAAAAAAAAAAAAATCATAATCTATTGTGGCAAGGAGGGCATCACACATTTCAGAAAATATTGCAAATGTTCTCAAGGACAAACTGTCATCCTAAGAGCTTGTCAGCCTTGCAATGGATGAAAGCTTGAATATCAATGATATGCCACTATTGCTGATCTTCATCCTAGCAATCAACAGTGAGTTTGACAGAAGTACTGCTTGACATGGTCCCACTGAAAAATGGAACAACAGGTGTGAAGATCAAAATTGCCGTACTGGAAACACTGACAAAGCTTAATATTGGACCAGAAAAAAAATCACAGCATTCACCACAGATGGTACACCGCAAATACCTGGTAAGAGAACTGGGGCCATGGCTTTGGTGAAAGTTGCACTGAAAAATGAAGGAGTTACAATGAAAATTAATAAAATAAAAATATTAAAAAAAAAGAAAAATGAAGGAGTTGCTGAGGGCATTTTCTCATCCATGACATTTTCAGAAAAGCCTTGTTTGCAAAGATCAAGATTCTAAATGATGGGATGGCAAATGTAGTCAAAGTTGTTAATTAAACCAGGGCCCGTGTGAGAAACCACTTGAACTTTAAACTGCTATGTGAAGAGTTTGACACTCACTACAGAGATGTGGTATTGCACACTGAGATTAGATAGCTATCTAAAGGACTTAAGCTTGCACATTTCAAAGATCTGCTTGAACCAATGAAAGCCTTTATTATTGGACAAGGGGAGACTTCTGTTGCTTTCCTATGTGACATTACACAGTACTTGAACAAACTTAATCTCAAGATGCAGGGAAGAAACAAGACTGTGTATGAACTCTACACAGCTGTCAGAGAATTTTCTGACAAACTGCATGTACTCAAACATAGTATCCATAGTTCTGATTACTGGTTCTTCCCCACCATGCAGAAAGTGATGGCAATGCATGTAGATTCTGCCCCATCCTGTCAGTCACAGTTCTGTGATGTGCTAACAGTGCTCAAGCAAAACTACAGAACAAATCAAGATTCTGTGGCTTCAAGAACCAAGGCAATGTTTTTCTACTTGTGAAAAACCCATTCCTGATTGAAATCGATGAAATGAACCAAATAAGTAACCAGGTTGGACTTATGCAGCTTGAACTGGAGTTTGCTGAGTTAAAGGGCTCAGATGAACTTCAGCATCAGTTTCAGATGAAAGATAGGAGTAGAAAAAATTTGGCAGGGCATCTTCCAAACATCTCTAGACTTGCAAGACGCATCACCTCAATGTTTCCACTCACACACAAGAGTGAAGCAGCTTTCTCTACAAAAGTAAAATGCTGCAGCCTAAACAGATTGACTAAGAGGCCTTTTGGATTGCTGTTTCTAGTGCAGAGCTCAACTACAAATCCCTTGTGTGCAGCAGAAGGAGTGTCAGAAATTGCACTGAATGAAGTACAATGTTGCTCTTCTAATAACCCTTTCTAGTCTAAAATACTAATGTAGGCTACAGAAGAACTGAAGGTCTGTTTCCCTTTTCCTTCAGGGGGGGATAAAGGAGGCAGAAAGGGGAAAATCAAAGAGAAACTGTGCATTCATTAGCAATGTGCTATATGTTACCTGCTGTTTTGGACTATGAAAAATGATTAGCAATGTCCTGTTAGTTTCCTTCCTGCTGTTAGGGGCTGTGATGATCAGCAATGCTGTTATACTGTTATGGGCAATGTGCTGTTCGTTGCTGTTAACACAGACTTTGTGATCAATACTTGGAACTGATTTAATAATGATAATGTTGAAACACTGCCAGTAATATTGAAATTTGGGGATGCAGTGACAATAAATTATAGTTATTACATTGTGTTTTTCATCCCTAAAAAACAAACATTATCTGTATTCATATTCGGTTTCAGGGAGGAAAGGGGCGTTTTTGGATGGCGGCCCTTGCAAAAAACATTTTTTGTCAATGAGTCAGGCAAGGTTTTGTACCTCTGCACTATACATTTTTGATTCATTTTAACAATTTATTCTGTGTTGCCAATGTTTTCTATTTTAGTCAAGGCCGGCAAGACCTAGGGCAATTTTTGAGAGATTTCCAGCCATGATGGAATTCTGCAGCCCATCTCTTGATTGTAGCACATGTAGAGGAGTGTATCTAGAACATGTTGACTAGGCGAGAATGACTATTCAAAGGAACTGGCTTAAAAATTCAGTATCATTAGTGATTTTGCGGTCTTCAACATCCAGGTTAACTTGGTTGTTAAACACTATACTATAAATCATACATGGTAGAAATTTGTAATTCACATACTGTATTATAGTGCACAGGAGATAACCTATGGCCACTCAGAAAATCATAACTGTAGAATACACCTTTCAGGTTTATCATCTCCTGTTATAAATCATTTTCTTGAAAATAAGTTTGCCCTTAAGTCACATTTTCTCCAAACTGTTCCACATCCCAAAGACACACATTTAGATCAGTTATGATTTTAAACTGGCCATGTTCTAGGGAACATCTGATAAAACAATTAAGTAAAATTAATATAAAAAACAAACATTAATACACAAATTGATATCTAGTGAAACAAGTTAAAAGTTTAAGCTGTCTACAGTGTGTATTGCTGCATCTACATAAATTCCTTCTTCTGAATAGTCCAATAAAACATGAATGATAATGAAGATACTGTTCATGGCTTTGAGACCCAGTGCAAAATTTTCATTGAATTCTTTAAAAATAAGTAAACATATTAATAAATTTTATGGCAAAACATCAAACTTCAAACTCAATAGAATGGACTATATTATAATATATTATATACTAATATACTAACATTATAATTTACTTTTATAAATAAACAATTAATGACTAAGATAACACCATAAAGGTTTAATACAGAGTATCAACAGTGCACGAACAAACTAAAAAATATAGCTACCATAAGTATTTCAATAAACTAAAAAATGAACAGAATATAAAGTTTCTGTGAAGTTTTCATATAGACATGAAAGCAACAGATACAGTATATATCCTTGGTAGTCTTTAATCTCTAATGTAAAAGACATGGCAGTCACTAAACTACAAAAATAATTTGTTATACAGAGTGAAAGAATACTAATACAACTAAGCTTAATATTTTAAAGTGTGTGGAATAATGTAATTTGCGAATAATTAAGAAAAAAAAAAGTCATCTTACCTGTGCAGGTAATTTATGTTTTGTTTTATACAGAGAACGGCACATGCTCAAGACTTCATTACCCATGTGACTTCTTTGTTCAACTGAGCACTTGGACATCATTGCTGATGCTAGTTTAATCCACGGATTTTCAAGAATTTCATCCCTGGGAGAAAAAAAAATTAAAAGTAAAAATGTTGTACCTAGATCAATAAACTCTCTATAGCAGTTACACATTTTTGTTTTTTAAAAGGTCAGACATTTTTTCTGCATAATGTACACTTGCACCAAACTGCAATGCTCTACTTTTTTTACAACATGACACCTTTAATGATTTTGCACACAATTATGTACAAAAATATTCCTAGTCCATTTGAATGATGTAGTAACTTCATCTTATATTGATTTTGTAAGAGAAGATGAAAAGCAAACACAGATTAATGGGACATTAAATGAGACTTTGAGGAATTGAAATTTGAAAGGTTCCTAATTGAAGCTCTGTGAAAGCATCAGGTGAATGTAGCAAGCTGTCAAACATATTATGAATAAAAATCAATGAGCCACAAAAGTGAAAAGGCTGTAGGTCTAGTGGCATGTTCTTGATGTCTCAGCATGTATGATAAAGAATATGGAGTCAAACACTCATAGCCCTTTATTATTCAATGATAACAGGATTATCACAGTCATTTTAAACATGAAAGCAGCTAAAAAATGCTGACAACAATGACAAACATATAAGGTCTTGGAAAAAATTCCTGTAATAATGCAGGGTTCCTTCAGACTACAATATATTTTGTTGTTCTTTAACTCACATTTAACATGCTGTATGTTATTGACTGTTAAAATAAATAACATACTAACACAATGAATTTCATAGCAAAAAACTATAAAATGCAAGTTAAAAAACTTTCCATCTACTTGCTTAAATTATCCACAATATTAATTTCTTTTGGGTTTTAGAGATCCAGTCTATGTGATGGCACACTTATGCCACACTCCAAAATCAAAACATAATTATCCAGTCTTGTTCTAAAATTGCAAGTGTGCATGTGGTTGTTAAAAAGTTGCAGTCCCACCTTTTACACCTCTTTAAAACTTTTTCTATAAAGAGCAAATTTCTTTTAAAATAATTTACTAATGAACATGGATTAAAGTATTTGCATTACCAGTGAAGCTGTTATTTTGGTGTGAATTAGTAAATCCACAATGATTTATAAATTCTGTTTCAAGAAATGATCTCGTTCCCTTGTATTGTTTTTATTTAACACACAATACAGATTATTTGAGTCTTTTCTTTATGGTCAAAATATTCATTAAGACAGTAAAATTTAATGTACGTATTTGAAATTCTAAATTTCGCATTTATCAATTATCACAGTATTTGATTAGCTAGGGGACAGCAATAAGCACATGCAGTTGTAGTGATTGTGTCCCAAAGTGTTTTATGATTCAGCAGCAGCCACTTAAAATTGGTTCATACAAAGGTTTGGTGAAGATGAAAAAGAAGGCATACAGCCCAAATATATGGCAACAAGATACTTTCAAAAACATTTCTCAAAAAAAATAAATAAAATAAAATAAAAAAATAAGGCTTACTAAAATGGATAAGGATACTCCAAACTTTAGATGACAATAGCAAATACAATAGTATTTAATTCAACAAAAGAATATGGTGTGCACTTTATTATAATGGGAAAGGAAAAGCAACTTATTAAGTATTCTTTAAAACACTAACAACAAAATGTATTTATAAAGCTGATAGAATTTGTCTGTGATGCTACATAGCCCTCCCTTCAAAGTCACTGACATCAGCTACCATTTTCAATTTCTTGAAGTGGTGTGGTAGTCTTTGTTTCTGATGCAGTCTTGTGGTCGGTGACAAAAGCACATCAGCAGCAGTAATAATAATTAATAATAAAAAAAAAATTAAATATGCAGGCCACCTGTATTAACATATTTCTCGATTTGTAAAGGAGAAAAAAATAAACAGATTGTGTGTACCCTGATTTGATAGCGTGATGATCCTGTAAGCCACAGAGGACCTGCTCTTCTGGGGGAGTCTACAGGTGTTGACAGACTTTCTATTCTGAACATTGTGATATTAACTGTACCCTGTCACTGCCCATTTGACACCAATAATAAAACAAGCCCACTTTGACCTGCCTGCCTTCTGCCTGCTCTTTTACCCGGTTCACTATTCTCACCCTGTCGCTGTCTTACTAACTGATCCGTATTCTTCGTGATCCTTGTTTTTACAGCGAGTCATAAAAGCAGCCACGAAAAGAAGCTTAAACCCTTACAAGATAAACATGCTGGCACTGCACTCCACTATGTTATTATTAATATTTTTTACCCTTTTTCCCTCTTGTGGTTCCTCTGAAAATCACAAAGTGTTAATGACAATATTGTGTTCCTTTTGTAGCACTCAGCTGGTGTTCCTGTGCTACAGAAGTATTATAACATGTATTTAAATAGTTTCTCCATTACTGTTAGGATTTTTTTGCTGATGGTGTACATTATTATTATAGTAACCTCTGCACAACAAGAACAAAGTATTAAAAATAATGTATGTACAAACATACATGTATAATGCCCAGAATAGCTAACCTAAGTTCAAATTTATTTAAATATTTACTAATTTTAAATTAGAATATTCAGACCTTATTTTTGGCTAATTTGACAGCCCTAGTCTGGATATATAACGGTGCAAGTTCAAATATTAAGGAGTCAGGTATGTAGTAAAAACTCAACCTATCTTTAATATTATAGCCAAACAATTACTCAAGAAATCAAGCTCAGGTTTGGTAGAATTTCAATTCGGACTTTGCAAAAAACAACAAAAACACTATATTTTGACAATAGATGAGATTTTGCTGTAGCGAGAAACTTTTAAGTGCCGGGTCTTAGCTAACATTAAATAAAGCCGTGGACATCGCAACATCACACAAGAGACCGGCTCACGTGAACTGACTGAACGCAGCACGAGTGATCACTTCGATGAATCAAACCTGTTCAAAAAACACATTACACAATTGATAATGTAGGAAAAGAATATGAAGCGACCGACGCATACAGATTTATTCATGAGTGCAGGTACTTCGGAAACAAAGCACTGTGTAAACCTAAAGTTTAAATTAAGTTCATAGACCTACAAAAGGATGCCATTGATTTGAGGCAAGATTGCTTTTCTCCTGTACAACTATACGTTGCATTCTCAACAGTAAGCTTGCAGAGCTTGGTCATATTACAACCGGAGTGCTGAACTAACAACGTGGTATACAAAGAGAACTATAACAATCGTAATAAACGAACAATAAAACAGCGGAGAACCCGTGGATTAAATAAAAAGGCTGCTTCCTTGGCGAAGCAAGGAAAAAGGATGACCTTATATGGCGTTCGTTTATAAAACAGCGGAGAAGCTGTGTAAAGTCTGCTTCACAAAAAAACAGCAGAGTGCCTTATATGAGCAGGCAGTCAGCTAAAGAAGGGAATCAATAAATAACTATAATCGTAATAAACGAACAAAAAATAGCGGAGAATCCGCGGACTACATAAAGGAAATGGGTACCTGAACAGAAAAGTGAGTCTCAAATAGCTACACAATAACTATAACAATCGCAATAAACGAACAATAAAACAATACAGAACCGCTAAGAAAGGAGAAAGGACGGCCTTATATGGCGTTCGTTTATAAAACAGCGGAGAGGCTGTGTAAAGGCAGCTTCACAAAAAAACAGATCCTTAACAAATTGTTATTGGTATATTTTCCCTCAATTTAAAAAGGTTTTCTTTTCTTCTTAATAAAAATTTAAAAGCAGTACTTCGCCGCTGCGAAGCGCGGGGATTTGGCTATATATATTTTTATATATATATTATATATATATATATATATATATATATATATATATATATATATATATATGTAGATATGTATATATGTGTGTGTATGTATGTGTATATATATATATATATATATATGTATATGTATATATATGTATATGTAGATATATGTATATGTAGATATGTGTATATGTAGATATGTATATACTGTATATGTATATATATGTTTACATAACCTCTTTAACACACTACTTCTCCGCTGCGAAGCGCAGGTATTTTGCTAGTATATACACATTGTCTACTTTTATTTCTTTATTTATAATTGTAACTCTATCTTGTACTTCTCGTAAAGTAATTTAAGCTGCACTTGTGCAGGAAATGTGTTATAAAAATGTACTTTATTGTTGGTAGTTGTCTATCTATCTGTACAACACCAAAGATAAACCAAAAAACAATGTCTCAACATCATGATGTATTAAATCACTTACATTTCATCACTCTCCACAGGTGGCCAGGCTTGCAAAAGTAACACCAAGTGCTGGAATTCCACTTCACTGCTGCTTGAGTGTAAAAGCTCAGCAAATAACTTGCTTCGTTTCTCATTACTGTCAACATCACTGACGTTCAGCTGGAGGAAGAAGGTTCAAAAATAATAAGGTCAACAATTTGAAAAAGAAGCTGCAGTAAACAGATTTCCAGAACTCCTGGAACTGGACCTTTATCTTGCAGCCTAGGTATTTGTTAATATTCCCAAACAAGATTAATAAATGTCAAATTAAACTCTTTTTTGTATACATTTTATGAAGCAGTATTTTTTATTGTTAATCTTTTTACATTTAAATTTTATAAAAAGAAGAAAGTAACTGGTTCAGTATTGATTGACAATGAGTTTTTAATTATTTTTAAATATTCTCACTGAACCTTTGTGCGATAACTAGATTGGTAGAATTAACTATTCAAGGTAAGGATTTACAATATTAAAGGTACTTGTAAATGCAGTATTATATGATTTAAAAACTGTCTATGAAAAAGAACAGCCCTTTGTAAAATGAAAACATAATTGTCACAAATAATCTAATAACATGTTTACAACTGTGCCCTGTGATGGACTGGCACTTTGTTTGTGATTAGTTACTGCCTTGCACCCAGTACTACCAAGACTGGTACCAACTTCTTGTGACCCTGAACAGATAATTGGATCAGAAAATGGACACATGTATTGTGTTTAAAATTAGACTATTTTCTATTCCCTTTTTCTCTACAATCAAAACATCTGTTTCAGAAGATGCAATGTTGGCAGTAGTATTTTACAAATAAAAATAGAGCCTTTATTTATTTAAACATACCTATATATAAATGTATGCTTACCTTATATCTGAAAATGTGTAATGTAAACAACACCAACTTACTTGTGGTCATAATATTACTGTGAAAAAAACATGAAAGGAAATGATTGTACGGAGGCTTATGTATGTAATATGTAAAGAAAATTATGTATGTAATATGTGAAGCAAATTTGTACATTTAAATTGGCTCTTCAGAGTCGTGCTACATGAACAGCAAGCCACAACAGAAATACTTCTATAATTGAATTAGGTAATAAAAGAAAAAATAAAAATAAAAGTAACTTGCAACATTAGTAAATTACATCTAATGATGTGCCACCTCAGCTCTATTATCCAAAATACTGTGCTCACCTGAATTATTGGCCCCATTGTTAAAGAGGAGCAAAAAAGGCTTTGAAAATGACTCGACTTTGCATTCAAACTATGAAAGAAATCTAACCTTTCACTGAGGTAGAATTATTGAAATGAAAAAAATAATCACAAAAAATAACAGTATTGAATCATTTGCTATAATGCTGGGTGAGGTTGGAGAGCACATATAAAGTCCATTTCTCCACACAAGATCTCTTCAGATCTTTCTGAACCCTCAGGTCTCGCTTATGGATTCTCCTCTACAGCTCACCCCACATGTTTTCAGCAGAGTATAGGTCAGGGAATTTGGATGACCAATGTAAAACTTAAGTCTCTTCATATCTATCTATCTATCTATCTATCTATCTATCTATCTATCTATCTATCTATCTATCTATCTATCTATCTATCTATCTATCTATCTATCTATCTATCTATCTATCTATCTATCTATCTATCTATCTATCTATCTATCTATCTATCTATCTATCTATATGATGGAGTCCATGATGTCATGTTATTTAAACAAAATTCCTAAGGCCTTTGAAAGAAAAACTCCCCTACAACATCACATATCCAAGATCATGCTTCACAGTGGGAATTAGGTTAATTTCTGAATGACCTTGACTTCCTTTTCGGTCAAATGCAACCTCTGTTGTTTGTTCCAATAAATACCTATGTTGGTTTCATTTCACCATTGAAGCCAGAAAAAATGATGCTTCAGAGGGGGTATCAACACAGTTTGTTGCAACACTGCTTTCTGCTAACAAACAGAGGGTCTGTAATAATCAACAAAAGCTGGGACGACTATAGGAATTGTTAGTGTCAACTTTCGAGGCTTAATTAACTTCAGAAAATATGTACACTGTTAACCCATTGCTTGTTCCCTGAAAAAAAGTGATTTTTATAACACTTTATTTTTTCACAGTATTTTTTTAATTTTGTGTACCCTAAAGTTAAAAAAAAACTCTACCAGTTTAATGCTTACCTTTGCACCATTTCAGGTTATTCACTGGAGTTCTTTTGCCAACAATTCAACCAGTAGCATATTTAAGCTGCACAGACCTCTGCCATGTCCAGCACATGACAAATATATCTTCATTGCAGAATAGTTTTTGTACTTTCTGATGCAGCAACTTGTCAATTGTTAAAAGACACCCCACAAGGCAGCCCACGTCCCTGCACATACAATTTGAAGTGGTCATAGTTTTAAAGTTTCTACAGTATATCTGAAATGCATTAAAAATGATAAATTCTGTCCTCTCTGTGGTAAATTCATAATGTATGAAAGGGTCACACATTTTTCATTAAGTTCTACTCTAATGAAAAAGACTATACTGAATTATGAAACACTGAAGTAAGTATACTACTTTATTTAGATTTAAAATTCCATTGTTACTTGAAAATGTGTCTATTAATATAGTACCTTTCATAGTGAGATTGATCAAAAATATTCACACTGATACATACTGAAATCAATAAATCCAATATAACAGTTGATTTAATAAGCAAAAATAAGTGCTACTTCCCATGGGCTCACCACCTATGGGAGGGGCCAAGGAGGTCGGGTGCAGTGTGAGTTGGGTGGTGGCCGAAGGCGGGGACCTTGGCGGTCCGATCCTCGGCTACAGAAACTGGCTCTTGGGACGTGGAATGTCACCTCTCTGAAGGGGAAGGAGCCTGAGCTAGTGCGCGAAGTTGAGAGGTTCCGGCTAGCTATAGTCGGACTCACCTCGACGCACAGCTTGGACTCTGGAACCAATCTCCTTGAGAGGGGCTGGACTCTGTACCACTCTGGAGTTGCCCCCGGTGAGAGGCGCCGAGCAGGTGTGGGTATACTTATTGCCCCCCAACTTGGAGCCTGTACATTGGGGTTTACCCCGGTGGACGAGAGGGTAGCCTCCCTTCGCCTTCGGGTGGGGGGACGGGTCCTAACTGTTGTTTGTGCGTATGCACCGAACAGCAGTTCAGAGTACCCACCCTTTTTGGAGTCCCTGGAGGGGGTGCTAGAGGGCATACCTTCTGGGGACTCCCTCGTTCTGCTGGGAGACTTCAATGCTCACGTGGGCAATGACAGTGAGACCTGGAAGGGCGTGATTGGGAGGAATGGCCCCCCCGATCAGAACCCGAGTGGTGTTTTGTTATTGGACTTCTGTGCTCGTCACGGATTGTCCATAACGAACACCATGTTCAAGCATAGGGGTGTTCATATGTGCACTTGGCACCAGGACACCCTAGGCCTCAGTTCGATGATCGACTTTGTGCTCGTGTCGTCGGACTTGCGGCCACATGTCTTGGACACTCGGGTGAAGAGAGGGGCGGAGCTGTCAACTGATCACCACCTGGTGGTGAGTTGGCTTCGATGGTGGGGGAGGATGCCGGTCAGGCGTGGTAGGCCCAAACGTGTTGTGAGGGTCTGCTGGGAACGTCTGGCAGAGCCCCCTGTCAGAAGTAGCTTCAACTCCCACCTCCGGCAGAACTTCGACCACATCCCGAGGGAGGTGGGGGACATTGAGTCCGAATGGGCCATGTTCCGTGCCTCTATTGTTGAGGCAGCTGACCGGAGCTGTGGCCGTAAGGTGGTCGGTGCCTGTCGTGGCGGCAATCCCCGAACCTGTTGGTGGACACCGGCGGTGAAGGATGCCGTCAAGCTGAAGAAGGAGTCCTACAGGACCCTTTTGTCCTGTGGGACCCCGGAGGCAGCTGATAGGTACCGGCAGGCCAAGCGGAATGCGGCTTTGGTGGTTGCTGAGGCAAAAACTCGGGCGTGGGAGGAGTTTGGGGAGGCCATGGAGAACGACTTTCGGACGGCTTCGAGGAGATTCTGGTCCACCATCCGGCGTCTCAGGAAGGGGAAGCAGTGCAGTGTCAACACTGTATATGGTGGGGATGGTGCGCTGCTGACCTCGACTCGGGACGTTGTGGGTCGGTGGGGGGAATACTTCGAAGACCTCCTCAATCCCATTAACAGGCCTTCCAATGAGGAAGCAGAGCCTGGGGACTCAGAGGTGGGCTCCCCCATCTCTGGGACTGAGGTCACCGAGGTGGTCAAAAAACTCCTTGGTGGCAGGGCCCCAGGGGTGGATGAGATACGCCCGGAGTTCCTCAAGGCTCTGGATGTTGTAGGACTGTCTTGGCTGACACGCCTCTGCAACATCGCATGGACATCAGGGACAGTGCCTCTGGATTGGCAGACCGGGGTGGTGGTCCCCCTCTTTAAGAAGGGGGATCGGAGGGTGTGTTCCAACTACAGAGGGATCACACTCCTCAGCCTCCCTGGAAAAGTCTATTCAGGGGTCCTGGAGAGGAGGGTCCATCGGATAGTCGAGCCTCGGATTCAGGAGGAACAGTGTGGTTTTCGTCCTGGTCGCGGAACAGTGGACCAGCTCTATACCCTTAGCAGGGTCCTGGAGGGTGCATGGGAGTTTGCCCAACCAGTCTACATGTGTTTTGTGGACTTGGAAAAGGCATTCGACCGTGTCCCTCGGGGAATCCTGTGGGGGGTACTCCGAGAGTATGGGGTACCGGCCCCCCTGATAAGGGCTGTTCAGTCCCTGTACGATCGGTGCCAGAGCTTGGTCCGCATTGCCGGCAGTAAGTTGAACCCATTTCCAGTGAGAGTTGGACTCCGCCAGGGCTGCCCTTTGTCACCGATTCTGTTCATAACTTTTATGGACAGAATTTCTAGGCGCAGCCAGGGCGTTGAGAGGGTCCGGTTTGGTGGGCTCAGGATTGGGTCACTGCTTTTTGCAGATGATGTTGTCCTGTTTGCTTCATCAGGCCGTGATCTTCAGCTCTCTCTGGATCGGTTCGCAGCCGAGTGTGAAGCGGCTGGGATGAGAATCAGCACCTCCAAATCCGAGACCATGGTCCTCAGCCGGAAAAGGGTGGAGTGCCCTCTCAGGGTTGGTAGCGAGATCCTGCCCCAAGTGGAGGAGTTCAAGTATCTCGGGGTCTTGTTCACGAGTGAGGGAAGAATGGAGCGTGAGATCGACAGGCGGATCGGTGCGGCATCCGCAGTAATGCGGGCGCTGCATCGGTCTGTCGTGGTGAAAAAGGAGCTGAGCCGCAAGGCGAAGCTCTCAATTTACCAGTCGATCTATGTTCCTACCCTCACCTATGGTCATGAGCTATGGGTAGTGACCGAAAGAACGAGATCGCGAATACAAGCGGCTGAAATGAGTTTCCTCCGCAGGATGTCTGGGCTTTCCCTTAAAGATAGGGTGAAAAGCTCAGTCATCCGGGAGGGGCTCAGAGTAGAGCCGCTGCTCCTCCGCATCGAGAGGAGTCAGATGAGGTGGCTCGGGCATCTGATCAGGATGCCTCCTGGACGCCTCCCTGGTGAGGTGTTCCGGGCACGTCTAACCGGGAGGAGGCCCCGGGGAAGACCCAGGACACGCTGGAGGGACTATGTCTCTCGACTGGCCTGGGAACGCCTTGGGATTCTCCCGGAAGAGCTAGAAGAAGTGGCCGGGGAGAGGGAAGTCTGGGCATCTCTGCTCAAGCTGCTGCCCCCGCGACCCGACCTCGGATAAGCGGGAGACAATGGATGGATGGATGGAAAATAAGTGCTAAGAGGACAGGGAAGTCAAAATAATGTGTTAAAGATTTTGACCTGCTCAAAGGATGACAGTGATTTTATTGTCACAAGAAAGATTATTAGTTGACTGTCAGCATCATGGATCCTCAAAAATTGAATGTGTATGCATATACTGTGGAAGACAGGTGAGCTATCATAGCAGCCCAAACTCAGAAAAATGCCTAGGAGGCCACCAACGTATTAAACAAACAAGCTTCGGAAGGGTCAAACAAAAGGCCAACAGTATTGGAGACAAAACAATAAACAACTACCTTAATACAAGTTCACTTTACTTTTGCTCTAGAAGTCGGTAATGTTCCTACCCCTTTGAGCAATTAGTAAGACTTAAAGAGTCATACTTAATTCTTACTCGAAAGTCAGGTAAAGTATCCAAGTCTGCTCACTAGAAGACTTCTTTCTGTGATGGTGCCCTGTCTGTAGTTCCATCAGGATACCCCCATGCTCACCCTAGTGGTTTCCATCCTATTGGGATTGTTATGGTCTCTGGTGTCATCAAGGCTGATGCACAGCATTGTATTGTATAGCTTTGAAACTATTCTTTAACAGGTCCACCACATCCATAAAATACACATGCACAATTAACACTCACATACATATATGTATATATTTTGTTACAGCAATTGGTGCTTCAGTGATTTATAATTCAAAACCACATACTACAAGATCAGCAGTGAATATTCTTGCACTGTCCTAAAATAAACTAATATTATCAGCTGAGAATCATTAATAACAACAACATTACATTTAACAGAATGAATTATAAGAGTTCTTAAGCAACACTAAACTATAAGTTTTCTCAATCATTAAACTCAAATTAGATTAGATTAAATTAGATAAACTTTAATATTCCCAAGGGGAAATTCAGATGCATGAAGCTGTAGAAACATAAAAGAACAAAGATACAGACAGGACAAATAATACAATCAATTAATAAATAAACAAATAAATAAATATTGTGCAGAAATAGCAAATTAAAGACTACTGGTAGCAGTGGGCAGAAAAGATCCCCAAAGGCAAAACTCATTACACCAGGAAGGAATGAGCCCATGGCTAAAAGTGCTCCAAGAGAGTGCCTCCTGGAGAGGACTGAAATCATTTTTTTGGAATGGAATCCAATTTTGCCACTATTTTCTTTTCCACAACCACCTCCAGTGTGTTCTGTGTGACACACGTGCACATGGGAGACAGCTAAAGAGCTCAAATGAGGGTAATTCCATTCCAGGACAGGGGGTGGTGGAGTGCACTAAACCTTTCTCTCTTTCCTCTGCAGTAGACTGCTGCAGACCAGTTACGGGAAATTCTGCCTGGCCCCAATGACGTCACTTCTGGTTCCAGGCCAGATGACGTAACTTCCAGCCCTCATGACATTACTTCCACTTCTGACCCTGATGACCTAATTTCCTGTTCCAACACTGACCTCACTTCCTCTGCCAGACTATAAAACCGCCATTTTGTTTCACCCAACTTAGTTCTGTTTTGGACTTGAACCTGTAAACAACTTTTAATTACCTACTTTGCAGCCTGAATTCAAGTGGCTGCCCCAAACCTTTTCTGTGGTATTTTGTCTGTTTATTTGACAACTGATAAGTTTGTTTAGGTACATTGTGTCATTTGAACTCAAGTTACTTCCCCAAGTGACTACAACATAAAACAATTCACTTGCAACATACTGTTAGAACATCTGTAGCAGCTTGTTGCATACATTTAAAGACTTGAGCAGGGCTGCCAGACAACCCGATTTGAGTGGGAATGTTCAGAGTTCAACAGACAAATCCAGTGTCCCGAATTGCCTCTGTAAATCAAGAAAATACAAAAAAAACAAAAATTGTATGTAGAAAAAAAAAAAATCTTAATTCAATATATATATTAAATACCTGGAAAAGAGGCTATAAGCTGATGAGTGTTTGAATCACATGTGTTTGTGTACGTTGTTTGCTTGTGTCCTCGTATGTTTCTCATGCTTATCTTGGCTGCTCATGTGTAATTCTTTTTGAAAGAGAAGTGATACTGATAAAGACTAGTCAACTAACAAGGTAGGTCATATCTGCATATCTACATTCTATTTACATATATTGTGTCATATTATATGAAGCATAAAACATGTTACATCAAACATACCTATACCTAAATTTTGAATGAAAAAAGAAATAAATGAAATTATAAAACCTCACAAAATGTTTACCGTATATTTGTATTTATGTTAGTTTAGTATGCATTGAAATATTGAATTACTACTCGTATTAAATCTATAATTTATACAGTAATTTAATTAAAATTATCTATTTTTTTGGTCTTCCTTAGTTTCTTAACATCTTTTTTTTGGTTGCTCGAAATGGTGGCTGTCTCGATCTGTGATTTTGGAAATCTGGCAACCCTGGACCAGTCTACTCAGGAAGTACAGTCTGCTCTGGCCATTCTTGTACATGTGTATCGTCTGGAAACGTTCCAGTTTTCCATGATATGATAAAGTAAAAGATATTGGGACAGGTTTTTTTTTTTGGTTCAAACATCACCTTGAAATGCTGCTTTTTTTGATATAACTGTGGAAAACCGCACTGCTACACTTCAGCTGAAATTGGTGACAACCACAAAGCAGTGGAGGTCTTGCATAGTTGATATAAATGGTATATACAGTATATGTCTGGTTTCATTGAGCAATTTCTAACTAGCAGATATCAAAATTAAAAAAAAAAACAAAACTTTGCATTTCTACTCCACGACTTGAAGCACTATTTTATCCTCTTTTAAAACTGATTTTGGCTCTCTACAGATTGGCTGCATTTGAGTGCACTTAAGTGCTGCTCATTAAATTATTGTATACAACTAGAGAGAGAGGTTTAAAACAGCTACTGGGCTCAACAAATCATGGAGTTTCACTGCTATTTCATTTTGCAATACGGCCTAAAAATTGAAGCTTTGCTGTGACTGAAAGTTGTAACATAACATTTTATTAAATTTTTATTTTTTAATGGGAAACACTGAAGTTTTTGAAACATTTTTGGTATGTGATTAAGACTGAAACTTTCTTCACTCTATTTATTTCTTAGAAAGTTTTCGAACATTCAATTCCAAACATTTCATGAAGATTTTTTCCCATTTTCATTAGTGACACACATATTCAAGAAAAACAAAACTGGCTTTCTTCAGCAGATATATTATTCATTTATTTATTTTTATTTATTAATTTTATTGTAATCATTCCATACAAATAGATCAATTTATACAAAAAAGAATTGAAGACAAACCCCACCCTTGAGAAGGAGAGCATGGCCAAAGGAGAATTGCTTAGGGCTTTTTAATAGGGAAAAAATAAACAAAAGTAAGGGGAAAAAAAAAAAATATATATATATATATATATATATATATATATATATATATATATATAAATAAAAAATGGAGAAGGGAAAGAAATGCGGAAATAATTATTTCTTCTTATTCTAAAATATTATTGATTAGATCCTGCCAGATTTTGAAAAAATTCTGTACAGATCCTCTAACTGAGAATTTGATTTTTTCCAATTTCAAATAATATAAAACATCAGTTTCCCACTGACTTATCAGAGGAGAGTTAGGATTCTTCCAATTTAACAAAATAAGTCTGCGTGCCAAAAGTGTAGTGAATGCAATCACCGTTTGCTTGTCCTTCTCCACTTCAAGTCCGTCTGGAAGAACACCAAACACAGCTGTTAATGGGTTAGGAGGGATTGTGACCCCAAGGCTGTCTGAAAGGCACTTAAAAGTTTTGGTCCAAAATGATGTTAGTTTGGTGCAGGCCCAAAACATATGACCTAGTGAGGCAGGAGCTTGGTTGCAGTGTTCGCAGGTTGGATCTTGCCCTGGAAACATTTTGGACAGTTTTAAGCGAGACAGATGAGCTCGACATATAATTTTTAGTTGAATAATTCTATGCTTTGCGCATATGGAGCTCGAGTGAATTCTCTGCATTGCTACCTTCCACTCCTTTTCTGATATATTAATTAAGAGATCTTTTTCCCATTGTCCTCTTGGATCTTTGAAAGGAAGGGACTTTAATAAAATTTTATATATTGCAGAAATGGTGTCTAATTCCTCGAAGTTGAGCAGTATTTTCTTCAGCATGGTGGAGGGTACGAGATGAGGAAAATCGGGTAGTTTCTGTTTGACAAAGTTTCTAATTTGAAGATAGTGAAAGAAATGTGTAGCTGGGATGTTGAATTTGGAACGTAATTGTTCAAAGGATGCAAAGATATTGTCTATAAAAAGATCTCTGAGCAATTTAATCCCAAATCTTTTCCAGGTATTAAAAACTGGATGTGTTTGCGAGGGTTGAAAGAGGTGGTTCTCCTGCAGGGGTGCCACAAATAAAAGATTTTCCATCTTAAATTGCTTTCTAAATTGGTTCCATATTCTGAGTGAGTAAAGCACAACTGGGTTATTAGTATATTTGCGATAACTTGCATTTATTGGCTACGGTGGGTTGGCACCCTGCCCAGGATTGTTTCCTGTCTTGTGCCCTGTGTTGGCTAGGATTGGCTCCAGCAGACCCCCATGACCCTGTGTTCGGATTCAGTGGGTTGGAAAATGGATGGATGGATGGATGCATTTATTGGAGCGCAGGGCAGGGAGTATAAAGAAGTACTACAGGATTTTACTTCTATTGCGGGCCAAGCCTGTGTATGTTCATTTGTTTGTGTCCAGGTTTTTATGGCTTGTATGTTTGCTGCCCAGTAATAAAACTGAAAATTAGGTAAAGCCACGCCACCTTCTGCCTAAGGTCTTTGTAGGGTCATTCTTCAGATACGTGAGTGTTTTGAGTTCCAAATAAATGAGGTTATAGTTGAATCTAATTGCTTAAAAAACGATTTATTGATATATATTGGAATGTTCTGAAATAAAAAAAGAAGTTTAGGAAGGATATTCATCTTAACATGTTAATTCTTCCGGCTAGAGTGAGATGAAGGGTTGACCATCTATGCAAGTCTTGCTTAATATTTTCCATACAGACTGCAAAATTTTGTTGATAAAGAGCTTTATGTTTACTTGTGATATTTACCCCTAGGTATTTAAACTGATCTGCTATGGTAAAAGGTAGGGTGTCCAACCTAATATTATATGCTTGTGAAATCACTGGAAAGAGTATTTTATCCAGATTAATTCTGAGACCAGATATCTTTTGAAATTCTGTAAGTGCTGTTAAAACTGCAGGCACAGTGTTTTCTGGGTCTAATATATATAGTACTATACCATCTGCATATAGAGAAATTTTCTGTTCCAGTCCTTCTCTGATAATCCCCTTTATCTGATAAGAATTTCGACTGTGAACCGCCAGTGGTTCAATGGTGATTGCAAACAGCAGTGGTGACGAGGGGCATCCTTGTCTGGTGCCACGTTCTAGCTTAAAGTTTGTTAATACAAACTGAAGCTTCTGGATTGGTATACAGTAGTTTGATCCAAGCACACATATTCGGGCCAAACCCAAATTTCTCCAATGCAGTGAAAAGGTAGTTCCATTCAATCATATCAAATGCTTTTTCTGCATCCAATGATAATATCATCTCTGGGGTGGTTGACTTTGCTGGTGAATATATTACATTAAACAGGCGTTGGAGATTGGAAGATAAGTGTCGGCCTTTAATAAATCCAGCTTGATCCTGTGATATTACCGAGGGCAGCACTTTCTCCATCCTTCTAGCTATAATTTTTGAGAGTATCTTAACATCATTATAAAGGAGTGAACTTGGTCTGTATGATGCACATTGTAACAAGTCCTTATTTTGTTTAGGAAAAGCGGTGATTAATGCTTGACGAAAAGTTTGAGGTAGAATTTTGATTGTCTCTAGCTTCTGTAAATGTTGCCAATAAGAGGGGAGCTAGCTGAGTGGAGAATTTCTTATAAAATTCTACGGGGTAACCATCAGGTCTTGCTGATTTCCCGCTTTGAAGTGACTTTATAGCATCTAGTAATTCTGATAGGATCAGAGGTTTATCCAGTTCCTCGGCACTTAAAGCATCTATTTGTGGTGTCTGTAATGTATCCAGAAATGCATTAGATTGTGTGTTGTCTTCTTAGAACTCAGTAGAATATAAGGATTTATAATAATCTCTAAATGTGTGCATTATATTTTTATGGTCAATGATTTCTTCTCCATTCATGCTGGTGATTACTAGGATTGCATTGCGAACTTCTTGTTTGTGAATTTGTTGAGCTAAAAGCTTATTAGCTTTCTCTCCGTGTTCATAGTAATGATGTCTTGACTTATAAAAAAGTTGTTCAGTTTCTTTAGTTGTCAAGATGTTGAGTTCTGTGTGCAGAGCCTGCCTTTTCCTATGAAGAGCTTCACTTGGACGCCTGGCTTGCTCTTCATCTATTCTAGTAATTTCGCTTCTTAGATCTGATGCTTTTTCTGGTTTCTAATTTATTTCTGTGGGAAAGATATGAAATAATCTGTCCTCTTAAGAAGGCCTTTAGAGTTTCCCAGAGTGTTCCTGCAGAAACCTCTGAGGGTGTGTTTGTCTCTAGGAAGAAGCTGATTTGTTTGGATATAAATTCTGTGCAGTTCTCGTCTGCTAATAGAAGAGGGTTAAGACGCCATCTGTGAGGTGAGTGTGAGGGGCTTAATGATTCGTAGGCAAGAAATTATTATCTATAAAAAAATAATCAATTCTTGAGTAGCTATGATGCACTGGTGAGTAGAACGAATATAGTAATCCCTCCTCCATCGCGGGGGTTGCGTTCCAGAACCCCCCGTGAAAGGTGAAAATCCACGAAGTAGAAACCATATGTTTATATGGTTATTTTTATATTGTCATGCTTGGGTCACAGATTTGCACAGAAACACAGGAGGTTGTAGAGAGACAGGAACTTTATTCAAACACTGCAAACAAACATTTGTCTCTTTTTCAAAAGTTTAAACTGTGCTCCATGACAAGACAGAGATGACAGTTCTGTCTCACAATTAAAAGAATGCAAACATATCTTCCTCTTCAAAGGAGTGCGCGTCAGGAGCACAAAATGTCAGAAAGAGAGAGAAAAGCAAACAAATCAATAGGGCTGTTTGGCTTTTAAGTATGCGAAGCACCCGCGGCACAAAGCTGTTGAAGGCGGCAGCTCACACCCCCTCCATCAGGAGCAGAGAAAGAGAGAGAGAGAGAGAAGAGAGACAGAGAAAAACAAACAATCAAAAATCAATACGTGCCCTTCAAGCTTTTAAGTACGCAAAGCACCGTGCAGCATGTCACTTCACGAAGCAGCTGCACAGAAGGAAGCAACATGAAGATAATCTCTCAGCATTTTTAGACAAGCGTCCGTATCGTCTAGGTGTGTGAACAGCCCCCCTGCTCAATCCCCCTAGTCAGGATCAGAGAATGTCAGCGCAAGAGAGAGAGAGAGAAAAGTAAGTTGGGTAGCTTCTCAGCCATCTGCCAATAGCGTCCCTTGTATGAAATCAACTGGGCAAACCAACTGAGGAAGCATGTACCAAAAATTAAAAGACCCATTGTCTGCAGAAATCCGCGAACCAGCAAAAAATTCGCGATATATATTTAAATATGCTTACATATAAAATCCGCGATAGAGTGAAGCCGCGAAAGGCGAAGCGCAATATAGTGAAGGATTACTGTATGTACTTGAGTTTAGGTTTATAAACCTCCAGGGGTCTGATAAGTTGTGGTCAGTTACAAACTGTATAATTGTCTTTGCAGTGTTAGATGTCGTCCCCCCTGTCACAGGAGTCCTATCTAAGAGTGGATTTAAAACACAATTAAAGTTCCCAGCCATTATAACTTTATGAGTGTTCACATTGGGAATGGATATAAATAGATTTTGCATGAATTCCTTATCATCGACATTGGGTGCATAAACATTTATCAAAATCATTTTACTGTTAAATAAGTTGCCCATGACCATCACATATCTCCCTTCAGGGTCCGATACTACATCTGATGCTACAAATGGGATTGACTGTTCTGTGTATGAGAATTCCCACACCTCTAGTTTTCTTTGTAAAGCTAGAATGGAACATTTGGCCAATCCAGTCTTTTTTGTAGTCTGGACTGATCCTTGCTTAGTAAGTGGGTCTCCTGTAAAAATACTATTTTAGCATTTAAGCCTGTTTAGGCGATAGCATACTTTCTTTCTCTTTAATTCGTGATTCAGGCCTTTAACATTCCAGCTCACAAAGTTAACTGTTCCATCATGGAGACATTGATTCTGAGTTTTTAATGTCATTTTATAGTCTTAACTGGTAGTGAGGCAGTTTTAATCTTTATTTCAAATTTCCCCACGAGTTATTGCCATATAGCCTATTGTTACATTGATATTTATAGTTATAAAGATTAGAAGAATAAATTAGATATAGCCTGTTCTCCTTCTCTCCCCCCTTTATCCCCCCACCCCCCATTTTGCCTCTCAGCATGAGGCTAGATCCCACTTCGCAATGTCCCACTCCTCTGACATACCAAGAGACAGAGCACGTCCAAAACAAAACAAGCTCCCCTAGCCGCAGCGGTGTTTGTGAATTAAAACAAAGTAGAGATATCTATTGCAGCTGAAGTCTAAATACTATCTGCCAAAAATATAATCATTAACAGTCTTTAAGCTTAAAATATAATCTTCAGCAATTTTAAGATATTAAGATAATAAAATAATGAACCCTGGGAATGATTTTAAAAAGTGGTCTAGGATAAACATATTAGATTCTACTGCAATAGTAGAAATAGCAATAAACCAAGGGTATGATGTTAAACAGTCTACTTTAGGGTAGTAAAAAAAAACAAACCCTACTTTAATTACTTCCACACTTCCACACATTCACGTCAATAACTGTAATTAAAACATAAACATATAGTGTCCAAGTAAAGAAAAGGATGTATAATTAAAAAAAATTAAAAGTGGATCCGACAGCAGATGATAAGTCCTTCCCATGCCATGACAGAATACGGCTCCTTATTGACTTTCAAAAGAGTGTCAGGAACAGCTTCCTCCTTGCTTGAAAATACATAATGTTCGTCTTGAACTTCCACTTTCAGTTTGGCAGGGATACAAGAGGCTGTATTTGATATCGGCTTTCCGTAGCAGCTTTTTAATGTTAAAGTAGGCTGCGCGTTTTGCAGCTGTTAAGGGTGAGAAGTCGGGGAAAATACGAATAAGATTATTTTCAAATATAATCTCTTGCTTGTGTCTGAGAAGTGCCATCACATCAAGCTTACATCGTAATCGCTCGAAGCGGACAATAAAAAGACCTGGGTTTAAAGGTGTTTGATCTGAGTATGCGATAAGCTGCTGCTATCTCTGTATCTAATTTAAAGTCATCTCTAATTATTTTAGAGAGTAATTCTACTGCAAATTTCACTGGGTTTGAGCTTTCTTGTTTCTCAGGCATACCTTCAATTCTTAAATTATTCCTTCTGCACCCACCTTCCAGGGCCACGAGTCTGTCTCCGAGTTTTTTGCATTCGGAATTCGCAGCTGTAGCTTTTTCATCGGCGTTAGATGCCAATTGTTCAGCTGTTTCAACTCGAGCCGTGAATGCCTGCTTAATGTCCTCCAGCTGATCTGTAACGTCATTCATCTGATCGGCTAGTTTTTTCAGTTTGGATCTAATTTCTTCAATGTGTTCCTCTAATTTCTCCATGATGCCTTTAAAGGTTGCGTCAAAACGTTTAAATAGACGCATTTCCCGGTCTTTGTTATCCTTCTTAAGCTCCTTCTTAAGCTCACTTATAGCCGTAGCCGTGGCAGTGGCCAGTGTAGTGATCATCTCTTTCATCATCTCTTTCAGTTCAGACAGTTCACTTCGGCTGTCGTGCTCCGCGAGTGGGATTGCAGCTCCTGTTACAGCAGATGCTGCGGGCTCGCGATGAGTAGATGAGAGCACGTACTGCAGGGCCTTTTCTAGCCTTGAATGATCCTCAGAAATCGGCGATCCATTGTGACCTGTATCACTTGCACCCTCGCTCCCATTTTCACTCTCGACTGGAGATGATAAAGTGAAGCAGGGCCCTGGGAAGTCTGCGCATTCATCTGCCTGTTCTAGGTCAGTCTCCGAGAGGCCATACCTCGCACTCGGGCTGGATGTCTGTCCAGACATTGATGCAGCTTTAAGTTTCTTTTCCGGTTCTTTCTGACTTCTCTTCTTGTTACTCATTTTTATATATTGTAGTGGAAGTTCCTTGGGTTGGGTAAATACAGGATACCTCTACATAATAAGAAATATGTGGAAGAATAAAGCCAATGCTAGCGGAGCTCCTCTTCAGACGTCCATCTCCTGTAATGGACGAGACCAACTCTCAGCAGATATATGTTAGAATTTTTTTTTCTTCTTTCAGTGGATATCTTTCACATCATTTGCCAATGAGTGATATCATAAACATTTTTCACCTCTATTCTGCTACAAGCAACATGGCTTAAGCAGCATATAAAAAAATATAATGTTTGGGTGTAGTATTCCTTTAATGTAATTTTGCAGTCATCTCTGCTAAAGTTCTTATTTGATGTACCTTTGGGAATCAATACAGAATACTGTATGTGTCAATATGAACAAGTTCTTCCAATCATTTTCATTAAATTTTAGTGTATTAAATATACAGTCTTCCCTGTCTAAACTCAAGACAATTGTTTGCAATCTTCACAAGCTGGTTAGTCTTTTAATAATATACTTCTATTGTAATACTTACTATCATGCTTTTCTCCATTAACAGGCCTATACTTTCTAGGATCAGTCCTAAATTAGAATGTGAATGGATGGAGGATGTTACAGGAGCTCTATCAATGCCTTTTCGCGATTATAGGGCAAAATCTCTTATTGTGACATATTATTGTATTCTAGTTATAAATAAAATTAGTGCCCTGCAAAATGGCATTAAAATAAAAGAACCATATTAAAAACATTAGGTTAAGCTGCAAATAATATATGCCATCATTTCAAAATAAATCAATTGTTACATTGTGCTCAAACATTGTAAGTATATTTTTTATCAGATTGAAATAATTAAAATAATAAAAAAAACTTCTTGAATTTACCTAATTAATATTGCATAAAGGACAGAACAATTATATAAGAAATCACCGAATGCTACATAGTTGTGTCACTGGTAAATTTATAACTCTGCTTTATTCCGTGATGATTTTAATGGAATTGCCACTGTTAAAGTTTGTCAAATTATTGTACCTCCAGTTTCTTATTCATTAGGCATGTCAGTCTAAAATCTTGCTGTATTTTCTTAGTTTAGTCATGTGGATCAGCTATGAAGAATTTACAAGTTAAAAGTAAATATGTGAAATATCTAAAGGTCTTGACATGTGGCAGATGTGGTGTGTCTTTAAACCATAAAGTTAAGCCAGTAACAATCACAACTTGTTCACATTTCCAACATAATTAATTGCTGAAGTTCCCATATATTTTACTCTGATGACGGATAACACTGCTGCTGAAATAAAGTTTTTCTCTCTGTACAATTAATACAGTTCAAAAATATACAGAATAATCAAGAATTTTAATTGCCACTAAATGTTTTCTGTGGGGGGCTTTTCTAATTTAAATACACAGTTGGTAGTTTTATAGTTCATGAGAAATATACACATGCTATGCAAAGCTGGTGTTATCATTTAAAACATGGACATTTTCCAAGTTCATAAATTTGCTGAGAGATCTTAATTTAAAACCTCCTGCAATTTTTCCATTTATTTTGTAGAACAATGTAAGCTTCTTGATGCATGCCGCATGTGGCTCAGTCTGAAAGCAAGGCGACTGCAGCCAGATTTCTAATGAATTATGAAGAGCCACCTTCACAACCTATGGTTTTGGTACTGGAAATGCAGTCAGACAGCAATAAATATATAATTAGAATGCAATTTTTCATGTAGAGCATTGAAGCATTGAAAATGTAAAAATTTTAACTCTTCAGGGTCTAAGTAAGTCAATAGCTTTGTCAACCAAAAGAACCTTTGGAGAAAACATGCATAGCTCAAGGGGCAAAATATTATCAATTGCTGACCCTTAGATCATTGAGAGGAGACAGTATTTTTTTCTTAGAGACTACATCTGACTTCTAACCACTTTTATCCAAGGAGTTCTTAACAATAAAATAAAAACATTTAAAGTGGTTGTAAAATTACAGACTTAAAAAAATGTCAAACATCAAAACATGTCTAACTGTTGTTCTCTTCATCATTTAAAACAACCAGAAAATCAGTGTATACTTACTTATTCTTTCGGCTGCTACCATTAGGGGTCGCCACAGCGGATCATGTTCTTCCATACCTTTCTGTCCTCTGCATCTCGTTCTGTTACACCCATCACCTGCATGTCCTCTCTCACCACATCCATAAACCTTCTCTTAGGCCTTCCTCTTTTTCTCCTGCCTGGCAGCTCTATCCTTAGCATCCTTCTCCCAATATACTCAGCATCTCTCCTCTGCACATGTCCAATCCAACGCAATCTCGCCTCTCTGACTTTGTCTCTCAACCGTCCAACTTGAGCTGACCCCTCTATCCATCTGTAACAAATTACACCTGACACTCTTCTCCACCTATTCCACCCTGCCTGCACTCTCTTTTTCACCTCTCTTCCACAATCCCCATTACTCTGTACTGTTAATCCCAAGTATTTAAACTCATCCACCTTCGCCAACTCTACTTCTTGCATCCTCACCATTCCACTGGCCTCCCTCTCATTTACACACATATATTCTGTCTTGTTCCTACTGGCCTTCATTCCTCTCCTCTCTAAAGCATATCTCCACCTCTCCAAATAAATCTACCTAAATAATAGCATCTTGTAAAACCAGGTGAAATGATATTCCAATTTCTAATACTGTATAAATATTCAAAGATATAACAGTGAAAGTTAGACTGATGTTTTGGCGGTCAGCACAAATCTACTGTATATATGGCCAAACATTACTCTGTATCTAATAGAAGTTCCTAGACAATATTCAATTAGAAAAATACTAAACATAATCCATCTCAGCCTCCCTTTCCCAAAAATATGTATTCATATTATCAATTAGAAGTGATCATTAGGAAATAAGCAGTAATTACTTCATACACTAATGTTTACAGTAAGATTCATCTACATATACATATTGTCACACATGACAATGAGCGCAAGGGAGGCACTAAATGGGCTTGGCTGAACATGGTATGCCAGATAAGGGGTTAACAATGCTTTTTCTGATTATCTGAACAGAAGCCTGCTTAACTCCACCTTTGCTACCAGAACCCATCTTCATCTTCCGCCATGCAAAGTGCTTTTTGTTATGACCAAATAACTCAATTTTAGTCTCATGAGTCCAAAGCGCTTTGTTCCAAAATTAATCTGGCTTGTCTAAATGAGCATTTGCATACAACAAGCGACTCTGTTTGTGGCGTGAGTGCAGAAAGGGCTTTTTTCTCATCACCCTGCCATACAGATGTTCTTTGTGCAAACTGCACTGAATTGTAGAACGATGTACAGATACATCATCTGCAGCAAGATGTTCTTGCAGGTCTTTGGAGGTGATCTGTGGGTTGTCTGTAACCATTCACACAATCCTGCGCATATGCTGCTCCTGTATTTTTCTTGGCCTGCCAGACCTGGGTTTAACAGCAACTGTGCCTTTGGCCTTCCATTTCCTGATTCCATTCCTTACAGTTGAAACTGACAGTTTATACCTCTGAGATAGCTTTTTGTAGCCTTCCCCTAAACCATTATACTGAACAATCTTTGTTTTCAGATCTTTTGAGAGATGCTTTGAGGATCCCATGCTGTCACTCTTCAGAGGAGAGTCAAAGGGAAGCACAACTTGCAATTGACCACCTTAAATACCTTTTCTCATGATTGGACATATCTGTCTATGACGTTCAAGGCTTAACAAGCTAATCCAACCAATTTGGTGTTGCAAGTAATCAGTATTGAGCAGATACATTCATTCAAATCAAAAAAATTACAGGGGTACCCAAATTTTTGCACGGCAAGTTTTTCACATTTGATTTAATTTCATACAACTAAATACTGCTTCACTAAAAATCTTTGTTCGGAAAACACCCCAGTACTCAGATGTACCTAGGAAATGAAAGACATACCACTGTTATCTTTTTTGTTGAAAGTAGAGTAAATTATTATGCAGGCTGAGAGGGGTTCCCAAACTTTTTCATATGACTGTATTTTATATATATATATATATATATATCTATTATAAAAAAAAATCTGGGAAAGAGATTGTCCCAGGACCGTTTTGCGGGGACGTGGAACATGAGATTCTTGCAAGACACGCCCTACTTACAACCAGTATCAAATAAGACCACGGGCAGCAAAACACTAAGTCGTGTAAAGGCATGTAGCAGATACAGATCCTGCACTCTCAGCTCATATAAAGCGTATAAGAACAATACATTCTAGATGAAACGTCAATGACTAAGGGAAGAAGAAAGAGAAGCGTGGAGAAAAGAGACCCAAAAGCACTGGACAGAAAAAAAAATGCAGATAAGAGGTTACGAAAGTAGTGGAATTCAAAAGACTCAAAAAAAAAAACGATGGCGCGATACACATGCAGAGAAAGATAAAGAATATGAAAGCAGTAAAATTGTAGCATCCTAGCCAGGTTGAAGCCTTTTTTTTTTTTTCGAGTGACTGTTAGGTCCGATTGAGGGAGGGCGGAGTACAGCACGGAAGACTGACAGCGGGGTATTGATTGATGTGGTAAGGGGGGGGGGGGGGTATGGGGGACCGGGACGGAGGAGGGGTTGGGGAGTGTGCTAGAAGGTTGTGTTAGGGGTTACAAAGTCGGCAGCCTTTTTCTTGATTGTTCAAGTAAAACTTTTGTGAGACTTTACTACGTCTGTCTGTTTTTTTTTACTTCTTCTCTTTTCGTGCCGGACGCGGAGGTCTCTACAGTATCAAAAAAAGATAGTAAAGATCGTATTAGCACAAACAAAAGGAAATTATTACTCGAAAAAAGGGAAAATAATCATCACAGACCAGGTGTAATTGAAAAAATAGCAGAACAAAGCGAGGTCAGAAATAAAAGACAAAGAGTAAAAAACAAAGTAAAACGTCATAAAGAGGTTCGAAAACGAGGGGGCAAAACACATGCACAGCAGGTTAGAGATAATGAAAACAGTGGAATTCAATTGACACAAAAAAATGTAGGCGCGATATAAATGCAGAGCAAGTTACAGAATATAAAAGCAGAAAAATTCGAAAGTATCAAAAAAAGATAAAGATCACATTAGCGCTAAAAAAGAGAAATTATTACTCGGTGAAATAACGGAAAGGCGAATAGACATCGAATATGTGGACACAAACAGACAGACAGACAGACAGACAGACAGATAGATAGATGTCAGAAGTATGGAAATATTGTAAGGCTTTGAAGCTTGTCAGAGACTTGTAGATCGTCTAATTCATGTTGCCATCAGGGAAAAGTAGTGTTTCTACACAATGAGAAGGCGTATCCAAGAGAATTAAAAGATTTGATGTTTGGGGAAAGTGAAATCCACAAACAGTCAGTCAGTAATTTCCCAACCCGCTATATCCGAAAACAGAGTCACGGGGGTCTGCTGGAGCCAATCCCAGCCAGCACAGGGCGCAAGTCAGGAACAAACCCCAGGCAGGGAGCCAGCCTACCACAGAATCCACAAACACTACAGGCAAAATATAGGAGTCTATAATAATCTTTTTGCCTTCGCATCATTCCTATGCTCAAAACGTAAATTTACACAATAATGGACCATACGCTATGAGAATCTGTGGTCCCGCAACAGTTAAAGCAATGACAAGTTTAATTTCAAAGAAAACACAATTCGATCCGGTGTATATTTGTGATCATGGAGAAGCAATACAAATTTTAACAGGCGACAAGAAAGGTAATGTAGGATATATTCCATGAATAACATTAGACACCAAAGGAGATCTTGATATGCCATTCGTATTAAAATGATTACAGTTTCCCGTGAGAATAGCTTTTGCTATGACAATTAACAAATCACAGGGACAAACATTAAAAAAAGTTGGATTATTTATTAGAGAAAAAGAAATGATATTCACTCACGGGCAGTTATATGTTGCGTTCTCACAATGTATCTCCAAAAACGGAATCAAAATTCAATGCGATCTTGAAGAAAAGGTAATTCCAAATATTGTTTTTACTGAAGCTTTAAAGTAAAATTGCAAATAATGAAATTGAAACAACTCCAAAGAAAAAAAAAAGCTTTTAAAATTGTATTTCCAATTAACCAAACATGGGGGTTGGTTAGCGAAGCGAGCATGAGGCGGAGCCCCTTAGTATGTATGTGTATTATATATACGTATATACAGTGAGGCAAAAAAGTATTTAGTCAGCCACCAATTGTGCAAGTTCTCCCACTTAAAAAGATGACAGAGGCCTGTAATGAGACAAAATGAGAAAAAAAAATCCAGAAAATCACATTGTCTGATTTTTGAAGAATTTATTTGCAAATTATGGTGGAAAAAAAGTATTTGGTCAATAACAAAAGTTCATCTCAATACTTTGTTATATACCCTTTGTTGGAAATGACAGAGGTCAAACATTTTCTATAAGTCTTCACAAGGTTTTCACACACTGTTGCTGGTATTTTGGCCCATTCCTCCATGCAGATCTCCTCTAGAGCAGTGATGTTTTGGGGCTGTCGCTGGGCAACACAGACTTTCATCTCCCTCCAAAGATTTTCTATGGGGTTGAGATCTGGAGACTGGCTAGGCCACTCCAGGACCTTGAAATGCTTCTTACGAAGCCACTCCTTCGTTACCCGGGCGGTGTGTTTGGGATCATTGTCATGCTGAAAGACCCAGCCACGTTTCATCTTCAATGCCCTTGCTGATGGAAGGAGGTTTTCACTCAAAATCTGACGATACATGGCCCCATTCATTCTTTCCTTTACACGGATCAGTCGTCCTGCTCCCTTTGCAGAAAAATAGCCCCAAAGCATGATGTTTCCACCCCCATGCTTTATAGTAGGTATGGTGTTCTTTGGATGCAACTCAGCATTCTTTCTCCTCCAAACACGATGAGTAGAGTTTTTTCATCTCACCATATGACATTCTCCCAATCCTCTTCTGGATCATCCAAATGCTCTCTAGCAAACTTCAGACGGGCCTGCACATGTACTGGCTTAAGCAGGGGGACACGTCTGGCACTGCAGGATTTGAGTCCCTGGCGGCGTAGTGTGTTACTGATGGTAGCCTTTGTTACTTTGGTCCCAGCTCTCTGCAGGTCATTCACTAGGTCCCCCCCGTGTGGTTCTGGGATTTTTGCTCACCGTTCTTGTGATCATTTTGATCCCATGGGGTGAGATCTTGCGTGGAGCCCCAGATCGAGGGAGATTATCAGTGGTCTTGTATGTCTTCCATTTTCTAATAATTGCTCCCACAGTTGATTTCTTCACACCAAGCTGCTTACCTATTGCAGATTCAGTCTTCCCAGCCTGGTGCAGGTCTACAATTTTCTTTCTGGTGTCCTTTGACAGCTCTTTGGTCTTGGCTATAGTGGAGTTTGGAGTGTGACTGTTTGAGGTTATGGACAGGTGTCTTTTATATTGATAACAAATCCAAACAGGTGCCATTAATACAGGTAACGAGTGGAGGACAGAGGAGCCTCTTACAGAAGAAGTTACAGGTCTGTGAGAGCCAGAAATCTTGCTTGTTTGTAGGTGACCAAATACTTATTTTCCACCATAATTTGCAAATAAATTCTTTAAAATCAGACAATGTGATTTTCTGGATTTTTTTTCTCATTTTGTCTCTCATAGTTGAGGTATACCTATGATGAAAATTACAGGCCTCTCTCATCTTTTTAAGTGGGAGAACTTGTACAATTGGAGGCTGACTAAATACTTTTTGCCCCACTGTATATATATGAGAGAGATATACACACACACATATCTCTATGTATATAAAATCCAAGGTCTCTCTGTATGTCTCTCCGCTTTTCACAAGAGAACTACTTAATGGATTTAGATTGGGTTTTTTTCTATAATTTGTTTGAACATTCCAGTTGATTTTGCGACTTCTCTCATCACACTAAGTATTATAGTTCGCTTGCGGCAGCGATTAATAAGCGCAAATCGAGGAGAGAGAATGCAGGCTGAGAGGAGGGGGAGTCAGGACCTCAGGAGTAGGGAGCCGGGTAGGGCCATCCTCACTCACGTGCCAGCATCCATTCAAGTCAGGCCTGTGTGTCTGTCCACTTTTCACGAGAGAACTACTTAACGGATTTAGATAGGGATATATTCTGAAATTTGCTTGAACATTCCGGTTGATTTTATGACTTCACAAATTGTGCAATGTATCATAGTTCACTTGCGGCAGCGATTTGTAAGTGCAAAGCATTTGAGAGAGGCTGCTGGCCCGATGGGCGAGGGAGAAGAGATAAATAAAATTAATCAATTGGTGCTCAAATTATTTGACATGCTGTCTTGAACATACAGTGGTTACGGAAAGTTTTCAGATCCCCTTCAATTTTTGACTCTTTGTCATATTGCAGCCATTTGCTAAAATCATTTAAATTAGTTTTTTCCCTCATTAATGTACACACACCACCCCATATTGACAGACAAAAAAAGAATTTTTGAAATTGTTGCAGATTTATTAAAAAAGAAAAACTGAAATATCACATGGTCCTAAGTATTCAGACCCTTTGCTCAGTATTTAGTAGAAGCACCCTTTTGAGCTTTTACACACCTGGATTTGGGGTGCTGTGTGTACATTAATGAGGGAAAAAATTAATTTAAATGATTTTAGCAAATGGCTGCAATATGACAAAGAGTCAAAAATTGAAGGGGGTCTGAATACTTTCCGTACCCACTGTACACTTCATTAAATATCGTTTTAGAACACAACGATTCAGTTTGTTATCCTACACGATTTTTAAATTCCGTTAATCCTCTTGGCATGCCACTCCACAACTTAGCATTGAAAGTAGGAGCACGGATTATCTTTTTGAGAAACCTGAGTCCACCCAGAGTTTGCAGTGGTACCTGTCTCTAGGTCAGTCAGCTTCAGAATAACATCATAGGGGCGATAATCATCACAGGATGTGGCATTGGCGAGATGAGTGTTTTAACTCCTTGAATTCCTCGAATCGCAATGGACATGCCCTTTCAATTCAAGAGATTACAGTTCCTAGTGAAGCTTTGCTATGCAATGTCAATTAACAAGGCACAGGGACAGTCACTTAAGTTGGCAGGGGTTGATCTTAGCTCACCATGCTTCTCGCGGGGGGCAGCTAGTGTGTGTGTGTGTGTGTGTGTATGTGTGTATATATATATATATATATATATATATATATATAAATATAAAAATGTAAAGTTGACTGACTGACTAACTCATCAATAAAAACACTATTTCCCATTTAGCTAAAAAACTGAAATTTGTCAGGACAGTACATTTAAGACAGTAGGTACCTACTAAGAAAGGACATTTCGATATATCAATATTTAAGGGTAACCACACACACACAAATATAAAAATGAAATACCAAAAAATCTCAAAAATGTCTTCCAAGAATTTGACTGAAATTTGGCCATACTGTAGAAAAAAGAAAATTAACCGACATTTGCTTATTTGTTGACAATTGTGGTTAGTTATGCTCTAGCAAGTGGGATATTCTAATGCAGCGAGTCCTACATTTTGCCACACTGCTGACAGTGATGGCACAGAGAAATGGAGCATGAGGTTTATGAAAATGAACTTCATCTTCAACGTGAAGTAAAAGAGGCAAAGTTCAGTTACACTCAAAGATGACGCATTTAACAAGTGGTTGTCTGGCACTATGGCTGTGAGTTTAGTCAATTTCATGCAACTGATTTAATAAGAAAGGTATTTAATATATATTACCCCCACCCCCATATCTTATTACAACATAATGAAAATGCTGAAGAGGGGACTAAAATTTCCAATAACAATTTCACCTGATTACAATGTTAAGAGCAGCAACCCTTGTTGCCCTGGGACCCAATTTTAACTTTTAAGTTCCGTGATAACCCACAGGAAATATCTGAAGAGAACTTTCCTCCTTCATGAAACAAGCTTGATTAGAAGAATGGGGGTGTTTTTCCTTGGCGAAATTAGCGCAGTTAGAAAAGGGTAAATATATTGTACCATGTCATTGATCACTTTGGTGGATTGGGGGTGTGTCATATGCAGCAATAAGTCTGAGATAAACAATTATGCTACTGTTTTATCCTGGCATCGTCTTGCACTTTTGAAAAACCCAACTAATACCAATCATTGACCAGCGTTAAACACTTTTTGAAGTTCAAAAAAAAGTGGAAATAAAAAAGAAAAAAAAACACTGCAAATTAACAGATGGAGTAAAGCCATGACTGAACAAATAAGGCATAATTATTTACAGCTTATGGAGATGTTGTTTTTCAGAATGCGATTAAGAAGAGTATAGGAGAGTGGATTTGAATGTTTAAAAATGATTAGCAACTTTTGTGTTTTTTTTTCTTCAAACCCAATGTATACAGGAACAGTACTAATTTTAGATTCTGATGCTAATGTAGAGTTGTGTGTCAATGACTGTCTTCTGTCAAGTCAGTAGTCTTCCCCATGATTGTGTGGCCTACTAAACCAGACTGAGAGACCACTTAAAGGCTCAGGACACCTTTGCAGATGTTTTGGGTTAATTAGCTGAGTGTAGTGTGACACCATAAGTCTATAATACTGAACTTTTTCACAATATTCTAATTTTCTGAGATACTGAATTTTGTTTTTTTTATTAGCTATAAGCCATAATCAACAAAATGAAAAGAACTGAACACTTTAACTGAACTGAAATTTATCACTGTGTATAATGAATCTATATATGATTTTCACTTTTTGAATTGAATTACTGAAATAAATTAACTTTTCAATGATATTCTAATTTATTGAGATGCGCCTGTATTGTAAGGTTTTTAAACTCGTTTGGGACTCGAGTCGATCGCGGTTGCGCTATAAGTGATGCAAGGAACATTATAAATGCAGAGAAAAGGATTACTTGTCCACTAACCTGGCCAAGTCCCTGCCTGATTGCTGTGTCTGTGTATAGGAAAATGGTAGATCTCGCTACAATAAAAAACTTGTCTGTTCCTGTTTCAAGCTGAATAAAGTTGGTTTCCTAAACTACTGAGATTCAGCTTCGTGTTTTGGGGTTCAAGACAGGGACTCACAAGTCACATGGTAGCAGAAGTGGGGTCCTTGCACTGATGGATCCCCAATAAAAACAGCAAAACCCAGAGTAAGATGAGGCTCCAGCAGCCAACACTGCCTTGGCAACATTGATGCGCTGGGACACGGGAGCCTGGACATCTATTTTGGCCCCGTTTTTAACTGGAGGAGCCCTCCAAGCCATACGGAATCTCCTCTTGAAGGGCTCGATGATGAGGACTACATGAAACAAAAGATCCTCCTCCACACAGCTGTGAGCCCGGTGGTCAAAGGGCGCCAGTTTTGGCTGTGGCATATTGATCCGGATCGCCCTCCTGTACTAGGACAGATCCAGGACTTAGTGGACCTGATTCAAAGCTGGATCCGTGGAGACCCCTTCGAGGTCATTATGGAGAAGCTCGCTATTGATGTAGTCCTGTCAGGGATAGACGAGAGACTTTGTGAGGGTGCTCAAGTCACCTAGAAACAACAGGGCTACCCAGGCTTGACCCCAATTTCGATCCAGCCAGCAAAGAACTTCAGGATCGCCAGCACCACAAGTAGAAGACGCCAGAGTGTAAACACCATAGTGTGGACTAAAAGCAGCTGCTTTCGCTGTAATCAAATGGGACATCTGGCTCAGGAGTGTCACCTCCCACCTGCACAAACAATGGCTATTGGTCTGCCTCAGATATGCGGCTCGCAAGTTTACCCCAAGATGTTAAAGGAGGAAAATTTTAAGGTCTCTAGTACGTTGGCTGGATGGGAATGCTTGGCACTGTTGGACTCTGGTAGAGACCTCTGTGTAGTCAGCCGTGACTTGTTCCAGCTGACCCCTTATAAGGCTACAGACAAAGTAAACATCCACTGAGTCCATGGGGACATTAAAACATAAAAGACTATATTACTCCCTCTGAAATTTAAAGGGAAGAACTTTAAGGTTTGGACTGCCATAACCGACACCTCACCCTAGCCACTCCTAATAGGAAAAAGGCATGCCCTCTTCCCACGGGTCTTGGCCACCTGCAGAGCACCTACCCCCATAGTGGATAGAGAGGGGCTCGCCACAGACAATGTCAGTCAAGGAAACAGGTTTGAAGTTGAACCGAAGTTGTCCAGCAAGTTGGGGGACGAATCCTCAAATGAAGACCCGGGACTGCTGGTAAACGTTTCCACGCCATCGCACGCACCAACAGCCTCCTCTGACCGGACACTCAATATGGACCCAGACGAAGACGAAATAGCAGTGGGAGGTGAGTGCGATTCTGCATCAAACATGAAGGAAGTAGAGACTGTCATCCAGGCGGAGTTTGCTCGCCTACAGCACACTGATAACAACTTGGATTTTGCATTCATTTTTTACTTAACACTAGAATTACCAAAGCCTACGAAAAAACTCGTAGATCCGTCCCACCTTAAATCGCTTCACACTCCTCCATCAGCGTCTTTTGTCCTGTAAATGTGTTGATAAGCAGCAAGCAGCCTACTATCACATCCCCCCACCGCCGCACAGTTTTATCAGCTCAAGTCTGTTTACCTGCGTGTCAGTTGCTTGGAGTTGTATAGAGTGAGAAGTCAAGCAAAATGACACCTTTTATAAATACTATATCATTATTTGGAACACATGCATTTCATGTGTGTTCCGTGTCTACAACGATCTATGTAAACACATCGTTAAAACAGAAATGTTTTTTATGTTTTAGTAATAATTGACAAAATGTAGACATGAAGTTTATAATGTGTGAAGCCTGAAGTCCAAATATCAAAGAAACACTTTCACAAATATGGCAAGACAAATTAACATTTAGAGATATCTCAAAATGAATTTTATGATATCTGGAAATGCATTTTAGATATCTCAAATTGAATTATAGATATCTAAAAATACATCTATTTTAAGATATCTAAAAAGAATTGTATGATATCTCAAACAGATTTCAAGATATCTTGAAGTGATATGCTGTACATTTTCAGATATCTGAAATGCATTTCAAGATATCTTAAATGCAATTTGAGATATCTTGAAATATGTTCATGTGCATTTTGAGATATCTCAAATACATTTCAAGATATCTTAAAATACATCTGCAGGCATTTTGAGATATCTGAAATACATTTTCAGATATCTTAAAATAGCTTTCTGCACATTTCAAGATATCTTAAAATAACTTCCTGCGTATTTCAAGATATCTCAAATACATTTTCAGATATCTTAAAATAACTTCCTGCATATTTCAAGATATCTCAAATACATTTTCAGATATCTTAAAATCACTTCCTGTAAAATTTCTTATACTTTCAATGGAACTTCCTGCCTATTTTAAGATATCTCGAAATGCACAGGAAGTGATTTTGAGATATCATGAAATGTATTTGAGATATCTTGAAATGTGCAGGAAGTCATTTTAAGATATCTTGAAATGTATTTGAGATATCTTGAAATGTGCAGGAAGTCATTTTAAGATATCTTGAAATGTATTTGAGATATCTTGAAATGTGCAGGAAATCATTTTAAGATATCTGAAAATGCATTTCAGATATCTCAAAATGAATTTGGGATATCTTAAAATGAGAAGGAAGTTATTTTAAGATATCTTGAAATATAATTTAGATATCTTAAAAAGCATTTAAGATATCTTGAAATTCATTGTTGTTTCAGATATCTGAAATACATTTTTAGATATCTAAAATTAATTTCATGATATCTTAAAATGGGTCTCTGCTCTATTTCAGATATCTAACAATGTATTTCAAGATATCTAAAATTGTATTTCAAGATATATAAAATGCATTTTAAGATATCTTTAAAAGGACACAGTTATTTCAAGATATCTCAATACCATTTTCAGATATCTACAATACAATTTAAGATATCTCAAATACATTTCCAGATATCTCAAAACAGCTTCCTGTCCATTTTCAGATATCTCAAATACATTTTCAGATATCTCAACATCATTTCCTGCTCATTTCAAGATATCTCAAATACATTTTAAGATATCTTATAATAAACAAGAAGTCCCATTGAAATAATAGGCAGTTTTACAGGAAATGACTTTGAGATATCTTGAAATGCATTTAAGATATCTTAAAATGCATGAAAGGTCAAGTTAAGATATCTGAAAATTCATTTGAGATATCTTGAAATGCAGACACAATTATTTTGAGATATCTTGAAATGCATTTGAGATATCCCGAAATGTATTGCAGATATCTTAAAATGTAAAGGAAATTATTTTAAGATATCTCAAAGCGAGTTTCAGATATCTTAAAAAGTAAATTACATTTTAAGATATCCGAAATTCATTTTGAGATATCTCTAAATGTTAATTTGGCCTGCCATACACAAAAGGTACAAATATAATGGAACAAATGCGCTCAGTCAGTCTGTAACAGCCGGTGTAAATGTGTGATACTTGTAAAGGTTAGCTTTGTTTTGTTTTTTTTTTATTCAGTTTCATTCTCTGTCACGTTCATGATTCCAAACGACCCCCCTCCCCCCCCAATCTGACACTGCTGTTTTCACATAAAGACATGATATAGCTCAAATGTTATTTATTTGGATCACATAAAGATGCGCTACAGCTCGCATGTTATTTATTTGGATCACATAAATACGCGCTATAGCTCGCATGTTATTTATTTGGATCACATAAAGACGCGCTATAGCTCGAAAGTTATTTATTTGGATCACATAAAGACGCGCTATAGCTCGCATGTTATTTATTTGGATCACATAAAGACGCGCTATAGGTCGCATGTTATTTATTTGGATCACATAAAGACGTGCTATAGCTCGCATGTTATTTATTTGAATCACATAAAGATGCGCTATAGCTTGCATGTTATTTATTTGGATCACACAAAGACGCGCTATAGCTCGAATGTTATTTATTTGGATCACATAAAGACATGCTATAGCTCGCATGTTATTCATTTGGATCACATAAAGAGGCGCTATAGCTCGCATGTTATTTATTTTGCCAACGCTACACCTTCCAGATCTAAACACTAACGTGGTGTATGTGCCCAAAAAAAGTCTAACTGCATTCTCGCACCATTGCTCGTGTACTAAAGTGTCAGCAGGTATTTTTCGTGACATTACACGTGTAATTTGTGAGTATGCCTTTGACGATCAAACTGAGGAAGCTCTGCAGTTCACTTGTGACTTTATGCTGTAGATCTGGCTCTTACATACAAAGGACGGCACATGTGCCCAAAACATTAACATTTATATGTTACTTACATAAAAGCCAGAGCTAATGTTATTTACCTTGAGTTATTTACTTGCATGACGAAGGTTCTACATCGGATCAAGAATGTACTTTTGTCATCCCTGTACTTTGTATATGTACATGGGAAGTTCTGCACTCGAGACATTACGCTGTAGGAAGTAAGTAAATAAATAAAGGTAAATAGGTAAACCGAATGTTACAGTCGGACCTCGCTAAATCGAACTCAAAGGGACCCGAAAAAAAATTCGACTTACTGAGTTTTCGAGTTAGGGAAAACGGCGTAATAGGCTCGGGTTTATCAAGGACATTATTTTTCCGGCTTAATTATAATATAACCGTTGATTATATTGCCATTTTATAAGTATACATGTAGGCTACATAACGGGACATGCATCTACAGTATGTACTATCGAACAGTGCAATGAAACAGGTTACCTTTAGAGAAAAAAGTGTGTTAACTTCGTTTGGCGTCGATGTGCCGATGCATCTCGCTCAACAATCTCCTCTATCTCGTCAATGGACCGAAACACATTTTCCTCAAGATCCGGCATAGATTCTTGGAATCTGCGCAGTATGTCAATAGCCTGCCTCGCTTCTTTTTGGCTGGGGACAGGCTGAGTATCGACATTGTTGCCGTATTCTTACTCATCCCCACTCTCATTTTCCTTTTGTTCCTCGTTTGCCACCTCAACAATAATGTCAGCGTCCGTTAGTTCTCCACAAACATTCACCGCACTGTCAATTTCGAGAAAATCTTGAAAGGACACTTCCTTATTGGCGCCAGCAGCTGTCAGAACCGTGGACCATTCTTCGGGACTTGCAAGTGTGTCGTCTGTTTCCATTGACATTCCCTCCAAGTGCTCCTTTGAATCCTCAACGGTTTGCTGTCCAAAACCTGGTTTTTTGGTGCAATTCTTGATTGTTTCCTCCGGAACTTCATCTCAAGCTCTCCGGGCCATTTGCATCGCTTCTAGCAGGTCAATTACTAGTGGGCATTTATCTTCGATATCCTGCAGCAATTTTCTCACAACGAGTTTTCGGTATCGCAACTTGAAATTGTTAATGAAGCCCTGGTCGGGAGGTTGAAGCTTAGATATCGTGTTCGGCGGCAAAAACTTGATTGTCACAGCTTTCATGACAGGGATATGGTTACAGTGGGGCAAAAAAGTATTTAGTCAGCCACCAATTGTGCAAGTTCTCCCACTTAAAAAGATGAGAGAGGCCTGTAATTTTCATCACAGGTATACCTCAACTATGAGAGACAAAATGAGAAAAAAAAATCCAGAAAATCACATTGTCTGAGTTTAAAGAATTTATTTGCAAATTATGGTGGAAAATAAGTATTTGGTCACCTACAAACAAGCAAGATTTCTGGCTCTCACAGACCTGTAACTTCTTCTGTAAGAGGCTCCTCTGTCCTCCACTCGTTACCTATATTAATGGCACCTGTTTGAACTCGTTATCAATATAAAAGACACCTGTCCAAAACCTCAAACAGTCTCACTGCAAACTCCACTATGGCCAAGACCAAAGAGCTGTCAAAGGACACCAGAAAGAAAATTGTAGACCTGCACTAGGCTGGGAAGACTGAATCTGCAATAGGTAAGCAGCTTGGTGTGAAGAAATCAACTGGGGGAGCAATTATTAGAAAATGGAAGACATACAAGACCACTAATAATCTCCCTCGGTCTGGGGCTCCACGCAAGATCTCACCCCGTGGGGTCAAAATGATCACAAGAACGGTGAGCAAAAATCCCAGAACCACACGGGGGGACCTAGTGAATGACCTGCAGAGAGCTGGGACCAAAGTAACAAAGGCTACCATCAATAACACACTACGCCGCCAGGGACTCAAATCCTGCAGTGCCAGACATGTCCCCCTGCTTAAGCCAGTACATGTGCAGGCCCGTCTGAAGTTTGCTAGAGAGCATTTGGATGATTCAGAAGAGGACTGGGAGAATGTCATATGGTGAGATGAAACCAAAATAGAACTTTTTGGTAAAAACTGTACTCGTCATGTTTGGAGGAGAAAGAATGCTGAGTTGCATCCAAAGAACACCATACCTACTGTAAAGCATGGGGGTGGAAACATCAGGCTTTGGGGCTGTTTTTCTGCAAAGGGACCAGGACGACTGATCCGTGTAAAGGAAAGAATGAATGGGGCCATGTATCGTCAGATTTTGAGTGTAAACCTCCTTCCATCAGCAAGGGTATTGAAGATGAAACGTGGCTGGGTCTTTCAGCATGACAATGATCCCAAACACACCGCCCGGGTAACGAAGGAGTGGCTTCGTAAGAAGCATTTCAAGGTCCTGGAGTGGCCTAGCCAGTCTCCAGATCTCAACCCCATAGAAAATCTTTGGAGGGAGCTGAAAGTCCATGTTGCCCAGCGACAGCCCCAAAACATCACTGCTCTAGAGGAGATCTGCATGGAGGAATGGGCCAAAACACCAGCAACAGTGTGTGAAAACCTTGTGAAGACTTACAGAAAACGTTTGACCTCTGTCATTGCCAACAAAGGGTATATAACAAAGTATTGAGATGAACTTTTGTTATTGACCAAATACTTTTTTTCCACCATATTTGCAAATAAATTCTTCAAAAATCAGACAATGTGATTTTCTGGATTTTTTTTTCTCATTTCGTCTCTCATAGTTGAGGTATACCTATGATGAAAATTACAGGCCTCTCTCATCTTTTTAAGTGGGAGAACTTGCACAACTGGTGGCTGACTGAATACTTTTTTGCCCCACTGTATGTGCTGTGCAATTGTCGATGAAAAGAATGATTTTTCTTTTCTTCTGGACCATCGCTGCATCCACTTTCTTCAGCCACTTGGAGAAAAGCTCTGATGTCATCCAAGCTTTCTTATTGGCCTTATAATGCATTGGTAGCGATTTCACATTTTTGAAGCATCTGGGTTTCAATGATTTCCCAATTATCAATGCGGGCAATTTTTCTAACCCACTCATGTTTGCGCCCAAAAGAAGAGTCACACGCTCCTTACTTTTCTTTCCACCGTGGCAAGGTTCACCTTTGAAAGTCATTGTTTTGTCTGGAGTGCATTTGAAGAATAAACCAGTTTCGTCTGCATTGAAGACGTCATCAGGACTGTAATCTTGAACAATTTCTGGCAGTTTCTGTATCCAATGACTGCAATCTTCTTCTGGCATTTGCGCACTTTCGCCACATTGCCTATTAAACACAATTCCGTGTCTTTCCTTGAATTTGTCCAGCCAACCATTGCTGGCTTAAAATTCTGAATGGCCCAACTCTTTGGCAAATTCTTCTGCTTTTGCTTGCAAAACCTTCCCGTTAATAGGAACGTTCCTATCCCTCGCTTGCACCAACCACTTCAAAACGCATTGTTCAATGACGGGATACTCACATTCCCTCATCCTCTTCTGATGGCCACATGACTTCTCACTGTACAGTTTCAAAATATTTTCTTTTTCTTTCAGAAAAGTGGAGAGCATACTTTTGGGAATGCCGAATTGCTTTGCAATTTCCACTTTCTTCTTGTTGCCATTTTCAACGGCTCTGATGTCGGTAATATTTTCCATGATTGACAACTTTTAAGCTTACGCTTACCAGTTGTCATTTTCGGGGCACGTACCATACGGAGACTATGGAGAAGCACACAGACACGAACACTATTCAAGGCTCCTCCCGACAAGAGACTGACAAAGGTGAAGGAAAAATGGGTTAAAAACATCTTTCTTGAGACAACTTGGAAAATCCAGACGCCAGCAGGTTAGTTATGACTCATGGAGCACCGAAGGGACACGGATTATTCCAGCCACTCCCTTTAGTTTTCGGGCATTTTTGGTCTCAAAATAGATGTGCTACCCTCAGAGAGTTGCTTAATCCCTTGTGGAATGCATTAAGGTAAGACTTTGCATCCCTTTTCTTGGTTTTCAAGACCATGTGTTCTGAAATGTAGCCTCAGAATAATAACCCAAAGGCCATAGAAAATTCGACTAACGGAGGTTGGGAGCCGAAAAGTTTCTGAGTTGAGGAGATCTAAAATACATTGGTCTTATGGGAATTTGGCTGGGGACTAACGAGTAATTTGACATAGGGAGGTTTTCGACCTTAGCGAGGTCCGACTGTATTTACCTTGAGTTATTTACTTACATGACGACGGTTCTACATCGCATCTGGCTTTTATGCAAGTAACATATAAATGTTAATGTTTTGGGCACATGCACCGTCCTTTGTATGTAACAGCCAGATCTACAGCGTAAAATCACGAGTTCAGAGCTTCCCATGTACATATACAAAGTACAGCGATGGCAAAAGTGCATTCTTGACCCAATGTAGTATCGTTGGCATGAGTTGAGTGTACCTGTTATTGCGCGTCTATGTGAGAACAGCAGTGTCAAATGCTTGGGGGGGGTGGTCTGGCCTGGCGCGGGGACTTGGGAACGTGAATGAGGCTGAGAGAATAACAGAATAGAAAAAAACACAGCTAACCTTTACAAGTATCATAAATTACACCGGCTGTTACAGACTGGAATCAAATGTTTGTTTTTATTCTAAAATAGTAAGAATACGAGCAGCTCAGTTCTCAAAACGGACTCGCCTGGGATCGAACTCGTGCAGCTTTGGTTACAAGTCAGCAGCTGATATCGTTACGCCACCGAAGCTCTCATACCAATAGCGTGTCAATGTCGCAGGTAAACGCGGGTTGTTTTTCTGCAGTAATATTTTTGAATAAAACCGCATTTGTTCTGTTATTTTTGTACCTTTTGTGAAAGTGTTTCTTTGATATTTGGACTTCAGGCTTAACACATTATAAACTTCATGTATACATTTTGTCAATTATTACTAAAACATGAAAAACGTTTCTGTTTTAACGATGTGTTTACGTAGATCGTTGTAGATACGGAACACAAATGAAATGCATGTGTTCCAAATAACGATATAGTATTTATAAAAGGTGTCATTTTGCTTGACTTCTCACTCTATACAACTCCAAGCTACTGACACAAAGGTAAACAGATTTGAGCTGAGAAAACTGTGCGCCGGTGGGAGATGTGAGAGCAGGCTGCTTGCTGTTTGCTGCTTATCGACACATTTACAGGACAAAACACGCTGATGGAGAAGTGTGAAGCGATTTCAAGTGGGATGGATCTACGAGTTTTTTCGTAGGCTCTGGTAATTCTAGTGTTAAGGAAGGTTTTCTGTATTGGGTGATGGATGTATCAAGCAGTTGGTAGTACCAAGTGAGCATAGAGAGGAGACTTTAAAAATTGCTCACAGTTGGTTTGGTCCGTTTATAGGAGATGGACGTCTGAAGCAGAGCTCCGCTAGCAGCGGCTTTATTTTCCCACGTATTTCATATTATTTAGAGGTATCCTGTATTTAACCCGACCAAGGAACTTCCACTACAATATACAAGCATGAGTAACAAGAAGAAAAGTCAGAAAGAACCAGAAAAGAAACTTAAAGCTGCATCGAAGATGCAGACTTCCGGCCTGAGTGCAGGTGTAAGGTATGGCATCACGGAGACTGACCTGGAACAGGCAGAAGAGTGCGCAGAATTCCTGGGGCCCCCGCTCCATTGTATCGTCTCCAGTCGAGAGTGAAAATGGGAGCGAAGGCGCAAGTGATACAGGTCGCGAGGGATCGCCGATTACTGAGGATCATTCGAGACTAGAAAGAGCTCTGCAGGACGTGCTCTCATCTACTCATCGCGAGCCTGTAACAGGAGCTGCATTTTCACTTGCGGAGCACGAAAGCAGAAGCGAACTGTCCGAACTGAAAGAGATGATCGCTACACAGATAGCTACACAGATAGCTACACAGAAAGAGATGAACACTACACTGGCCACTGCCATGGTTACGGCCATGAATGAGCTTAAGAAAGATAACACAAATGATCTTAAGAAGGTGGCCACTGAGCTCAAGAAGGATAACAAAGATAAGGAAACGCGTCTATTTGAACGTTTCGACGTGAACTTTAAAGGCATGTTGGAGAAATTAGTGGAACACATTGAAGAAACTAACTCCAAACTGAAAAGGCTTGATGATCATATTAATGACGTTTCAGACCAGCTGGAAGACGTTAAGCAGGGACTCACGGCTCGAGTGGAAACAGCGGAACAAATGGCATCTAACGCCGATGAAAAAGCCACAGCTGCGAACTCGGAATACAAAAAACTTGGAGACAGACTTGCAGCCCTGGAGGATGGGTGCAGAAGAAATAATATAAGAATTGAGGGTATACCTGAGAAACGAGAAAGCTCAAGCCCAGTGAAATTTGCAGTAGAATTACTGTCTAAAATAATTGGAGATGACTTTAAACTCGACAATGAGATAGCCACGGCTTATCGCACAAAGATACCAAGCGCCTTTAAATCTAGGTCTTTTATTGTCCGCTTCGAACGACTAAGATGTAAGCTTGATGTGATGGCACTTCTCAGACACAAGCAAGAGATTATATTCGAAAATAATCTTATTCGTATTTTTCCCGACTTCTCACCATCAACAGCTGCAAAACGCAGATCCTACAACGACATTAAAAGGATGCTACGGGAAGCCGATATCAAATACAGCCTCTTGTATCCTGCCAAACTGAAAGTGGAAGTTCAAGACGGACATTATATTTTCTTCAGCAAAGAAGAAGCTGAAAAAGAATTAAAGAAGCTGTTTCCGACACTTTTTTTGAAAGTTAATTAAAATTAAAGAGCCGTATTCTATCAAGGCACGGGAAAGACCGATGATCTGATCGCTGGATCCATGTTTAAAGAGACTGGTATTATAATTATACATCTCTTATTCTCTTTTTTTAAAATTTTTTTTATATCTGGACTATATATGTTATATGTTTATGTTTTAATCAGAGTTATAGAGCTATAGACGTGAGTGTGAAAATGTGGAAGTGATTAAAGTAGGATTCGTTTTATTTATTTATTTTTTTATTTCTTTTCCTTTTTTTTTTTTTTTTTTTTTTTTTTTTTATTTTATTTTATTTTTTTTTAAATTTATTTATTTATTTATTTTTTTTATTTTACTATACCTTAAAGTAGACTGTTTAACTTCATACCCTTGGTTTAATGCTTGTTCTACTATTTATACAATTACCATTATACTATTACAGTATGAATTACCAGGTTTATCCTGGACTAGTTTTTAAAATCACTCCCAGGGTTGTTTTTTTTTTTTTTTTTTTTTTTTTTTTTTTAACCTTAATATCTTAACTTAAAAGCGCTGAAGATTATTTCAAGATTAAATATTGTTAATGAGAACATTTTCGGCAGATAGTATTAAGGATTTAACTGTAAAAGATATCTCTGTTTTAATTCTGTAACGCCGCTGCAGGGTGGGGTTTGTTTTGTTTTGGACGTGCTCTGTCTCTTCGTATGTCAGAGGACTGGAACATCGCGAAGTGGGGTCTAGCCTCATGTGGGGAGGCAAAATGGGGGGGTGGGGGGCTAAAGGGGGGAGAGAAGGAGAGCAGGTTATATCTAATCTATTCTTATAATCCTTATAATTATAAATATCAATGCAGCAACAGGCTAACATGCAACAACTCCTGGGGAATCTTGAAACTAAGATTAAAACTGCCATATTACCAATTAAAACTATAAAATGACATTAAAAACTCAGAATCAATGTCTCCATGATGGGACAGTTAACTTTGTGAGCTGGAATGTTAAAGGCCTGAATCACGAATTAAAGAGAAAGAAAGTATGCTCTCACCTAACAGGCTTAAACGCTAAAATAGTATTTTTACAGGAGACCCACTTACTAACCAAGGATCAGTTCAGATTACAAAAAGACTGGACTGGCCAAATGTTCCATTCTAGCTTTATAAAGAAAACTAGAGGGGTGGGAATTCTCATACATAGAACAGTTCCTTTTGTAGCATCAGAGGTAGTGTCGGACCCTGAAGGGAGATATGTGATGGTCATGGGCAACTTATATAACAGTAAAATGATTTTGATAAATGTTTATGCACCCAATGTTGATGATAAGGAATTCATGCAAAATCTATTTGCATCCATTCCCAGTGTGAACACTCATAAAATTATAATGGCTGGGGACTTTAATTGTGTTTTAAATCCACTCTTAGATAGGACTCCTGTGACAGGGGGGACGACATCTAATACTGCAAAGATAATTACACAGTTTTTAAAGGATCACAACTTATCAGACCCCTGGAGGTTTCTTAACCCAAACTCAAGAACATATTCGTTCTACTCACCAGTGCATTATAGCTACTCAAGAATTGATTATTTTTTTATAGATAATAATTTCCTGCCTACAATTAAATTATGCAAATATGACACAATTGTTATCTCTGACCATGCCCCTCTAGTCTTGGAGCTAAAATCAATAAGCCCCTCGTACTCACCTCGCAGATGGCGTCTTAACCCTCTTTTATTGGCAGACGAGAACTGCACAGAATTTATATCCAAACAAATCAGCTTCTTCCTAGAGACAAACATGTCTACAGAGGTTTCTGCAGGAACACTCTGGGAAACTCTAAAGGCCTTCCTAAGAGGCCAGATTATTTCATATCTTTCCCATAGAAATAAATTAGAAACCAAGAAAGTGTCAGAGCTAAGAAATGAAATTACTAGAATAGATGAAGAACAAGCCAGGCGTCCAAGTGAAGCTCTTCACAGGAAAAGGCAGGCCTTGCATACAGAACTTAACATCTTAACAACTAAAGAAACTGAACAACTTATTTATAAGTCTAGACAGCATTACTATGAACACGGAGAAAAAGCTAATAAGCTTTTAGCTCAACAAATTCATAAACAAGAAGTTCACAATGCAATACCAGTAATCACCAACAAGAATGGAGAAGAAATCATCGACCATAATAAAATAATGCACACATTTAGAGATTACTATAAGTCTTTATATTCCACTGAGCCCAAAGAAGACAACACGCAATCTAATGCATTTCTGGATAATTCACAAATACCACAAATAGATGCTTTAAGTGCTGAGGAACTAGATAAACCTCTAACGCTAACAGAATTACTAGACGCTATAAAGTCACTACAAAGCGGGAAATCATCAGGCCCTGATGGTTACCCCGTAGAGTTTTATAAGAAATTCTCCACTCAGCTAGCTCCACTCTTATTGGTAACATTTACAGAAGCTAAAGACCACCAAATACTACCTCAAACATTTCGACAAGCATTAATCACCGTCTTTCCTAAACAAAATAAGGACTTGTTACAATGTGCATCATATAGACCAATTTCACTCCTGAATAATGATGTTAAGATACTCTCAAAAATCCTAGCTAGAAGGATGGAGAAAGTGCTGCCCTCGGTAATATCACAAGATCAAACTGGATTTATTAAAGGCCGACATCTATCTTCAAATCTCCGACGCTTGTTTAATGTTATATATTCACCAGCAAAATCAAACACCCCAGAGATATTACTATCATTAGACGCAGAAAAGGCATTTGACATGATCGAATGGAATTACCTTTTCACTGCATTGGAGAAATTTGGGTTTGGCCCGAATATTTGTGCTTGGATTAAACTACTGTATACCAGTCCAGAAGCTTCAGTTTGTATTAATAAAATTTGCTCAGACTACTTTAAACTAGAACGTGGTACCAGACAAGGATGTCCCTTGTCGCCACTGTTGTTTGCAATCGCTATTGAACCACTGGCGGTTCACTGCCGAAATTCTCATCAGATAAAGGGGATTGTCAGAGAAGGACTGGAACAGAAAATTTCTCTATATGCAGATGATATGGTCTTATATATATCGGACCCAGAAAACACTGTCCCTGCTGTTTTAACAGCACTAACAGAATTTCAAAAGATATCTGGTCTTAGAATTAATCTGAATAAAAGTATACTCTTTCCAGTGAACTCACAAGCATATAATATTAAATTAGACACCCTACCTTTTACCATAGCAGATCAGTTTAAATACCTAGGGGTAAATATCACAAGTAAACATAAAGCTCTTTATCAACAAAATTTTGGCGTCTGTATGGAAAAAATTAAGCAAGACTTGCATAGATGGTCAACCCTTCATCTCACTCTAGCCGGAAGAATTAACATTGTTAAGATGAATATCCTTCCTAAACTTCTCTTTTTATTTCAAAACATTTCAATATATATCAATAAATCGTTTTTTAAACAGTTAGATTCAATAATAACCTCATTCATTTGGAACTCAAAACACCCACGTATCCGAAGAGCGACCCTACAAAGACCTCAGGCAGAAGGTGGCATGGCTTTACCTAATTTTCAGTTTTATTACTGGGCAGCAAACATACAAGCCATAAAAACCTGGACACAAATAAATGCACATACACAGGCTTGGTCTGCAATAGAAGTAAAATCCTGTAGTACTTCTTTATATTCCCTGCTTTGCTCTCCAATAAATGAAAGTTATCGCAAATATACTAATAACCCAATTGTGCTTTACTCACTCAGAATATGGAACCAAATTAGGAAGCATTTTAAGATGGAAAATCTTTTATCAGTGGCACCTTTGCAAGGGAACCACCTCTTTCAACCTTCGCAAGTATATCCAGTTTTTAATACCTGGAAAAGTTTTGGATTAAAATGCTCAGAGATCTTTATATAGACAACATATTTACATCTTTTGAACAATTACGTTCAAAATTTAACCTCCCAGCTACACATTTCTTTTACTATCTTCAAATTAGAAATTTTGTTAAACAGAAATTGCCCGATTTCCCCCACCTTGCACCCTCCACAATGCTGGAAAAAATACTGCTCAATTCAGAGGAAACAAACACTATTTCCGCAATATATAAAATCTTATTAGAGTCCCTACCTTTCAAAGATCCAAGAGGACATTGGAAGAAGATCTCTTAATCAATATATCAGAAAAGGAGTGGAAGGTAGCAAAGCAGAGAATTCACTCGAGTTCTATATGCGCAAAGCATAGAATTATTCAACTAAAAATTATATATCGAGCTCATCTGTCTCGCTTAAAACTGTCCAAAATGTTTCCAGGCCAGGATCCGACCTGCGAGCGCTGCAACCAAGCTCCTGCCTCACTGGGTCACATGTTCTGGGCCTGCACCAAACTAACATCATTTTGGACAAAGATTTTTAAGTGCCTCTCAGACAGCCTTAGTATCACAATCCCTCCTAACCCACTAACAGCTGTGTTTGGTGTCCTTCCAGATGGACTTGAATTGGAGAAGGACAAACAAACGGTGATTGCATTCACTACACTCTTGGCACGCAGACTTATTTTGTTAAATTGGAAGAATCCTAATTCTCCTCTTATAAGTCAGTGGGAAACTGATGTTTTATATTATTTGAAATTGGAAAAAATCAAATTTTCAGTTAGAGGATCTGTACAAAACTTTTTCAAAACTTGGCAGGATTTAATCAATATTATTTTAGAATAAGAGAATTAACTATTATTGTATTTAACTCCCTTCTCCATCTCTTATTTATATAGATATTTACTTCTCCCCTTCTTTTGCCTAATGTTGCCTTATTAAAAAGCTTAAAGAAATTTTCCTTTAGCTAAGCTCTCCTTCTCAGGGATGGGGTTTGATTTGTTTTCAAATTTGTTGGGTTATAAATGGATCTGTTTGTATGGAATGATTACAATGAAAATTAATAAAATAAAAATATAAAAAAAAAAAAAAAAAAAAATTGCTCACAGTCACGTTTTGGGGGGTCACCTTTGTGTGGAAAAGACGAGGGAACGCATTTCAAAATGCTTTTATTGGGTGAATATATAGGCCGGGATGTGGATCGTTTTTGCAAGGCCTGTCCCAACTGTCAAATAGTTTCCGCTCACAGACCCGCCAGGGCACCCCTTGTACCAATGCCTATTTTAGACATCCCATTGAGAGGGCAGGATTAGATATTGTTGGCCTGCTTCCCAGGAGTAAAAGTGGCTTTCAGTATATGGTCGTATTAATTGATTACGCCACAAGATGCCCAGAAGTAGAAGTGCTGAGACAGGCGGACTCCCGAACTATTGCAAAAGCACTCTCAGATATGCTCACACGTATTGGTATCACTCACAAGATTCTCACTGATCAGGGCACACCCTTTATGTTTCAAATCATGAAGTAGCTATGCGAAAGTTTCGGAATTAAGCAGTTACACTCCACGGTCTATCATCGGCAGACGAATTGCCTGACTGAACGATTTAATAAAACCCTAAAACAGATGATTTGACGGATACCCCATGAAATCCAGCTTCTTGTGATACATTTGTAACTTTCCTCTTGTTTGCTCTCTGAGAGGCACTGCAAGTGTCAATCGAGATGAGTCCCTTCAAACTATTATTTGGCTGGCGACCACGTGGGGAGTTGGACATTTTTTGGGATGAATGGACAGGAACTTGCGAGACGCCCCCTGGGAGGAGGTTTGTCGACCAAGTTGTTTCACTGCAAGAGCAGATTGCCACATTGTCCTCTATTGCTGTGGAGCATCAGCAGCGCGAGCAGGAGGGACAAAAATGTCATTATGACAAGACAAGTAAACTTCAAGAGTTTAAGAAGGGTGATCGCGTGCTGGTATTGATCCCATCTGACCCACATAAATTTCAGGCCAAATGGCAAGGGCCGGCAGTGGTAGAGAGGGTATGTCCCCTGTGAATTATAAAATTGGAATTCCCAGGCGGAAGAAACCTGTACAAATTTTGCATGTTAACCTTTTAAAAGAGTGGCACGACTGTCACGAAGTCCTGGTCATGGCCATAGCGGCCCCCCAGATTGAGGTCACTATTGGGGATGATTTAACTGACACCCAGAAAGCGGAATTGCTATCACTGATCGAGGGGAACTCAGACGTCTTCTCAGCCACCCCTGGCTGGACGATGATTGCAGAACAAAGGATTGTCACTCCACCCGGTGTTACTATATAGTTGCCACCGTATCGCCTACCAGAAGCAATGAGGTAAGTGATACCTGAGGAAGACCAACAGATGCTCCAATTAGGCATTATTCGGCCAAGCAAAAGTGAATGGGGGAGCCCAATTGTACTTGTCTCAAAGTTCAATGGTTCAGTTCAGTATTGATTTTAGGCGTTTGAATAAGATTTCCAAGTTTGATGCATACCCGATGCCATGTACAGACGAGTTGTTGGAAAAGCTTGGGCAGGTTTCACATATCTCCACCCTTGACCTCACGAAGGGTTATTGGCAGGTTCCCTTGGAGGAGTCTAGTTGTGAGAAGACATCATTTGCCACTCCGGATGGGATTTTGAATTTACAGCACTCCCTTTAGGTCTCCATGGTGCACTGCTGACCTTTCAGTGAAAGATGGACCAGATCCTGTGTCCACATTCCACGTATGCGGGTACCTATCTTGATGATGTGGTCATTTTCAGTAATGACTGGGAATCTCATCTCATCCACCTTCAGGCTTTGCTTAATAGTTGATGGTTGGCGGGGTCAACAGCCAACCTTAAGAAGTGCAACCCACTATCTGGGATATTTCATGGGGAAAAGTTTACTTAAGCCTCAAATGGACAAGGTGGGGGAGGTGCTTGCATATCTCTGTCCCAAAACCCAGAGGAAGATTTGTGCCTTCCTCTGGCTCGTGGGTGTTACAGGCAGTTTATCCCCAATTTTGCGCATTGGTCCGTCCCCCTCACTGACTTGACAAAGGGCAGAAAGAATTGTAGTGTTGTCTGGAACGACTCCTGTGAGACAGCTTTTGCGGACCTAAAAGCCACTTTACCATCATTCCCTATTTTGGGCAATCCAGACTTTCTTAAGGAATTTATTCTGCAAAAAGATGTAGGCACTTTCAGTTTAGGAGCAGTGCTCTTACAATGTTTTGAGGGGGAAGAACATCATGACGTTTCTCAGCAGAAAGCTTTTACGCAGAGAGCGTAATTATTCGACTATTGAAAAGTAGTGCTTAGCGATTAAGTGGGCGGTGGAAGCCCTCCGTTACTATCTCTGGGGATGAAAGTTTACCTTGGCGAATGACCATGCCCTGCTACAATGGCTGTACAAACAGAAAAATACAAATGCCTGGCTCACCTGGTGGTTTTCGCTTTTGATGTTCGCCACCATCCCATGGCTGCACACACCAATGCTGACGTTCTCTTCTGCCTAGCCGAGCACGGCTTGGACGGTCACTTTGCTCACACCGGTGTGGACAAAGCTGAGGGGGGAGAAGTAAGGTTTCTAAACTTGTTTGAGACTCTCCACAACAGGAAGACACACTGAAGAGCGTCCCTAAGTGCAATTGCTGCATCTGTGGAAGGCAGTTAATCAGCTGCCGGGGCAACCATGGGCTCCCAACGTGGCAGCGGCTTGCAACTAAAGCAGATCCAAGTTGATCGTGGTCATGCTATAAGTGCTTGCCGTCAATGGGTGATGCAAGAAACATTATAAATGCAGGGAACAGTATTACTTGGTCACTAACCTATATATATATATATATATATATATATATATATATATATATACACACACAGGGTGTCCTTGGGTTACAATATCTCGACATACAACATTTCGAGTTTACAACGCTCACTCCCATAAAAACTTAAAAAAATTGAGACATGAGTGTTTCGGCTTATGCCATTAGCATTGTACTTACAGACTACATGGGCACAGTAGTTTGGTTGCGCACAGCGGAAGAATACGCAGTAACGCAGCGTATGAGTGAGGGAGTTGGCAAACTAGTTTTCTTACGCGCGGAGGAAGTGTTCTCTTTGTGTGGCTTTGTGGCCCTTATCATGGCTCTTAAACGAAAGAGTCTCCAGATGGTCGTGCTTCGAAGAAGAGGAAAGCCGTCACGATGGAAGTGAAATTAGACATTGTAAAGAGATCAAAAAGAATACAGGTAAGGAATTTTTTATACACTAATTTTTTGTCATTTTTTCTGTTACTACAGTACAGTACAGTATATTTATGTTGTTTCCTTTTTCTGTGGCCAAGTTGTGTTTTTATGTTCTAGATTATGATTTTGCAAATGTGTTAGGATTGGTAAGTGACTTAGGCTAGGGTGTGTTTTGACTTACACCAAAATTCAGGTTTACACACACAAAAAAAGGAAAATAATACAATGTAACAACATTAAAAAATTATTCAAATACAAGGAAAATACCGAAAAACTGGATATACACTTCAAAAGTAAATACAATCAACAAATTGAGCAATTATATAATAAAACAATTTTAAGCTTCAGGTAAAAGAGAAAATTTAACAAGAATGTAGATATATGCAGGGAACAATATTATTTCAACAGAAGGGGTAATTTGCAAATATGTAAAGTTAAGATGCATTAAAATGTGCTATTCTCTGTGCAACAGAGCACACTTCTAATTTTACTGTCCTTGTGGGATATTCTGCAATAAGCTCTGTGAAAACCAATAAACTAATTAAGACAGTGTTTGTTCAGTATAGAATTGGAAACTTTCTTGTCACACATTTGCAAAGTGAAATATGAATACTGTTTGAATATTTGTTAAAGTGTAGAAGTATTTGTTAAAACCAAAATATACAGTAATAGGAGAGACAGGAATTTATTGAAGCATCCCATTTTTTACTGTTGCAAGGAGTTGTTGTATAAACCACATAAAAAATAGCTTAAATACTGTGATCACTGTGTTCCATTTGCTTAATTTATCTATCAACAACTTGTATTATACTAAACACCCAAAAATTGTTTTACTGTTGGTTCCTGAAAATGAAAAGTTTGGTGGAGATAAACCCCATCTATTCCCCCATTCATTAAATGAACCTGCTTTTTTCCCAATACAGAGTCAGAGTGGGTAAGAAGCCTGCCATAACATCAATGGGAACAAACAAGAGAGAGAGAGAAATCAAGCTTGAAGGATAAGGTCAAATTGAAATGGGGAAAAAGTCTATCACAGAGCACACAGACAAAACAGTGGGCAAATTAAGAGAGTTCCCAGTCTAATAGCATGTCTTTAACGTGTTAAAGAATATAAAGGAAGAAAATATCCTATATTTGACCCACTGAGTCATCCAATGAAAAAACTCTTAATCAATAAAAATATTTAGTCCTTAAAAGAGCTCTATATAAATTGCAGTATAAAAAACACATTTCAGTGCAGCTAAACTATGAAGGGAAACCAGTTTTTATTAGGAGAAGATATTGACAAAAAGACAACAGACATTTGAAAATGTCATATCTTGTGAATGTCCATCTAGTTTGTATTACATACCCTGGCACAATTTGTGAAATATTGGCTATTATGTGGAAAATATAAGTACCGTAATCATGCAGAAAGCTTTCCTTTTAATTTGAGAGTGTGCTCAGGTGAGACAATTTATTATCACATAATATGTGTGCCCTTTTTGAATCATAATGACAACTGAAATCACCCACATAGGCCTGATCAAAAGTTTACATACCCTTGAATGTTGGGGCTGATAATACACATATAAGCTGACACACACAGGTTCAAATTAAGGGTAATTATGGGAGAGTGTCCACACCTGTAACCTCTTGGATTGTAATCAGTGTTTGTGTATACATAGTCAATTTAAATTCATGCAATGCTGCATACTGAATTTGCTGGATACCAAATCATGAGGAAAGTTGATCATTGACCTCAGTTTCATTGAGCCATTTTGGGGAGATCTGAATCTGCAGCTTATGCAAGGCAACCTGAGAATTTACAGGACCTGGAGGCTTTTTGCCAAGAAGAATGGGCTGCTCTGCCATCTGAGGAAATCAAGGGCCTCATCCAAAACTATCACAAAAGACTGCATGCCATCATTGATGCTAAAGGGGGCAATAAACAGTATTAAGAACTAAGGGTATGGAAACTTTTGAACAGGGACCATCTCATTATTTTCCTTATTACTATGTTTTGTTTAATGGTTGTGCTGTTCTGTGATGCCTTATAGTTTAACTTAGATTCCATTAAAGTAAATGAAATATCTTTTTCCCAAAGAGTCATCTTTTCTTTAAAGTGTGGTACACATCTTACAAATTTTGCCAGGGTATGTAAACTTTATGAGAACAATTGTATCTGTGCTGCAGACAATAAGAACTTTCATTAATACTTACATGTTCAGCTAAATAATATACATTTTAATGTTTGAAAACAATATAATAAACATGACTTGCCATAGTACACACAGTTACTGAAAACTGTTTAATTATAGATAGATAGATAGATAGATAGATAGATAGATAGATAGATAGATAGATAGATAGATAGATAGATAGATAGATAGATAGATAGATACTTTATTAATCCCAATGGGAAATAGATTGTTTGTATACTATCTATGCACTGTTTTGACTTAATATTAATTATAAAAGCAAATAATCACTTTTAGACATAAATATTAGACATGAATATTAAGTATTGGTATCCTTTAGGAATCAGTGTTTGCTACACAATGCGTTTATTTTTCTAGTGTACAAAGTTAGTCTTGACTTTGTCAGGAATGCAATTTTAATGTGACTATCTTGCTGTCATGCCTAGTCTGATGCTTCCTTGTCACTTCAGAATAAAAACGTTTTACAGAACCATAAGAATAATGATATTGAATGATGAAAGGTAATGTGAAAATGAAAAAAAGAAAAGATTAACTTCAAAATCTGACTTCAATGACACCTGACAGTTTCAATGAGGTACAATTCATAGCATAATAACTTTGAGGGCTATTATAAAATGATGTAAAATGCTGAGATTAGCTAAACCACTTTCAATAAAATTGTGGTCTTTGGAGAGGAGGTTGTATTTTAAAGGCACTTGTTGAGCAAAAACTTAGAAAGTATAAATTTATTTCCGAATTTATTCCCAACTAACACAGAGGAAAATCAACAAAATTACACTATTGAATAAGTAAAAAAAAATTCTGAAGCCTTAGACTTTTTAGTGTAAGAAAATTTACAGCACTTAACTAGCATTACTGACATTTGTTCCAGCCATGGCCAAGAAGATTTTCAGGTGACCCCTACCAAAATTATGATTTTTACTTCAAATAACCTTGACGATACACAAACACTGTTGTGAAAAATTTTGTCCATCTCATATTTTCAGAATATCTCTAAAAATTGTCTGCCGAGTTCTTTTCGGGTTGTAGTAGTAGTAGTAGTATAAAAGGAAAATTATGAGAGAAAAACTTTTAATTTCTTTGGCATGCAAGATAATCAATAATGTAATCTTCAATTCTAAAAAGATATTAGCTGTCTCCAGTGAACACAGCTCTGTTAAATGTGTAATTAGAGTTAGCTCTGTGATACTTAATTAACATTCATGTCAGATTTAGACCAGTCCTTCACAAAGTGAAAATCTGACTAATTTAGTCCATTCTGAAAGAGGTTATCAGCACACAAATTCAATAGCCACATCAAGTTTAAATTAAAAAAAAACCTAAAATCCCCTTTAGTCTGAGAAAGACAAGAAAGACAGAAAGACAATGAAGCATAAGTGAAATTAACAAAATTAAACATTTGCTAAATTTTATATGCAAATATATCCAGAGAACCTGTGAGGAGTTGGGATAAATGTCCAGTACAACCACTATTGAAATATTAATCAGGACTTGCCTAGACTTTTCAAAAGGCACCTAAAGGACTCATAGGGCCCATCCACACTACAAAGTTTTAGTTAAAAATTGCAGAAATTACTCTCTGTGTTCATCTGTTCTCCACTGTACCCCCTGAAACAAGATACAGTGGAACCTCGGTTCACGAATGTCTCTGAACAAATTGGTTTACGACCAAAAAGTTTGCGAAACTTTTGCATCTGTTCACGACCACACACTCGGTATACGAACAAGCCAGTTTCCCTTTCGGTTTCTGCGCACCGATGATTTTCGCACGTGTTCAGTCTCTCACTGTGCATTCCCTGTGCAGCAAGCGAGAGAGAGAGAGTGCGACACACACACACGTGCGAGAGAGAGCGTGACACACTAATACTATCCACCTGCAGAGCCACAGCACCATACGTAGGCGCGCGAGAGAGAGGCACACACACAGGCGCACGAGAGAGACACACACACAGGCGCGTGAGAGACACACACACACAGGCACGCGAAAGAGACACACACACACACAGGCTCGCGAGAGACACACACACACACAGGCTCGCGAGAAACACACACACACACAGGCTCGTGAGAGACACACACATGCATGCACGAGAGAGAGCGCGCGAGCGAGCGAGAGGGGGCTGGACACATAAGGCAGAGAAGGCAGTTAAAGAATGCACTGGGCTTGTTTTTGTTTTCACTTCTGTTTACAGCGATCGGTTCGTAGCGTGCATTGTTGCAATGTTACTTTTCTTGGTGGTTTATTAAATTACGGATTTTTCAAATGTTCATTTTTTTCCCTGTGCTTAAAACTCATTAAAAAAGTATTTTTAGCGGGCGGTTCATAGCGCTATAGCACAAACTCTTGCAGTGTTAGTTTTCTCTGTTGTTCAAGGTTTTCTCAGTGTTATTCAATGTTCTTACATTTAGTTTACTATTACTCTGTGCATTCTATGGTATAATTAACTATAGTGCTTAAAAACTTAAAAAAATATATATTTACATACAGTTTGTACGGTCTGGAACGGATTAATTGTATTTACATACAATCCTATGGGGGAAATTGCTTCGGTTCACGACCAAATAGGGTTACGACCAGAGTTTTGGAACGAATTATGGTCGTGAACCGAGGTTCCACTGTATTTGAAAATACTCTCCTGAGCCTAACACTTCTGAAAATGTAACCTTAGCACTGTCTCTGTTTTCATCTGTTCTCTACTTTACCCCCTAAAAAAAGAGATTTTTGAAAACGCTCTCCTGAGCCAAACACTTATGAAAATGCAGCCTTACTGCTGTAATATGAAGAAGTGAAAATGTAGACTTTTAAAAACATAAGACTTTTATAGACCTAGTAGAGTTGCCCCCCATGGTGCTTGATGTGTTGCTTACTAGTATGTACCTTAATTGTGTTTTGTACAGTCTGAATGCTGAATACATGTGAGAAATCCCATGGTTGGTGGCGTTACAGTCCCTTTAAGGACTTTTCTGCCAATGTGCACCTGCCCAGTGTAGGCGAATATCTATGTCATATATGTTTTTGGACATTTTAGTGTGGAAAACCAAGATTTGGTCTCAATTCTATGCTTCACATTTGGAGGAAAACAGGTATCACTCATTACCTGTGTGATAGCATTCCAACGGCTTGATGGCAGTATCATGCTATGCTATTTAGCAGTAGGGACTTGGAGACTAGTCAGGGTTGAGGGATAGTTGAACAGGGCAAAGAGCAGATATATCCTTGAAAGAAACCTGCTCCAGAGTGCTTTGGACCTCACACTGGGCTGAAAGTTCACTTTTCAAAAGGACAATGACCATAAGCACAAAGCAAAATCAACAAAATTGTGGCTTAGGGACAACTGTGGGAATGTCCTTCAGTTAACCAGCCACAGCCTGAACTTGAAACCAATTGAACATCTATTGAGAGATCTAAAAATAGCTATCCTCTGATGGTTCCCTCCAACCTGAAAAAGCTTAAGAGGATCTACAGAGAAGAATGGCAGAAATACCCCAAAACAAAGTGTGTGTAGCTTGTTTCAAAACCCTGCCACAGGCATTTCAAAGAAGTACTGAAGGACTGAATACCTGTCCGTCATATGTCAGTTTTTTATTTTCAACAAATTTGCAAAAAATTAGTTTTCTTTTTTTTCTGAGGGTATTGAGTGTTGCTTGATGAGGGGAAAAAAATAATTTAAATGATTTTAGTACAAGGCTACAACATAACAAAATGCGTAAAAAGTTAAGGGATCTGAACACTTTATTAAAGCACTGTACATTGCTAAATTAAAGGGAAAGAAAATAAGTTTTGTTTTTAAAAATACTAATTAAATACCTATATTTCCTTTACTGTAATTTGAGCTAATGAATAACTTTCTTGAAATAGTTATTAAAAAAAATTACATAATACATCCATAACAGATTCGAAGAGTATATAACATACATAACACTCGTTTTTGCTGGACTAAAAATATGTTTTTATTTTCTTCCATATTATGAAATCCTATTCATACAAATAATCTGTCAAGTATATAAAATAGTTAGGTCACTTGTTTGTGCATTTCTCCCCTAAATGAATCTCAGTTGTTACACATAGTGGCTACAACATTTAAACATAAATTTAAGCTATTATATTGTACGTGTGTTTAAATGCAATTTTGTGAAACAATTTACTACAAGTTGACACAGATGACTTAACTATTATCCCAAATATATCACATTTAACATTCCTATAATTCAATTTTTTTTAAAATGTATTTCTGCAAAAATTGTGCAGCAACTGTAAAGCACTAATAAAAATGGTTTACTAGATAATGCTAATATGCTGGGGCTCACATTAACGCTGATCTCAGCCAGTTTTCTTTTTTCACATAAGCATCATTCTCCAGAACTACTCTACATTTATGTTATGAAAACGGTACTGCATGTTTTTTTCTTTAGCAGATGCCCTTGATATTTTTTAAACATTCCAATCCTGCAATAAGTAAAGTGTTATGTGCTAAAACTTGTGTCAAAATAAACTTTGAAAATAAATCATGTGATTAAGGAAAGTTTAAATTGGCTTTTATAAGTAAGCAGTGTTCCTGTTGTGCATGAATGTAAGTACTCGTCCTCCTCCAGGGGGACTGTATGGTAAAGTACCTTAGACCAGAGGTTAATAAACTTTTTTAAGCCCCACAAAATGGTGTAACACCTGGGGCCTCATGCATAACGCCGTGCGTAGAATTCACACTATAACATGATGTAAGCACAAAAGCCGAAATGTGCTTACGCACAGAAAAATCCAGATGCAGGAATCTGTGTGGTTGCCAACTTCCGCGTTCTTCCGCTACATAAATCCCGCTCAGCGTGGTAATAAACGCACGTGCCTGCTGTCTCGCCTCAACTCCTCCCAGAATTACGCCTCTTTGAATATGCAAATCAATACAAATAGCCCTTAAGCCCATAATTCTGTGAAAAGGCAATGGCAAAAGTATGAGGAAAAATAGAAGAATTGATCGAGTGAGATAGTGTGTCGGAGAAACTCGAAAGCTCAAGTTCACAAAGTCGCACAGTGCCCGAAATAAAAAAGTTGTCACATATCAAAGTTGGCGTGAAAAGGTGACTTGTAGCCCACCGTCTGAGTGTCATATGAAAGCTTATTAGGGTACAGTGAAAAAAAAGGCACGCAGTGAGAAAAAAGCACGAAATGTCAACTTTAATCTCGAAATTTCCACTTTAATCACGTAGTTTATTTTGTCATTAAAGTAGAAACATCATAAACTTCATCTTAAAATTATTTAATTTACTTGTTTCTCAAATCCCATCGTAACTAAAGTAGCATGTTAAATGCTTTGTTGTGTATTTGATCTTATATGTGCTCTATGTACCTGAATCACTACGTGCTCTTCCTCCTACAGGACACAGAATCCATTACGTTCGTAATATTATAGCTGGGAAGTATACGTGATATCATTTTCATGATGATATGAGTTAAAGCATGTTATTAAACATGGGAAGACGGTGGAGCAGTGATTGTTCATGTCTTACAGCAAGATGCTTGCTGCGCCACGCACGACCTTCAATGAAATAATTTATTACAGAAGTACTGTCTTTTTCAAACGTACTAACCCCCAATTCTTGTCCTTACTTTTCTTTCTCCAAATACCCAATCGCCACACAATCAGCTCTGTAATAGACGTTAAGCCATCTCTAAGCTTAGAACGCCGATTCTTCAAAACTTTTAAGGAACATCGAAATATCTTCGTAATGTTTAATTATTCTATCCATCTATCCTTCCAGTGTCGCGCCAGCCACAGCAACAGGAACACTCCGTGAATGAAGATCAAGCTCGCTGGCGCTGCGGCACCGTGTAGTTAAAAGTTTTATCTGTATAATATAATAAACATATTTTGCTGCATTTCATCTTAAAAATGATATTGTCATCATATGTAAATACACGCTTTATAAAGTGGCTCAGGTTGTGCAATATTATAACTGTATCATAAGTACAATTACCTCACGGTAACTTGCAAGTACAAACAGTTCTACAAGGAGCACTTGATGGACTGATTGAGTGAGTGTATAGTTCTTGGGATGAAACTGTTTGTGAACCGCGAGGTCCGAACAGGAAAGGCTGTGAAGCGTTGGTCGGATGAGAGCAGTTCATATAGCGAATGGATAAGGCAGTGAGTGCTTGATGCTGTATATCTATAATTCTCTTTCCAATCGTTGTAGATCTGTGATTCACACTCAGATACAGTGATATAAATACTCCGAGTGGTGCAGTGAGAGTAATATGGAAAAAGATGATCCGCTGTGGCCAACCCCTAACGGGAGCAGCTGACAGAAGAAGAAGAAGAAGGTGCAGTGAGAGTAACAACGCTAAAGCAGTTATGGTATTTAGAATAGTTTGACCATTCTGTGGACCATTATATTGTTACAGGTTAATTACAATCAGATTCATTAAATTTATGAACGATATGCGGTTAATTTCAGTGTATTTGATAAAGTCACCATCGTGGATGTGGATCTAAGTAAGGGTAACCACACAGGAACAGTAGCACTGCTTTGACGCTGGGTGCCGCCAGTCTGCAAAACCGAGCGGAGAACTTGCGTACGACAGGGTATGAGGTACCGTGGAAAAGTGCGTGGCTTCACGTCAAGTGTAGGTTTTATTCATCGCGATTTGAACGTGGAAATGTTCTTACGCAACATTTCTGTGCGTACGCACCATTTATACATGAGGCCCCTGGTCATTTTCCCTCTACTAATATAAACTCAATACTACAAAGTTGGGCATGAGCCTGGATTTTGGTTTCTCCTAACAACAGTCACACCACATGCTTTTGGACAATAGCAGACCTATTATTCAAAGCAAATGCTTATGTACAGCAGACTATTGACACATATATGATTAAATAACACACAATAGCTCTACATCAAGGTACTCAACTTTTATCTTGATGTATTACCTCCTGTAATTTAAGTGCTTTGTGCTACCATTTTTTCAGTCTTAATTCATACAGAACTCCTATGCACAATTTAGGGTGATATTTCTTTAACCCCCCCCTCCACAATACTGCATTTGTTAATTTTAACATGGGATTATTAATCATTTTTGTGGGGGTCTATTTTTTAAAATTTTCTGTGTTTGCACAAAATGCTATTTTTAATTCATTATTTTGACTGTAAAACCAGTAGTGGGAGTTTAATATGGAATAAAAAGGTCTTTCAACACTTTACATTCATAAAAAGTGTACAGTTACTTATAATTACAGATACAAAGCAGGACTCACAATTAACATACAATTTACAGGAGAGGAGTTTGGGAACACCTCACAAATGGTTTCAATTCAACGTAAAGACTGAGTCTGTTTCGGATTTTTTTTTTTTTTAATCGGATAAAAAAAATAAATAAAAAACTGGTATAAGCAGAATTTGACTGATATAAAATACACCGTAGTGTGCTTACACTGTATGTGTTTTACCTACTACTATTACTCAGATAACTGAATGAAAATTAAATCATTCTTGCTTCATAAGTCAGTTTTACAGAGGCTGATGTTTGTTCTTCTCAGCATGCATTGCAGTTCACTGAAGAATATACACACATGCAAACTCTAAGTGAATTTCCTTTTTCCTCACTGTCTGCATATTCAGCAAAGACGACAGCTGACATGCTGGATTAGGAAATGAAGAGAGTGATAATATTCACTGTGTGTTTTGTCAGACTGATCAGAAATAATTATTTTTTCCAGAGGAGAGATAACTGAAAGTGAGGTTTTGAAAAGCAAAAAGCAGATCAAAGAAAAAAAAAAAAAGAATGCAAGTCTGTGAAAGTATTGACATTTTTTCTACTGCTACTGTACTAGTTAATCTATTTATTTATATATTTGTAGTGCTCATTACAAGTCAATGCAGTTATTATAAACTAGAAAAAAATAATTGATTTATTGAATCATCTAATGCAAACACAGCCTGTTTTTATGAGTGCATTTCAGTTGCATTATTATATAATAATGATATAATCATTTAAATAATTTTATTGAAATATGGCAGTGTCAATATTCGATTTAGAACTGTAGCCCTTGCAATTAAAAAAAATATTTAAAACATTTATAAAAAAGATATAAATATTGGCTTCCCTTAAGTAGGTGGCAGACAAATGTCTTCTATTAAAGTGTAACAAGGTATAGTGCATCTCACGTTTCTAGCACCTTCTAGCTTAGTCACAAAAAAAGACAAGTCTTCACATACCATAACCAAGTGATTTAACAGAGCAGGTGATAGATGCTCTGCAGTGCCATGCTAATGACAGTAGTAAAAAAAAATACTGTAAGTGTTAACAGCTCTGGAATTTTAAATTTACAAAACGATGTGTAGATAATTTAATTACTGCACATGGTATATGTGAATCTATTACCTAAGGCATCTGTTTTTTTTTAAACTTGTTCTCTTATCTAAATCTTACTATTTCATGTTATTTAGTATGCTTTTTTGAAACAATAGTTTCAAAGTCAAAATACTTCATGATAACCCTACAATTGACAATAACCGCTTGCTTATTCTTATTCAAAGTGTGTTATTTTTCAACACAATCCAAATTACAGTTTGCCTTTTGAAACATTTTTCATTTTCATCTTTATAATTAAATTGCTTTCACTTGAACAATTTTTTAGAATAAAAAAAGTCCTGAAGACATGTAGCAGCTACAGGTTTTTCTTGCAGCCTCGTATGAATCAGATGAACATTCATGTCTTTAACTGAATATATTGCTAAACTACCACACATTCTGGGTTCTAGGTACAGTTTACTGATTTAAAATAAGCTTGCAGTGTATTGGCTATTTGGGTGTCCTTTATCTTTATTATTTTGTTTGTTTACATTGCTAACATTATTTTTATATTTGCTTCCTATTATTTACCTTATATAATACATCAACAGCACTCTTATGTAATAATGATTAATTCAAGGGGCAGCTGAAGGATTGAGGGATTGTAGCTAGGGCTTTTAAACAGTAACTTAAATAAATCCATATTTTTTAAGCTTTACAAAGTTAGCTGCCTGTATTCTATATTTTAGAATTTCACCTAACAGGTGGTCATTTCACTACTGCACACTACTGAATATTTTCAACATAAAACTGCAATCACTGAGAAGTGTTCAAAGTACCTATTAGATAGAGAAAAATACTTATAGCTAAGTATGGTACAACATAGACAATACAGAATCACTAAAATATGTTTAAAATGTGTTTATATTTAAATTAGCCACTTCAGGAGATGAACAGATGTTGTAATAGTATGTTTAAATAAACTGCCAAGACTGTGATCATGGCATTACAGATGTATTCTAGATAAACATTATCTCTCTTATAATTGTTTGTGTGAATATACAGTATAAGCCTGGAGCAATGAAAACACTGACAAATCACACTTTGCTTTACTACACACTAAAACACTGTTTGCAAATGTTTTTAAAAAATATTTTGAAGTATATCATGAAATTAAATAAACTAAACTGAACAGAACCCCACCCCCACCTCAGTTCATATATTTTAGATCCAATCAAACATTTTCCAAAGGACAACTTTCTTGACCCATAACTCTACAATGTTTTCCACTAAATACAAATTTAAAAAGTCACAGGAATACATACCAAAAATGAAAAATAGCAAGAAATAGGAAATTAACTGATTTATCAAATGTATGATGGAAACGCTCTTCAATGAATATGGGATAAACAATTTAGAAACTTGATGAATCAATACATGGATGGATAGGTTTATTTAAGTTAATCAAACCCTCTTTTCCTGATGAGACCTTACTTATAATGCTAATATGATTTCAGTAATCACTTGAAATGGAGGAAGTACTTGATGACAGACAAAAATCATGTACTACTAATTTTTGAAATAGTGTGCAGTTTGGGTTATTACTACATGAAAGGTGAGACATTAAAGTTGCCTAACAGAACTAAAACTCATCTCATTAGATTCTCAAATCCGTTTTACTGGCTCCACTCATTTTAGCTAGAGCCTAACCTGGTAGCACTAGGAACAATGCAAGGTACATCCCTGGACAGGGTGCCACTCAATCACAGGACCAGTTCAAAACCTTTTTCTGGAACTTAGTAGAAAACAATTAAATTCATCAATCCAAGTACAGTTTCCTCTGCTTGTAAAAGTAATCCACACATTCAGCCATAAAATAGAGGTGGTGTAAAACTTTTAGATTGATAGAACTATAATCCAAGACTTTCAAAAAGGTAATGCAAAATTTGGACAAGCTGAATGTAAGATACTTTAGAATCAATTTGAAATTCTTTATGACTAAATGAACAATTCTTTCAAGAAAATTAAGCAAGAGATCTAGTTCTTGAAGGAGCAGGCCTTTCGGCAGTGATTTAAGTACAGTTGCAAAGAACAGCTACAAAAATTAGAAGTAATTCACTTAAAAGAGCTCCCATAAAATGAAAGCTCAACAGGAAAACGTACGACTTCCATAAGTGTCCATGTGCTACACGCAGTCATACAATAGTGGTAGCTGTTACATTTAAGAACAAAATTTTAACTAAGTATTTTTAAGGATGCCTTCATAAGAAATTATTTTTTAAAACAGTGCAGCACCATAAATCTTTAAAGGTTTTCATAGCCTACCTACTAGGTTAATCACAACCTTGAATACAGCAGTTAAGAAACTGAAATAAATAGCACCGTACTTGTCAAACATTCCAAAATAATTGTTTAGTAATCTGTTCAAGTACCATTAATAATTTGTTTTTTTCCCAAAGTTGTGTGCTATAAAAAATTCAATAATACCACCCAGAAGTTGTAATTCTTATATATGTATACATTGGATACATATATATAAGAATTACAACTTCTGGGTGGTATTGTGGTGTAATCAAATTTTTTTTAGCACACAACTTTGAATATATATATAGTAACTAAACGGACGCTAGGTGACACTATTGCCCACCTTTTCCCCAACAGATAGACGCTCCGAACACAGTATTTTTAATTTTCTTCTTTTAAATAGTGCCTCTAAAGCACCACAGCCACAATAAACACACAATGAATAATCACAATAAATTTCCTCCTCTCCTCCCAGCAGCTCTGGTGGCTTTGAGGCTAAGGATCTGCGCTGGTATCCCGAAGGTTGCCGGTTCGAATGCCCATCACTGCCAAAAGAGATCCTACCTTGCTGGGCCCTTGAGCAAAGCCCGTAACCTTCAATTGCTCCAGGGGTGCTGTACAATGGCTGACCCTGAGCTCTGACCCTAAGGGTTATGAGAAAACTAACAAATTCCTAATACAAGAAATTGTATAAGGCGAAATAAAGAACAACACCAACTCTGGCTCTCTTGCTGGGTCTCTACCAGTCCTTGATATAGTCCTTGACCCAGAAGTGCTTCTCCTCTTCTGTTCACGTGATTTGTAAGCACTTCCGGGCCAGATGGAGAATTACATTTTTCTTCAGCCCGGAAGTACTTCTGTTCTTCTGTCCTTGTGACTTGGGAGTACTTCCGGGCTATATGGGAAACGAAAATCCCAGTGTCTCCCTGCAGTGTCACATGGTGGCACCCACGGTACCCAGCAGGGTTGTGAAGCCAAATTCCATCTCCCATGATGCCCTGGGGGAATCCAGGGCACCTCTAAGCTGCAGGGAAGACACCATCTAGTGTCCTGGGTGTGTCAGCTGGGATGAGCTGCCGGCTATCCATCACTATATATATATATATATACAGTAATCCCTCCTCCATCGCAGGGGTTGCGTTCCAGAGCCACCCGCGAAATAAGAAAATCCGCGAAGTAGAAACCATATGTTTATATGGTTATTTTTATATTGTCATGCTTGGGTTACAGATTTGCGCAGAAACACAGGAGGTTGTAGAGAGACAGGAACGTTATTCAAACACTGCAAACAAACATTTGTCTCTTTTTCAAAAGTTTAAACTGTGCTCCATGACAAGACAGAGATGACAGTTCTGTCTCACAATTAAAAGAATGCAAACATATCTTCCTCTTCAAAGGAGTCAGGAGCAGAGACTGTCATAAAGGCAGAGGAAAATCAATAGGGCTGTTTGCTTTCAAGTATGCAAAGCACTGCGGCACAAAGCTGTTGAAGGCGGCAGCTCACACCCCCTCCGTCAGGAGCAGATAAAGAGAGAGAGAGACAAAGTTTGTTTTTCAATCAAAAATCAATACGTGCCCTTCGAGCTTTTAAGTATGCGAAGCACCTTGCAGCATGTCATTTCAGGATCAGCTGCACAAAAGATAGCAACGTGAAGATAATCTTTCAGCATTTTTAGACGAGCGTCCGTATCGTCTAGGTGTGCGAACAGCCCCCCTGCTCAATCCCCCTACGTCAGGATCAGAGAAAGCGCAAGAGAGAGAAAGAGAAAAGTAAGTTGGGTAGCTTCTCAGCCATCTGCCAATAGCGTCCCTTGTATGAAATCAACTGGGCAAACCAACTGAGGAAGCATGTACCAGAAATTAAAAGACCCATTGTCCGCAGAAACCCGCGAAACAGCGAAAAATCCGCGATATATATTTAAATATGCTTACATATAAAATCCGCGATGGAGTGAAGCCACGAAAGGCGAAGCGCGATATATCGAGGGATTACTGTATATATATATATATATCTATACATATTAATAAAAGGCAAAGCCCTCACTGACTCACTGACTGACTAACTGACTGATTGACTGACTGACTGACTGACTCACTCATCACTAATTCTCGAACTTCCCGTGTAGGTGGAAGGCTGAAATTTGGCAGGCTCATTCCTTACAGCTTACTTACAAAACTTAGGCAGGTTTCATTTCGAAATTCTACGCGTAATGGTCATAACTGGAACATATTTTTTGTCCATACACTGTAATGGAGGAGGCGGAGTCACGTATCGCGTCATCACGCCTCCTACGTAATCACGTGAACTAAAAACAAGGAATAGATTTACAGCACGAGTCAAACGCGGGAACGAAGGTAAATGACGTTAATTTTTGACTGTCTTTTAATACTGTGTAAGCATACATATTAACACATGTGCAATTAAACGTGTGCATTTACGGGGTGATTTCTCAGGCTTAAAAGCTCGCCTTTTATCAAACGCGGGAACAAAGGTAACTGATGTTGTTCACTGTCTTTTAATACTGTGTAACCATACATATTAACACATGTGCAATTAAACGTGTGCATTTACGGGGTGATTTCTCAGGCTTAAAAGCTCGCCTTTTACTAAAAAGGTAAATGTAAAACTATTTTCAATCAGTTTATTGAAACGCTCCCGTTAAGGATTGCAATAACATATTCGCGAGATAAAAGAACGAAGTAGGGGGAAATGAAGGAAGAGCCGCAAACAGCGAAGAGCAAAAAAACTTAATTAAACAATTGAGAAGGGAGCGAGTGAAGCATACAAGCATGTTCATAAGGGAAACAAAGCACGGTGTAAAACGTAAGTTTAAATTAAGTTTATAGAAACGCTCCCGCTGCGGATTGCAATAACATATTCACGAGATAAAAGTTTAATGAGAAGACACGAGGTATAAACGAACCACACGCCGTGGCGCAACGTTAGGGGCAACAGTTTCAACCATTCTATGATCTGCTTCTCGCAACTGAAAGACGGCACATGGCGGATGTTAGCCGACTTGCTGACCGCAACGTTAGGGGCTTCAACTCTGGCGCTGACGCCACATCTCAGTGCCAACACTTTGCAGACTCTACTTAAAAGACACGCCCTCCTCACTGGACAGTTAAAAAGACCAATCAAACTAACGATGACATCAAGTATTACCCAATCAAAAGTAGGAAAGGAGGCATCTTCATAAAATGCGTGTGGGATGATTTGCATGAGATGCTGCTTTAAAAAAAATGATAAAAAAAATACGGGACAAATCCCGTCCAGTATTGATTCAAAACGGGACGCGCAATTTCATTCTCAAATGCGGCACGATTCCGTATTTTAAAGGACGGGTGGCAACCCTACAGTGCCAGGTAACCACCCATACAATCACATTGTGATTCAGACTAGGAATGCAATGAATGTAATTACCCCGATCTACATACAAGGCGAAAGTCTTGCAACATTCAAAGATGATGGTTTGGGATAAGTACGCCATACAACATAAAAGAGCTTATGAAGCCTTGAACCGAAAAAAGCAAGATCTCAGAGATCGTAAAAAAAAAAAATAGGACGTAATGTCGTTTTACTCGCTGTAGATTTTAGTCAAACATTACCAGTTATTCCACGAGGGAGACCAGCAGATGAACTCAACGCGTGTTTAAAATCCATGCTTCTCCCACGCTCGGTTATATGTCGCGTGTTCTCGGGTAGGTACACCAAAAAATGTATACATTTAAGCATGTAATGGGCAAACAAAAAATGAGGTATACCCGAAGGCACTGCAGTAGTACTTAATCTAACTTTACTTCTTAAATGTTAATGTTTTACTGTTTAATAATTTATATGCTTCTTATATGTTGTTCAAATTCTTTTATCAAAATACCAGTGACAGCGCAATGCACGATAACATGGAGTGAATACACCATACGCATCCGCCCACGGCCGCCCTGGTGTGCGCAGATAGGAGTTGATTCTACAATAAAATAAAATAAAGATAAAAAGAGTAATACAATCATCACCCATAAAGCGGATAGTAGACGTGACGTACTATATGTGTACCACATTTCAAGTGTATAGGTGAAACGGTTTGCGAGCAACAGGTGATTTAAAATCCTGGACAGACACACAAATTGCCACGGTAGCAAATTACAGAAGAAGATTTTACTGTTTAATAATTTATATTTATATGAAATGTGCTTCTTATATATTACTTCATATTCTCATATGATAATGATGTTAATGTTTATATTGATTTCTATGTTATTGAAACTGCATGTATGTGTGTATATGTATGTATATATATATATATATATATATACAGTAATCCCTCCTCCATCGCGGGGGTTGCGTTCCAGAGCCACCCGCGAAATAAGAAAATCCGCGAAGTAGAAACCATATGTTTATATGGTTATTTTTATATTGTCATGCTTAGGTCACAGATTTGCGCAGAAACACATGAGGTTGTAGAGAGACAGGAACGTTATTCAAACACTGCAAACAAACATTTGTCTCTTTTTCAAAAGTTTAAACTGTGCTCAATGACAAGACAGAGATGATAGTTCAGTCTCACAATTAAAAGAATGCAAACATATCTTCCTCTTCAAAGGAGCAAAAAAATCAATAGGGCTGTTTGGCTTGTAAGTATGCGAAGCACCGCGGCACAAAGCTGTTGAAGGCGGCAGCTCACACCCCCTCCGTCAGGAGCAGAGTGAGAGTGAGAGAGACAGATAAAAAAATCAATACGTGCCCTTTGAGCTTTTAAGTATGCGAAGCACCGTGCAGCATAGTTAAAAGCTGCACACAGAAGGTAGCAACGTGAAGATAATCTTTCAGCATTTTCAGACGAGCGTCCGTATCGTCTAGGTGTGCGAACAGCCCCCCTGCTCACACCCCCTACGTCAGGATCACAGATAGTCAGCGCAAGAGAGAGAGAAAGAAAAGTAAGTTGGGTAGCTTCTCAGCCATCTGCCAATAGCATCCCTTGTATGAAATCAACTGGGCAAACCAACTGAGGAAGCATGTACCAGAAATTAAAAGACCCATTGTCCTCAGAAACCCGCGAAGCAGCGAAAAATCCGCGATATATATTTAAATATGCTTACATATAAAATCCGCGATGGAGTGAAGTCGCGAAAGGCGAAGCGCGATATAGCGAGGGATTACTGTATATATATATATATATATATATATATATATACTAGCAAAATACCCGCGCTTCGCAGCGGAGAAGTAGTGTGTTAAAGAGATTATGAAAAAAAAAGGAAACATTTTAAAAATAACGTAACATGATTGTCAATGTAATTGTGTTGTCATTGTTATAAGTGTTGCTGTCTTTTATATATATATATATATATATATATATATATATATATATATATATATATATATATATATATATATATATATATATATTATATATATAATATACACACACACATAAACATTTATATACATATACATATATATACATATCTACATATACACATCTACATATATATATACACACATACATAAACACACACATACGACTTATTGACTGAAACGGGCTTTCACGATAAAAGTTAGGGCTTTGCTACAGGATACACCCTCCACAAGTTAACCAAGTAAAAATAAAATATATATTTCTGTTTTATTTAAACCTTTTAAGTTCGTATGCATAGCCCCATTTGGCTGTTTAATTTTTTTTTTCTTTCTTCAGTAATATTTA